>NC_138761.1:103711833-104375583 GCF_965113315.1 Podarcis vaucheri
GAAAATGAATCATATGCGGTTACATGTGTTTTTGTGAATTGAATTTTTAAAAAGAACCCCTGAACAGAATTATTACGGAATAAAAATGTATGTATATGATTATTAAAAATGTGGCATATGTAATTAATACAATTTCAGATTTTCAGCAAAAATTACTTGATTCTCAAAGCAGGTTTATCTATTGCTTTTGTCTCTCAGTTTCTGTGATGTAGATAGTGATTTAAGAATGTACTAAATGTAAAATAATTCATTTATTCTAGTAAAGAACAAGCTTTTTTTTAAAAAAAAGTCAGTGTCTTCTATTTATTACAAGTGTTGTTCAGTTCAGTGGGTCTTGCTCCCAAGTATGTTTATATGGGATTGCCAGTTTAAGAAGTATACTTCACTGGCGCTAGTGGAATTTACTTCTGAGAAAACTTGCTCAGGCTATAATGAGAGATTGCTTTACATGTATTCTAAGTAAACCTCATTGTGTTGATTTCTGAAGTCAACGATCAGCCAGAATTCAAATCTCACATTTGGAGTGAATAATTTGATGATTGCATGGAGAAAATAACAACCCTGCCTTCCTCTTAATGTCTAAACTGAATGCAAATTTTTCAGCAGTGATGTGCGGTAGAACAATGAATGGATGCCAATTGCAAATATAATACAGAACAGCTTTCAAAGTTACAGCTTTATTTGCTAAATTCAAGTTAAATAAACATGCTAAATAAACATTTGATCATTTGACCATACAATGAAACGCAACCAGTATTTCTTAGAGTTGGTTCACAAATGTATGTACAGGCCTTTCCTAATGATAATCTATTAGCATTGGAGCTACGGTGCAGCATTTTAATCCCATACTACTTAAGTAAAACCACAAGCTCCAGATTGTATGGGAGGGGTTTGTCCCACAGCCCCTCCTCGTGGGTATTTAACTCAGGCATGCATAGCTTAATAAACCAGAGCCCTCTGCATATAACCAGACACTTTCATGGATTCACCATGGCTCCATCACTTTGCTGCAGCTTTTTATACTAAATCAGATATCGCTTATATACAGGAGGGGAGTTTATTAGCTTTTTCAGGCAGCTCGGGGAACTATAGAAAGGTTGTTAATCATGTATGCATCTGCAGCTATTTGGATCTATGTCTGATGGTTCTCTTTGGGGTTACCATTGTCTTTGGCACCTTGAAGATGAGGAAATATTATATGGCATAAGCTTTTGCAGGCTGAGTCCCCTCAAACATATGCAAGTACAGGGTAGAAATCTTTCAGTCTTGTGAAAATATAGAAATGTCACTCAGATGTAAAAATAGTCTCGAGCCCACAAAAGCATGTGCCATAATTTGCTCAGTTTTAAGGTACAACAAGACTGTTGTTATATAACAGCAAACTAAAATCTCTACCCCTTTGGATATTGTTCAAAAATAAGTAATAAATCCATACCAAGTGCCATACTACTGCTATCAAATGCTGTTGATAAGTACTACTATTTCCACTATCCAGTGAAGCCTACCCTGCCTCATATTACAGCATCATTTATGTGCTAGAACTTCTAAATTGTGAATCTTCAACCATTTCAGACTCAGGATCCACATTTAACCTAAACATGCATTTGGGGACCTATTTCTTAATAGTTTACCATATATTTGAATGGTGTTAGTGCTTCTGCTGGGACCCACCTTGGATCAGGCCTGAAGACCAATATTTGAGATGATCTAAATCTCTCATATTTAGGGTTAACCTCCCATTCTGTCCTCGTTTCAAACTCACAAGGTGAATTTGAAAAACATTCATGGGGGTTGCACATGGAAGTTGCTATTTCAAGAATGAAGTGCAAAGTGAGTTTCTATTAGTAAAGCTTGGCTTTCTCTCTTCCTGCTCTACAAAGCCGCCCAAAAGCCTTGGTTCCTGAAAATTTTTTAGGGGAGAAACAACTGGAAATCGATGCTTGTAGCAATCCTCTTCATGCAACCCAGGACTTGACCATGTTCTGCATAATACCCAGCCTAGTTCCATTTTGAAAGATATATTTTCTACCACCCTGTATTACAAGACACTTAAAAAAACTTAATACTTCTCCAGTAAAGTATGCTAACTAGAAGCTTTCTCTGCTGGATGTCGAAGTTAAGTTTACAGTAGGCCCCGGTGATGTATTTGTAGACTCCTGAAAATGCATTAATGTATGTTCAGGGAGTTTCTATAACCGCTGATCACAAAGTCGTAAACATTTCACCTCAAATGATACAGTTTCCTGAATTAGTGGGCAACTGAATGCATGTACATTCATAATCTGCAAGGCTAAAAATTAAACTTGATATCTAGGCAATAAATACTATGGCCAGAATCCAAAGAATACAGGAGGAAAACAGTATACAGTATATGGATCTGGAGCTTACTCTAAAAGCGTCTTGCATCTTAGGAAGCATGAATCTGTATGGTTAAAAAATTTTTTTAGCAAAATAAGGTTTAGTACCCACAATCTGGCTCAAAAAAATTGACAAAGTAACTTTGTTTAGGGACTGGAACATCTTGAAGGAGACTTCAGTGGCATCAGTCTTTATCCTAATTGATGCAAACACAGATTTAATATCAGTAGCTCATAAACTTAACTTTTTTGCGAAGAGAAAAATGCATACAGTCGAAGTTCATATTTCATTTTTATCTAGTATCATCGGTGGTATTAAAAGATGACAGGTGTCTTGAATATCAGCTTTTCTTAAATATACCATTTGCATTGTGGAACACTTGAATTGTGGGTGAATATACAGGAAAATATATAGGGACACGAGTGGCGCTGTGGGTTAAACCACAGAGCCTAGGACTTGCCGATCAGAAGGCTGGCGGTTCGAATCCCTGCGATGGGGTGAGCTCCCATTGCTCGGTCCCTGCTCCGGCCAACCTAGCAGTTTGAAAGCGCGTCAAAGTGCAATTAGAGTCCGGCGGGAAGATAAACGGCGTTTCCATGCGTTGCTCTGGTTCACCAGAAGCAGCTTAGTCTTGCTGGCCACATGACCTGGAAGCTGTATGCTGGCTCCCTCGGCCAATAAAGCGAGATGAGCGCTGCAACCCCAGAGTCGGCCACGACTGGACCTAATGGTCAGGGGTCCCTTTACCTTTACCTGTACAGGAAAAAATAATATGGTAAAGTTCACAATTGCTTTATGAAAGTGTGTTTGTACTAAATGAATACTGTATATACCAAATAATGTCTATATAGCAAAGTAAAAGACAACATTAAGGCTGCAGTCCTGTGCACACTCACCTGGGAGTAAGTCCATATGAACTCAAAGGGGCTTACTTCTGAGTAGACAGAAATAGGATTGTACTGTAAACAATATAAATTATATTTAAATATAATTATCATTAATGACATTATTAAACTTGCCACATTTTAACCGACAACAATGGGTTCACCTATTTGTTTCAAATATTTTGTGCTGAAAATTGTAGACTGTATAGTTCCAAGATGAAAATAATTTACATAATATTGGGGAACCCCATATGTTTGGAGGGAGATCCAGGGTGGGATTCACCTAAGGAGTCCTGTCAATGGAAGCTCCTCCCCCCTCTGTGCACCCCTTCACCCCTTGAAATTGACTTGGGGGGTGGGAGAACCCCCAGAACAGCATGGGGGGGTGGTTCTTTGAAAGGCTGGTGCAAACGGAAAGTTTGTAATAGCATGGCATTTAATTCTACACAGCTTGAAAGAGTCCACCAGTCACATTTTGAAAAATGTCCATTCTACAAAAATTGTGCTGCATCTAATCTTACTCCTTTTTCCAGATTATTTACTGCTGTTTTGAATGACCTTGGTTTCTAGGTGGTGACAATTTGTCCATGGATGAAGTCAAAGATGGTTCGTGTGAATTTTTGTGTGACCAAGTGAATGAGCCTAGTGAGAAATTAATGAGTACCGGGAGACACAAAAAGGTGAGTGTGCCTGGTCAGAATATCAAGGAACACATACAGTATGCATGGAAATAGGCATATAGGAAGTGCATTATAGGGATACAGCTCTGGAGAAAGACTTCCTTCCATGTCTGGCATTCTTAAATCACCCATCCATCTAATCTTTGCCTTGCTGGGGGGGGCGGGGGGGAGAGGTGCCAGTATTGTTCCTGTCTTCCCTGCCCTCTCCACGGTGAGCTTTAGCATGAGGGGCAAGGGGGACTAAATCACGGAATCAACAGCAAGGCTTTTTATGATTAAGCCTGATCAGTGGGGCATGCAGCAAAATGTTTCCGTGTATTCCTACGGAAGTGTTCCTGCTCAGAGTTCCAGAAAGCCATTCCTTCCAAACAGAACGTGGATTCTGCTCTGCCCCCGACTTTGTTTTTCTGAGTTTCCTTTTCAATTGAAACTCAACATTTCATAGCTATGGCACGGCACATACGTATCCTCATAAGGCTGTTTCTTGTTGGGGGGCTGGGGGGAGCGTTGCCTCCTAATTGAGGAAATATATATCATTATATTTCATGGTTCCCTCAAGCAGGGCAATACCTCCCTCTTTTCTCTTTGGTGGCCCCATTTTGGCTCTCAACTCCTTGACTTTGTTATTGTGGGGATCGATGCTTAATGGCTCTTAAATTTGGTTTGAAAAGCATTCTGCCTTGATGTATTTTATTATGTTCCTTTTAATGGCTTTATTAAGTTGCCTTGGAAACATTTCATTTTGAAGGGTATCAATGGATAATTTTCCAACTCTACAATTCTATTCTATTATTTTATCTGTCTAGATAGATAGATAGATAGATAGATAGGTGAAGGGACCCCTGTCCGTTAAGTCCAGTCGCAGACAGCACTGCTCTCTCTCCATCAGTGCATGCTGTGGCCGTGACCCCTGCTGACCAACAAAGCAGGAAATTCAGGACCATTCAGGAATTCCCCACCTGTGAATAAGTGCTATGCATACAGAATAGCTGCAGAATGACCACCAAACTCAGAGCTTGACAGGGTGTGCCCAAGCATGTGCATTGGCAGCAGGAGTGTAAAGCTAGCCAGCTTGATCCCACAACCCCGTCCTGTGTCCTTTCAGTGTATACGAGCAATGAAGGGTGGGATGAATTCCCTCTACTGTGTGTATGATGCTATGTTGACTCCAAATGGCCACAGATTTGATTAGAAAAGACTTGCTTGAGCATGGCCCAGCACTCAACCTTTCCCAACAGAGGCTACGTGAACAGAAACAAAATAAAATCTTGCTTTTACTGGATACTTCTGGCATAACCTCCATATATTGTACTATATAACCAGTAAGGGGAAACTTTAATCTTCATATGATTTACATCTTTATGTCTTCAGTGGAAGGTTGATAACTACAACTCTGGGTGGAAATGTCTCATACTTGTTTGACATGCTCTTCTTTCCTTCCTTAACCCTGTAGCCATCAAGAACATTGGTCATGACAAGCATGCCTTCTGAGTAAGTACTAGATATTTTGATGACATTCCTGCCTGCGTATATCTTGGTTTGTAGACCCAGGCAGGTGTTACAAGCCAGTGAAGTGTAAACATGTGAGGCGGGTCAGTGGAACGCTAGTTCCTCTTACCTTCCATCACACTCAACTTATGGATGGTGATTTTGTGAAGAGGGGAGCTTCTGGTATCTGTGGAAGCTCCACACCTCTTTTGGAACACTGAAAGAAATGAGGGTTCCCAAATGGGGGGAAGAATGTTTTCAAACCTTTGCAAATACAGGAAGCTCCCCTCTTCACACAGCCATCCTCTATAGGTTGAAGGTGACTGGGACGGTGATGGAAGGGGGCAGAGCTAGTGCACTTGTCCTTGCTGTCCTTCGCATAGTTACTCTTCATCGGATCATAATGGCAGCATTATAGAACTAGTATTACAGAGACATCACCTTGCCAACAAAGGTCCATATAGTTAAAGCCATGGTTTTCCCAGTAGTGATGTATGGAAGTGAGAGCTGGACCATAAAGAAGGCTGATCGCCGAAGAATTGGTGCTTTTGAATTATGGAGCTGGAGGAGACTCTTGAGAGTCACATGGACTGCAAGCAGATCAAACCTATCCATTCTGAAGGAAATCAGCCCTGAGTGCTCACTGGAAGGACAGATCCTGAAGCTGAGGCTCCAATACTTTGGCCACCTCATGAGAAGAGAAGACTCCCTGGAAAAGACCCTGATGCTGGGAAAGATTGAGGGCACAAGGAGAAGGGGACGACAGAGGACGAGATGGTTGGACAGTGTTCTTGAAACTACGAACATAAGTTTGACCAAGCTGTGGGAGGTTGTGGAAGACAGGAGTGCCTGGCGTGCTCTGGTCCATGGGGTCACGAAGAGTCGGACACGATTAAACGACTAAACAACAAATTACAGGGCTATGTAACTTAAATGGCAAGGTTTGGTTGACTACAGTAGGAATAACAGGGCAGCATTCAACTAAACAGTTTTGCTAGCAGAAGCACCAGAGAACTACTTCTTCCCTGGATCCTCTGGAACAGATTCACAAGGCGTCTGGGGAAGGGGTGGAGTTGCGTTATGCAACCAGAAATGCTTCTGCTAGTGGAATTGTTTAGCTGGATACCATGTATAGAGTTGAGCACACCAAGCTATAACTAGCAAAGCTACCGCTAGAAAATATAACATGTGATTAGAAAGTTGAAATTTAAGTATACACGGAGTCTAACTTTTGGTCTTTGGGCTCTGAGGTTTGCTGTAGTTTTCTTTTTTAAAAAAAAACACCATAACAAATCTATTTTAGTTACTTTTGTGCAACAGGTACTATAGAACCCATGCTATTTTCTAAGGGATGCTACAAATAAGCCAGATGTTGAGGGCAGCTGCCATAATATGTGGATACGCAGCAAGACTTCTCCACGTACTTAGCAAAGAGCATCTGACAAACTTGCACTTTCCATTCTGTCTAGTGGTGGTTTCTGAAATACTTTGCTTCTTAGGGATATATCTGTGAGTTTGTGTATGTAAACCCTAAAAATCATTGCCTATATGGAGAAACATATGTCAGTGAAGAAGCATGACTGGCGGTGCAACCTTCTGTATGTTTATGCAGCAGCCCCCAAACCTTACTTGTCCTTAAAGTTGCAGCCTAAGTCAAGACCAGCATATTTGTGCTGATGTTTTTTCAGTGCTTATGGATATGTAATGATATGCATTTAGCAATTTTTAAAAATCCACAATTTCAAAAATATTCTATGTAGCCATATTAACTTGTATTATGGACTTCTCTCCATCTCTCTTTGAAGGAAGCAGAATGTGGTTGTTCAGGTGGTGAAGAAGTTGGGAGGCTTTCTGTTTTCAGATGAAGTGCGTGACAATACAAGCCATGTGATTGCAGGGAGCTCCCGTCGTACTTTAAACATATTGATGGGAATTGCTCGCGGCTGTTGGATTCTATGTTACGAATGGGTAAGTAATATGGCTGACCATCCATTCATTGTTTCTTCTCTTTCCTTAACTATTTGATATTTTTAGCTACTTCTAAATGAACACATAATCCTCCATTGCGTGAAATGTTTCAGGTGTGCTGATGATCAGGATAGCTTCAGGTTTTGCAACAGTCATACATAAGGCAATCAATACAAACTTCTGAACTTCAGCACTGTTATTTCCACATTTCTTTTGCATTCTGTTAATGTACAATGTTCCCATTGAGAGTTTCGTTTCCCCCAAAGCAAACCCAAACTGCAGGCATGGAGTTGGGGGTGGGTGGGTATTGGGAACACAGCAGAGATTGAAGGATTCAGGCCACTCTGCACCCCAAACCAAAGGGAAATTAATTTTAGGATGGATGTTTGTTTTCTGTTGTTAGTAAGTAATCAGGAAACAGAACTAAAGCAATAACTGATTCCACCCATATGGTGATGGATGACTGTTGCTAGATTATTACATTGGGGAGGAGCCCCTTGTGTGAGTAAAAGGGGCGAGGCCTCTAATTTCCACACACACACACACAGCTGCAGCTCTTTGTCGCATATCAATATCATGCATCATATCATATCATTCCTCCAACCCTCAGGACTGACTTTACAAGGGGAGAAGGGAGGTGAGAAAGCTCCATTGTACAAACAGATTTCTGCTTGCCATTTTCTGGATGCTATCCAGTACTACAACTTTTGCTGAACATCTGATGATGGTTTGGTGAACATTGAACTGAACATACATGTTAAACCAGGCTTCCTCAAACTCGGCCCTCCAGATGTTTTTGGCCTACAACTCCCATGATCCCTAGCTAGCAGGACCAGTGGTCAGGGATGGTGGGAATTGTAGTCTCAAAACATCTGGAGGGCTGCGTTTGAGGAAGCCTGTATTAAACCATGAGAATATGCTTAATTCATCTAGATTGGGGTGGGGAACCTCCAAATTTGACCCAGCACATGTGATGTCAGGTGCGGAGCAGGCTGGATCAGCTATGCAGTTAACTTCTCTATGGGAAACTCAACCATGCAGCTGGTCTTTCCAGAAAGCAGGAATGAAGTTGACATTAAAGCCTGAGGAGTCAACTTGCATGACCAAGTTCCCCTTGGGGAACTCGATTGTGCAGCTGATCCCTGCAGAAATCAGCTTTGCTAGCCCTATGCTTGGCACAGGAAGACATCAGGCTAGCAAAGGCTCTTGGGAACTGCAGTACTACTGACTGTTGGGCACTTGGAAAGTGCTGCACAAGGGATTTTGTCAGATGGATGGGTGTCAATCCTCTGGCATCATAATGGCATGAGGTAATTGACAGGTGGGTCATCCTGCTCACTCGTCAAAGTTGGCCCACAAGGTTGGGACAGATAGGGATCTGGCCTGCTAGGCCAAAAGATTCCCCACCTCAATCTAGATTTTCAATTCACTGTATAGGAGTTGCTTTCAGCATTAAATCAGCCTACAAATAAACTCCAGAAATAACAGCAAGGGGTTTACAGTGGTGCCTCGCAAGACGAAAAGAATCCGTTCTGTGATTCTCTTCGTCTAGCGGTTTTTTCGTCTTGCGAAGCAAGCCCATTGACGGATTAGCGCTATTAGCAGCTTTTAGCGGCTTTTAGCGGCTTATCTGCTGATCGGATCAGCTGATAAGCGGCTTAGCGGCTTAGAAAAAGGGGGGGAAGGAAAAAAAACCAGTAGGAACTCGCAAGACATTGTCGTCTTGCGAAGCAAGCCCATAGGAGATTCGTTTTGCGAAGCACCTCCAAAACGGAAAACTCTTTCGTCTAGCGAGTTTTCAGTCTTGCGAGGCATTCGTCTTGCAGGGCACCACTGTACATATATTTTCTACATTATTTTAAAATCTAATGGGATAAAACACAGACATTCAAAAGTATGGTAAACTAGTATTCAAACTCTACATAGTTATTTTAAGAAAAATAGATTATAAGCAAAAGGCAACTGAAGCCCCACTGTCCCAGGATTGGGAAGGAATCAAACACAGCTGCAGAAACAGGAAGTTATTTAATGCCAGGGGATTTCTGTGCCAGATGGATCATATTTTCTGAAACCATGTTGAAATAAATGATATCTGGCTAGATGTTTCTGAATCAGGCCTTTAAATACAACCAATATAGGTATGGCCTGCAATTGTACATTAATAAGTACTTTTAAACTAAAACTTTTACACAACTTGTTCTTTGAAGATTTGAACTGCATTGTCTAATGTTTGCTTTCTGTTTTCCCCTATTTGGTGTTACGTTAGCCATACCGGAATCTCTTGAAATGTTATATTTCACAAGTATCTTCTTTTCTCAGTGATGGTCTTTCCATTAGCAACATTCAAAGTGACCTGGATAACTTGTGTGTCATGTGTACTGTGCATTGCAAACTTCTCAGATAAAATAATCTGGTATTTGAGTAGGACAAACTGGAAGAGCCCTTGAGGTCCAGGAACAGGAAAAAAAAGAAAAGAATGGGGGGGGTTGAGCCTGGGAAAAGCTCCAAGAATTTGGTGATGGAGCCAGTATTTAATTTCACTTTCTCTTTATTTCTGCTTGTTGTGTGTGAACCGGGGATTGTAGTTTATCACAAATGCCGGCTTAATTAAACAAGTCTGCTTCATAACCCATGGTTTAAAGTTAGCATATTTTGAAATGGACAAGAGTTTGAGACTAACCCAAGGTCTTTGGTTTATATGCAGAGAAAGTCACTTTGAATGTTAGCAAAGTCACCCTATCCACTCAGGAAAACAAGATGGGTGTGCAGAAAGCAGAAGATTCACTCAGGCATTTTGCCTAGCACTAAAACATGGTTTATTGCTTTGTTTGAAACGGTCCATTATTACTCCAAGAGCTTTCAGAGACAATTGAGAGGCCTTCATTCAACCATTAATGCTTCTGAGCCACAACCCCTTTGTTGATTTAAGAAGGATTACCATGAGTTGGCAAAGATTTGGCAAGTCACCGGATGCTGTTAGCAATGTTCTTCCCTCACTTACCAGACAATAATTGCATTAAATATTTTATTGGTGAAAATTTGTGACAGAACACATCCCAGTCTTTTTCTTAAATAGAAGCTAGTGGCGGAAGTGACACACATAACAGAGGATGTCATATTGTTCCTGTGGAAAAAGTCATTGAACCGTTTTCAACTGCACTTGTTTTGATCTTTTGTTCAGCTCTCTTTGTAATGGCCCTTCCGGGTATGGGCATGTTAAATCATTGTTATGAACACCCCAGCTGCTGACCACTGATCTAACAATGAATGGCTTTGATTTTTGCTGTCTGTTTTATTGTTTCACACATTATCTAATTTTGCATAGCACCGAGAGACAGAAATTGCCAGTGGAGTTAGCTACTGTAATTACAGTCAAGTTACAGCTGAGGAAGGATGGCCAGTTGGTGCAAGGAAGCCTAAACTATTTGTTCATATCCTTGCACGTGTGTCCTATGTAGTGTGGGAGCCGAGAATACATATTTTTAAAAAACTTAAGTTTTATTAAATGTTCATAACTTGAGACAGTTTTGAATTGCTGCAGATTGCCGAAATAAATCAACAACTGTGCTTTGCATCCAAAACCTTTTTCTAACCAGATTGCCAAATAAAAGAAGCAATAAACTTGGTAAATATACTTGTATCCAAAGATCACCAGCTACAAGTGGGTGACTTTTTAGGGCCAAAAAAGCCATGCACAAAGGAGGTTTTCTGACTTCCACCAGGTCTTTCCCACAGTTATAGGCTGCTGAACCACAAACATGCTATCCAGGGGAGCCACTCACGCATCTAAGGAACACAAATTTGGTAGATGCTTGGGTCTGTAGCAAGAAAGTAGATTTTTACTCGCAGTTAATGCTGCACAGATAAAAGTCACTGTTCCTCTCTACTTCTCTGTCTCATGGGACTAGTGGCATAGTTGCAATGTATGCCACTAAGTAGTGGCATAGTTGCAAGCCGATATAAGACGTATTTGAATTTTTCATCAGATCTGTTCAAAACAGCCAAGCAAACTTGGTTTCTATGCTACATTGTTTTCCAGCTCAATCCTACATCAACCATGTTACAGCCCAATCATAACCATGTCTACTGTGAAGTAAATCCTACTGATTTCAATGGGGCTTGCTCCCACATAAGTGGGTATAGCACTGCAGCCTTAGTCAGCAGCAAAAGCAGCAAGGGGTTGTGTGGCACCTTTAGCTTTCATGATCATCCAGTGCCATAATAAGACAGCATCTTATGACTGTAGTGCATGAAAAGCTATGCTGTGCTTCCTTTGTTGCCCTCTAAGTGCCACGAGACTCGTTTTTTAACATCAACTTTGGTATTCTCTTGCAGCGGTCCTCTTTGTGGAGGTACCTCACTTGCTGAAGTACAATTGGCGCTAATCTTGTTTACCTCAAGCCTTTGGCTTAGTTTGATGGAGTTCAATTCCACAGTTGTAGCTTAGTTTTAAGAAAGTTTGGAGTTGCCTATGACTACGGGTGACGCTGTGGTATAAATCACAGAGTCTTGGGCTTGCCAATTGGAAGGTCGGTGGTCCAAATCCCCACGATGGGGTGAGCTCCCGTTGCTCATTCCTGCCAACCTAGCAGTTCGAAAGCACACCAGCACAAGTAGATAAATAGGTACCGCTCTGGTGGGAAGGTAAATGCCATTTCCGTGCGCTGCTCTGGTTTTGCCAGAAGCGGCTTAGTCATGCTGACCACATGACCCGGAAAAACTGTCTGCGGACAAACGTCATCTCCCTCGGCCAGTAAAGCGAGATGAGCGCTGCAACCCCAGAGTCGTTCGTGACTGGGCTTAACTGTCAAGGGTCCTTTACCTTTTTATGACTACTTTAAGTGTGGTGTTTTATCTGTTTGATAGTGTGAAGGTATTGTTTTAACCCCTTATGCTGTAGCCCACCCGGAGATCATGAATGAACAGTGTGCTAGAAAAGAAATAAGTAGAGCTTGGGCTCAATGGCCGGGATCCGAAGACGTGAGCAGTTGCTTTCCATTTTCAAAAGAGCACTGAAGTTGTGCTTCTTGAACAGCTGTTTGCCTTGTAATGCAGCAAATTTGCTTCTCAGACTGAGGGCACCTCAAAAGGAGTCTGTGATGCAGCATGGACATCTGTTTAAAGAGGGAGGAAAGAAAAGAAAAAAATGCCCCAAATCCCAAACACCTGAAATAACACTGTGGGTCCGACCCATATCTACAGACTTGGAAACCCTTAACCTTCATTGAGCTTTTCCATAGTGTTTTTCCTTGACTTTTAAGTTTTCATCTTGTCTTACTGCACTTACTATCACTTCTGAGAAACAGTTTAAGTAGACTAAAATTTATAGTGCCATGTTTTCTTCACCATGATACGTCTATATGTCTAATTGATGGCTTTCCAGAATCTGACATGGGGAGTAGAACCCCAATATAGTGCTGCCTGCTCAACTTCTGATTTATTTTATTTATGTATTCATAGAGACTACTCTTCAGTTTCTGAATACAACTAAATATAGTTTGATCTTTTCGTAGGTGTTGTGGTCTCTTGAATATGGCCACTGGATGTCTGAAGAACCCTATGAACTCTCTGTGGATTTCCCGGCAGCCCCAGTAAGTAATACATGATTTACTTTTTAACTTATTCAGAAATAAGTCAATTTTTTATCTTGGAATATGGATCAACAACAGAAGTGTGCTCACAATATATCCAATCAAATGGTGACAAAAAAATTTCTTCCCCTTTACCTTCTCTTGACAAAGGCCTTTCAAGTCATGTAAAATTTCTAATGAAACCGCCCCATTCACCAGACATGGGGCTGACAACATCCCTTATGGTGTGATTCCTAAGTGGAAATGTTGTGAAAAGGCTTTTGACAGGTGGGTGGGGGCAACCCTCCTGTCAATCATCTGTTATCAGAATGTCAACTTTCACCCGGGAAGCTGGTTTCGGTACCCCTGCTCTAATCCGTACTTAATTCTCAGAGAAAGCAGAAACAGTTTGCTGTTGTTTAAATGCATGCAAAATACCGAGAAATGTCCCAACTACTGGGTGTTATTTAAACATAAAGAACTAGGAAAGAAGAAAAGTGCAATTTTCCTACAAAATATATTTAACCACACAATATGTGTTGCAGGGCTATTCTGACTTTTAAAATACTGATGGAAATATCTGATATATTAAAAGGGGGAAATAGTTGTCTATTATTATATACTTGGTACTGGATGTAAAGCATAGAAATATTTTTTACAAATCCTTATTAAATATACTAGTATGGGCTACCAAATATCCCCAAATATGTGATTACAAATGGTAGGAATCAGACTACAGGAAGTAATTACAAAACAATGTGCTTATGTACATAATTACAACCATGGCATGAGATAGGAATAGGAATACAATAAAGATGACCAAATAAGTGTCCCTTGTTTTAAGGTAGTCATTAAAGTTCAGTAAAAGGGCATAAAGAATCACTTCGAAAGCTTAAGTAATTTCTGTTTATGATCTAGATGTATTTCACAGTTCCAGTTATGCACAAACACCTTAAGCTGGTTGGGAGTCCTTTTATTGTTCTCTTTTGCCAAATCATTATTGCATCAGATACCTCTTCTTGCTTGACATTTAATTGCGATGAAATTCAGTGGCTGTTGAAAACAAGCTGATTCCCGAAGGATATATGTGCATGTTATCCAGGCGGAAAAAACCCAGTTAAGTTGCATCTGTGGTCTTAAAATATTTGTCAAATATAGTATTTTGAAGTTATTTCAGTAGGCACTTCATACAAAGAGCAAATGTTTTTAGAAATCTGCTGGTCGGATCATCATAGTTGTGGCCTTGAGAGAGTAGCCTGCGCCTTTCCAGTAGTACCATTTAATTCCTTTAAATTTGTTTGTGTTCTGTCGCAATGGATAGTACAGGCCATTCAGATTGGAAGGACCGCATGCATCAAACCACCATCCTGTTTAAAAATATATAAATGAAAGGGAGTGTGAAAAAATAATAATAGATGCATTGCTTTCAAGTTGTTTATACAGATTCTCAGATTTTTTAATAAATCTTAAAATAATCACACGTACACAACATACTAGAATATATGTATATGTGTATATGTTATATACACGTATACACCTGGCACCTGCTGTTCTTGCTACTCTCATTCTAAGTAAGCTGAACAGGAACTGCTTTATATCAAAGGCATATATCTTAGTGCACAAGTTCAACATGATGTAGCCCTCTTGGCACTCATCCTGAGATCCTTGTGCTGGATCAAGTGCTTCAACAAACTGGATCAAATTTGATCGCCCCCTTTTAATTCTCTGCTCAGTCAACTTTAAAAGACCCACAAACACAAAAATCCCTGGACCTATTAGCAGGTTTCTTCTCTAGGGGCACCTTTCTTATAAACACTGTTGTTATACAAATTGATCCCAAACCATAGGGAATTATTTCAGGCACCCCAGAACCTGAAGCTTTCTTTTGCAAGAAAACCACAGCAGCTATCCTTTTCTTATGTGGAAAGTATTCATCCCTTCAGAGGAGGATGCCGTGCCTGCAAATTTTATCCGCTTCTGGGCAACAGAATCCCCTCTGTTGCCATTCTCTAGGTTTTATAGTTCCTAGATATATCTAAAAATGGTGAGTTTAAAAAATGAGCTGTTCTAGTGGCGCTAGTTACTTTTGCTGGGCCTGCACAGTTATTTCTAATTGTTATTACTATGCGTAATAGCAGTTGCTGCAGTGTTTACAGAGTGAAGTTCCTGTGGTAGGAACATAAGAACAGCTCTGCTGGATCAGACCAAAGGCCTATCCAGCTCAATATCCTGTTTCCCACAGTGGCCAACCACTTGCCTATGGGAATCCCACAAGCAGGATATGAGCTTTCCTACTGTTATGCCCCAGCAAATGGCATTCAGAAGTACCGTATTTTTCGCTCTATAGGGCGCACTTTTTCCCCTCCAAAAATGAAGGGGAAATGTTGTGTGCGTCCTATGGAGCGAATGCAGGGGGAAGGCAGGCAGGAAAAGCCCCCAAAAGCCGCACACAAGCTCCGCGCGGCTCTTGCGGGCTTTTCATCAGGAGGGACAAGGGACTGACGCGGCCAGTCAGTCCCTTCTCCCTCCTCGTAGAAAAGCCCACAGGAGCCACATGCTCCTTAAAGGGTGTGCGGCTCCTGTGGGCTTTTGCGGGAGGGGGGGTATTGCCATAGCCCCGCGACCCTCTCCCGGCTGGAGAGGTGGCGCGCGGCTATGGCAGCAGCCTCTCCGCTGCACGCCTTTCCGCTGCTCCCCGACCTGCTCTTTGGGGCTGGAGGTGGGCTTCCCCCCGGCAGCCCCAAAGAGCAGGTCGAAAGGAACCTGAAGCCTGGAGAGCGAAAGGGGTTGGTGCGCACCTGAAGGTGACTGAATGCACCTTGAACGGCACCTTGTTTTAGAAGGGGAAAACAAGGGAGGGAAATTCTCCCCCTCTCTGCACAGCACCTCCTGCCGCTTCGCTGAAGGGGCGCTGGGCAGAGAGGGGAAGAATTTTTTTTCTTCTTCTTCCCCCCCTATAAAACAAGGTGTGTCCTTTTGTCCGGTGCGTCCTATAGAGCGGAAAATACGGTATTTGCCTCTGATACTGGAGGTATCAGGAGGAATCCAGGAGTTCAAAAACGCTTAGAGCCCAGTAAGTGCCTGCATAGAGTTAACTGCAGCTGCACCAAGCACGCTGGAACGAAACGCTAAACTATAGTTTAGAGTTAGGAGAACTAGCCTAGCCTCCCCTGAGCTCATGCACTCTGCTCTCTTCCCCGTAGCCACAAGGAAGATGTTTTTTATTAGTAGTATTAACTGCAGCCGGTCCACATCGGGCAAGACTGCACAAACTTTTAGTCCAAATGCAGCCATTATCTAATTCTATGTTGCATCCCAAGGTCCGATTTAGCTATAGGTCACAGTACTTTGTACTCAGGTTTCGTCAGTTAACACTGTCATACTATTATTGTGACATTACACCGGTTCAAAAGGAAGGAAGAAAGTTGATAATTTGACTGTTCGCCATTTCCATATTTTCTTCACTTCCTCTGTCTGTCTGCATATCTGACTTGGACAAGCTACATTGCAGATTGCACCCTTGCAGTCATAAAGTCCTAGTGGTTGTATCTCAGTGTCCCAGGTATTTTGCTGCTGCGATGCAAAACCAGAACTTACTGCTGTTCTGTTGAGCACAGTCCTGGCAACTGAATGTGTCCACTTTTTGGTTAATCGGTTATGTGCTATTTATTCAAAAGTGAGCATCAAAATGGAAAAATGTGGAAGCCATCAAATTGCAACATTTCAGACTTTTCATGGTTTTGCTCAGATACCATGGCAAAATCTACTTTTATGGCTCGATTCAGCGCCAGCAGAAATAGGAAGAGTCTGAAAATAGGAAGTGAGCAGAAAATGCTACTCTTACCTCCTGTTAGCATTTGTGAGCATTTGCAGATGCATTTGTCATTGTCTGCATCCTTTGTGCTAAAACCATTTCCTGGTTGGCTTATGCTGCTTATTTTCCCTGCCGTCCCCGTAACTCCTTTAAGGTGGATCCTGTAGAAAAGCAAAATGGGAAACAAACGAATACATGCTGAAGCAATTGTGGTGGTGAAGTCTGTGCTGGAAAGGAAGCGTTTTCCAAGAAGTATCCTGTTCTGTTCTCCAGTTAATGATCTACTATGTGTCTTTTGCACACAGTATGCCAGGAACTTCTTGTCAACAAAATGTGTTGTTCTGGAAGAGAAATAGCCTTGTTTGCTCCTGAACTGTTGTACTAGATTAGCAAAAACAACAAAGAGGTTTGAATAGATATTAACTGTGACTGAATTACAGTCCAGAGCCTTCTGGAAGGACCACAGGTTCTCTGCTCGCGATCTAAAGCCAAAGAAAGTGTTTTTTCCTCTTCAAATTATAATTTTTGTATGCACATTCACATTGATGGAATTGCTTGACCTGTTGAAACATACAGTTCTTCAGCTGGGATATAACACTAGTGCTCTGGTGTTTTGGCACAGAAAGTATTCTTCCTTGCAGGTCCAAGTTGGAATTAGAAAGCTTACAATTTATATTCCTGCAAGAAGTGGTCTTATTTTTCAAAAGTTCTCAGCCCCCCACTGCTTCTCTTAAGACTCTAAAAGAAAGACACTGTTCAAGCCAATTGCTATATAACAGAGTCTATTTTTTATGCTAGCATTTATAAACATTTAAGACGTTATTCAGAAAGGAGTCTGATCTCTCTCAGAGCAATACAGAGAACCTGAAGGGGATGTATCCAAAGTTTGATAATTCAGTCTCATTGCCCTGATGAAGTGAAGGCCTTTGACATTTTCCTACGTGTCATTTGAAAATGTCTGTGAGTGCAAGCCAGCAAATGGCTACAGATATATAGCGTGGGAACATCGCCTCAGATTCAGCACTGAGCATTCAGATGACATACATCTGAAGCCATTTTCTGGCAACCATTCCACCTGTGCGTTTGAAAACATTTAATGTCTGACAAAGCCAGATCTACCAAATGCTTCCTGTATCATCATGGCTTATAGGTACAATACACCGAGCTTTAGAATATCTATGCACAACATATAATGACTGATGCTTGAACAACAGCAGTCAGTGAGGTCCGGATCAAGTCTCTCCATCTCCCAGTCGAGATTTACATATTTTCTTTTGGGGAAAGTGTGCACAGCTGAAATCACTAGACATGTAACTCTTGGTGGTACATGCAGCCTTTTTCAGGCTATATCTGTGCATGGATCATGTTCAGTGGATGGCTAGGGGAGACTGTCATTGCTAGTTTATGTTGGATTCCCTCAGCAGCTGCCATTTTATTTAATCTATATCAGTGTTTATTTTGGCTTTTTCTCAGCTGCTTTGCATTTCAAAGTTTTCAAAATGATAAGCAGAAACTGCTTTCAAGTAGTGTTGCTATATAGCTTCACCGTCAGGTTGACTATCAAAATAATCTATGTTTCGTAAGTGAAACATGTTTTCAAACACTACGTTTTGTGGCTCAAAAACTTGGTTGCATTTCAAAAGGACCTATATTTGCAGACAGCTATCTTGTTCTGTAGAAATTGCTTTTTAATAATGTGCATGGACAAGGGCAATGGCCCATTTTGCAAAAGTTACCTTTATAAAGATTATATTGCCTTGATTTTTAAAAAAATCCCTGCTGTAGAGCCTAACTATTTTCAGATGAGGAAATATTTATGTTGGAGGCAGAATGATATTTTGTTTCCTAATGAAGAAGAAACGAAAGCTTTCTTTAGGATGTTGCTGTGACCCACAGAATGCTTAAGTGGGCTGTACCTAAGTAAAAACTAATGTCCTTGCTAGTAAATCTTTCTTTGTACTTCGTTTTTTTAATATAAGCAGAGCCCTGCAGACTCTAGTCTGTCCAGCCCAGCACCCTGTTCTCAGTGTGCCCAGTCAGATGCCCTGGGGAAGCCTACATGCAAATGCATAAGCACAACGGCTGCCCAGCAACTGGCATTCAGAGGACATAGACATCATATCTAGTAGCCACTCATAGTCTTACACCACAAATTTGTTGCTGGGACAGCTCTTGGGTTGGATAATATGTTTTAAACGGTTCTAATTTTGCTTCCTCTGTTTTGTTTTTGTTGGGTTGGTGTTGGTTAAATGTTTAGTTGGGGTTGGCAGTGACTATAATTTGGGCATAAC
Organism: Podarcis vaucheri; assembly: GCF_965113315.1. Taxonomy (NCBI): domain Eukaryota; kingdom Metazoa; phylum Chordata; class Lepidosauria; order Squamata; family Lacertidae; genus Podarcis; species Podarcis vaucheri. Next base: position 103,730,887 of record NC_138761.1, read on the forward strand.
TGTAAACTGTTTATTGTTATTGTTGTTTTTACTTTCTTTTGATTTATTGGTTGGTTTGTTGCTGATATAGGATATTTTGTTTTTTAATGTTTTATGTTTTGTTGTGTTTTTATATGTGTTGTAAGCTGCCCAGATTGGCTGGGGAAACCCAGTCAGATGGGAGGGATATAAATTAAATTATTATTATTATTATTATTCATTTTTAAAGCCATCCATGTTGGTGTCCATATGATGGATGCAAACTCCATCGTTTAACTATGCTTTCTTTTATCTGTCCTGGCTCTTACTATTCAGCTCCATTGAATGACCTCAGGTTCTAGTTTTATAAGAGGGAAAACCTCTTGCTATCCAATTTCTCTACACTTAATCTATCGTGTCCTTTTTTTCTTTTTTTCTTAAAGCAAAATGGCCCAAATGTTGTAGCCTTTCCTCATAGAGGAGTCTCCCTAGTACCTTAATCATGTTGGTTCCCTTTTCTTGATCCTTTTCCAACTCTAAAACATCCCTTTTGAGGTGCAACGAATATTATAGAATGGTACATACTGTATGTACAATAAATTACCATGAATTCTTCATTGACTGTCAGAGCTAGTAAGGCAAAAGAAAAGATCCTATGGTGATCTGTACTCAGTGACTGATGCCCAAACAAGGTGTATCTTTTTCCCAAACTGGGAAGGCTTTGAGTTTAAGTGGAGGAATTGCTTGACGCTTCCTCCTGCCCATTTCTCCACTCAAAATGCCCTCTCGGCAGGTGGTTTTCCACCCACGGGGAATAGGCATGCTTCTATCTTCAAAACAATAAAAAGGAGCTTAGGGTTGCAATCCTATACATGCATACTGGGGAGTAATTTCTGTTGAGCTCAACAGGGCTTCCATCGGAAAGGCCATGTGTATAGGATTCTGCTGCATATTGCATTTCACCATTTCCCATTATCTTTCAAGTCAATATATTGGTTCCTTGTCAAATGGTTATAACATTAAAAAAACAAAGCAGCAATTAAGTTTATAGACGAGCAATGGTCTAGCTCTTTTCAGCGTTGACTTACCTGTATTTTAGTTCTTCGTTTGCAAGATAGAAATGTTCATATAAGGAATATGCTTCATTTGCTTCCCAGTCCTTCAACTGTATTCTAAGAACATACTGCTTCTGATTGGTTAGTTGGGAAACTAACTCATTGCCCAGCCAGTACTCCCCAGAAGGATTCCCAAATCCCTGTAATCCAAATTGGACATTTTAACTGTATTAGTTTTGTTTGACTCTGAAGTCAGCAGGTCACGCCATCCCAAAAAATAAAATGTTACGGTTGTCAATCTGTCATCACATAAAACACTTCGCAATGCCAAAATTTCTGGGTCTTTCTATTTTTTTGAGAAGTAGATTTCAACAAACGTAAACTTAGGAGTCTGGAAACAAAATGGAACTTTGTTCTTCCTAACTGTGGGGCAAAATGCCAGTGGAAATATCCATTAATTTTTTTTTAAAAAAAACACACACCACCATAAATTAAACATCACCGTGTTAATAGCCAATGTGTGGGCTAAAAATTCCTTTTTAAAACACAGATCCCTCTCATGCAGTAACATAAGGCAGGTAAGATTGCTCTAGTTTCACCCGAAGAAAACGCCTTATTACATAGATCTAAGTTTTATAATTCATGTTAAACATCCAGAGCTTAGCTACTGGGCCTATGGTTTGCCTGTAGAAGACCCTAGTTTCATCCTCCTGCCTTCTCTGGTTAAAAGGAACTTAGGTCCAGAGCTATGAAAGATCTTATAACCTCCAATTGCGTGGGTGACCTCAGTTATAATCAAAGCTATTCAGAAGTTAAATTGTTCAAGATTATGGCAGTTCTGCCTTACCGCTTTGTACTCCACCCACGTCCGGTCAAAGTCAACTTTGCCGTCTGAGCGTCGCTGAATAATCGTCCAACCTCCTCCGCTGGTCTCCATATCACAGTATGTCTGTCAGTACATACAAACATTGAAATTACTCACATTTCATTTGATTCATTCTATCTGATAGAAATTCTGGCAAAAAAAGCATTACTGTAAATGGGAGGAGGGAATAGGAAGACACTTACTCGCTCATTTCCATAGCATTTTTGTTGTTGTTGTATTAATAGCTTTTACTCCAACTTTTATTCCAAAGAGCTCAAGGTAGCGCATACATGGTTCTTCCCCCTCATCCTTTAATCCTCACAACCACCCTGTGAGGGAGGCTAGGCTGAGAGTCCCCGGTGAACTTCTATAACTAAAATGAGCTGCTTGCTATGCAAACGTTGTTACTTTAATCCAGCAAGATAGATAACAAGTATGAACTCAAGGATGCTGTGGAGGGAGAAAAACTGCCCTGAGCATGCAGGGGACAAGTCCAAAGTGCTCCTGCACTAGTAGTACACAAATAAACGGTCCCTGTCGTATCAATCGTTCATTTGAAAGTTCAAGGGGAATTGTTGCTTTCTACTTGCCGCCATTACTGGCAAGTAGAAAGCAACCAGTAGTGATGTATGGAAGTGAGAGCTGGACCATAAAGAAAGCTGATTGCCGAAGAATTGATGCTTTTGAATTATGGTGCTGGAGGAGACTCTTGAGAGTCCCATGGACTGCAAGAAGATCAAACCTCTCCATTCTGAAGGAAATCAGCCCTGAGTGCTCACTGGAAGGACAGATCCTGAAGCTAAGGCTGCAATACTTTGGCCACCTCATGAGAAGAGACGACTCCCTGGAAAAGACCCTGATGTTGGGAAAGATTGAGGGCACAAGGAGAAGGGGATGACAGAGGACGAGATGGTTGGACAGTGTTCTTGAAGCTACCAGCATGAGTTTGACCAAACTGCGGGAGGCAGTGGAAGACAGGAGTGCCTGGCATGCTCTGGTCCATGGGTCACGAAGAGTCGGACATGACTAAATGACTAAACAACAACAACTTGCCGCCATTATTTTCCTTATTGGTCTCCATTATTGCCCTTAAAACTGCCTATGCTAACCATCTAGTCCAGGCATATGCAAACTTGGCCCTCCAGATGTTTTGGGACTACAATTCCCATCATCCCAGACCACTGGTCCTGTTAGCTAGGGATGATGGGAGTTGCAGTCCCAAAACATCTGGAGGGCCAAGTTTGCCTATGCCTGATCTAGTCTGATGCGGAGGTTTCATGAAACTTAGAGATTCATGAATTCACAGAGGCCTCTCCAACAGATAGGCAAAGGAAACTTGTTGCTGCACTACAATTCCTATCCTACCTGTCCATTAGCTTTGTTGGCTGAGGCTGATGGGAGTTGGCATCTGTAGGGCTGCAGATTGTGTTGCAATGAAACCATATTCCTGAAATGGTTAAAATGTTAGCTAAAGTCTCCTTCCATCAGATCCTGTATTTTGCTGCCAATTTTGGTTTCCAAAACACTTCTGTTTTCGTTTTGTTTTTGAAGGCCTTTCTTTGTTGCTCTGGGGGAGACCTACATAAAGCTGAAAACTAAGGAGCATTATTAATGGACAGAAGCCCATATGATTAAGGATTGGATTAGGTAGATCGTGGTAGGTGGAATGCATCCCCTTCAAAAAATGCATGCCTAATTCTAGTTCAGGAGGTTATTTACTATGGCCCTTCAGTTTCCTCAACAGAATTGGTTTGAACGTTTCGGCTACTAAAAGGCGTAATTTAGTATTTAAAAGGGCAAGGGTTTTCCAAATGGGTGTTGCACTGAAAGAGTAAACAACCATGGGATTCACAAAATCATTGAAGTGCACAAATAACATTTTGGCAACAGAATGTATAGAATTTCTATGAAACGGGAGGCCAAAGTTACACTCTAAACAACCACGTGCTCATTGAGATTTTGGCTATGTGCTTTTCAAACAGCAGCCCTCCCTGGCACCAAGCAAAGAGTTTTTGAAACTTCTGCTGTTTGTGGTGTGGCATGATGGTGTGATATTTCTTTGGGGTCCCACTAACCTGCCTCAAGCTATTTTTCAGTTGCATGTAGTAGGTAAATATAATATGGCCCTCTTAAATGATTATTGTTTCTTAAGATAGGGGAGAAATGAGATCACTTCTAACAACAGTACAGTGGTTTTTTGCCTTGTCAGTTTTTAGCATGTCAGTTTTACACTGTGCTTTCCAATGAAAGCTTGCAGGGGGGAAAACAAGCCCAGTAAAATACATTGTGCAGCAGTGTTTATAAGTCTCTTGAGAATTTAGAGTCAGCATCGAGAGGAAAAAGATCAAAACAGAATAAACGCCAAGAGGAAAAAGATCAAAACACAAACAGCCAGAGTCTAACAAATGAAAGGCAATTCTGTGTCACCGCTCACAAAGTAAGTAAAATAACATCAATAACCTCTGAAATAAATGGCAGTTTGAGATAATAATTTGGACATCTATCCCAGCCTGCAAAAATGTCACCCATATTTTCTCTATTGATGTAATGGTAGCAATTCTGCAGCTTCCATATGCAGTGATACCCACCAGGACTGCTTCTGCAAAACTTCAATTTCCAAGGGGTACTATAGGTGGCTCCATGTAAACTGCACTGAAATGGATGAAGGCAGTGCAATAATAGTGTTTGATGGATTGCACTCCTAAGGCTGTGATAATCCATTAAACTTCTTCTGCAAATAAGAGTCAGTATGATGAAGTCTAAACACTATAATCATTGTATTCTATGTAGCAGGTCTGGGAATAAAAATAGCATCATCAATCATACTGCCTAATTACTGGTCTAACAATGACCCTGCTTTTGGGTGGGTTTTTTGTTTTGCTTTTTTAAAAAAGAGCTCTTTACAGAAACATAGTAAAACAGTGGTATGCAGAAACCTGACGATTACTTGAAATATGTAGAGCTGACATGTTCCACCACAAGCCTGTTGACTGACGTGTAAGATACTGAGAAGGCTATTGAAGTCACTTACAAAACTGAGCAGATATCCAAGTGCAGAATATTGAAACTACAGTGCTAAAAGTGGTTTATGTTTGACGCAGTGAGAGCCAATGTGGACCAGATGTTTCTAGTGTACTGTCCACCCAACTGCTCTACAATCTCCCTGACCAAGCTGGCAGAGGTAGGTTCAGCGTTGGGGTTGGAGAACCCTTTCACAGTGTTGTTGAGGGTGGGGGAGGCATCTATATCCATGCCAAAACTGCTTCAAATGGGTCATATCAGGACTTCATGGCCTCCACGATAGCTATGCGACTTTCTCAATACATCAGTGATCCAATACATGTAACTGGTCATACCCTCAACCTGGTCTTTGCCAGAGAGCAGAATGGAAATACTCTGTTGATTGTGTGTGTGTTCACTATGAATCCATTGTCACCATCATCATTTTATTATTTGTACCCTGACCATCTGACTCAGTTGCCCCAGCCACGCTAAGCAGCTTCCAACAGATATATAAAAAAATAAAATAAAGCATCAAACGTTATGTTTGATGCCTTTTCATGTCTTCTAAAAGTTGTATAGTTATCTCCTTGAAATCTGATGGGAAGGTGTTCCACAGGGTGGGCACCACTACCGAGAAGGCCCTCTGCCTGGTTCCCTGTGACTTCACTTCTCGCAGTGAGGGTACTGCCAGAAAGCCCTCAGACAGACCACTCTCTGGTGTGGTTTGGGCTAAATCTTCAAGTATGTGGGACCCAGGGAGTTAGTCTGCTTTTGAAGACTGCTGGTATCTGACAGATTCCTGAATGCTCTGGGGGATTTTCCGGCTGACATGTCTGGCACTCCTGTCAAGACTCTTGTTTCACTATGAAATAGTGAGGTGCATAAAGCTACTGAGGGAGTATTTCCCCTTCCCATGTTTTCTTAATTTGTTTGTTCCTCAGCTTCTTGGCCTCCTTCAGTGTATGAATGTGGTTGTGTTGAGAATTTGCAGAAGGCGTGGGGCCATTAATCTAGCTACTGAAGAACAATTAGATGGGGACAACTATACATCATAATGGTCAACAAAGTTTGCAACTGGACAGTCTCCAGACTGTTGATCTACATAAGGATGGACACGGAAAGCATTCTTAGCACTCTTTCATAAGACTGTACTGCTGTTGTTGCATTTTCCTTTTCTAAATTGGAAAGCGGAGTTTCATGTCGAGCTGAAAAGTACTGAAAACTGACACAATGATATTTAAAAAAATATAATGAAGCAGGATCTGGTCCTGCCTAAATTTAATCAAGAGAATGTTTTACCTTTTTCGCATCTCCTGTGTTTGGCACTGTTAATGTGTAGACACCACTGGTTGTCAGTCCTGCTTTGAATGCATCAGCACAGTCCTTGAAACTGATGTGTTCTCCTCCAGTCTCCAGAGCATTATTGGATGCTGGAAAGCAAGTACACGTATTAAGCATATAACATAAAGGGTAAAGCGTAAAGGGACCCCTGACCATTAGGTCCAGTCGTGGCCGACTCTGGGGTTGCGGCGCTCATCTCGCTTTATTGGCTGAGGGAACCGGCATGCTACTTCCGGGTCATGTGGCCAGCATGACTAAGCCGCTTCTGGCAAACCAGAGCAGCGCACGGAAATGCCGTTTACCTTCCCGCTGGAGCGGTACCTATTTATCTACTTGCACTTTGACGTGCTTTCAAACTGATGGGTAGGTAGGAGCAGGGACCGAGCAACAGGAGCTCACCCCATCGGGATTCGAACCACCGACCTTCTGATCGGGAAGTCCTAGGTTCTGTGGTTTAACCCACAGCACCACCCGCGTCCCATAGCATATAATATAAATGCATTCAAATGGCCATTGTATTTGAAAAACCTCTAAGAAAACTTCTGCAGAGCTGACTTTAGCCATGTACTATTCTCTCCTCTGCCTCATTTGTTCGAAGCCTTTCAGATTGTTTACCTTTTAGATCTGGTTCATAAATTTGGTTTCCTTAAACTACAAGGTTGCTTCCAGCTTTTTAATTGTTTTTCCACACTCCTCTGATAGTTGACACTTTTAGAAGCGCCCCCCCCCCCAACACTGGCAAGTGTTCAGGATTTTATTTTTTTCCCACATCGGTGCTGAGGCTAACGCAGCTTGTTTACTTGTTTGTGCACTAACTTAGGAGATAACATCAGCAGAAGCACGCAGAGTTTTGGAAATATGCTTAACAGGCTATCTTTAGGCCTTTGAGGACTGTATTGTCCTGTATAGGGCATGGTGGTTTTGCTTAAAGAAGAAGAAGAAAACATTCTGAATTGATTCTGTGTTTATTATGTTTGCATAACTATATTTATAATTATTTGTAAATACAAATGGACCTGCAATAAAATATGTGCAGTGAAGAGTGCAGCAGTTCAGCTAGGCATGCCTTATTTCAGTCGTGCCCCCACCCCCGTTTTCTTTCTTCTTCCAAGAACCAGTCAGTATGCTCAGTCCCCATTGGGCTGCTGTGATTCCTTTATTCTTCTTCTTTTTGTGCTTCTGAAAAATATGCATGCCAATACTGTCTTCGTGTGTGTGGATGGTACTGTTTTAGCTACATTAAATAAACTCCACACTTGGGGAATGAGTTTGCTTGCAGCTTTTTTTCAGTTGGAACTCAGTTCTGGCACCTCTCAGGTGGGCGCCATTGCCGTTCTAAGAGAACAAGGATGAGTTCCGGCACCTCTTTTTCTAGAAAAATAGCACTGAGTATATAGAATCATGGCAATTAATGATGGAGTAAAAGTTTGTTCATATCTTCTCAAGTTCTGAGGCCGTTAACGATTAACAGCAGGTAGCATCCCTGTCACATTTTAAGCGTGTTGCTTTCAGTTCTGTGCATACGGCTTGGGAGATTTTGTGTAAAGCGTGGGAGCTAAACCTAATCAACCTCAGAGAAACCCCCTGGAATCGCAAAATCGGGGACTGTGAAGTGCTTTAGTTGGCGTTAGCTGGTTCCTCTTCATTGCTGGTGTCACACAAGCTGGAAAAGACAGCCTCTGGCACCTCAAAGGGTTAATTTAATTCAGATACTAGAGAGCAACCAAAATTGTCTTTGGCAAAAGTTAGTCCTCTGTGGTCACACTGTCATGGTGCCAGAGGCTTTGGCCTTGTGGGTGACTCGCAGGCTTGTCATTCTCAGAATTACTATGGTATGAGGTTCGACACACACACAGGAAAGCAGGCTAACCAGATCTCACGCTGGTGCCAGGCTCAGAGTATCTTTGGCCCTCGTCATTCCTTTCTTTCTTACCCACATGGATAGGCAACAAACTGGCCTAAGCCTACGCATACCTGTTATAATTATACTTTACACCTGGAAAGAATCTGAGGGTCATTGCGGAGGTGGGGGGAGGCTCACCAAAAAGGAAATTGTTTCTCACTGCAGCAATTAGCGTCTTCTACTCCACTTACGGTTTGGTGTAGAAATCATAGAGAACAGGCTTTGCACAGTCTCCCTCAAATCGTGTTGCTGTTTTTGCAGGAACGAGTTGTTGGCTGTGGCCGTGGCCAGCTGTTTTTCTAGTTCTTCTATTGTGGAGTTCTGTCTGGACACGAGTGACTGGAGCTTATCTTTCTCATCTCTAATCGACTGTAACTGGGATGTATGCTTGTCTTCTATATCAATAACTTTTTTTTCCAGAAAGCTAAAAAAATAAGAGGGGGAAGAAAACACTGTTATTGGTTTAGTACTTTTACGTGGCTAAAGGGGGGGGGGGGAGAGAGAGAAAAAACTGAGCCAGCTAAGGAACCACAAGTTTCCACTGTAGGTTCTGGTCACAAGTTACTTGCCATACAAAGTCTGGTGAGACGCCTGAGTGCCTCTCCTGTTCCCCAGCTCCTAATGGTGATCAAAAAGTAAAGTCTTTTGCAAGCTTATACATGGTTATTTGAACGTAGTACCTAATTCCCTGATCTGTCCCTTACAAATAGTAGTGGGTTTTGCGGTGGGAGGAGGCTCACAATGCCGTGTTTCAGAACATGAATGCATGATGCGAATTCAGCACAATATACACAATAGCCTTTTATTTTGGTCAACTCTGCAGCTTTTAATTTTGCTTAATTCTGCAACTTTGCATTATTTACTCTGATTCTGACAGCATACTGTAAAAGAGAATCGGGATCTGTGAAGGCAGGGGGGGTTGGACTCGATGGCCCTTGTGGTCTCTTCCAACTCTATGATTCTATGATTCTAAGGCCACCAAAGCCCTACCCCAATGCCTAGCAAATCTGATTCAACTGCCCCTCTGGCAGCTGAGATTCCAGCAGCCATTGCAAACTTGCTTTCAAATGCATCTTCAGAACGCTGACGCTACACGGTTTTAGAACTGGGCAGGGGGAATGAAATTTGAGATTCTCACGATGCTGAATTCCGCAATCAATGCCATGTTTGGTTTTGCTGTATATGCATAAATCAAGCAGTCCTGCTGTATATGTCCTGCCCTGAAGACACCATATTCAAATAACTGCTGTTCAGCATCGATCGCATGCATTAGAAGCTGTGTTGGATCAGCAGACCAGATTTCATTTTGCACTTCTCCTATGTACGCTGAGAAAATCTTTCACAACTCAGGTCCCATAGTATACTTGTTCTAGCAAAGGACAAGTGTGTTCAAGTGCTATCCCTGCACTTGCCGCAATAAATCACATTGTAATAGTGAGCCCATATTTTCTTTGCTCCCCTTGAGTAAAGTATCTTGTTTGCATAAAACAAACCTTGCAGGAGCATGCACAAATATAGCAAGGGAGTGAAGACAAATATGAAAACATGCCCTTTCCCTTCAGCACTCATGTTTACCAGAAATGAAAAGTCCTTTCAGCATAGGACTTCAACTGAATCATACAGCTTGGCTCATTTTACATTCAACCCCACATTGTACTGTTACAGGCACAGGATGGCAACCCTATGATTCGAAACATATTTCATCTTCACTTCAGAAAACAATTCCCCTTTCTCTGTAATATAGCTGTTGACACATCAGCCTCTCCCTGTGAGGACTGTTAAGCCGAACAGATGGGCTGATTATGCATTTACTATTGAAAAATTGTGTCGGTAGGAGATTACAATCCAGTTTGGAGAACAGTAAGGTTGACTTCTCTTCCATGTGAGACTATAGCCAACTGCAGATCACGCATGAGGCTTATGGAGTAAGCAAAGTTCACAGTTCCCCCTCTTTTTTCCAGCTAGCCTGGTGATCCCAGCTCAGCAAGAAATGTTAACAGTTCTGTTGGCCAGCTGTCATTCAAAATGTTCTGGGTAAACAAAAAGAGCCTCAAAGTCCTTTGATGTTGTACGCTGAGTATGGATGCAAGCAGGGATCATGTCTGGCTCTCAATTAATACAAAAGGAAGCCAAGAGTGGAATCAAATACTTATCTCTTTGGTGGTTTGAAAATCACAGTAACATTTTTGCGGCATCCAGCGCAGCTGGGCAGCCAGATTTTGCCTGGCAATCAAATAAGCGTTCTCATTAGGAATGAAGGGTGAGTTTCCCCCCTTTTGGTGGGGGAAATGGTAAATAAAGGATATTTCAAATCCACCATCTTGTCACGCCAGGTAGGTTTAGAATATGGCTCTAGCGAAAGACACACAGACAAGAGATGGATTGTTTTGTCCTCTGATAGGCAGGAACTCATTCCCATTATATTCCTTGGTTTGATCAAGTGGGTGAGATACAACTTGGCACCTATTGCTAAATAAATAAATAAAACTGCCTTCTGAGTGGGAAAGGCAATGGGATGCCTTTAATGAGCTCAAGAGCTGATAATCATTCCTCAGGTTCAAAGGAATTACACATGTAAGCTAGTTTGGCATCCACTGATTGCTTATTATTCTCTTACAGCTCCCATTACCAACCTCCCCCCCTGCAAATTTTTTTAGACTGCAACTCCCATCACTTCAGCCAGCACAACTGTGGAAAGCTAGGGGGTGATGGGGCTTGTAGTCCAAAATATATTGATTGGTGAAGACCATCTTTACAGTATTGCTGAAGTGACTAATCTGCGGAGCTATTCTCCTTTTCCAAATCGCATATCAGTTTTTGTTATTTGCTTATCTATAGGTAGGAGGAAAAGTGGGGTGTCCTAAAGAGGACTATAGTGAGGGTGAAGACTAAAAGCTACAGAGCTTTTGCAAGCAGGAGAAAACTTAGATCTTATTTTAAATGATGGTTATTTTCAATTCTTCGACAGGACCTATGTGCTTGTCATTTTTATTCTATATAGGGCACACATGGTCTTGGGTCTGGCACATTTCAAATTCCATGCATACAAATAATATTTCCTGGTGTTAAGAAAGTCATCTCCATTTCTGTTCATTGAAACAAAAGGCTTGATGCTCATTTGAAATATCCTGAGGTCTGGCAGATGAAGGTGATGGACTATATGGAACTGGCAGAAATGACTGGCAGAATCCGAGACCAGGGAGAAGAGTTGGTGGAAGAAGATTGAAAAAAGTTTACAGATTACCTACAGAAATACTGTAAAATTAATGAATGTTAGAATCATGTTGGATAGAAACTAAGTGGTCTTTAGCTGTAATGCTATAAGAGAATATGAGAAAATGGTTATTAATAGGTAAAAATTTAATGTTATAATATTTTAAAATTGAAGATTAAGATGAATGAAGAGGGGAGGGATTTGCTGAATTAACAATTTGAACTGGAATACAAAAAAGGGAGGCGTGAGGAGGTCCGGGAAAAAAGCAAATGAATGATATGTGATGGAAAGACTGAATTGTTTTTAACTATTTTTATTTTGTATTTTTCTTTTTATTTTGAAATTTCTTGAAAATCTCAATAAATATCTTATTTAAAAAAATGAAATATCCTGAGGTCATTTCAATTCGTCATCTCATTATAGATTTCCCTGCTGGGAAGAAAGCACATTTGAGAACAATAATACATTACCAGATAGGAAGAGTTATTACCTGTTTTTTTCTTGCAGTTTTCCTATCTCGCTGGTCTGATCTGAAATCTGCCTTTCCAGTTTGATAGTTGAAATTGAATGCGCCTGAAGCTGAAGCTCAAGCCTTGTTGTCTGATTCAGTACCTACATTTTGAGAAATGCAATTTTGGATCATGTTTGAGATAATTCAGAATAATTTACAAATTAATCCCGTCCTAAAATACCTAGACTATCATCACTATTTACCTGAATGAAAGGAAAACAAAAACCTCTTGAAGGTTTGATAAAATGTAAGTGACATTTACTTATGTCTATGTTTGCAGAAGACAAGTTGCAATATATGTGGGTCGTATCAGTCTTGTGTTCCCAGTTTTATGAATGACCAAAGGCATCCACAGTTGTAGCCTCCTGGATGTGACTTTGTGGATGTGGTGGTGATTTTCTAAGTTGCCACACTGACTGGAGTCACTTCTAGGTCACTGTGGGTGTACCTGCAGATAGGTTTGTTTTTCTTTCTTGATTAATCATTCCATGGTTCCAGGTCAGTATGATATCTGCTGCTTATTCTTGAAGTCTCAAGAACAACATCTGTTTTTAAGAATGAGGCAGCAAAATTGTCACATGGACTGTTGCTTAGCATTCCATTCTGCTGCATGCTCCTCATTGTGTTTTAAAATAACTCTTTTAATTCATCAGAATTTGGCTTCAGTTGGCAGGAGGAATTTATTACTCACATCCTTCATGTTGAATGGTCATTGAGGACATGTTTTCACACTTAAGGGTATTTCCAAATTGTTGCAGAGGAATTCATTCATTAATTAGAAGATATTACACACACACACACACACACACACACACACACACTGCCCTTTATCATATCAAGTTCCAAGGTAACAGACAACACAAAATATTAAGAAAAGAGATGAAACTTCAAAACGTTCCAAAACTTGCACAATTAATTCACTAAAGTCTATTAAAATGCCTCAGAAAATCAAAATGATTTTGCCTGGTACCTAAATTAAAGCCATGTTGGTGCCAGTGATCTTCTTGAGGGGACATTCTATCACTGAGGATACACTGCCAAGGAAACCCTCTTCCTTAGTAATAATATTTGTCCCTCTGGTGAAAGAGGAACATAGGAAGGGCTTCTGTAGACTATCTTAAAGAGCAGCAACAGGTTGAAATGAAACACACACACACGCTCCTGAAATTTGGGCCCCATACCATTTTGAATTTTAAAGTAGGAACCAACACCTTCAATTGGGCCCAAAAATAAACTGACAGCTAGTTCTGTTAAAACTGCTGTGATATGGGTAAATTAGGCCGCACTAGTCAATATTCCGGCAATCTATTCTAACTGAGGCTCCTGAAGCTTCTGAGAACTGTCTCCAAGAGCAACTCCACAAATAACACATTGTAGTAAACCATTTGGGAGATAACCAGAGCATGGATCACTGTGGCCAGAACTAGCGTCTTTGAAAGAGTAGTTATTTACTTAATCCTCTTACGTTGTTAATTAAACCCAGTACGATCCCAGTCACCAGCACAAATATTCAGCTTCTAAGCTAATGCTGACTATAAAAGCATCCTTCAGACATATAAGTTTGCAGTAGTATGACATTGCACATGGTTTGAAACTGATTCACATGACTTTTCGGAAGCAGTCAAACAAATGTTTCATTGACTCTGCTACTCACACTTTTGACCTTGGACCACTTTGGACATGAAAAATGGAATAAAGCGGGGTTGATTTAGTATTGTTCTGAAGTAGAGATTGAAGTGTTTCCGTCTTTATAGGAAGCAACATTACAGTGCAAATATAGTAGTGATCTGAGAGTCATTGTGTAGCAGAACCCTTTCCCTGGTGTACTTAGTTTACCACATATGGTGAACTACTACGTTGGAAGATCTTTTGAAAATATAACCCCACACCGTGAATCTGAACTGGTGCATTCCAGAATTTTCTCACCTTGTTTTTGGTCCTGTATAGAATACTTTTGGTTTTTATACTAACCAATCGCTATGTGCTAACACTAGGTTTTCCTCCCCAGCCACCCTTCACTTTAGTTTAAAAGTCTGGAAAATAACTGTAACTATACACAAGCTCCACTCGAAAAGCTTACTTAGCTTATTCTAAGAATGTAAGGAGTTCTGAAATGAATTTATTTTTTCAAAACATCTATATTGTTTTTTCTGTGAATATAATAGTTTGCGGTTACTCCATAATAACCATATTTTTGGATGAGATCTGACTTGAAATCTAAAATGAAGAGCAATTTTTGTTGTTGTTCCAATCTGAGTATGGGAATGTCTCTGTTCCCCACAACTGATTTGGGACTTGAACAACAACTTGAAAAAAATGTGACAATTTATTTTTCTTTGTAGCTTCCTGTTACTCCCTAACCTTTCTCCCACTCAGTTCAATCTTTTGATTTATCCTGCAACTAAATTATAACCATTGAAATGCTCAGGCTTATCCAAGTTCCATTGCAGACTATGCCTTGCATAAGGGGTGCATAACTTAGGTCACTCCAAGTTTTTGCAGCCTGAGTGCTGCAAATTGGACTCAGCTCTGAATTTTGATGCTAGTTCGGATCAGAACTTCTCGGTTTCAAACATTAGTTTGACCACTGTGCTGGTGAATAGGAATAACATTAACCTTCTTGAAACACTTTGCAAATTAGAGTGCTATGTAAACAGCAAGCCTCCATCTGCAGTATACTTTTAAAGCAGTATCATACCATGTTAACCAGTCATAAAGGTAAAAGGTAAAGGGACCCCTGACCATTAGGTCCAGTCGTGACTGACTTTGGGGTTGCGGTGCTCATTTCGCTTTATTGGCCGAGGGAGCCGGCGTACAGCTTCCGGGTCATGTGGCCAGCATGACTAAGCCGCTTCTGGCGAACCAGAGCAGCACACAGAAACGCCGTTTACCTTCCCACCGGAGCGGTACCTATTTATCTACTTGTACTTTGACGTGCTTTCAAACTGCTAGGTTGGCAGGAGCTGGGACCGAACAATGGGAGCTCCCCCCGTCACGGGGATTCTAACCGCCGACCTTCTGATTGGAAAGTCCTAGGCTCTGTGGTTTAACCCACAGCGCCACCATGTCCCACTGTGCTGGTGAATAGGAATAACATTAACCTTCTTGAAACACTTTGCAAATTAGAGTGCTATGTAAACAGCAAGCCTCCGTCTGCAGTATACTTTTAAAGCAGTATCATACTATGTTAAACAGTCATAGCTTCCCTCAAAGAATTCTAGGTGCTGGGAGCTGCAAGGAGACCAGTTTCCCCTCACAGAACCATAGATCCTTATGGATCCTCATAATTTATATAAGAGATCCCCTCAACAATTCGTAGGTCTCCCCTGTGTCCTGAAATGTGTTCTATGATTAGTTGGTTGTTTTGTTATTATGTGAAAAACACAAAGATCCACAAAGATTTGTGACTAAGATCAGGTTTTTTGTGGTGCTGTCAAGCGTTGGAGCTATGATTTATACTGTGCAGTCTACTAGTGTAAGTTTTAATTGACTGATTAGTAGGGCTGGGTGATAATATCATCCCAAACTGGTTTGAAATCCATATCGTGATATCGGTTTCATAATTTTTGACCTGGCAATGTATCGCAAATCATGATGTTTGTTTGCCTTGCAAAAATCATAATGTTAGGAGAAAATCTGAAGCCAGCCAATGTCTCTACATAGTTCTATCCTTAGTTCAGACATTGTGATACATCACAATGTTGGAAACCAAATATTGCCCAGTCTGACTTAAAGCATACAATATAGGGCACACGAGTCCTTTGAGTTCAACTTCAGCTTGAACGACTGGTACTTACATGTGCTTCAACATCTGTTAATTTGCGGGTCTGTTCAGCGGTTTGATTTAGCAGATTTGTGCCTATTTCAATCATGACTGCCGTCTGGTTCTGCACTGCATTCTGCTGGATCTCCACCATTTCTTTTTTCATGTTATCCTGAATGTAGCTTTCGAGCTGCATGTCGGAAGAAGAAGAAGAAGGTTTTATGTCCATGTGCTGTTTTGTTTATTTATAAACACGATTCCGGAGAGATTGCTAAGCATTTCTTAAATTACAGATGTTTCCCCTCCGTTTCGTGGGAGTGGGGGCGAGAGAGTTTAACAGGCAAAAAAAAATATGGGGAAGCCTCTTACAAATCAGAGATTAGCATCTGGAGATGCTTGCGCCAGCTCTGCCATTGGGAATGGGAAGCCAGTCCACTCAGGCAGCAGGTGCTGGTGTGTGCAAGACAACTACAGGCCCGCACTGTTCCCAAGGCCCCCTTGCACACCCATTGACAGCCTGTTGTTTTAGGTGGATGTGGTCTTGTTACCAGTGATGAGGTAATATGCAGCTACCAGTCCAGTTGAGTCCTATATGCATAGCTGTCAACTTACAGATTTGAAAATAAGGGACCAGCAGCCTTGAAAATAAGGGACCAGCAGCCAAAATAAGGGATTTTAGTCAACCAGTTAATAGGGACCAGTTAATTTTGGAGAGCAGCGCCGGTTTTTAAGCCCTTCGTTTCCAGGGGTTGCTGCTCAAGACGCCAGCCGATGAAACACTGCAATTAAATAACTACAAGCAGCAACCACTTTTCGCGCAAAACGAAGTCCAAGCTACGAAGATGCTGCTGCAGTTCTGTATCTTTTTCCCTCGTGCTCCATCTGCAGCTCTCAATTCCATCAGGTGGGGCGGGAGGAAGGGGGGGGGAAATAGCGCCCGAAGTAAACCCGCAAATCAGACCATCTATGCTAGTCTACCACTACAAATCTATGGGAGAAGCGCTTGCGGTCCTTCCCTTGTAACCCTTGGATCACCTGCCCGTGCCTCCGTCTCCTCCTCTTCCTCCTCTCTCTGAACTGCAGTACGGCCTAGTGGGAGCGGGAGCGGCGGTGATGGGCAGAGGGGAGGCCCCTGGCAGAGACGCTCAGTTCGGCGGCCACGAGGAGGATGGTGGCGGAAGGGCCCGAGGCTCCCGCCAGTCCCGGCGGGGAGGGGCTCCCAGGGGCCAAGGCTGGTGAGAGAAGGCCGGAGGGGGGCTGGCCAGGCAGCCAAGCAACACAGTTGGAGCCTCCCTCCTCCCTGGGAGGGAGGGAGAGGAGCTGCTTCCTTTGAAACCGGGGAAATTTAAGGGATATCCATCAATAAGGGACAACAGCGGGACATGGCGCTGGGATAAGGGACTGTCCCTCCAAATAAGGGACGCTTGACAGCTATGCCTGTATGTAGAAAGTGGGCCACCATTTTGTCTTTACCTCAAGCAACAAAATGTATTCGACTGGCCCTGCTAATAGTAACTGCCTGTAGTCAATGCAGAGACGGGGGGGATATGAAAGGGGCATTTCATATGGCCCTGGGACTTGTCAGCAGTTAACTAGCCAGGTATTCTAATCCATTCCACCTTCACAGTAACCATCCAGTGAAAACTAGTCACCACCCACCCAGAGTTGTAAGCAACAAGCTGGTGTCGAGTGAGAAAGGGAGAAATTTGTTACACTTCCCATCTGTCTCTATGCTCCCATATCTCTGCCTGGTAAACACCACTGTCACTGTTTTGTCACAACCGCCCCTTATTGAGAAAATGTTGGACTTCCAATTCGTTGGGGTCCCTTTCTCTTTGATATATATATATATTTAAAAAATGTGCTTATGCCTCAGCCTGAACTAGAGCTTTCCAGAATTCTTTGGTCTCCAGAAATTCAATATCTCCACGGAAGGGGAAACATCTTTAATCTCGTGTGTGTGCCTGTAAGTGCACAGATTATGGATGCAAGACAAGCATCATCAATTTAATGAAACAATAAGTAACCTGTGTTTCAGAAGCTTAGGCTCTTTTACAGTTAATACATGAGGCAGCAGGTGGTAAAGAAGGGTTTGGTCAGGTGCTGGTGCTCAGTGTGGGGATAGAGTTGCAAATGTACAGGTATATATTCACCTGTGTGTCACTGGGAAGAGTGCATTGCTCACACACTTTGAGAAGTTTAGTAACTGACTTTTGATATACGGTTGCTTCCACCCATTGTCACCTCTGGTGGCCCTGTGCTGGTGTTAGCAACAGTGGGAATTTTATTTAGATATCAGAGCAGCTTAGACAAAGGCTTAGGAGTTTAGTCACCTTCCTGAACCGAGAGTTCAAATGTTTAAGAGCATCTTACACTTTCATTGTTAGGGATTAGACAAGAAGTCTGGTATGCTGTAACAATGCTGTTTGCACATTGTTGCTCAACTTTTAGACAAACAAAACATAAAAAGCAAGGGTGAGAAACGACGTCTTCCTTCTAGGGATGCCAAAATAACAACTGTTTCGAAAGGCTCTCCGGGCACGTCGGCATAATAACTGTTTAGCAGATCTCGCCAACCCCATAGTCCAAGGCTTTAATTAAGCTTTTTATTAAAAAGGAATAAAAATCCTTTTTTTGTATTATGGATTAGCAAGTACAGTGACTTTGCTTAGACCTGAAAGTCTCTGAAAACTGATCCCCACACAAACACCATTTTATGATTTCTGAGAGATGTTTTAAGGTCTCTCTTGCCCCCAGCCAAGTTCTCAGCAGCTAGAAGCAGTGGCATAGCGTGGGGGGTGCAGGGGGGCCGGCCGCACCGGGCGCAACATCTGGGGGTTAGGGTTAGGGAGAGCAAATCCACGGGTTAGGGGGTGCAAATTACTTGCCTTGCCCCGGGTGCTGACAGCCCACGCTACGCCACTGGCTAGAAGCACTCTCATCTCTCACCATTCAATTCCCAGCTCAAGCTAGTTATTCAGTAAAGTCTAATTCCTAATGGGAAATATTATGCTTAATTGTATCTCCTGACGATATTTGTGGGCCATGACCTTTTCTTCTCTCTTCCTTCCCATGTTGCCATTATCTCCTTTGAGCTCCTCTAAATAGGAAACTGTTCTTTATGTATCGTCTTATTCTAATGCCAGGGTATGCTGCAATGATGTACAGTATAAGTTTTTTTGCTATAAATCTCTGAATTGCATGGCTTTTATTTTGATTAAATTGGTTCTTGGGACTTACTCTTAAGCACGCAGTCCATCCTAATAAGTCCTTTTTAGTGCTAAATTCATTTCCCTGGATGCCAGAAGATCATATATAATCACTTTTTCTTCTCTGAAACCCAGATATCGTAGTTGATATCTGAGCTTAATTTAAACAGCTAGTTACAACTTTCCATCTGAAGACCCTGCATTTTGTCATTTAGAAGAAGAAGAAGAAGAGTTTGGATTTGATATCCCGCCTTTCACTCCCCTTCAGGAGTCTCAAAGCGGCTAACATTCTCCTTTCCCTTCCTCCCCCACAACAAACACTCTGTGAGGTGAGTGGGGCTGAGAGACTTCACAGAAGTGTGACTGGCCCAAGGTCACCCAGCAGCTGCATGTGGAGGAGCGGAGACACGAACCCGGTTTCCCAGATTACGTGACTACCGCTCTTAACCACTACACCACACTGGCTCTACAAAGCTTACCAATTGTTCACCACCCCAGTTTTGCTTAACGGTAATTTATTGGCCTGTGGAAGTTGCCTTGTAGACTCAAGTAGGATGGGTCTCTTGTACTTTGTTACTTCCAGGTGAACTGGGAGAGGTGACAGTGACTGGGGGAGTTCATCCCCAATTCCAAAGATTCGCCAGCTATTTCTCTGGGCCTTGCCTAACCTGAGGGAAATAGATGGCGTGGACTTGTGTGCTTTATGGTTGCTCAATCAAAACTGTATGTACTCAGTCTAAACTGCATGTTTCCTTTTATTTCCTTGCAACTGTAAGCAGTCCGGTCCCCATTCCCCTGAAAGTGTTGAGTTGATGTCTTTAGAGAATTACCGTATTTTCCGCTCTATAACACGCACCCGACCATAACATGCACGTAGTTTTTAGAGGAGGAAAATCCGTAGGCATGCCACCCGTAGGCATTCCCTCCATAACACGCACAGACATTTCCCCTTACTTTTTAGGAGGAAAAAAGTGAGTGTTATGGTGCAAAAAATACGGTATATGCCACTCACCTTCTCTCAAAAGACATCATCTTGACACTTTCAGGGGAATGGGGACTGGACTGCTTACAGTTGCAAGGAAATAAAAGGAAACATACAGTTTAGATTGAGTGCATACCATTCCTTGAACACCAGTTGGAAGTACATTATTAATCATTTTTAAAAATAAGAATGGATTTGCCAGTTCCTGTCTGAAATGAAGACTCTCCTTGAACCTTCTTGTTTACGTCTGTTTCAAAGAACAAGTCAGGCACCAGACTAACAAATGGGTTGTGCTTTTCTTGAGACATTTTAGTTGCTCATCCATGTGATTTATAATTCCACATCGGTGAGGAATAACTAAAACCTCACATTTATGAGGACTGAGTTTTCCATATATATGCATTTTGTGTTCTTGGCAGAAATGATTGTTGTATGCGCAACTCTTCATTTTTGCCAACTAAGTGCCACCATTTACAGAAAAGTGAATGCTGAAGTACACGATGCAGACGGCTGGTGGGAGTCATAAAAATTTAAGCCTGAAAATACTGAGTGACTTGGAGATAATTAGGCTGGAATTTAGAAGGTCCTGGGAATGTGCGTTGGAATTTTTGACTTTTCTTTAAACAGCAGATCCTCATACACTCCTTCATGATGCCCAACGGCTTGAGGGGGAAAGCTGCTGTTTGAAAGCCCACTCCCTCATGTGAAACTAGTTGCCCATTTCCTCAGATCCCAGCCTGAGAACAAGTATTGAAGGAACTGCTTTAGGTACCCAAGCCTGAGGGTATTTGGTTCCAGGTTGTCTTGGAGATCAGCCTTTAAAAAGTGGGGGCTTGATTCTGCCTCCTTGATGCACTCTAACATGTCCCTTCTGTGGATTAACCGCAGAAGAGAATTGTGTGAATGTAAGGTCTAAGATAGGGGCCAGCAAACTCTTTTCAGGCTGATCCACTGTCCCTCAGACCTTGTGTGGGGCTGGACTATATTTTGGGGGGAAAATATGAACGAATTCCTATGCCCCACAAATAACCCAGAGATGCAGTTTAAATAAAAGGACACATTCTACTCATGTAAAAACACGCTGATTCCCCGACCATCCGCGGGCCGCATTTAGAAGGCGATTGGGCCGGATCCAGCCCCCGGGCCTTAGTTTGCCTACCCATGGTCTAGGGTAAATGACAATGGGATGGATCACAGGCAGAGAGGTTTTCTTTCCTGGAAATCCTTTTCATCCCATTCCATAGCCTTCTCCCTCCACCTCCAGCTACCGCGTTAGCTTCCAGACTTTCACAATGAGTAGTCCAAAGTTGCAACAGAGCTTGCATTTGAACCCAGATCTCCTTGGTCCTGCTGCAGCACCCTAATCATTACAGTAGAGGTGAGAAGTATTAGCCCCGCCGAGGGGTGGGACATGGCAGTGGAGAGGAGAAAATGCTGCCAAATGTCATTTGCTCCCCTCATCCCTGGATTCTCAGCCTGTATCAACTGCTCTTGAAAGTCTTGTGAGTTTTAAAAGCTTCCATTGTGCCACACAAGGATGCAGTTGGGGGGGAGGGGGACACAAGCTCCCTTGGGCATGCAGAAACTTCGAGTAGTTCTTTGGTTCCTAGGCAAAGTTTATTTGCTGTATGTGGGTTTTGGTCTTCTTCCTCTTTTTATCCTCATGAAACCCTATAGGCAAGTCAGGCTGAGAGACGGTGAAAGGCCTAAGGTCACCTGGTGAGCTTCACTGCTGAGGGTTTCCTCAATCCTTACCCTGCATTGCAGTCTAACTGCTGTACCACGCTGTCACTCTGAAGCTGGATTCCAGTGAAGGCTTGTTTATGAGAAGTACTTTTGGGTGTTTTCATGAATCAGCTCTGGAGTGACCCAACTCCAAAAGATGGATCTGAGAGGCTAAGTAAACAAATAAACAGACAGACCTGGAACAAGATTACGAAGTGGAGTACCTGGGTTCAGTGGCGTAGCGTGGGTTGTCAGCACCCGGGGCAAGGCAAGTAATTTGCGCCCCCTAACCCGTGGATTTGCGCCCCCTAACCCTAACCCCCAGATGTTGCGCCCGGTGCCTCCGGCCCTCCCTGCACCCCCCACGCTACGCCACTGGCTGGGTTCACTTCTACAGTGGTGCCTCGCAAGACGAAAAGAATCCGTTCTGTGATTCTCTTCGTCTAGCGGTTTTCTCGTCTTGCGAAGCAAGCCCATTGACGGATTATCGGATTAGCGCTATTAGCGGCTTTTAGCTGCTTTTAGCGGCTTATCTGCTGATCGGATCAGCTGATAAGCGGCTTAGCGGCTTAGAAAAGGGGGGGGAGGAAAAAGAACCAGCAGGAACTCACAAGACATTGTCATCTTGCGAAGCAAGCCCGTAGGAAATTCGTTTTGCGAAGCACCTCCAAAACGGAAAACTCTTTCATCTAGCGAGTTTTCCGTCTTGCGAGGCATTCGTCTTGCGGGGCACCACTGTATCTGCAATCTTATCCCAGGTTTACTGAGTTTTAGTATCACCAGATGGGTCCAGAAAAGTACAGCTTTGACAAAGTATATTCCAGAAAGTTCAAAACTACAATATAGTGGTACCTCAGGTTAAGTACTTAATTCGTTCCGAAGGTCTGTACTTAACCTGAAACTGTTCTTAACCTGAAGCACCACTTTAGCTAATGGGGCCTCCTGCTGCTGCCGCGCCACCGGAGCACGATTTCTGTTCTCATCCTGAAGCAAAATTCTTAAGCCGAGGTAATATTTCTGGGTTAGCGGAGTCTTTAACCTGAAGCGTATGTAACCTGAAGCATATGTAACCCGAGGTACCACTGTACCCATGTACTAATCACTCAGTAACCTTATTGTCTAATTTCTGCCTAATTTCATGGTGCGTGTCTCAAATTCAGTCCTGAGAAACCACATACCAGAACAATTTTGCATTATGTGGAAGAACGTACATGTAGTCTTAGAAAAATCTATGAATTTGCTATAGGTTACTATGATGAGTTGTACAGGAACAGCATGCCACAGTAATATGCTTGGTTCAATTAGAGGCTTCCCACCCCCACCCCACAATTTACAGGTCATATAAAACCAGAGCAGACATATTAAATACATGTGACTTGGACAAACATAATAGTAAGGGAAGGTAAAACTACATAGGTGAGTTAAGGTCACTTAAGGTTTCATTTCTTACTTTTGTAGCCAAAAAAAGCACAATTAATATGCCCATAGCATTTAACTACTGGCCTCTGTTTTCTAATGCAAAGCAGAATGTTAAAGATGTAAAAAGTTTTATTGAAATACAAAAAGCACAGCCCTTCTTTAGGGGCAGATCTTAAAAAAAACCCACCCCTATTAAAATTACTATGAGAGGCTTAATAGCATTCACATTTCTTTTTTCTTTTTTAATTGCAATTAGCCAGCAACATTATTTTAAAAACACACAACATGGTGGTGACAATTTATTATTCTGAAAGTGTTCACAATTGATTAACCGGAGTGGACTTTTTAGAAGCCTTCTTCCGTCTAGGAGGCAGGATTTTTGTACAATAGTAGGCATTATCATAATTGTGTGGGTTTTTTATATGTGCAGCTTGTTAGTTTACCATTCTGTAATGTTGTTAGTCCAACATTCTAGGGTATTATAAAGTTAATGAGGAGTTCATCATTTTTTCCAGATTATTCCCCTGAAAAACTGTGCAGTTCAAACTATGTGGACTCCCAATTTTTTATTGGTTGAACCTTCTGTGAAACATTAATAGCATGCCATCATCCTCTTTCAATGGTTTTCTTTTCTTCATAGTATGTTGATCATGCTGTGGGAGTTAGAAAACAATAAAACTAATCTAGAGATTTTTCTGAGGGAAAAATAGGATATTTGGCCATTTCAAGTGGTGTTCTAAAATTGCTTACGAAGTGCTATAAAAAAGAACAGGTGTGTGAATTATATCTTTATATTCCTATTTCAAAAGAGCCCAGAGAACATGGTTCCACTCCTTTTTTTTTCTTTGCAACAACTTTATGTGGTAGGGCCTGCTGTGAGAGTGAAGTCACATCCGCCCCATATATTTATAGCACATGGTTTCCCCTAAGAAAAATGAGAACTGTTGTCTACACATCACAGAGCTACAATTCCCATTACCCTTAACAAACCACAGTTCCCAAGATTATTTTGGGAAAGCCCAAATATACGGTGTGCATGTGACCTAGAAAATTTTCCATGTCTTCACTTTATCAGAAAAGAAATGATATCTTCTCACCACCAGCCATCTCCAACTTGTTTTCATCAAGTCTTCAGTCAGAAGGGCCTTGGCAGATTATATTTTCTTGGCAAAGGGCAATGCGCAGTCACTAATTTGTAATCTATCCTTTCGGATAATTGTTGGTCTTGCCTCGGTGTTGGATTTTTTAAAGTCCGCAAATCCTAGAGAGATACTGTGCAGGAGATAGATGGAATAACTTGATTTTCAGAAGGGGCTATAGCTCAGAGGCAGAGCTCATACTTTTCATGCAGACAGTGTCTTCCCCTAATGCTAAAGTCACCCAGTTCTAGGACGCTGGGCAGCGATGGCATTGGATGAATGATACTGTGGACTCCTCCTTCAGAAGCTTCTGACCTTGAAGGTGGTGTGGAAAAGTGCAGGATTACTAAAGTAATGTGAGAAGAGTGCCCAGGATGAGCCCCACTGAAAATCAAAGGGCTTCCTATGTATAGAGTCATAGCTTGGTGATGTGATTTATTTCAAAACGAAGCCTTGCATTTATAGTAAAAGTCTAGTTTAAAAGGATTGGCCTAGAGGGGCTGCCATTCTCAATGGCCTCGCTTTATGCCCAATTGCAGTGGGGATTCCAGCATTTGTTCGCTGTTATCATATACATCCAGTCTGATCTACCAGCTGCTTCAACAAGTATATTCTTAAACCTTCTGAATTCTGTTTGAAGTTCATAGGGTGAATTCATCCTAAACACAGAGGTTCTTGCTTCAGTAGCTTGTTGACTTTGAAAGGGGACACCATGTTTTAGCAACTATCTTTGGCCACGTCCCCATGCGATGTGGAGGGGGGATTCAGCTGCCATTTATTATTTCACGTGAACAGAAAAATATGGTTCTTAGCTTGCTGCTTAACTGTGCTCTCATTTTATATAACGCTTTAAAGTCAATTAATGCCAGTGCTTTATTGACAAGAGTCCCCAGCCCACAAATCGTTTATGATATCCTCTTTAGATACTGGCTTTAGACGCCTAGGGAAGGGCATGGTTTTCCTAAAAGCACTGGAAGCCAGGCTTATGGGTTTCATTAAGGGCTTCCCTTTCCCCCTGAAGCAAATGTCACCCTCTATCAGCTTGCCTGTAATCCTTCCAATTCTCTTCTGCAAAGCCTAAAATTAAAAGAATTATACTTTCACAATTCACATTTTTTTCCCACAAGAGCCTGTTATTTATTTTCTGTCTCTTGTTTTCTGCCCTCTTAGTGTTAGATAGATACGTGAATCTATTGACATAGATAGATAGATTCCCAGTAACAAGAATTTAGTCTTGTGAAATTTGCAGCCTAACAAGTACATAACTCCAGGCTGGAAGAGAGTCAATTTAAAACTGGTTTGCTGCCCTTTATAGTTCGGGCAGGAAGTCCCTGTAGACCTCTGTTGTTTGTCAAGAAAAAACAATCCTCTTGAGAATGCAGATGGGAATGCTTGAAAAGCCTACAGTATTAATTTTATATACAGCCTGCTGAGAGTGTCTCTATCAGTCCAGACCTCCAGCTAAGCTTGCCTCTCTTATCTCCTTTTCCTGTCAACAAACGAAAAAGGTGAAAGTAACTAAATGAAAACTAGCTAGACAGACATTGGGATAGATTGGAAATGCTCAGGGCAACAACCACATGTGTGTGGCATGTATATAAGCACAGACATATACCTTCCAGAAAGTTTAAGTGATAAGTCTTACAACAGTAAACAAAGATGGAAAGCAAAACGCTAGAGAGGGGATCGTCCTAATGAAAACCATTTGTGTGCTAAATTGAAAGGAAAGCTACCGTCTTTGAAGCCATATGTCTCAACTATGTTTGATTGGTTATTTGAAAATTCTTCTTTGCGATGGTATTCTGTGATTCCGAAGGCTAGAAAAGTGTAACTTGGACTTGCTATTTATTGGTTCTTGAAAGCACCCGTTGACCTTAGAGTTTGTTTTGGCAGTACTTGTATGCATTATGAAATTGTGGATCTACCCATACATACACTTTCTCTCTGCATAGTAGACGTCACTGCTCAGTATGAAAAATTCCTGGGGACGCTTAAGTAGGGAATAATCCCCACTGGACAGAAGAGATTTACTTCTGAAGTTGAACAAACATTCATCATCTTCACCAAAGGCCTTTCTCTGACTACACTCCGTACCTTCAGAGGTCAAACAGGTGGTCTGTGGTTAGACCCAGACTGTGGAATCCTCTCTGTGTTTTGTCTGCCATCTTTGATTCACCAGTCAAAATCCATCCTATCATGGGTTTATTGTTGATTTTTTATTTATTGTATATTTAATGTTATTTTACATTATTTTATCAGTTGTTTTAACTGCTGGCTCTGCAGTTTTGTTCATTTAAGTTTATTGTTCCAGGGTTTGTTTCTTACTTTATTCAGTTATTTCATAAAATTTATCCGCTGCTGGAATATTAAAAACAAAAACCTCAAGACTGTGTACAAAAATATAAAAATAAAACGATAAAATCATCAATAAGGAGAATTAACAACAATTACTGAAGACTTTCGAGAACATTAGATGCAGAACAGGGTATGGTACAGTATCTGTGTGAAAAATCATGCCCTTTTAATCATTTTACAATCATTTACAATCCTTCCTCCTGGGCCGTGTTCAGAAAGTGGTGGTGGGGGATGAGTGTTCAGACCCCTGGGCTCTCACTTGTGGGGTGCCTCAGGGTTCTGTCCTCTCCCCCATGCTTTTCAACATCTACATGCGGCCGCTGGGAGAGATCATCAGGAGGTTTGGGCTGGGTGTTCATCAGTATGCGGATGACACCCAGCTCTACCTCTCTTTTAAATCAGAACCAGTGAAGGCGGTGAAGGTCCTGTGTGAGTGTCTGGAGGCGGTTGGAGGATGGATGGCGGCTAACAGATTGAGGTTGAATCCTGACAAGACAGAAGTACTGTTTTTGGGGGACAGGAGGCGGGCAGGTGTGGAGGATTCCCTGGTCCTGAATGGGGTAACTGTGCCCCTGAAGGACCAGGTGCGCAGCCTGGGAGTCATTTTGGACTCACAGCTGTCCATGGAGGCACAGGTCAAATCTGTGTCCAGGGCAGCTGTTTACCAGCTCCATCTGGTACGTAGGCTGAGACCCTATCTGCCTGCGGACTGTCTCGCCAGAGTGGTGCATGCTCTGGTTATCTCCCGCTTGGACTACTGCAATGCACTCTACGTGGGGCTACCTTTGAAGGTGACTCGGAAACTACAACTAATCCAGAATGCGGCAGCTAGACTGGTGACTGGGAGCGGCCGCCGAGACCATATAACACCGGTCTTGAAAGACCTGCATTGGCTCCCAGTACGTTTCCGAGCACAATTCAAAGTGCTGGTGTTGACCTTTAAAGCCCTAAACGGCCTCGGTCCAGTATACCTGAAGGAGCGTCTCCACCCCCATCAGTCTGCCCGGACGCTGAGGTCCAGCGCCGAGGGCCTTCTGGCGGTTCCCTCATTGAGAGAAGCAAAGCTACAGGGAACCAGGCAGAGGGCCTTCTCGGTAGTGGCGCCCGCCCTGTGGAACACCCTTCCAGCAGATGTCAAAGCGATAAACAACTACCTAACATTCAGGAGACATCTTAAGGCAGCCCTGTTCAGGGAAGTTTTTAACGTGTGATATTTTACTGTATTTTTGGTTTTTATGGAAGCCGCCCAGAGTGGCTGGGGAGGCCCAGCCAGATGGGCGGGGTATAAATAATAAATTATTATTATTATTATTATTATTATTATTATTATTATTATTATTACAATATTTCTTTAAGGTTCTGCCTTTGGAACAAAACGTGTGTGAGAATTAGGCAGTTCTTAACAGGCAATATGCCAGACACAGCATATCACATTTCCGTATGTTGTGCCCACAATGGCTTCTCCAGTTTGCAAACATGCCCACGTGCCCACGAAGTTTAGCAGCTCCTGTTTTCAAGCATCCATTTCACTGTGGTTACACGAGCTCTTAATGGAATGCTAGTAAGAAAATCCTGGGAGCTAGCTGAAGTCTGCTAATGCCTGGATATAGGATGAATTCCTTGGTTTGGATACTAATATGCCATAATCCATAATCATTTTCCTCGTATCAAAGAGTAGCTTGGTATATGTTTCACTTTTTCCTGCTGTTGGAATGAATGCTGTGCTTTCTACAGCATTTGCTTTTTCTTAAATTACTCATATAACTGAACCAGTTTGGGTATTAGCGTTGTGCCCCAAAAAATTATCCTGCATTTTTTGACATTTCTCCATCAGTTAATACGGGAGGGGGAACGTATTTGAAAATTAGCAACGGTGAGAGAAAAATGTCAGTGCAATTCTTCTGGGAGGGATGTAAGCTTTCTGTTGTGCCTGTGTTACTTTTGAGGTGCCTAAGGGATGTTTAAGGGACGTGGGTGGCTCTGTGGTCTAAACCACAGTGCCTAGGGCTTGCCGATCAGAAGGTCGGCAGTTCGAATCCCCGTGACGGTGTGAGCTCCCATTGCTCGGTCCCAGCTCCTGCCCACCTAGCAGTTCGAAAGCACGTCAAGTTCAAGTAGATAAATAGGTACTGCTCCGGCGGGAAAGTAAACGGCATTTCCATGTGCTGCTCTGGTTTGCCAGAAGCGGCTTAGTCATGCTGGCCATATGACCCAGAAAAACTGTCTGCGGACAAATGCCAGCTCCCTCCACCTATAGAGCAAGATGAGCGCGCAAACCCAGAGTCATCCGCAACTGGACCTAACGGTCAGGGGTACCTTTACCTCTACCTTTAAGGGATGTTTATGAGCATCCTTCTTCTCATTCTCCAAATCACCTCACCAGTGATCTGTACTTTGAGGCTTTCCCAGGTTCCTGGGCCTCAGCTAAAAGCCCATTAAGAGGTAAACTTGTCTCATGGGCCTTCTTCAAATCAGGAAGCATGTGGTACCAAGGGCGGCTGCAGGGTACTAGAGAAATGTTCATGGCGAGTGGTGGAGAGACACCACACACCATCCCCAGCCTCTTCAGAACAACTGAAATTCTAATAATACTGAACTTTAAAGAAAGTGAGGGACAGGACAGCACTGGTATTAAGAAAATGGCGGGCACATAGTACATGCAACAAGTCAGAAAGCTGTTGAATTTTCAGTTCTCTAATAGACTTTGTCAACCATCGTCATGGCTATGTCACTGGTTTATTTTTCCATGTAAAATTGATTTCATTCAGCTCAGTTTCACCATTAAGAAGCATTGAGAGATTCCACCTGGGCAGAGCTTAAGGTTCACTACGCACAACGTAAAACAGAATAAAGGGGAAACTCACACATAGACTGTAAGGTTACTGACCAGGTCAGCGGAACAGCTTCCCATCTGATGTCAAGGGGATGAGTAATTCTATCATCTTTAGAAGACATCTGAAGGCAGCCCTGTATAGGGAAGCTTTTGAATGTGCAATGTTTTATTATGTTTAATATATGTCGGAAGCCAGCCAGAGTGGCTGGGACAACCCAGTCAGACGGGCGAGGTATTATTATTATTATTATTATTATTATTATTATTATTATTATTAGGAAGCTGTGACCATTTGCTGCTCTCCATCATGTGTAATGTAGAAAGAACAGCAAAAAGCATTTTCTTATGCACGTGGGAAGGTCACATTCCTCAGCTGCAGGTCCCCATTTCGCATCACGCTCAACATTAGAGCTTCTGGGGTGGTTTTGTGGGTGCGTATAGGAGAAAATTAGGGAGAAGGTTTAGTAAAGAATGTGAGTTGTGCAGAAATCCTTTCTGCTCGTGCACAGGGATCTTTGTATCCAAGCCACAATGCCTAATTGGCGAGTTGAGCCCCCTTCTATTTATGCATCACAGGATATAAATTGCCTTCAGAGATAATTTTATATGCCTCCAGCCCCTGACTGTGAAATGCCTCGCATTCTGCTGCTGCCTGTTTTTGTGGAAAGCAACTTCGTTGGTTTGGCTTTTGTGCCTGTTTTTACACAGCAATAAAGGGACTGCTTTGATTTCCCAAGCATGCTGCTTGTGTTTTAGCTTCCTAAGGGTACCTATTTGTTGGTAGCCAAGCATTTGACCCAACTTAAACAGTATTGCACTTGAAGGAAATTGCTCTCAAAATAACACGCTTTGAAAGAATATAAATCTCTTTCTGCCTGCTGCCCCCTGAGCACAGCATTTCAGAAGCTACCAAACTATTCTTCCAAAAGTTCATATTGACCTTTCTTAAATATTCACAGAGCTTGTTACGCAACAGGTGGACAAACGTTTCTCAAATATCTGCAGTGTTTTCTACTGTGGATGCACATCTGCTATTGAATAAGAAACTTTTTTGCTAGAGAAGATTGGAGCAACTTGCAAAGGCAGAGACAGTTCGGTGCGAACCAGTCCTATATGTTCCCAGCTTCTTGGATTTATTATGCCCGATAATCAAATTTAAGAACAGAATTGATAATAGCTTACTTTAGAATAGTAATATATTTGTCCAAGCACATATCGTAAGAGTATAAATTCAATATGTCATGAGAACCTACTTGTTGCATTCAAGTCTTGCAGAAAGTGCACTTTACTTGGAGCTAAAATGATTATTACTTATAGGTTGACTTAGACAAGTGGTGTTCTACCCTCCACACTGCTGTTTCTTCCTTTCTTTCTTCTTGGAAACTTTTCCATCTGGCTAAGCTGCTTTAACTTCAAGAAACGGGTCAGTCCAAAAACTACAGTTTCTAGGCAATAAATAATTTAAAAAGAAACGGGTCAGCGGTCTGGTAGGATTCAATCTAATAAGGGAATAAGTGGATCTGGCTGTTGAAAAATATATTTCCTTCCCTATTAAATGCAAGCTTCAAAGCCTCCACCCAGTCATTTCCAATGGCATCTGAAGCCACACAGGCCAAGCAGAATATATAAAATTAATATATGTTAGATATGTAATACAGGGTAATTCATAATGAAGCATGCTGTTTCCATTTATAGTAAATGGAAATTGTATACTTCATTATGAATCACCCTGTACAATAAAATCAGACTTTGTACACATTGTCTTGCCCTATATGATCATACGGAGTTACTGCAACAAAGTACTTAAGGTCATCTTTAACACCATGGATTATCAACTTATTGAAACTCCAGAATAATAATATTGTCCAGTTTAAAGGTTATTTACAGTTAAGTAGGAAGGTTACTAATTAGTGTAATAATGTTAGGATACCATAGGAGTAAGATCCCCACCACTAAGCTCCCTCAGTATGTTCTGATTATCCAAATCCGGGTCATCTTTGATACCACCTCCATGCATTTTCTCTGTCCAGTTCTATATGACACATTTGCACGATGTCGGACAGTGAAGCATCCTTGGCAATGTGGGGGAAATAGCCCGAGTCACAAAGTGGCATAACCTTGGTGCTTCCTCCTAGAGCCTTATTTGTTTTGTAGATGCTTGTTGCATTGGACCATTTGCTTCTCAAAATCTCTGCTTGTGTGGCCAATTCAACAGAAACTAGGTAGAGTCAAGAAACTCTCAAAACAAGGGATATGTGCCAATGAACTGAAGTATTTTTAAAGAGAGCAAATGTTTTCCACAGGCTTTCTTATGTATCTGTTCTGGAATTTTTTTACCTCTTCTTCGCTTGGTCATCTTCTACCAGATTTTGCTAAGTTTTTATACTCCCATACCTTAAGAATTTGTACCTTGTTCTACAGCTCACAGACCCATATATTGTGTAATGAGTCACCTAGATACCCTCTTTGTATAGATAGAGAGAGGTTTCTAAGGTCAAAATCTCCATCCACACCACTTGTGATGTCACGAACAAAAGCTGAGCATTTTCGTGCTATTGAAAACTATATGTGGTTGGTGGCATTTGATGGTACTGTCAGCTAGAGACAACAGTACTTTCTTTAACTGTGGGCCAGAGACCAGCTCAAAGGAAGCTTGGATAAAAATAATCACTAATGGTTTTGCATCACCATGGAGGATTATTGGTAGACAGGGGAAAGCAGCGTTGCTGACATCTTGCTGTCTGACACAGCATCCAGATGACATTTGGGTGTATTGGACTAGGACCTGGGAAACCAGGGTTCAATTCTCCACTGAGTCATGAGGCTCACTGGGTGACTTTGTCCAGTCACCATCACTCAGCCTAATCTACTTCACAGAGCTCTTTATGAGGATGAAATGGGAAGCAGGAGAATCATGTATGCCATCTTGATCTCCTTGACAGAAAGGTGGGATAGAAATAATAAATGGACAGTAATAACTTGCTAAGTTAGGCTTGCAAAGATATATAAGACTGAATCAGGTAAGTGCTGGAGATGCAAAGAGGTAGAGGGAATGTTCTTTCATATGTGGCGGACCTGTAAAAGGGGTAAAAGAGTATTGGGAAATAATCCATAATGAATTGAAAAAAATGTTTAAAAGTACTTTCCAAAAAAAGAACCAGAATCCTTTCTGTTGGGGATAATTCAGAATGAAATTCCCAGGTGTCAGAAAAGGTTATTTATGTATGCCACTACTGCAGCCCGTGTTTCGTTAGTCCAAAAATGGAAAATGAGCAAGGTCCCAACTAAGAAGACTGGCAACTTGAGCTGACGGAATATGTGCAGACTTAACATATAGAATAAGAGAATAAGAAGAACATACATTTAGAGAAGACTGGGAAATGTTTATTGAATATATGGGGGGGAATTGTTTACACTTGAAAACATTGGCAGCCTTAAGATAAATTCAACAGTGTAAATAAATTTTGATGGGATATAATAATGGAATACTGAATGGTTTAGTTTATGTAAAAGATGCAGGGATTTATGATATGCAAAATGAACCATGGAAAGAGAGGAAGGGAAGTCATTGATATTTTAAGGATGTTTAAATGAGTATTCTAAATTGTAAAACAGAAATTTTAAGAAAAATTATATATAAAAAAGATAGTAATAACTTGAAAACAGTGCATAAATAGAAATAAATTTTGCTCCCTGAAGGAAGACTCCACCCACTAGAATAATTCCAAATCTCACCAAATTATTCGTACACCAATTTCTGCCTTCATCTATTTCTCCCACCTCTATGGTGCTACTTGAAACAGGTCACTTCTACCTGTATGAAATCTGTTATGCTATCTCTCATTCTTGTACACCAAACAGTGGTTTGAAATAAAAACCATTGGAACTATTTTGTCTCATAGCTAATAAATTTTATGGTGGTGTGGCACTTAATGCACAACGGATTGGCCTGTGGGGTCTCCTCACATCTCAAAGATCTCAAAATTATGTTAACACTAAAAATTATATTAACAGCTGTACTGTAACAGTGTAATAGCTGTATAGTATGGTATGTATTTTCTCCATTAGAATATTAAAGGATCAGTGATTTATTTACATGAGTTTTTTTCAAAGCATCTAAAGTTTACCCGGTTAAGTGAGCCTATTCCACTCAGGAAGCAAACTGGCCAATGAACATTATACAAAAAGCTTAAAGTAAAAAAATATATAATATATATTCCAGGCTAAAACTGCTTTTTATAAAAAGGGCCTTCTGCTGTACACATCAGTTGTTTGGAATTTTTGTATGCAGCCGTTTTAACTAGAAGCTCTTGCACAACTTAACTAAAATACTTTTTGGAAAAAAGAATGTTTTCCCACAAAGCTGGACAAGCCCAGTGGTCTATTTTGTGATCTAAAATAGGGTGTGTTGAACTTTGGTCCAGTCGTTTTAGGTTTTGTCACAGGAGCTCCTTCGTGGAGCGCAATTGAGTGAGATGTTGCCATTGATCCATCTGTCTGAATGGCAGTTCCATCAATAATTGTAATAAATAAGCTCGCCTTCCATGTGCAAAGTAAAAGGGGAATGAAAAGTTTGCCGGAAGTTGTGCTTGTTCTCAGTTCTGTGCTATGGAACAGAACTGTTCAAAGTATGGCAGGGAAGCCAGTCAAATGCTGAACGCAGATGAACATGCCTGATAACTGAGTCAGAGCAGTTGTCTATCTAGCTCACTATGTCTGGTTTAACTAGCAGTGCCCTCTCCAAGGTCTTTCCCAGCCCTGTGATCTGAGATTCTTTACTGGGAAGTGCCAGTGATTAAATGTGAGACAGTGAAGCATCTACTCTACCATTGAACTGAAGTTCCTCCCCAGCTGGCTGCCTGTTACTCTGAGCATGGGGAAATATTTTCAGATATTCCATGTAGCCAAGAATGAGTGTGCAGCCAGGGGCATCAGCTCCTGGGGGCTGAGTCCTTTAGGGCTTGTCTATATTTCAAGAGTAGGGCCCCCTCATGCCCCAAAAGTAAAGAGCCAACTGCGGCACAGCTCCAGTGGCCAGCTCCTTGGGTTGAAGCAGTCTCCTGCCAGTGATGGCACCAAGAGGAGGTGGAGGATGAGCCAATGGGTTTTGAAGCTGCGTGTCCACCAGGTTTGGTTCTTTCCCTAGCTCCTCCCAGCATCCGGACACCATGTGTGTGACATCACACACACCCCTCCCATTGCCCTTGCAAGCTGGTGCCTCTGGTAGCAGCCTTACTTATTACTGCATTTTGATGTCACCTGACAGCAATACTGTGGTACCTCGGGTTAAGAACTTAATTCGTTCTGGAGGTCTGTTCTTAACCTGAAACTGTTCTTAACCTGAGGTACCACTTTAGCGAATGGGGCCTCCCGCTGCTGCCACGCCACCGCCGCTCAATTTCTGTTCTCACCCTGAAGCAAAGTTCTTAACCTGAGGTACTATTTCTGGCCTAGCGGAGTCTGTAACCTGAAGCATCTGTAACCTGAACCGTTTGTAACCCGAGGTACCACTGTAGTACAAGTGTGTGAGTGAATGAACGTCTTCTGGAGATCTGCAGGAGTCATGGGTCATGCTCCCTGATTTAAGAGTGGGCATTACCAGCCTGCCAGCTTTCTCAAGTGAGCTTGTTGCTGTCCATTTTCTCAACTGTTTAGCGAGCATCTCTAAACAGGAACAAGGCCTTTGGCATTCAGGAACACCAGGAGACGAGCCCATTAGAGATTCAGCATAGTGGTCCTGGTCTAGACTGCCAGGTAGCTGGGGAATGATGATTGCACATTTGTGTAGGGCACTGCCATACCCTGTGCTTTGCATCCCAAATGCATGCTGTGTGGCTGCACACAGCGTCACCTGTAAAAGAACCAAGGAGATGGCCTGGGCTGTGTGGCAGTGTGCATTTGGTGACCTTGCATGCAGCTGTGTTGATGTCCCAGAAGTCATGCAGATGAACCAGCTGTCTCATTGCAGAACCAGAGCTTTATATGCAGTGGTCAAACAACTGCCTGTCCATCACAACCCAAGCCACCTTTCAGACAGGGGCAAGAGAAAGAGGACAGCAGATCCCATGGTCTCCTCTTTTCTCAACAATAATGAATATTGTCCTTATATTTTTCTTTTCTTAAACTCCCTTTAGGCAGAAGGAACGCTAGTCAAGTCAAGTACCTTTATTGGCATCACAATATAAAACATTTCAGATCACTGGGATAATTAAAGGACAATGTTGAAGCTGTCAAGGGGTAGAGGGTCACACTATGGCCGTGTGCACTAAATATTCTGCTACGCTCGGTCTATTTCCCGAAGGGATGGTTCATTGGGAACTCTTTCGGGTAAAATTGTGGCTAAAAAGGAAGCTACTAGAGCAGTGGTATCTTTGTCCCGATCTGCCAGGAGAAACCTCATTTGATTTCTCCTCGAGGTTGTGGGCCAGAGGTACAACATTTTACTCAGCATCAGTTGGCGAGGTCTGCTACATAAAGGACAATCTAAAAGAATGTGTTCCATTGAATCTGGTACTTCTTGGTTGCAGGCACACAAATGGGCTTGATATGGAGTGTGTGAGAATCTGCCTTTAGTCACTGCAGAAGGGAAGAGCATAAAGGCTCTTCGATGGGAAGGGAGTAGTAAATCCTTTAGGTATTTGGCACAGGTTCCGTAGGGTGTTGTAATACCTAAGGCCTCCGGAGAACAAGATCTCGGAGTGGAAGGAACTCTATGCGTGCTTAAAGGCACTTTGTCCTAGATGCCAGGATGATTATAAACAAAAGCTGGTACAGGTCAATTGCATTTGCTACGGTGTTTGCATTTGCTATGGAGAGGGAGGTGCATTTTAAAGCTTCCGGGAGGACTTGGCTTCTGAAATCTTACAGAAGACAACAGTCTCTGCAAATAGCTGAATTCTCTATTCCCCGCTCACTGATCAAATTGTGATCAGAGCTATGCCAGCTAGTCCCACCGCTGACATCAAGCATGCTGGCTTGTCCTGTCCCCTGCTCTCTGCTCATTTGGCATGAAAATCTGCATCAAGAAAGCTTGCAGATATATGTGAAGGCTTCCACACGATTGGGTTCCTGGTCCACTGAATGCAGAGATAGTTAAGGCAAGCCAGCATGTCTGGAGGTGGGGCTAGCTAAGCATGGCACTGTTCATGCGAAATGTGCTAAATACCTGACTATTGCCTGATGAGATGTAAGTGGTATTTAATGGGTCCATTGCCAGCCCTCCTTCAGAAAGCCACTTTCATCACTCGGGGTAGGAGAGATACTTTGTGGAATATGAAACCAAGGTTGCGAATAGGCTAGGTTGCTCTCCCTGTGAGAGATCTCCCAAATGTTTCTCTCCTGTCAAAACTACAGAGCATTTCCAGCAGGGCAGCCCATACACAGCCTTCATTTACCTTTGCATCGTCAGCAACCATTATGCCAGCCTCATCTTGTGCACTCCTTTGATTACAAGGCCCTGCACTAACTGACAAGCAGCTGCTGTGCCTTCCATGCCGATAAATAAACAGGTTCCCTAGCAACACCCACACCTCCCTTGAATACTACAAATGCACCCCGGGGCTTTTAATTACATGCTCCGTGTCAATGATGTTCAGCAGAGGATATAATAACGGGATGGAAAGCAATATTATTGTAATACACGTTAGGCTGTCAATATGCTGAGATGTTGAGGAGGAGGAAATGGCAAGAGCCTGGGCCAGGGGCAAAGATTCCTCTGTATAACAAACATGAGGGGGGAAATGAGCCTACAGAAGTGAATGTGAATCTGCACAGCTAAGTGTCAGTTAGGGCAGACATGTCCAAAGTCCATTTCGGGGGCCTAATCCGGCCCATTGGTTGGTTCAATCTGGCCCCTGTGGCAGTTAATTTCCTGGGGTAAAATCCTAAAAAAAAAAAAAAAACCTTAACAACTTAAACCCTAAAAAAACACCTCAACAACTTTAATCCTAAAAAAGCTCAACAACACTGGAGTTAACAACTTTAGTCAGCCCATTGGTCGGCCCTCACGGCCCTTCACTTCATCAAATCTGGCCCTCTTTGAAAAATGTTTGGACACCACTCGTGTAGGGTTTGGGGAAGTAGAGGCATATTTGCCAGCATTTGGCCAGTTTGAGTGTATATATGTAAGTTTATGTACATGGAATAAAGTTTGTGTGAGAGAGTGTGCAAAGATTTCTTGAGCCATTATTTTGTGGGCATCTCCACAGTTGGTTTGCACGGTCCTTTCAGAACAGCTAGCGGAAAGTTAGTTTATTCTCTATCACAGATAACCTTTAACTATTTCATGCCTCTCTTGAGAGAGTAGCGCATCTCATTTGTCAACATTCCTAGCTGTAATAATGTAACTACACGACCATCAGATCTGTCAACCCCTTCGTCTGATATGTTAGGCTATTTCTGTGAAGCAGCTGTGAATCAAATTAATGGCTGTACCTGTTTGCAAACCACACCAGGGTAAAAGCCTCATTTTCCCATATCTTGAACCTACTGCAACTGTAGACTAACAATAGCAATAGTTGTTTCTTGGAAACAACATTATATTATCAAGTATTTTAGAAATTGATTACAAGGGAATGTAATAGATTGTTTAGCCTATAACGAACTCAAGCAGGCTTTGTTTTCCTCCTGCAATACTGGGAAGACTTAAATAAAAATGGAAAATTCCGGGGTTGTGGCAGACTTCAAAGGACTATTGTGGTGCAGAATCTTATATGCATTATCGGATTCTACTTCCTCTTAAATTGTGATTTGCTGGAACATACCGTATGAAATTAGCCTGTTCTTTTGGTACGCCAGATATTAGTTTTGCTCAGACGTCAGACAAATTGGTATTTTTAGAAAAGGGGTTTTAAAAGATATTGGAAGATAAGGTGGTGTGCTAATAATAGTAATCTCATTTTAACTGCAAGCCCTTCCATGGTGGTTGTGGTTTTCTAGGAACGTCTGAAACACTGGCCTTGGTTTTCTGTTAGTTTCCGGAATGCACAGTAACTCTGACACCTTCCAGCTTCCTATTGTGATTGTGAGGCGTCCACAGTGATTTCCACTCTCTTCCATTCAGACAGTTTGGTGTCCATTCAGAAAGATAACATTTCCTTTTGATGACTGATTGAAGGTGGGAAATGTGATACTGTGTGAGGATGTAGAATGCATTTGAAACAAAGATTTTGTGCATAACTGGTGCTAGAAAGATTTTTATGCTGGCAGTGTTATTTCAAGCACCCTTCAAAAATAAGTGGTTCCTAGGGTTTAGAAAGGCTCACTAAAGGAAAAAGGGAAAATTAAATTTGTCAGATTTTTCCAGAACCAGTTGAAATGATTACAAAGTGGCATTCAAGGTCATCCATGTGTTATGTACATTAATTTGCCTTAGCATAAATAAAAGAGTTTATAAATAATGAATTGGAATGATCCCTATGGATTTTTCTTCATGTTATTCTTATTTACTAGGTTTCATTAGAAAAACAGTTTGGGACATAAGTTGCTTGAGGATAATGAGGGTAAGATAGCCTAAGTGCCATATGTTAAAGGAATGACAAGCCAAACACAAAACCAATGTCATCCAATAGAAAGTTAGGGTTTCGTTTAACCCAATGGACCTTACTTCTGCACAATTGCATTGTCAGTTGATAAAATGTAGAAATAGAATGTTTATTTGTTTTTCAAATGGATTGACTGACCTCCAAAAGGAAGTACCTGATTTTAATGACTTTGCTAAATGTGCT
This sequence comes from Podarcis vaucheri, assembly GCF_965113315.1. Classification (NCBI taxonomy): domain Eukaryota; kingdom Metazoa; phylum Chordata; class Lepidosauria; order Squamata; family Lacertidae; genus Podarcis; species Podarcis vaucheri. Next base: position 103,769,887 of record NC_138761.1, read on the forward strand.
TGTCATAAAGAAATTCCCAGAGATTTATAGGAAAAAGCAATAAATAAAATTGCTGACCTGAGAAATGTGTTGTGGCAGTCTTGCAATTGATCCTGACTCTCCTAGTTATTTTAGTTTTTTACTTAAAGTAAAAGGGTGGGGGTGTAGAAAGTAAACTTTTTTGTAATTCAGTGATGTTATTTAAGTAAATATAAAAACAATGGACATAAACTTGGGTTCTGAAACCCATTTTCTATCCATCTATCTACCTACCTTTCCTGTCTATATGAATGGTGGCATGACATTTATGTTAAACATTTTGCAGCTTGAAGTTCAATCTTACCAATGCCTACTCAAAAGTAATGCTCATGATGTTCAATGGGATTTGCTCTAAAATAATCTGTATAAGATTGTAGCCCATCTATCAGGAAGTAATGTCTCATTTAACTCAATAGGACAGGCATACTTTTGAAAGGACATACCTAGGATCGTTCTGCTGGATACACAGCTATTTAAACAACCTTCCCCAAAGCATATTTTAGATTATTAAATGCAGTTTTAAATTCTCTCACATAACTGTTCAGTGTTACTTTATAATCTTATCTGCTTCTTATCATAGGAAGGTGTGGGACACATAAGTCTGCAATAACAGCTCATAATACATGTTTGATTAAAAGCTTCAAACAGGGCCTATATTGATTTTAATTTTTTGTGATTCTGCATTAGTGAGGTGTATTCTAAGTATTTGCAGCCTTCTCTGTAATGAATATACTGAGATATTAAATGAGATCCTTTAAAGCTTCGGTCCTTAGCAAGGACCCTAGAGAATTAATCTAACTGAACTTAATGGGACCTACCTCTGAATCAGCAGGCTTAGGTTTTCAGCGCATGTATTTCATCCTCAGAAGACACGTCTTGTATCATGTGACTTTGCAAGGATATCAATGCAGCTAAGCAACACTTTCTATTCAGTTTGTCTATGATGCCATCCTTTGCACACTTACTTTGAAGTAAACCCCAACTTCAGAGTAAACATGAATAGATTCAACTGTCACACAGTCTAGATAAACTGTTCGATAGTCTAGAAAGTGATTTTGTTAGTTTTTTCCATGTAGAATGCTTGTTCGCAAGTCCATTTAACCAATTATCACATATTAATTCATCATAGTCTAGTGGTGCAGGAATTACACAGAGACTTTTAGAACAAAACAATAGTTATCCGGACGCCACCCAAACTAACATTATTTCACACACTAAACTGAATCCCTGTATCAAAGTCAGTAACTTAAGACATTCAAAATGATTAAAATAATATTCACAGATACATTCTGTACCAGTCCACAGAGCTGTTGTTCAAGAATACTGTTGCCGAAGTCCGGTTCAAATCTTTGGGACTCAAGCATATCTCATTTTAAATCATATGTGCCACAATTAACTTTGATTCTTCACAGCCTCTACGCAAGAATGACCCCCCACCCTTGCACATTATACGCTATGCTATGGGTACACACAGTGTAAAATTGGGCTTCCTGCTATTTTCTCATGGTGTGAATCAGACCTTAATAATGCTAACTATTGCCTGCAGTGCTAAGCAAATTTAACTGGAAGTAAATTCCACGTCTGAAACCCTGCATATCTGACAGTTGCGTGCATGTGAGCTTGCACCCGCCGCATGGCATTCTGAAAATATAATATGGGTAGAAACAAAGAAGCTGTTTCTAGCTGTTCATAGCACACAGGTTTGAAAGCTTTTTTTTTCCCCTCCCTGAAAAACATGGTGCAACATTTTAGAACAAATAAATCAGTTAGCCAGTTGCTCTAGTTCAGGAAACAAAATTCCTCACGCTGGATTTTTCACATGGCTGTAAATAGCATGCAGTTGTACTAAATGTTTTCGGCAAAGTTGTTTGTCAAGAGCAAGTGAATGAAATGTTCCGCAACTCAATGTACTCACTCGTCAAAAGGGAAAACAACAAATCAGCAAATTGCGCTGCTGCAAGAACCCACATGTAGGATAGAAATAATACAGGTTTGTTTTTTTACCTTCATTAGCCATTGCGTGTTGTTCTCCAGGATGTTTTCCAGAAGCTGGAGCCTTTGTACGGAATCATCGTAATCTAAAGGTGCATCCCTCTGCACTGCATTGGAAACGTAGGAGGTAGAGGAAGAAGAACGGCAATTTTCTGTCTCAGGCAAAAGGAAAGTGTAGCTGCACAAACCATGCTGGACTTGGTACTGCTTTTTGCCCAGGGTCTCTATGTTTTTCCTGAAGGAGTTGAATCCCAGAACAAGAGCGAGATTGCAGCTCAGTATAAAGCAAACATGCCGCCACATTTTCCCCTTTATAAATCAGAAGATCAAACGCTGTTAAAGAGCGAAGGTTATCTAGATAGCGTCTTCCAGCAGTCAGTGCCCCACTGACATGTGCGAATCTGGCAGGGGGGTGGGAGTGGAGTCCCAGTTTCTTGTTGAGTCCCAAGCTTGGTTAAAAAGTTGTCAGGCAGATCTGTCTCAGCTGCTGTTGGCTCTGTGGTCCATTTTCAGATTCTTCTGCGTTTTTCTTTTTGAAAAGGATATAATCATCTGCTATTCCAAATTATGCAGTGTCCTTTCCTTCAGCTAGATTGAGAAGAGGACTTGAACATGTGCAGCTGGTAACATTCCTCTTTCTTGTATATCCGTTATCTTCCTGGTGAGGGTTGCGTAGTGAGGCAGCATGACTGTTTAGAGCATGCTGTTTTATGCATTTAGCGTCCTGCAGGAAGCCTCTCCAGGGGCAAAAATGATCAGCTAAAGGAGACTCATGAATTTCCTAAGCACCTCCCCTATCGAGGGTCTCCAGGATGTCTCATTCTCTCTGAAAATCTCTGTGTTGTGGGGTTGTTGTTTTTTAAAAAACCGAGGCTGTATCTGTTACTTTTAATACTTTAAAATTTACAAACACAGTCACAGGCATTCCTTTGCTTCCTGCTGGGGAGATGTGAAAAGTCCCTTTTGAGTTTAATCTTAAAGTCAACAGTGTATGGTTTGCTTAGCATTTTGTGCAAATGGAAATCTTATTTCCAAACAAAAGCAGACTTCGATACTGTTGGGAACACTTGAGTGAATATTTAGCCCAGAGTATTAAGAAACCTCTGATTATCTCTTAGGCAATACAGAATGCTGGAAATTGGTTTGGGACCATGGAAGCAAGACATTGAATATGTGTTGGCTCTGTAATAGGCTTTGTGATAATACACTCCCACCTCCCACTGCATTCTATTAATTTCTTTTTGGGCGAGTGCAAACCATAGTTTGCCGTGACATCCAAATCCAGCAAACTATGGTTTGCACAAGCTACAATCAGCACCCATGATTTCAAGTGTATTCCCAGTTTGGATGCAAACTGTAGTTTGGTCACACTGTAGTTTGTCCCAATTCGGGCAGCCTGGCACCCTGTGGTTTCTGTGAAACAAGAAATGAGTGTGCAGTAGGGAGTACATGAAACCCATCATCTTTTTGCTGCTTCCTTACCTAAATGACGATATGTTCCCCACACTTCCAACTTCAAACCAGAAGTTTGCTTAGGAAGCACATGTTACCTATGCTTACATCTCATTTCAGTCCCAGAGTACCACGTTTTTCAGATACCTGTCAATGTATCCTCAAATGACCCAGATGTTCTGTATGCCACCTATGCTTCTTTCCATTCCCTCACTTGTACTAAAGCACAAGTGGCCACGTTGTATCCCATCTGACCCCCAATTTAATGCAACCCCTGACACCACCTGAAGCTGCTTATTGTTCTTGTTCTGTCCCCCCACACACACTTATTAAGTTTCCCTTCCCTCTTTCTGTGTAGTCTCAGGACAATTGGAAGGAGCACTATTGTGTTTGATAAAAATAAATTGATTGTATTTTTATGTTATTATTTATTTACATTTTTCCTGGCTGTATGGCTTGGGGAATAGGCATTTCTTTTTCTCCCAGCTGTCTGTTGAGAGCAAATAGGTAAGTTTCTCCCATTTATAAAAGTGTGTGTGTGTGTGTCATACTAAAATCAGAAAGGCATTACTTTCACTCACATACCAATATTAGTGTCCTAAGTATAGGAAGCCGGCAGAACTTCTGCTGCCTTAAATTAAAATGGCATAAATTATCTGTTCAGAAGCAGGGCTACTGCCACCTAAGCCTGACCGGGGTGGGGTGGGGGGAGTCTTTAAAAGGTTGGTGTGCACCACCCTTTTTTGCAAGCTTAGACCTCTAGGTAACCTCTGAGTTACCAGGTCATGTGACTGAACTGAATGAAGTTAGGATCCAGCATATGCCCAGTCCCACTTCCACCCATCTTCCAGAGCACCCTTTCCCCCCCACCCCCACGAAGGGCTTACACCAGTATAAAATTCACCAGTCTCAGGGGGCTCAGCCCTGGTTGAGCTGGGAGGGAGGTGTGGGACTTATGCCAGCGTAGCCTGACTGCACCAGGTATTGGCAGCTGAGCCAGAGATCTGTTGGATCCCAACATCATTCCAGTGACTCTTTGGTTTACGTTGCTCCCTAAGCCTGCTGTTCCAGGGGAAACAACCAATATATACTTGCTTTAATGTAAGCCAATCAAATCCAGTCGGAGTTACTTTTGAGTAGACCTGCACAGGCCTGGGAATTCTTATCTGAGGTAGTCAGGGTGAATTAGCCAGTACTCAGAAGTTTCCAGAGCAGTATCTTCAAGGGCAAGAGAATTTCGCACAAAATTATAATTGCAGTTTATTTAAAGAAGCGCAAGAAATAAAAGAAAGAGCAGGCAAAGAGTGTAGAGGGCATCCAGTGATGTCTGTCTGCTTACACAACAGAAGTCCGCTTGAGCAATGGGATTTCCTGTTTCCCTTCATCTTTCCTCCCGCGCTCCCCCCAAAAAAACCCTGCTCTAGAGGGTTCTCTGGAGCACATTTGTGAAAGAAAAAGCAATCATCCAAGAACAAACTGCATGCTAAGTATCACATGCCGTTCGGACCTGATACTCCTTTAACAAGTGAAGGTGGGACCATAGCTTCATGGAGAAGCAAAGGTGTTGCAGGTGCAAGATCAGGGGTCGGCAACCTAAGGCCCATGGGCCACAAGCAGCCCATGGGGTTGTTTAAGTGGCCCATGGACCCCCTGCCACCAGCTCGGGACCCCCCACCCCCCGCTCGGTTGGCTCCCGTGCACTGCGCTAAACCTGTGTTGAGCAGAGCAGGGAACGCCTTCCATGCCGCTGGCTGGCTTCCCATTGGCTGCGGGAAGCTCCTGCAGCCAATGGGAAGCTGCGCACGCCTCCTCCGCGCCAGAAGGAGCACTGGAAATAGCGTTTGCATGTGTGTTCGTGTGTGCGCACACACACACTCTGGCCCACCGCGGCGTCCGTGGGGCCACAAAAACTTTGCCGACCCCTGTGGAAGATCCCTGATTCATTCCCCAGAAATGCCATGGAAAAGAGGACCTCGCAGCCAACGATGGAAGAGAGGTGTGCCTGAGATCTGCTGCAAGTCGGATCAGGCAATACTGGACTGGACCTGACATAAGGCAGCTTTCTGAGGCAGATCCATAGGCATCTACATATTCCAACAAGCTGGCAAAACAGTGAGAAATGCCAAGGGAGGTTTGCAGTAACTTCCCATCTGTACTGGATGCAAGCTTGTCTAAACACGCCCTGTAAAAATTACCCCATCCTGTGGGAATCCTAAAATTATTATTCTCCCAATAAGAGGTCCTCTTGAGTAGGCGAGCATTCTTTATTGAGCATGGTCATGTTTTGCTTGGCCAAGTGTGTTGAAGTTTGTGGTGAAGAATATGTTTTGTGGATGTGTCAGCCCAATTACACGTTGGCTTCCTCCTCCTGGTGTCCACAGAATGCCCCCTTTCTCATCAAGTGTCATTATTAGATCCCTGAGGGAGGGGGGAATGGCTGGAATCTCCCATAATGTCCAGGAATGTATCCTGCGATTTTTACCACAGGATGTCATTAGGGTAAGAACAGTGAGGCCCATGGGAAGATTCTTGGCCATATTCTCCATGGTCATGGATGGATCCTTCCCTCAGCCATGTGGCTATTTTGGATTTTCTGAGTCACATATGACTTAAGCTCCCAAACTGGTATGCCATTGATAGACCCACATCGTGATCTTAATATAACATGGACGTAATTCTGGTTTCTGTACATGACAGAGCAACTGCATAACCGTCGTGCCCTCACCACCACCTCTGCAGTTTCACTCAACATCCAGCCTGGAGAATGCCTAAGCTTCCCTACTATTTTGTGGCATTTTAGTTGGTCCAAGTAAAGATAAATGGAACAATTTATTTAGCAAGTGCCCAAGATCTACTGGGGCATGTGTGGCCAACCGGTGGCATACCTACATAGGTAGCACATTTTGTGGCATGGATGGGCCAGAGCTGGAGAGCTTTGGGGCCAAAAGCACAATCAGACCTGCAATCCTGTCTATCTTCCTCTTGACACTTTGCTGCTTATTCTATATAAACCCCATACATAGTGCTGTGCTTGATGAGTAGCACAGTTAAAATTTTAACTTGTGAAAGCAATGATTGGTAGAGGAAAGACCTACAAGTTCTGCCAATATACTAACTCTGCAAAAAGTTTTCTAAAATACCTGCAGCCAAATGTTCTTTAATATCCTTTCTCCACACAATTCAAAGGATGTAGTAATGGTTTACTAATCAATCTTGTCTTCAACATTTCATTTAGCACTGACCACACCATCTTCCAGTATCATCTTGCCTCCTGACATCTCCACTATATATGGAGGAAAATTCCCCTTACCGTCTTTGCAGAAACAACATTTGTCATTACCTTCATCTTATTGCCTTTTTACTCCTCCATGCTATTGTTCAGCTATTTTAACTTAATTTTATCTAAAATTTGTTGCTATTGTGAAGTTGGCACCAGTGCTGAATAAAAAATTTCAAAGTTCATCCAGGATTTTGTTCTGCAGCTCTTTTGCAATAGATCTGTGCTAGTCTTGGGAATTGTTTGACTCCAGTTCACACACACACACACACACACACACTCACACACACACTCACACACACATTCAAAAGCTACACTACAGCTTTTTCCACTGCCATAATATCACAGAACGATCACTCCAGTCCTCAATCCCACATCACTGTCATGTTGGCTCGCCAAATACCAAATACCAATCTGGTTTATTAGACATTTTCTAATCAACTTTTCAAACATCTCCGCTCTGAACTCCTACCTTCAGTCTAATCTGTTTTTAAAAGATCTTATTTGTACACAGCATACTGAAATGTGGGAAGCATTACTAACGATTTCTCTTTTGCTCATCCACATGTCTTTTCTAGACTTCATAATTGTGAATACCATTCTCTTTCCATCAATCCCCCAAATCAAATGTCCAACAAGACTGAATATCTCATCCTCAATTTCTGATGCAATTGGTAATGTACCAGGTGCTAAATAAGGCTGGTATTTCTCATATATTGTTATACAGACATTACCTATAAAACTTTGCCCACTATTCCATTTTTCTACTCTTTTTGGACATCCACAATATATTTCATACTGTAAATTCTTCTGTGGGTCTTTTTTGAACCAATTTGTTGTCCCTGAGAGTGTGCCTTTCTCATAACATCATTCCACATCTGGAATATTCAGTCTGCCCCTTCCACAGTTCTTCTCTTTCCCAGTGATTCGGTCCACCCTTGCCTTCTTTTCTAACCAAATAAATAATGTTATCAAATTTTGCCATTCTAGTAGAGTCTTTTATTTGAATTGTTTGAATTGTACAGAACAGTATTTTCCGTTGGAGTGTGGAAGTATCGGGACGTCACTGTTAGTTGTCAGATTTTTGGTACTCTGTTGTTGTGGTGCTCCTCTCCAGTCCTAGAGAGGTGCACATTTTTATACATGGTTCCTGCAGAACATTTAAAGAGAAACAGGATAGAATCTAGTCACTATTACCTTCTCCTTCTTTTAAAATGTACATTCTCTTTGCAGTGGGTAGAGGAGAAGCTGCCTCAGAGGTCTGTTAGACAGAAAGGCAGGATATTTAAACATCTTAAAATAAGTAAAGTAAGAGAAATCAAAGCCTTTTCTTAGATTGTTTGCCTTTCGGGGATGGAACTACAGTGGTACCTCAGGTTACATACGCTTCAGGTTACATACGCTTCAGGTTACAGACTCCACCCACCCAGAAATAGTACCTCGGGTTAAGAACTTTGCTTCAGGATGAGAACAGAAATTGTGCGGCGGCGATGCAACAGCAGCAGGAGGCCCCATTAGCTAAAGTGGTGCTTCAGGTTAAGAACAGTTTCAGGTTAAGAACGGACCTCCGGAACGAATTAAGTACTTAACCCGAGGTACCACTGTATTAACATTAAGATGGGGGCAAGGGGTAGGAGCACCGCTGTTAGCTATTCTAAAGCCACAGATAAAAAGGTAAAGGACCCCTGACAGTTAAGTCCAGTTGTGAACGACTCTGGGATTGTGGCGCTTATCTCACTTTACTGGCTGAGGGAGCCGATGTTTGTCCACAGACAGTTTTTCCAGGTCATGCAGCCAGCATAACTAAGCCGCTTCTGGCGAAACCAGAGCAGCGCACGGAAACACCGTTTACCTTCCCAATGGAGCGGTACCTATTTGCACTCAAACTTGCACTTTGATGTGCTTTCAAACTGCTAGGTTGGCAGGATCTGGGACCGAGCAATGGGAGCTCACCCTGTCACTGGGATTCAAACCGCCAACCTTTCGATCAGCAAGCCCAAGGCTCAGTTGTTTAGACCGCAGCTCCACCCACATCCCCGTGAAGCCACAGATATAGTGAAATAGAAATCAAGTAATTACACGATAAACCATTTTTGTTTTGTTTTCATATGTAGGTCCTTCCCAGCCCTCCGGTCATCTCTCCTCCTGGCTCATAGCCTATGATGAGCACCAAAACAAAGTCTTTTGAGTCTGAGTTCTTTAATTTGCTTCATATTTAATTGTGTGTGTGTGTGTGTGTGTGTGTGTGTGTGTGTGTTTCAGACATAATCTTTTCATCTTCATGTTCAGCATGTTCTTCAGATGGAACAGTCATTTTTTTTTGTACTGTGATTTCCTGCTTGTTTTTGATTGATTAAACGCTTTTAGACATAAAATAGCAAATACTGTCTCAGTATATTTAAAGTACAAATTAGATCTTTCCCATTTTAAAAAAAAAAGTTAAAGGGTGTTCACTCAACATAACTCACCTTGTAAAAGGGGTTAAAGATATAGTTTGCCAGATGTGCTTCAGGCATTTTCTTTCCTGGGAAACACTAATTTCCCCTTCCTTAGGCAGCCTTTTTTTCTCCCTTTTAAAAAAATCCACACAGTATATTACTTAGCTCTTTTAAAAGAGATGCCTGGATCCCACTGCTATTATCTTTTTACTTCCAGCTGCATAGCCTCTGTTTGACGGGCACTTCTGTGAGATCTTTAGTTCCAACACAGAAAGCATAAACATTTGGGAAGTAGTATGAAACTTGGCAGGCTAGTTTACATGCAGATCCTCAGCGCACCTCCTTGTAATCCGTCCCCTTGATTTTGAGTGAGCGTTCATTCCAGTAGAATTTAGGTTGCAATACCCTTCCTATTTATTTGTTTCTTTAAAACACTTCTATGCTGCTTTATATTCAGGAATTCCAAAGGGGTGTGATAAATCCTTTTCTAAATAAAAAAATAAAACTCGGTACAGTTTTCCATTTTGGAGGTGCTTTGCAAAACGAATTTCCTATGGGCTTGCTTCGCAAGATGACAATGCCTTGCGAGTTCCTGCGGGTTTTTTTTCTCCCCCCCCCCCTTTCTCTAAGCCGCTAAGCCGCTTATCAGCTGATCCGATCAGCAGATAAGCCGCTAAAAGCCGCTAATAGCGCTAATCCGCTAATCCTTCAATGGGCTTGCTTCGCAAGACGAAAAAAACGCTAGACGAAGAGAATCACAGAACGGATTCTTTTCGTCTTGCGAGGCACCACTGTACTAAGGTTAGTGGTCAGTAAGTGCCAGTTGTGAAGAAAGAGATTTAAAGTACAGTGGACGCTCAGGTTGCGAACGTGATCCATGCGGGATGCATTCATAATCTGCGCATGCGCTGGTTGCGCGATTCAGTGTTTCTGCACATGCGCAAAGCACGATTTAGTGCTTCTGCACATGCGCAACCGCCGAAACCCGGAAGTAACCCGTTCCAGTACTTCCGGGTTTGGGCGGTCCATAACCCAAAAAAATGCAACCTGAAGTGGCTGTAACCCGAGGTATGACTGATGGAGGACTGTTCCATTTGGAAGGTGCTGGCCTCTTCCAAGGTGGTTGTCAGATAGATCCTTGGTTGAAGACCCACCAAGGGGACTTCATCTAAGAATCTCAGTGAACAGGCAGGTCTGTACGACAGGAGGCACCCTCTCAGGTAACCAGGTCCCAAGTTGTTTAGGGATTTGTAAACTAGCAACAAACCTTTCAGCTTGACTTGGTATGAAATTGGCAGTCCGTGCAGTTCCTTTGTTGTAAGAAAAACTGCACCGTTTCCCTTATGGGGAATCCAAGAGCACATATAGAGTCCTTAAGTAGGTTCCCTATCGGAAGGAGAAAATAACAGAGGCCAACCAGAGAATATTGAGAAGCCAGGCAGCTAGTAAGCCTGATCTTTATTAACTGTTGCAACAGGGTGCTCACTGCCACACACAGGAGGCAGAAGGGACCCCAAATAATGGTGTGCAAGCCCTTATATAGACTTCTGAAGTTGCCCACCCTGTAGCCGGAGGCCACCCCCAAAACATCATACATACATCACAGAAAGAAGCGGTCTACAGCAGAAATTCTTTCTGCCAGGATACCTGATAATGGTCACTGATTGCATTGCTGAGACAGCCTGGCCATTCTTTTGTGATGGTAAATACTTTAATTCCTGACTCCAGGTCACAGGCTCATCCTATTCACCCACACAAGTACACCCTTAAGACAGGTAAGCAAAAGACAATGGAGAGACTTTCCCATTTCCTTCCTTCTTGCAGAGAAATATTTGAGGTAACTAGGAGAGTCAAAATGACTTCAGGATTGTTCTCCTGTACTATTTTAGACACTTGGTTTATATACTTCTTGTAAATTTATGAACGTTTATTTTATATTTGGGACCTTGGAATTCTTTATTGTTGTTTAGTCACTTAGTCGTGTCCGACTCTTCGTAACCCCATGGACCAGAGCACGCCAGGCACTCCTATCTTCCACCGCCTCCCGCAGTTTGGTCAGGCTCATGTTTGTAGCTTCGAGAACACTGTCCAACCATCTCGTCCTCTGTCGTCCCCTTCTCCTTGTGCCCTCCATCTTTCCCAACATCAGGGTCTTTTCCAGAGAGTTTTGTCTTCTCATGAGGTGGCCAAAGTACTGGAGCCTCAGCTTCACGATCTGTCCTTCCAGTGAGCACTCAGGGCTGATTTCCTTAAGAATGGATAGGTTTGATCTTCTTGCAGTCCATGGGACTCTCAAGAGTCTCCTCCAGCACCATAATTCAAAAGCACCAATTCTTCGGCGATCAGCCTTCTTTATGGTCCAGCTCTCACTTCCATACATCACTACTGGGAAAACCATAGCTTTAACTATACGGACCTTTGTCGTCAAGGTGATGTCTCTGCTTTTTAAGATGCTGTCTAGGTTTGTCATTGCTTTTCTCCCAAGAAGCAGGCGTCTTTTAATTTTGTGACTGCTGTCACCATCTGCAGTGATCATGGAGCCCAAGAAAGTAATATCTCTCAGTGCCTCCATTTCTTCCCCTTCTATTTGCCAGGAGGTGATGGGACCAGTGGCCATGATCTTCGTTTTTTTGATGTTGAGCTTCAGACCATATTTTGTGCTCTCCTCATTCACCCTCATTAAAAGGTTCTTTGATTCCTCCTCACTTTCTGCCATCAAGGTTGTGTCATCTGACGCATATCTGAGGTTGTTGATATTTCTTCCGGTAATCTTAATTACGGCTTGGGATTCATCCAGCCCAGCCTTTCGCATGATGAATTCTGCATATAAGTTAAATAAGCAGGGAGACAATATACAGCCTTGTCGTACTGCTTTCCCAATTTTGAACCAATCAGCTGTTCCATATTTATTACGGGAGTTACCTTCTCACAGTAAGTCGATCCACTCAGCAACCAAGCTGCTGTATTCTGCTCCAGCTGCAGATTTGAAACGGCCTTAATGGCAGCTCTGGGACACGGGTGGCGCTGTGGGTTAAACCACAGAGCCTAAAACTTGCCAATCAGAAGGTCGGTGGTTCGAATCCCTGTGACGGGGTGAGCTCCCGTTGCTCGGTCCCTTCTCCTGCCAACCTAGCAGTTCGAAAGCACGTCAAATGCAAGTAGATAAATAGGTACCGCTCTGGTGGGAAGGTAAACAGCATTTCCGTGCGCTGCTCTGGTTCGCCAGAATCGGCTTAGTCATGCTGGCCACATGACCCGGAAGCTGTACGCCAGCTCCCTCAGCCAATAAAGCAAGATGAGCGCCGCAACCCCAGAGTCGGCCACGACTGGACCTAATGGTCAGGAGTCCCTTTACCCTTTACCTTTAATGGCAGCTCCACATACAGAGCATTTCAATAATCTGGGCTTGAAGTTATCAGTGCTTGGGACACTGTGGCCAAGCTGTCACTGTTCAGGATGGCTGTAGTTGGTGTAGCAGCTGAAACACTTTTAGAAACGCTTAGGTCAATTGACTGTGGATTAAAAAGAAATTGTGCCGTGTTTTCTCCACAACACCAAGCCATTTTTGTTGTCGATGTTGAATTATTCTTTTCCACTGGATGAGATGGCATTTTGCCCTTGCACCAAGAGAGCCAAGTTCTCAAATAGCCTTTGAGCTACTTGACAGAAACGTACAAAGATGCCCAAGAGAATGCACAAAGCAGCAGCAGAGTGTACACAAAGCCCCACTCTTCAAAAGAGAAGCGATGCAAGAACTCAGGAGACATCTTGGTGAGATGGCATCTGTTGAAGGCGCTGCTTTTTTCACAGAGGTTAAAATAGTGCACGCAGTTCCTAGCAGCCTTGTCATGTACTATAAACTGCATTAGCATTATTGCTATAGCAAGGATGCAGAATCCAGATGTTTGTGGACTTCAACTCCCATCAGCCCCAGCTGGCCAGCCAACATCTGGAAGGCCGCAGGTTCTCCCTTTCTGCCATGTTGCCCATGGTCTATCAGTCCTTGTTGAATTCTGTCTCTTTCCCATCTCACTCTGTTTTAGCTGTACAGTGGTACCTCGGGTTAAGCACTTAATTCGTTCTGGAGGTCCGTTCTTAACCTGAAACTGTTCTTAACCTGAAGCACCACTTTAGCTAATGGGGCCTCCAGCTGCCGCTGCGCCGCCGGAGCATGATTTCTGTTCTCATCCTGAAGCAAAGTTCTTAACCCGAGGTACTATTTTTGGGTTAGCAGAGTCTGTAACCTGAAGCATATGTAACTTTAAGCATATGTAACCCAAGGTACCACTGTATATCCCTTTGCACCTCATTTTCCTACAAGTGTGACAAGACCAAAGCAATTGCTTGTTTCTATTTCACATCAAAAACTGCAACTTTAACAAGATATGTCATCATACACAAATACTCTGAGGCAGTTAAATTGCTTTTCAGTATGCGGCATTGAAGAATATTGTATGGTTGAAACATGTTTGGGCAACTGAAAGTTTTGCTTATCAGTAATAGGCTCTTGTTACTCTCTCTTCTAAGAACATTCCTTGTGATTTATCACTTGGTACATAAGCTGTTTTATCTTATTATCTTTTATCTTATTTCAAGGCAACTGAAAATGTGGTTTACCTGTGTAAATCTGTTAATGTTCTACTCCCTTCTATCTTTTAATAACCATTGAATTTTATCATTGTGTTTCTCAGCTGTTTCTTCTCATTTTTTTAAAATAGTTATATAATTAATAAAATTTGCAGAATTTGATGGTCCTGACTTCTTGCATTGTGCTCTGGTGTTGGGTAGTCAGGAATTCTTATTATTCGTTTGATTCTAGTTTCACTTTTGCATGGCTTTGCTAGGGTCTGTTTCCATCTACTCAAGAGAGTTAAAATGTTGTAATCCTGCGGTTTACTGCTCCGTTCTTTTAAAATACAGCATTTGTTCAGATAGGCTAAAGCAAATCTGTCTCATCCTTGAATGTCTCCAACATTATCTTGCTAAATAAGTCTCATGGAATTTACCTCCCAAAATACTTTCTTCACCTAAAAGGATTCCCTGATTCTGGATATTTCCAAGTGGTGCACCTGACCTTTAACCCCTGCTAGTTTCAATCCCTTCACCTCATAAGGAAATCTCAGAACAGTTAGTCAATTGCTGGAGAAACAGGAGGTTTGCCTTGTTGTAGACTTCCCCTGTTTTCTTTAATCTCCTGCACACCTCTGAATACTCCATATTAGTATTTATTTGTTTAAATATTCCTAGCAGTGCGGAATACAATGTACAGAATTACAATAAGATCAGTAAAAACATCAATAAATACTGGGCTGGAAAAATAATTCTTGTTCCAAATGCTGTTAATTAACTGGCATTTAACTAATGTTTATTGTCTGCATATATTTTAGCCATTTAGACTTAAGTAGCACAACTTTATGAATGTCTAGTAGGAAGTAAGGCACACTGTGTTACATGGGGCTTACTCCAAGGTAAATGTGTATGGGATTGCAAATTAAAACATAGGGAGAAAGAAGTTTTGTAGCATTAAGCTTCTTGCAGTTGTTTGGATGCAGGTTATTTGTATTTTTTTAAAAAAAATGTATTGCTTATGTATCTATATGAAAGTATTATAATACATTCCTGTTTTTAGATACGTTGTAAGCCACTCGGTGTAACAAGTGACTTACAAATCTCATAAAAATAAGATTCAGAATTGGACTAACCAACCTAAATATTTCTTGCAATATGTAAAATGGGTCAAAATACATGAAACCGAAAAAGAATGAAAATTCAAAGCAACACTTTTTATGCTTCCCCTAATCGTCCCAAATTTATTTCTGGTTTAAAACAAAACCTACCCAACCGAAAGGTTTTGGTCCTTAGTTTAGATTTAGAACAGATGGAGGAATGTACTTGAATGAGAAAACAAAGTGCTCTGTATTCAAAATAAATTTTAAGAATGTTAAATCTAAAAATCATTTGGCCAACATTATACAGAACAGGGGTGGGAAGCCTTTTTTAACCCAAGGGTCATGTTCCCTCACGGGAAACCTTGCAGGGGTCGCATGCGAGTGGTGGACGTGGCCAGAGCAATGGGCGTGGCTCCTACCTTTGTATAAGACGCCACATTTCAGCCACACAAACTTCATAGGTTTAGATGCATGTGCTCAGACCCCTCTCTTTTCAGTCAGGCAAGAGGCATTATCACAGTTCAGTGACACGCTCCAAGCTGGTTGGTGGGGTGTGGGATAGCTTTGGAAAATAGGCATGGCAAATAGGTAGATAGATGATAATAGATGGATAGATAGATAGATAGATAGATAGATAGATAGATAGATAGATATACGATTCTGTTAAAAGGGACGTGGGTGGCACTGTAGTCTAAACCACTGAGCCTCTTGGGCTTGCCAATCAGAAGGTCAGCGGTTTGAATCCCCACAACAGGTGAGCTCTCGTTGCTTTGTCCTAGCTCCTGCCAACCTAGCAGTTCAAAAGCACACCAGTTCAAGTAGATAAATAGGTACCGCTGCGGCAGGAAGGTAAATGGCATTACCATGTGCTCTGGTTTCCGTCACAGTGTACCGTTGCGCCAAAAGCGGTTTGGTCATGCTGGCCACGTGACCCAGAAAGCTGTCTGTGGACAAACGCCGGCTCTCTCAGCCTAAAAAGCTAGATGAGCGCCACATCTCATAGTCGCCTTTGACCGGACTTAACCTTTCTTGTAAATATAGAACTATTACGGGGTTTATTTTGTTAAGGTTAAGATCATTTTCAGTTGCTGTCGAAGCTGAGCATTATATTTTTGCATTTCAACCCAGTCTGGTAGTTTATGCATTAGGTGTGATCCAAAGTTTGCAAATACAGTGGTACCTCGGGTTATATACGCTTCAGGTTACATAAGTTTCAGGTTACAGACTCCGCTAACCCAGAAATAGTGCTTCAGGTTAAGAACCTTGCTTCAGGATGAGAACAGAAATCGTGCTCCGGCGGCGTGGCGGCAGCAGGAGGCCCCATTAGCTAAAGTGGTGCTTCAGGTTAAGAACAGTTTCAGGTTAAGAACGGACCTCCAAAAGTGGAAAGTGGCTAGAAAGGTGTACCATGTGGTCTTCCCTGCAGCTGCTAAGCTCTGCTTGCTGCCCTGGCATGACTAGTGCGCCAACAAGGCAGCCTGCCTTGGGTGGCATGCTTCTCCCACCCCACCAGGGTGTGGGCCTGATTCTGTAGGCGGGGTGGGGGAGTATCAGTAGCGCATCCTGCCTCAGGTGCCCAAAGCTCTCTGGCCATCCCTGGCACATAATTTTACTTTTAAATAGGCCTCATTTCTACATTACGTGGTATATTTCTGTATTTAGGCCATTTAGGCTGCAGTGCTATCCTCACATTTTGGGAGCAAGGCTCGGGCTGATCTGAACCAAAATAAAATTGTTCTACAGCACTTTGCCTTCATGCATGCTACCTCTTAAACAGGTTTCGAGAGAGAGAAGACGTGCATTGTTTTGTACAGGCATGTTTAATGATGGATTTTAAAGTCCTTTCAAAGTATTTGCCTTTTTAAGTTGTTTTATTTCCAAACACCTCCATCTCCGCCGCTTAGGAAGCCTCCCATTTCAAGCTGGCATTCATGAATCAATCGGTATAAATACATGTTACCTCAACTCTGGAGTCACACGACTCATTAAAAACTGATGTCAGAGAAAATAAAAAGGAAGTGAGAAATTGGGTAAGAGGAATAAACAATGGTTTTAGAGCAAAGGACATTTGTGGCAACAGCAAAATAATTAGTTCCTGACATCTGTTTCCCTAACAGAAAAAGCAGTTGTATGTTAACCCCTTTATAAATGCAAGTGGTATGTTTGTAGAGAGTTCTGATATGGACGTACAAATAGTGAACAGAGTTCCTATAAACTAAACTTCTCATCACAACAAGTGAATACCGCCCCCGGCCCGATTCTTATCAGCTGAGCTCTGGTATTTTCTAGCCTGGCTCTAAAGTATAAGTACCAACAACATGTTCTGATGTACTAAACGTGCCGCATTTGTATTGACCTTATTCAGTTCTGATGAAGCCAAACTGACCATTTCCTCCCTCTGTTTCCTTCATGTTGAATTTTAGATTGTAAGCACCTTGGGGCAGAGCCTGCTTTTTGTGTTTCCCCCAGGTAACTCTGTTAATACTCAGGAGCTTGTTTTATCCATTCTGGCTCACACCCTAATGCATAACAGTGTTCCTTCACAGTGCCTGAAATCCAAAAGACTCTCTGTAGTGCTCATATGTGCAATGGAGCTTTTCAGGGACCCCTTCCCAACACAGCCATTCACAAGGTTTCCCTGGGGTCGTATTCAGTCAGCCACTGCTTGTAAGTTGCTTAAAACCTTTTCTTTAAAATCATCAATCTTTATTATGGTCCAGGCAAAATTTCCATGATCTCTGCTGTAGGTACCCAACTGTGTCCCCAACTCCATACTTCTGTTAGAAGCTGGTGAATGCCCAATTTCAACTAAAGCGTGGTGGGCTGCCCTGAAACATTGGCTCAGGGTTTCAGTATTTGATCTAGGGAAGGGTTTGTACCAACACCTGGCCAATGAGGAATTTGTCAGCAAATGCAGAAAACCACGGCTAAAAAAGCCATCTCTATTGGCCTGTCGCGCCCCCCCCCCAACTGTATTACCTGGGTTATGAAGGCGCCCTAAAGACGGTAAAGCAAAGATTATGGGATAATGCACACAGTGACTTGCGATCTCGATCACACGCAGTGTGTAGTCCGCTGGCAGTAAGAGTACAATATGGGCATGTCTTTAAGTTAACATCTTACATTAAAAACCTAACAGCCTTTTCTTTTTTAAAAAAAGTGTGTGTGTGTGTGTGTGTGTGTGTGTGTGTGTGTTAACCCACCTTGGGAACCTTGGGGTGAAGGGTAGGAAATAAAGAAACAATTCCACAGAATAAGGCCAAAACCAAAGTGGGATAACCATAATGGGCATCCTCAAAACAAAATACAGTTAACCCATTTTAGTTTTCAGCATCCATTTATTTTCCCCTCTGCTTGCCCTGCTGTATGAAGTTTCCACATTTTATCCTAATGTCCCAGGTTCAGTCCCTGGCTCTGGGTAGAGTAAACGAAAAGCTCCTCCCTAAATCCCCAGAGGGCTACTGCCAGTCAGTGTAGCCATATTGAATTGATCTAGGAAAGCCATGTGGTCTCATTTGGGATCAGGCAGATGCCTGCGTTCATTTAATGTGTGATATTTTACTAGGTTTTTATATATGCTGTAAGCCGCCCAGAGTGGCCGGGAAAACCCATCCAGATGAGCAGGGTATAAATAATAAAATTATCATCATCATCATCAGTGTGCTCTACGTGGGGCTACCTTTGAAGGGGACCCGGAAACTACAACTAATCCAGAATGCAGCAGCTAGACTGGTGACTGGGAGTGGCTGCCAAGATCATATAACAATGGTCCTGAAAGACCTACATTGGCTCCCAGTACGTTTCCGAGCACAATTCAAAGTGTTGGTGCTGACCGTTAAAGCCCTAAATGGCCTCTGCCCAGTATACCTGAAGGAGCGTCTCTACCCCCCATTGTTCAGCCCGAACACTGAGGTCCAGCTCCAAGGGCTTTCTGGCGGTTCCCTCACTGCAAGAAGTAAGGTTACAGGGAACCAGGCAGAGGGCCTTCTCGGTAGTGGCGCCAGCCCATCAGATGTCAAGGAAATAAACAACTATCTCACTTTTAGATGACACATGAAGGCAGCCCTGTTTAGGACAGTTTTTAATGTTTGATGTTTTATCATGTTTTTAATATTCTGTTGGGTGGGGTATAAATAATACATCATCATCATTATTATTATTATTATTATTATCATTATCATTATCATCATCATCATCATCGCTATTTCTGGGCTCATGCCCAACTGAGCCACGATGCACCAGCAGAATAGATAACTATTTCATTGATGAGTAAAGACAATTACATTAGTCTATAAACTACCAATTTTATTTTTGTGAGGTCTGAATTATTGCTGGTCTCTCATACATGCATGTGTGAACATGGGCGTGTAGTACTTTGAACCCCCAAGAGTTAAGTCTTGTAGCTCAAATCTAAACTCTCAGCTATTAATTCTGTTGTCTGTGCACAATTCTATTAGAATCACAATATGGTAACAATAAACAATATTATTTAGCAGGAACGGTTTGGGTGAACACTGCAGGGTAGCTGGAATGTACCAAATAGGCCACAGCAGGGAATGTCATGGTATTTGACCCAGTGTGAATGCAGCTGTTTCTGTGATGGGTATAGGACTCCTGGCAAAGGCTTTGCGCGCTCTCACTCTCTGTTTTGGTCTGTTTCAAATAATTTTTTATATTACAAGAAAGAATGATAGAAAGGGCAATGGCTGTTGGCCTGATCTCTCTTTGTTTATCGGAATGGAAAGTTACAGAAACATTTCCCAAACAGTTCTGACCTCATTCCAGTTTATATGTATGTACAGAAAGTCACGAGGAGTGTAAATGTGAATTAGTACCATTTCTGTTGGATGCAGAGAACTGATAACGTTTATGGTCAATTAATATGTGAGAAGCTTATTAAGCCTTGTGAACTGCAGTTCTCACTGCAACTACTTCGACACTTTGTCCAGAGGGTCGGCCACAAGTCAGTGTGACCTTCAGCAGACCCTCCAAGTGACCCTATTTTCCAGGAATGGTCCTGGATTTACAGAAGCCATCCCAGTTTCTGATCCTAGAATGTCCCTCTTTTCCTTAGAACGTCCCTACTTTCATCAGAGAAGTGTTGGGGGGTATGGTAAAGGTAAAGGTAAAGGTACCCCTGCCCTTACGGGCCAGTCTTGACAGACTCTAGGGTTGTGCGCTCATCTCACTCTAGAGGCCGGGAGCCAGCGCTGTCCGCAGACACTTCCGGGTCACGTGGCCAGCGTGACAAGCTGCATCTGGCAAGCCAGCGCAGCACACGGAACGCCGTTTACCTTCCCGCTATTAAGCGGTCCCTATTTATCTACTTGCACCCCAGGGTGCTTTCGAACTGCTAGGTTGGCAGGCGCTGGGACCGAGCAACGGGAGCGCACCCCGCCGCGGGGATTTGAACCGCCGACCTTTCAATCGGCAAGTCCTAGACGCTGAGGCTTTAACCCACAGTGCCACCCGCGTCCCGGGGGGGGGGTATGGTAGGACGTCCCTATTTTTGTTGGACAAATGTTGGAGAGGACACCTTTATTTTCACCAGAGAAATGTTGGAGGGTATGCCTTAGCCTCCCCAAAGGGTTAGCCAACCCTAGGCTAGAGAAATCTATACAGGTCAGAATCAACCACAATATCAGCATGCTGGGCACCTGTGGAATGCTATTCCATTTAGCTTTTAAAAAGTCAGATTTTCAGAACTGGGAGGGGGAATTCTAGAAGCCGAACAAGGGGGGGGAGGGGGGAGGGTTTTTTGTTCATGACATTGTACAGGTGGCCCATAAAAAGTGTGTGAACAAAGTACATGCGCAGCAACTGAATCAAGCTGAAGGGCTGCACCACCATTCATAAAAAGTAAAGGTGTGGGAAACCACATAGATGCAGCGTTCATATTTTAATATTTTCAAGTATAAAATATCTGAACAAATAAGGAATGATATTTGATAAATCCCAGTGCGTTTTGAGTATCACACTTCTTCAGCTGAGGAAGAAGGCTTGGCCAGGATCCAACCCATTATATTTAGCAGGGACAGTTTGGGTGAACACCGCAGGGAAGCTGGAAAGTACCAAAGAGGCCACAGCAGGAAATGTCATGGTATTCGACCCACGGCAAATGCAGCTAGTTCTGAGATGGGTCTTTTGTTGGCTAAGCCATTGCTCCTTCTTTGTCTGTTTGAAATGTTGTTATTATTTTAATTCTAGAAGCCCAAAAGAGTGATGGAAGGGGTAACTGGCATGAGTTCTTGGTGTATATTGGAACAGTAAGCAAAAAAAAAAAAAAGTTTCTCAGCCAGCCCAAAAGTAGACTCATTTCTATCTCATTTCAGTTTTTATGTTTTCTGGAAAGTAAGCTTTAGTGAAATCCATATGAGGAATATAAATATTAATTATTGGTGTGTGCATTGAATTCAGAAAACTTAAACCTTGCAAGTTATGGCTAGTTAACGTATGAAAAGATGAGGTCCATGAAAAAAAAGGGGGGATAGTCAGGTTTCATATCAGGGATGTTGATTTATTGAGAAAAGAAGAAGCACTAAGTTAGACAAACTCCAAACTCCTTCAACCTGCTACGCCTACTACCTCCCAATGAATGACCCTCCGGAACATTAGGGAAAGTGATGAGGGGTGGGGTTGCATCAGCATCATTTTTTTCCCCTTTCCTCAAAAAACATCATGCTCAAAGCAGCTTGAAACAAAGAAACAAAGAATACATCTCAAGATCAACCATCGCAAGAACCATTTCATAATGGCTTGCTGAAACTGCAACATAACAGCAAATATAACATCCAAAAACAACATTTCAGTACTATAAATATAACAAGATTACACTGGCAACATTATACCTCCTGGCAACAGAAAAATAACAAGGGAGCTTGACACCTTGCTTTCGTCTTGGTCCTGGAAACACCTGTCCCTTGATGTTGCTCACAGTCCTTCTCCAGCAGCAGCTTCTTAGAAGACTTCCAAAAGCAGGGGGTGGGGTAGCTGGGAACACCCCTCCAACGATGTTGCAGGAAGAAGGAGGAATCTGCAGGAAATCATCTTTCCCCTCCTTCCTCCAGCAGCAGCCTTCGCTGCATCTCAATCCCTTCGGTGAATGCAAAGAGCTGTTCATAATAATATAATGATGATGATGATGATGATGATGATAATAATAATAATAATAATTTATGCTCCGCCCACTCTGGGCAGCTTCCCAAAAAATATTAAAATACTGTGTTACATCAAACATTAAAAGCTTCCCTAAAGAGGGCTGCCTTCAGATGTCTTCTAAAAAGTCTGGTAGTTGTTGTTCTCTTTGACATCTGGTGGGAGGGCGTTCCACAGGGCGGGTGCCACTACCGAGAAGGCCCTCTGCCTGGTTCCCTGTAACTTGGCTTCTTGCAGTGAGGGAACTGCCAGAAGGCCCTCGGTGCTGGACCTCAGTGTCCGGGTAGAACTATGGGGGTGGAGACGCTCCTTTAGATATACTGGATCGAAGCCGTTTAGGGCTTTAAAGGTCAGCACCAACACTTTGAATTGTGCTTGGAAACGTACTGTTTCAGTTTTGCCGAAGACGAGCCTGATACCAGCCCGTTGTCTTTGAGGAGGTGTCGGATAATAGGCAAATCTTGTCTTGAATTGTTTTGTTCTTCAATGGCCGTTTTACACATGTGGGTCCCCACTTAGTACTGCAGTCATTGGCAAAGAAGCATGTTTGAGCTCATCTCTCCAGCTCGGCCTGATGAGTACATAATAATAGATAACTCTTTACTGGCAAGTAGCAATAAAAAAGTTGATAATATACATGCATTTGTAACATGAATTCTTCTTCACTTGACTGTGGGTTACGTCCCAAGCTTTGAATTGTGTGAGATCTGAATTTTTGGCCCATCTCATATTTTGAACCAATGCAAGTTAAAAACATAAGAAGAATAGAATTGTAGAGTTGGAAGGGACTTTGAGGATGATCTGCTCGAAGCCTCCAATGCAGGAATATGTAGCTGCCCCATTCGGGGATCGAACCTGCAGCCTTGGCATGATCAGCACCACGCTCTAACCAACTGAGCTATCCAGAACACTGCTGCATCACACCAAAGGCCCATCTAGTGCAAGCAGACGGTGGTGGAAGCCAGCCTGAAAGCAGGCCTTGAGCACAACAACGCCCTCCCCATTTTCGGTTCCCCAGCAACTAGTGTCCAGAGACTTACTGCTTCCAACAGAGCAGCTCGTAGCCTTTGAATCTCCATTAATTTCTCTAAACTCACGTATGCTTGTAAAAGTCTTTCGTAGATTAGGTTCAATTCCAAAGACATCCACCTGAAAGTGTGTTTAGGATTGCAGCCTTAGCTTGTATTTGGAATATAATAATGCTGTAGTTAAATCAACTGCAATTCACTGTTTGTGTAACTTTACTCATCAGTCTGAGAAATGACCCTTCTTTACTTTGATTTTTTTTAATTTTACACGTAAATGAAAGGAACTTGACATTACCTTCAAATGTCAAAGCAGTAGAATCATAGAATCATAGAGTTGGAAGAGACCACAAGGGCCATCGAGTCCAACCGCCTGCCAAGCAGGAAACACCATCAGAGCACTCCTGACATATGGTTGTCAAGCCTCTGCTTAAAGACCTCCAAAGTAGGAGACTCCACCACACTCCTTGGCAGCAAATTCCACTGTCGAACAGCTCTTACTGTCAGGAAGTTCTTCCTAATGTTTAGGTGGAATCTTCTTTCTTGTAGTTTGGATCCATTGCTCCATGTCCGCTTCTCTGGAGCAGCAGAAAACAACCTTTCTCCCTCCTCTATGTGACATCCTTTTATATATTTGAACATGGCTATCATATCACCCCTTAACCTCCTCTTCTCCAGGCTAAACATGCCCAGCTCCCTTAGCCGTTCCTCATAAGGCATCGTTTCCAGGCCTTTGACCATTTTGGTTGCCCTCCTCTGGACACGTTCCTTCTTGAACTGTGGTGCCCAAAACTGGACACAGTACTCCAGGTGAGGTCTGACCAGAGCAGAATACAGTGGCACTATTACTTCCCTTGATCTAGATGCTATACTCCTATTGATGAGGCCCAGAATTGCATTGGCATTTTTAGCTCCCGCGTCACACTGTTGGCTCATGTATGCGTTAAAGCTTCTGATACAAAATGTGTGAATATGAGTGTTTATCTTTTGGGTCGAATCCTGGTTCCTTGGTTCTTTTAATAGCCTATATTCCACAATTTACTGCTGCTTTAGATAAACAGCTGGAGAAACAGACCTTCAGAGCTTACTATTTATAGTTGTCTTAAATCTTACAAGAGAAAAACCGTAGTTCATTAGTGTTAGGCAGCTGTTTAGGAATCTTTATTGGCTCTTCCTTATCATTCATTTATAGTAGTATATCTAGCAATAAAAATGATCATAAATCTGCTTTGAATATTATGCGGACAAAATTGATTTCCCCCCCCCTTAAGATGTTAGTACTGTTTTATATGGAAGGGAGGACTGCTGAATATTTAGACTAGAAATCTGCCTCACGCTATAAATGTTCGCATATCTGTTGGACACTCACAAGTTTTGAATGGACAGAATTTCAGCTGTGAGTCTCTAGAGAATTTTCCCCCAGAAACTTATATGTTAAAATTCTAGACGCAAAGCTAACTTGCACTCCTTGTTCTACACACGAAGGGGGTTATTCTGTGGCAATTAATTATTCCTGTTGTTTCTGCAAGGTGCACGGAGATGTTTTCCAGCCCAAGACAGGAAGAACATTCAACAAATGCCTCTTCTCACTCATTGGCGATAAACAATGCAATAATGATAATGAATTTGCTGCCTCCTTCTGCCCAGCGGTGTTCTAATGTCCTATGTGAAGAGACATGTGCACAAACCAATAACAGCGCTCTTTATTTCTTCCCAAAGAGTATATAGCCCTATCTATATGCAGTTATTATTATCATTAATTTAATTTCTTGAGTCTGCCCTACACCCTGAGGTCCCAGGGCAGCTTACAACAAATTAAAATACAAAGAATTCCATTTCTAAGTCTGCTCATATAAGGTCTGCTACCTATCAGTTTCAGGCAGTGACAAATTTTGTGTTCTTAGCTGATTATTTTCCCTCCCCCATTTCCTAACATGCATCCCACCCATAGTTAGCTAGTATGAGGACCACTCATTTTCATTTGCTTGCCTTTTCACGGCTCCCGGCATTTGCAGGAAGCAGATTTATCTTTCCGTTTGGCATGCTTATTAACATGGACAGGATTCCTGTGCCTGGCAGGGGCTTTGCCTAATAAACAAGGGAGCAGCTCTTGGGTGTGTTCAGCACATATCTCCTCTGCATTGTGGGGCATGTGGAGACGTGGATCAGCCCAGTCCATTCAAATGAATGGGCAAGCCATTTGTGCTTGAAACAGTAAATTGGATTTGATAAAAACAGTACAGGGGGCAGTCCTTTTGCATGCATCAATTGGCGCATGGCCGCTGACGTGTAGGTCCTTTTGGACCTGGAAGAGGGTGGAATGGAGGGGGCGAAATGGGGTGGAACTGGGGCAAAGCATGCTTGTGCGCACTCTGTCGACATGTGTGAGGGCCAGGAACGGAACCCCCAGTCAAAATGGCTCTCGGCCTATACAGTGGTACCTCTGGTAGCGAATGGGATCCGTTCCGGAGGCCCATTCGCAACATGAAAAGAGTGCGACCCGCAGCAGCGCGTCTGCGCACGCGCGGGTTGCTGTTCTCCACTTCTGCACATGTGCGTGATGTCATTTTGTGCTTCTGCGCATGCGTGAGCGGCAAAACCTGGAAGTAACCCTTTCCGGTACTTCCGGGTCGCCGCGGGACGTAACCTGAAAGAACATAACATGAAGCGGACATAACATGAGGTATGACTGTACAGTGGTACCTCGGGTTAAGAACTTAATTCATTCTGGAGGTCTGTTCTTAACCTGAAACTGTTCTTAACCTGGGGTACCACTTTAGCTAATGGGGCCTCCCGCTGCCACTGCGCCACCAGAGCATGAGTTCTGTTCACATCCTGAAGCAAAGTTCTTAACCCGAGGTATTATTTCTGGGTTAGCAGAGTCTGTAACCTGAAGCATCTGTAACCTGAGGTACCGCTGTACTAGTTTCGCCATATTTTGAAAAGCTTCTACTTTTAGCTATAGATCTCTAGGACGACTCTCATTCTACACACCCATGAAAAAGAGAACATGTCCTGCAAAAAAAGGACATATGGCAAACCAAACTAGCTCAAACAGTGTAACATTCACTCAAATTCAGATGCTTGAAGGTTCCAATGCTACAGACACATATCTTAAAGTACACCTTTGTCAGTGTCCCTACAGTGGGACTTGCTTCTTAATAAATACGTGTAGGGCGATTGCTTTTATAGCCAATTATTTTATTTTATTTTCCCCTGCTGTGTTATCATTTGACTTCAGAAAAACACATATTTAAACACACATTTAAACCAGCAGTGTTTTGGTTCCTGAATGTGGTAGATTGTAAAATTCAAAACAAAGATATTTGCACATGCTTCCTTGCTTTATGTTTTCAGGTGTTATCTTTCCAAAAAAAGTTAGATTGCTGGGCTTGATATCTTCTTCTTTCATCTATTGATGGTAGGGAAGTGTGTGAGAAAGCTGCTTCTCAGAGAGAAAAAGCTTGTGATCCCTAAAACCACCCATCTCGCCTTACTCCTGAAAGGGATGCAAAGATCTTGCGTTGTACTAGATCACCTATTAGGAGTGTTCGCGTGTTACATTCAACAATAGTTGAACTGTACAAATCAACAAGTATGCACTCTTTCACACAAAATGTGAACATTTGTAGAAATGAGTGCAACATGTGAATAAGCTGGTGGTTTTGTAGCAGTAGCGGTTGCAATTGCATTCCCTGTAGCTTTGCTTTTAAAAGAATGTGCCCCCTAAAAGGAAAGTGACAATTTGTTCATACATAATGATTGCAATGTTATTTTTTTAATATACTCTACCTTGTATCCCTCCCCCTGCCCAGTTTCTGGTTAAAATGACTGACTATAGATCACTCACTCTCTTCCCTTTGGACTCTTCCACTCATCCTCTCAGTATGTTGTTTGTTTCCCCCATGCACCCCCTTTCCTTTCCTTCCTTCCCCTCTGTCTATTGTTTCCCACCTGCTGTGATTTACATCGGTTTGTGTCCCGTGGTATCCTACTGCTGATGCAAGCTTATTTCATTGAGTGGAGGCTTCCATCAGTGGAACAGGGAAGGCTGTGATTTTTGCCAATCTACCCTCCACCTGCCACTAATGCTTTCCCAAAGGGCCATCAAACCCTCTGAAATGGTGGTGCAGAGGGAGAAGGAATCAAACGAAAATCACCTCCATCCCTGTGTATGGGTTCCCCCTCCCTCGGTCTTGTTAAGTTTTTTGATGGTGTGAGAACAGTCTTTAATGTCCTGAGAATGTTGGGAGGAGGCAAAGCCCCCCCCCCCAGCTCCCTTAATCAGTTGTGGAGGAGAATACTGGTTACCTTCTTTGATTGTTTTGAGAAAGTGGGGCATTGGGAGGGGGGTGGCTAATGGATGATCTGCACGTCGCCAGTCTTGGAAGCCACACTGGCTATCTATAAAATCGGACGGTTTGGGCAGAGTTTCTTTGAGGCTCACGCACAGACTGATCGGCCGCAGGGCCATGCAAACTGAGGCTACCTGGGGGAGTCGCTTTGCTGCTTCTTGAGGGCTTGCTTCAATCTTCTCACTCGCTTGTGTATTTTATATCGCTTCTGAACCACCATGCCTTTGGCAAGACACCCCGGTCTGTTGATGGAGACCCCTGCTGCCTCTAAGAGCTTCCTATCAACAGGTTGCTAAAGGCTTTTGTCAACATGTGATGAAAGATACCCCTTGGAGCAAAGACCAGTATATGGCCTACTCAGTTCTGTAAGTCGGTGTATCGCATTTCTGGTGCTGTATAATAAACGGTGTTATGAAGTGTTCTGGGAGCATCTCTGCCTACCTAAAACAGAGGTAGCCTATGCCATTGCCTCCAGTGTTGTGGAATGCTGTCACCCACCATGACTAATGCTCAGGGATGATAGGAGTTAAAGTTCACAACATCTGCAGGGCGCCATGTTGGCTACACCTATTCTAGACCTTCCATATGGCAAAAGTCATTTTCTCTTCAAATTCAATAAGAGAATTCACCAGTGCAGTGTTCTTTCAGATGTTTGCTACGTCTGTGATGAATGATGCTTGTTTTTCTGGGCTCTTTAATTAGAGTGTTTCTACATTTGCCAAAGAAAATGTTGGAAGGCAGACAAAAACTGAAAATTATTGATGTAATAGCTTATTTGTAAAGGAAACTGAACTTGTTTGGTATTTTATTGAAACAGGAAGTTCAGCAATCCGTCCGCAGGACTAACAAAAAATTCTCAGGTGCTGCTTGAGTCATCTGTTGTTGAGCGTAATCACATTCTCCCCTGATTTGCTTTTAAAGTTCAGTGCAGTTTTTTAAGGAAGGAAATTAAGCGTGGATTTGTAAATCTGTCTTCTAAGAGCTGCCAGCTGAAATAATTCGGCACTGTAAGCACCATGTTGTATGGATTTCTGCTAGACCTTTCTGTTTTAATACATGCCAGGATTCTACAGGTTTTCAAGTTTTTTTGGGGGGGGGGGTGGAATTGCAAAGAATGCAAGGATTGGCTTTAAACTAGACGTCGAACTTGAAGTTTGAAGCTGGTTCTTAATCCTTTGCCAAAACTCATGTTTATTCATGTTGACCTTGATGCCATTGTTTCCCAACAGCCTCCAGTATTGAAAGACCTGCTCTCATTCGTTGCATGTTACTGTAGATGTAGTTTTAGCAAGAACATCTTTATTCAGAGAAGTAGCTGAATGACTTCAGCCTTAGCTTTGAATCTGAAAACTTAAGGAAGGTGAACCTATAGTGGCTAAGGCCATCCTAAAGCATGAAAAAGTGGGGTATGGAGGTTTTTAAAAAGTTATTTGTAGATTCCCAAGAGGATGGTGTTCCCTTCCCATCACTTATTCTAACATTTGCAGCACAAATGATGCCTGAAATAAAAAGAAAATGTTTGGCACACTATGAGGTACTGTTACGCGTCTTAATGGCATCTCAGCTAAAATTAAAGAATAAAGAATGTACCCGGACTGTGCTTTTAATAATTGTAGTTTGTTTTAGATAGAACAGAAGGTCTAGCATAATGCGTATTTTTGGTTAATAAAACAAAGCGCAGCTCTTAATGTAGTATTCCATTTATGATGAACTTTGGGAAAGAAATCTTTGGGGAGCATGTTTGCCAGGCTTTCGCTTTCAGCAAACTCTCTGATAACTGTTATTATTGGAATAAAGCTCTTTCAGTTTCAGTGCCCCACAGTAATAAACAAACATACAAATATTGTGCGGTAAGGCAACACTGAAAAGACAAACAAAAAAAGAGGTTTCTTCATTAGAGAGAAGCTCCCTCGCAATCACCATACGAATTCTGAATTCATATATAGCTTTTAGAAAATCACTTTCAACTAGAATATAGGCACACGTACTTCCTTCTGGTAGAAATTGTATTGCTATGCAGGAAAAAGTGATTCAGACATTTTCAATATGAAATTGAAAATTTGCCAGACAATAGATTCATCTGCCAAACACTTTCGCAGAGTGTTCCCACTGGAAGGTTGTATTTCAGACAATTATCGAAATTAACTTTTCTTATCATTGCGTGAGAGTATTAAGGCTTATCTTGCAACATGCAGTGGAAAGGCACATTTTAGTTAAATTGTCCATGCTCTAGTTTGTTCTCCCTCCCCTTTCTTCTAGGGCATGGAACATACTTGAATGATACAAACAAAGAGAGGCAATAACTAAGGGGGAAATACACTTAATATAGCACATTAGTTTTCAACTGGGAATGGACAAATGGTGGAACAGCACTCTTGTCTTCCCTTAATTTCTTATTTGTGAATTTAGCCTGTATACACCATGACTCAAGACTTTATTAAGTATTATAATGGATGCTGAAGTAATCTCACAGCTTTACATTCTAGAACTGTAATATGTGAGTTACTTAATATGATCTGGATGTGCAAGAGAGTGGCGGGCCTTTTTGAAAGAACCTGTAAAAGGGTAAAAAGAGTATTGTTATGTACTGAAGTTCTCACCCTGGGCCAGCAGGGGGATACTGTAGATAGTTTTCACTCAGGTCCGCATATGCAAATAAGGAATTGAAAGTGACGTTCAGTGATTGGATAGTTACAGAAAGTTGTTACTGTTGCTTTTGTAGTGTAGCTACAATTTCAATGAATTGAAAAAAATGTTTAAAAGCACCTTTCCAAAAACAAAAACAAAAAACCAGAGTCCTTTTTATTGGTGATAACTCAGATGGAAATTCCCAGGTGTCAAAAAAGGTTATTTATGTATGCCCCTATGGTGGGCCATGTTTTCTTAGCCCTAGAATGGAAAATGAGCGAGGTCCCAACCAAAGAAGAATGGCAACTTAAACTGATGAAATACGTGCAGCTTGCAGATCTAACTTATAGAATAAGAGAACAAGAAGAACATTTGTTTAAAGAATATAGGAAAATGTTTATTGAATATATGGGGGGAAATTGTGTACATTCGAAAACGTGGGCAGCATTAAGATAAATTCAACAGTGTAAATAGGTTTTGATGGAATACTGAATGGTTTAGTTTATATAAAATGTGCAGGGATTTATGCAATGCAAAATGAACCATGGAAAGAGAAGAAGGGGAGTCACTGATGCTTTAAGGTTGTTAAAATGAATACTCTAAATTGTAAAACAGAAAATTTAATGAAAATTATACACACACATACACACACACACACAGAGTGGTGGGCCTTTTTGTATTGGACTCATTCGGGAACGTCTTTACAACCCAAGTTCGTAAAAGACACTCCTTCTCACCAAGGATACCTGTGGCTTCAGTAACCGAGCTAAATCCAGATACACCCTCACATTGCGCCTTTGCTTCTTCGGGGAGAGCGCAACCCTATCCAGGGAACTGGGAACCACTCACCCCTGAGCCTCCATTTTGCCAGGATTCAGTATTTTTGCCTACATCCACCCCAGCAAGTTCTGGATGAAACACTACTCTGGAGTTAGTGTTGCAGGAGGAGGGTAGACTGGCAAAAATCACATGGTTTGATGGGGCATTGGAAACGTCAAAGTGTCCAGCAAGCAACTCACAGAGAAGGTCTCTGAAGCAGTGGCGTAGCGTGGGGGGTGCAGGGGGGGGCCGGCCGCACCGGGTGCAACATCCTGGGGTTAGGGTTAGGGGGCGCAAATCCACGGGTTAGGGGGCGCAAATTACTTGCCTTGCCCCGGGTGCTGACAACCCACGCTACGCCACTGCTCTGAAGTATCCCATCTTACTTTCTGTCTTTCTTGTAATTTGTGCTGTCCTTCATCATGCATGTAAAACATGCACAATAATAATTTTGGGTGTCATACATAGAATATCATACAAACAAAAAGTTGGCCCGGTTTTCAGTCCGTGGGTATGCTACTGAAAATGATGCTATTTCACAAGTTACTTCCCTGGTCACTGATAGCACATAGGAATGACCACCAGACAGGGATGTTACAAGTTGAAAGAGGGTTGGTGGTGGTGGTGGTTGTTTTCAAAATTATAAACTTAGGTATGTATGGGCAAGTGGACTAGTAGCTTCCATGGGCATTTAATTTTGCATGTGCTTTTTTGAACGTGGGTGGAGGGCACCACACAGGAAACTTTTCTGGATTTTCAATTTTTTAAATATGGCAACCCTAGCAAACCTACTCTTGTTGATGTCACCTTTTCAGGTGTTCATAGTAGGTTCAATATGGGAATGGGAGCCTCATGCCCTGACCTACAGGTATTCATTAACATGTGTATCCTAAACTCATATATATATATATATATATATATATATATATATATATATATATATATTACTTGATTGCTGTTCCATTGATTTAATGGAGCAAGGAAGCATACATTTTTATTGCTTTTAAATGTGAACAATTTCTGTAGAAACTGAAGTGCAGTGTCTCTTTCAAAGAATCTGATTGCCAACTCCAGTTTCAAATGGACAACTCGCTCCATAGGCTCTGTTCATAATCTCAGCACTAGCCATTCCAGCTGTGCAGCATGTAAGTATTTAAATGTACAACAGCCCTTGACATCATGGTTTAGAACTTTTCCTCTCTGGCATTTCCTGATTTTACGTCTTTATTGTGAAACATAAAATAGAAGCCATTTCTTTTTCCTTGTTCAATTTCCTTGTCTACTCGAGTACATTGCCAGTACCACTGGAACCACTGTGAAAACAAAATGACTTTTTGTTACGACCACAACAAATAAAAGCTTTCAGGAACAATGTTGAACAAGCCGGAATACAGCAGGCCCTTTAAATCATGTCCTCCAAAATGTGTAAAACAGCAGGATTACAAAGCAAGTTACATTGTGTGTATGTTCTTTCTAACAAACTCTGGCTCTTGCTGGCTTTTAACATAAACAGAGCTTGTCACTTCTAATCAGTGTCAGGTTAGAAGCTTTAGCGCCACAAAAGCGATGGGACAATTTTAGCACAATCTGGTTTGATTATTAATTTTAGATAAAGCAAAGCTAGATTAATGTCTCTTGCAGATCGTTTTATTTCTCTTGGATTTTGCTGATTAGCCTAAATGTCTCTAAAGGCAGAGAAACGCTATTTCGAATAACTGAAAAGTGTATAAATTGCATTTATCCGGAGGAGGTTCTAACATTTAAAAGAGTGTGTACGTTATCCATGTTAACGTAAATGTTTAACCCAGGGTTGGAAAACCTGTGACTCTCCAGGTGTTTTTGAATTTCAGCTCCCAACACCAGCAGCAGCCACCAACCATCACAACATCTGGAGGGCTACCCCGTTAACCGTTTAACCAAGTCACTTTGTATTTTCACGAATAAACATTTTTCACTTTTGTTAAAGTCGTTGTAGAGACCTCCCTTTGGCAACTTGGTGCCCTCCAGAAGTTTTGGGCTGCTCATTAGGCCATAACTCTCATTAGGCCAAGCCAGCATGGCTGATGCCTGAAAGGGTGGAATAGATTTAGTGCATACATCACTCTATCAATATCTTAACCACAGCTTCAAGATCAGACTCATGTGCCTTCTCTGTATCCTCTCTCTGGTATGAATTCCAACTCCCTTCCCAGCCTGTAGCTCACTATAATACGTGCACTGGTACTAACCATGGTTTATATACTAACAAGTATTCCCAGTATAGTATCTCAGGGCATTATGCATGGTTCTCTGCCTCTTTTTCAAAATATAGTCTGGCCCCCCACAAGGTCTGAGGGACAGTGGACCGGCCCCCTGCTGAGAAAGTTTGCTGACCCCTGACTAACACATTAGCTCCATCCACCTAAGGAATTTGTTAGCATTTGTGTTGTATTTGCATTGCAAATGTATTTCACAAAGAATAAATGGTATTGGGGAAGACGTTGGCAGTTGGTTATTCTCTTGGTTGATTCTTTGACTCAGAACCTGGGAGTGTGGCGACTTCGACACTGCCTGGAGGTTTGTGAGAAGAGGCAAGCTGTGGATTAATAACTTGTACACTGTTGTGATGGAGTTTTGAAAACAAAAAGGTCTAAACCCTCTCTTGGGTTCAAGGGAGAGAAACACATTGTATTCATTCATATATATATATATATATATATATATATATATATATATGCAGGTTTTGGTGTCTTCGGGTGTCTTCCCATGTAAGAGACACCCCGACTCTTACACGGGAAGACACCCGAAGACACCAAAACCTGCATTCCTGTACCCGTGAAAATCTACGAAAGCATATATATATATATATATATATATATATATATATATATGTAAATGTGTGTGCGTATATATATATATGAATGAAGAATACTTGTTGCTCAACTGTTGCCAACCTGACAAGTAAAGATTTATCTTCAAGTCTTGTGTAAGGTATCTATTTTATCACAAATAGCTAACAGAATTCACCTTTCATGCCACACTAAATCTGTTGGCCTGGGATTCAGTTTATCCAAAGCCCACCCTCCTCCCCCAGCACTTTCCTAGACTGGATCCCTTAACTAACCAGCCTAAAGCAGGTTTTGGGGAAAGTGGTAGATCATTCGCTGCTTAACTCTCCAGCCTCCGCTTCACTTAGGAATGTTCTGTACGGCCACAATCCTATCTTACCTGGGGGTAAAATTCATCAAGTGCAGGGGAATATACTCCTGAGCAAACACCTATTGTACTTATTTATTTATTTATTTTAAAAAGAGGGCATTCTGGTTCATTTAAATATTGCTGTGTGTAAAATATTTTTTTAAAAAATGGGTTGATTAATATCAATGTTGTCCTGACTTTGTTTTCTAAAAATTATAGAGCCCTCTATCAATGTCCTATGGATCTCTTCTAGTCTTAGGTATGGGACTTTGGTATATAACTATCACACTTATATCTCGGTTAGCTTTAACTCTAAGACTCTGCATTGGTAGACTTCATGTGCACGTGAGCTGTTATGCGCAAAATTCAATTTCTAAAGAGTGCATCAGAATAGTTCCTTTTTTCTCTTCAAACAGATCTGCAGATTTCAGCGCTACCTTCCAAATAGAGAAGTTCACCAGAAACTCTTTTCAAATCATCCTGCAATGTTCATATCTCCTGCTAGTCAACCACCCTATAAGAAACTATGTGAGCTGGTACAGCTTTGTGGGGGGAAAGTGTGCAAAACTCCCCGTCAGGCTAAAATCTGCATTGGAGAATACAGGGTTAGAAATAATATGGACATACAGTGTTTATCCGAAAAATGGATTCTAGGTAAGTGATCTGATTATTACTTTTTAACATAAAACCATAGCTGTGCGTGCACTTAAACGTAAGCAAATCTGCACATCATCCACTCCCAGGTTAACATGCCAGTATACAATACACACATAGAGCTGTCTCACAAAACTAGTTCTTCCTATGCACAAGAAATGATGATCCCTGCTCATCAATCGCACACAAGTCGTCCATAATTTAAGGGAAATGTGAATGTGTGAACTTGACAGTGCATAGATATTGCTTTTCTTATTTCAATATCCATAGTCAAACACCTTCCATTTTCTTTGTGCATAAAAATTCCTCTGACTATATCCACATAACACTTCAGCCCACAACGACATTTCCCCATCTGATCACACATGTGTGTGTGGCAAAGAAGAAGCCATGCCTGCTGGCACTTAGGAAAAACTGACTGTGTGACCCAACTGCTGCTATTTGAACTGCCTACCAGTCTAGTTGGGATGCGGGTGGCGCTGTGGTCTAAACCACAGAGCCTAGGGCTTGCTGATCAGAAGGTCAGTGGTTCGAATCCCCACTACGGAGTGAGCTCCCGTTGTTTGTTCCCAGCTCCTACCCAGCAGTTCAAAAGCACGTCAAGGTGCAAGTGATAAATAGGTACCACTCTGACGGGAAGGTAAACGCCGTTTCCGTGTGCTGCTCTGGTTCGCCAGAAGCGGCTTAGTCATGCTGGCCACATGACCCAGAAGCTGGCTTCGGACAAACGCCAGCTCCCTTGGCCTATAGAGTGAGATGAGCGCGCAACCCCAGAGTCGTCTGCGACTGTACCTAACTTTCAGGGGTACCTTTACCTTTAACTTACCAGTCTAGCTGCATTACTGAGTCTGCCTATCCCTACGCATTTATGTGCATGGAAATTCTGAGTGGGCCTTACACTGTTCCACTTCTCAGTGTGTATAAAAGAATATTCAGACTGAGGAATCCTACAGTTATCTGAATGCAGGATCTCCTTTTAGCTCAGTCTTGAACCTACTAGGCCAGGTGGGTTCAACATCCAGGCTGAAAGGTGATTCTCCCATTCGGTGTGCAAATAGATCTCCCAGTTTAGTGTCTGCTTCTATGCAAATCTGTTAAAGGTAAAGGTAAAGGTACCCCTGCCCGAACGGGCCAGTCTTGACAGACTCTGGGGTTTGTGCGCCCATCTCACATCTATTGGCCGGGGGCCAGCGCTGTCCGGGGACACTTCCGGGTCACGTGGCCAGCGTGACAACGCTGCTCTGGCGAGCCAGAGCCGCACACGGAACGCCGTTTACCTTCCCGCTGGTAAGCGGTACCTATTTATCTACTTGCCCCCGGGGGTGCTTTCGAACTGCTAGGTGGGCAGGCGCTGGGACCGAGCAGCGGGAGCGCACCCCGCCGCGGGGATTCGAACCGCTGACCTTTCGATCGGCAAGCCCTAGGCGTTGAGGCTTTAGCCCACAGCGCCACCCGCGTCCCATGCAAATCTGTTGGTCCGCTCTAAATAATATCCTTCATTTCCCATCCCCACAGATTCAGTCACACAGAACAAGATCTGTCCGCCTGAAAACTACAAATTTCAGAGTAAGTAAACAACACCAGAATCTTTGGACTTCATCTAGCAAACCGAGCAATAAATACTTCACACTTCATAAATGTAATGAAACATGCTTACTTTAAAAAAAAAAATGCAAGAACCTTCAACGTTGAAGTGGCAAAGGACATCTAAGCCCTACACTCAGTCTGTCCAAAGATATGTGAATGAGCATCACACAGATGTAAAGCCAAACAGCAATGTGGTTTCACAACCATGTTAGCGTCACAAACGCTACAGTGGGCTGCAAATAGATACTTTTGTTTATGAAATCAAAGCCTATAAAACATGAAGATGGGGTAGATGAATTTCTAACTTTGCCAATATTTTTGCTCTTTATGCATATACAATTTTATTTGCTCCTTTCATACAAATGGCAATAGAAGACTCTCTGCAAACGAGGAACCACCTTTTACAGACAAGCATATGAACCCCTTTATTAGGAAACTTGCTGCCAAGACAGCAATATATCATGGACTGAAATAGAAATAAATAAAAAGTGGCATGTGAACACATGGTTCCCAGTAAAGAGCAGAATATGATATCAAAAATTATTCTTAAAAGTTTGTGTATCATGATCTCCTAGCCCTCTCATAAATGTTTTATGCACAAAAACCTGTCATCACTAATTTATGTAACCCAACATACCAAATTGATTTTCTCATAAGTTGTCTTGAAATGAAATTTCAAGTCATGTACAGTGCAACCTCCTGGGACAAATGTTCATTTTTATTAGGTGCATATGTAACAGACTTTACAGTGGGAGAATAAAGATATTTACAACAAACGTATTTAAATGACGGAGATTGGTCGTCTTTGCTTTAAAAAGACATTTTCTACTCACTCGATAGCTCTGTCAGGTTTTATGCGTGCAGCTTCTTTGTTAAACAGCTCTGATTTTAGCCAAATGCAGGAACATTTGACAAATTGGGAGTCACCAGAGTTTACACTGTTGGCACATGAGTGAAGAGCTTTTCTAATATATATGCAGTGGTACCTCGGGTTAAGAACTTAATTTGTTCTGGAGGTCCGTTCTTAACCTGAAACTGTTCTTAACCCGAGGTACCACTTTAGCTAATGGGGCCTGCTGTGCCGCCGCCGTGTGATTTCTGTTCTCATCCTAAAGCAAAGTTCTTAACCTGAGGTACTGTTTCTGGGTTAGTGGAGTCTGTAACCTGAAGCGTCCGCAACCTGAAACATCTGTAACCCAAGGTACCACTGTATATATTTGCAAAGATACTCAGAGATCCTTACAAATAAAAATCTCCTCCTGCAGGGAATACTTGGCCCATTTCACACATCGCACAGCAAGAAACCAGGTTTGCTGCCAAGCATACAAGGCGCTTTAGCCAATCTTAACTCTGTATTGGCTGCATCTCGTGCATTTTTTAAAATACTGGTTTGTTGCATTCACACTTTCGCGCCCTTAAAAATGCAGTATATGAAAAGGTTCTTGGTTCTCTCCTGTAGATGGAGAAATTTGTGGAAATTTCTTTCCACCCTCTTCTGCGCTTCACTGGGAGGGGGGCACAACAGTGGAAAGCAATATTAAGGAATGTTCTTTGGCTACAACTCTCATCCATCATTATGGGTCATGCTTGCTGGGATGGGTGTTTTGGCTAAGTGTAGTATCTGTTCTTATCAGTTTAATGCTTGCTGGGATGGTGGGAGTTGGCATCCAATAACCTCTCAAGAACCAAAGGTTTCCCATCCCTGCAGTACAGCGTAGGACCTAGCGTAGGATCAAGCAGTTGGTCCCTTACCTTTCCCGCCCCGACCTGGCCTCAGTAATCCATGTGACGATCACCTCCAGGCTTGACTACTGTAATTCGCTCTACGTGGGGCTGCCCTTGAAGCTGTCCCAGAAACTCCAGAGGGTGCAGAATGCTGCAGCGAGGCTCCTCACAGGGGTTCTGCCATGGGAGCATATTCACCCAGTGCTTTTCCAGCTGCACTGGCTCCCGGTGGAGTACAGGGTCAGGTTTAAGGTGCTGGTTTTGACCTTTAAAGCCCTTTACAGCCTAGGACCCTTGTACCTACGGGACTGTTATGCCCCACGGAGGACCTTAAGGTCCATAAATAGCAACACCCTAGAGGTCCCGTGCCCTAAGGAAGTTAGATTAGCCTCAACCAGAGCCAGGGCCTTCTCAACACTGGCTCCAGCCTGGTGGAACGCTCTGTCTTATGAGACCAGGGCCCTGCAGGATCTGATTTCTTTCCGCAGGGCCTGTAAGACAGAGTTGTTCCGCCTGGCCTTTGGCTTTGAATCAGCTTGATCCCCTTCCCCTCTAACTTTTTTCCTCTCTCCTTCTGTGATGGAACTACTATTTGGGGACTTCCTTGGCTTTTTTTATGGCCCACGTAGGACCAGTCTGGATAGTTGGCCTTGGTGAAGATTTAATGTTTTCATCCCCCCAAAAAAATTTTGATTTGAGTTTCTACTGAAAAGAGGCTGCATTTTAATGTTGTATTTAAATCTGGTTTTAAGTTGTATTTCAATCAATTGTTTTATATCTGGCCCTGAGCCCGGTCTTGGCTGAGGAGGGCGGGGTATAAATAAAATTTATTATTATTAGAGGAATCCTGAATCAGTATTGGGGTCTGTGGAGTGAGAGAAGCATAGCTATTGGCCAGCAATCTGAGCCAATTCCCCAAAGCTGTCAGAGCGTCCCCATTTCCCAAAAGCTGACAGAGCTTTGCGTCAATAGAACACTTCATCAAGAAGTACGGCAAGGGATTTCAGTAGAGCAGAGCTGTCTACCTGTGCGTAGGCTGCCTTTTAGTAGGATGTTGCATTAGATTATGTTTGTATCACTGCTGTTTGCTCGAACGACAAAAGTGGGATATCGGAATCCAGTGGTAAGTTCTACCAGGTTATAGATACCTTTCTGAATGTTTTCCAAATAGGTTTGCTCAGTGCTTTTTTCGGGGAGGGGTGTTAAACGGGGGTATGCATACCCCTAAACATTTTGTGAATCTAAGTTTGGTCTCATTGAGGAGCAGGAAAATGAGTAGGAAAATGAGAGTGTCCCTAAACATTTTTTTGGAAAAAAATGCATTGGGTTTGCTTTACATGTCACATATATATTCTTGCCATGGCAGTAGGATTTCAGTGCTATCATCAAGAGACATTAAGGTTATTACAACCCAGCACTTAAATATCATTCCCTGGATGAACATCATTCAAACACAGGTCAATGTTTGCAGAAATTCAAATAATTTCAATATATATTAGCATGTGGACGGCATGTAGCTGGTTTGGAGTCAAGGTTTTGCGGGTCCCAATAGTATGATAGCATTTACAGCTTTCAGTTTCTGGGGAAGGGAAAGCTTCTCTTTTTACAGTTCACATTTGGAGTCTGCCTACATGGCCAGGAGAAGGGAACTTCCATCACTCACCTTTCCTTAAGAAGACCATTATTTCCAAGTACCTATTTCCATTTTCTCGACATTATACTACTATTTGGGTTCATGAAGTTCAATAGGATATATAAGAAGTGCACTAAAATATGGCTTTGCAACATAATCTTGATACCAAAAATAAAACTCGTTTTTTCTGTTCAAAGCAGCTATTATTATTTATTTCATAAGAATAAGAATACATTTATTGTCATTGTACAACCTGTGTACAATGAAATTAAACAAGCCTCCCTCCCACCGCCCCCAACACTCAACCTCTTATCAAACAACACACCACCTGGCAAGTCAATTTCACTATGTTATTTTTCGTTCAACAGCCTAACAGCCCACGGATAGAAGCTATTTTTTAGCCTGTTGGTACGGCTGATTATACTTCATTATATCTCATTTCTATACTGCTTTATATTTTAAGGAAACAAAGCTCAAAGAAAGCTACATTAAAATACCAAATAAAGCCATCCAGAATAAAACAGTACAGAAGAAAGTCAAATATAAAGTATAAATTGGGACTCTCCTGAAATAAACTTCTATATAGGTATCTCCTAACAAGCATATGTAGGATGTCAGACATAAGAGGAAATGCTACGTCTCTGCAGAAGGGATTGTTTTATTGTTTCTTAAATAAATGGCACTGTTTCCTGACCTTTTAATTCCCCATAACTGTTTTCCATAAAATATCACAAGAAGCAGAAGGTATTAATACTTAACCTTCCACCTAATCGGGCTTCCTGAACTGAAACAACTGTTCTGGGAAGACAGTGTTCTGAATGCCTCAATCCATACATTGTACTGAGGTCCTTTTCATCATAAAGAATAACTTCCTTCCATCCACAGCAGCCAGCAATAATGATAATGAGCTTGCCTGGGGATGTTTGATGGCAAGGCTGAAAACTAATAAGGGGGTGGAGCTGTCATCTCATTTGTGGCGCAGGGTTTTTCCGTTCTAGAGGCCCCCAGGCAGCACATATCATGGATAACAAGCTAGTAAATGACTCTTTTACTAAAGTAGGAGGAATCTACAGCCTCTTCCCTGGGGCACAGATTTGTTTAGGTATGTACGCTCCCTTTTTCTTGTCGCGTTCTGGCCAAACCTTTGAAGCGATGCTTTCTACAGTAAAAATATTACTTGAGACTGCTGCTCTTGGCCTTTTGCTGTGTTATTTGGGGATTCCAGAATAATATTACTATTATATTTGGGGTCAGGAATAATACCGGCACCCAGTGTATGGCTAAGCATTTTTACAAGCAAAACATCTGAACTGGAGGTGAGTTTCCAGGTGCATTCTGCAATGATTCTGGCATGGTCCCCCCTTGTTCCGTAGGGAACAGTATTCTCCTATATACCTGTCTGCAGGTGCCTTGGGATAAATTATTGGAATGAGATGTCTTCCATCCACACTCACATGTATGTATACAGGGACTGCTCCTTATGGAATTGATTTGTCTTTATAGTGATTTCCTATGCCCATGTAGCTTAAATTTAAAATGAATCCGGAAATGCTTATGAAGATAAAGTCTGGAAAGCATAAACAGATGTGCTGCCTGATCGCTCTCTGCTTTAGCCGCCACGCTGCAAGCCTCTGCAATGCGCTGGAACAGTTAATGTGGCACCCTAGGCAAATCAAGAGGGGCAGAGCAGTAT
This sequence comes from Podarcis vaucheri, assembly GCF_965113315.1. NCBI lineage: Eukaryota > Metazoa > Chordata > Lepidosauria > Squamata > Lacertidae > Podarcis > Podarcis vaucheri. Next base: position 103,811,184 of record NC_138761.1, read on the forward strand.
CCGAGCTGTATAAGTAGTTGCTGAAATCATTATGACAGGGGGAACTTAAAAAAAAACCAAAAAAACTCCCCAGCTCCAGATTAGAAAATAGCATGAAAAGCTTTCAGGCAATATGGGAAAAACAGTGGTCCAGGATATGACTTTTATAGCCTTCATTCATTAAAGAAAACACATTGCGTGTACACGTGCATCACTTTCCATCCTGTGACCAGGCAGTCCTGTGTCAGTAGGAGCTTAAACTTGATATTCATATCAAGGAAGTTCTCCCACCTTTGTCCAGGCCATTTCCTCCCTGTTTGTAATCCATTTCAGCTGGGGTGCATTTGATATTTAGATGTAAATATCCTGTGTCCTGTATCACGCAGTGGCATGAATGATATCATATTTTGAAAGTATGTAAACATCAAAAATTCCTCAATTGACTCATCACAAAATGAGCTCATTACTTTCTGTTTTCTGCATAATTTTGTTGCTGTGAATGAGCCTTGCTGGGATAAGCCGTTTACATTAGAACGTTGCTCAGATTTTCCTGGCTACCTCTGAGACATCTATAGCCGTATGAACCTAAATCAGTTTCCACATAACAATGTTGAAAAGTGAAAGGCCCATTCAATATAATGAAATAATTAAGAATTCCCTTATTGCATAGCTATTTAAAATTCCCAATCGTTGCAATTCATAATGTGCTTATCCAGCACATTTCAAGCATTTAAAAGAGCAGGTACTATCTCAGTAATCCTTACAGCAGCCTTGTAAATGATTTCAGTATCCTGCACATTACAGAGGGAAGACTAAATATGAGGAAATTTGGACTTTCAAAAACCCCCACAGTAGACTCATGACAAATAGGAATCAAACCATGAGTTTCCTTGTTCACATTCTTAGTTGCAAAGCTTTTACTAGTTTAAAGGGGGAAACCTTGTCAGGTGTCCAATGATCATAGCTGTCAAGTGTCCCTTATTTGAAGGGACAGCCCCTTATTCCAGCGCCATGTCCCGCTGCTGTCCCTTATTGATGGATGTCCCTTAAATGATGTCCCTTAAATTTCAAAGGAAGCAGCTCCTCCCCCTTCCTCCCTGCCAGCCAGGGAGGAGGGAGGCTCCAACTGTGTTGCTTGGCTGTGTTGCTCACCCAATAAGAAGTCTAAGAAAGACTGGGGGGTGGAGCTTGCATGCCGTTTGTGTGGCTAGTTAATGCAAGCTGAGGGGTTTTTTGAATGCTGGGCGCCATTTTGTTGCACGTGCTGCTGCAAACTTTGCAGTGCAAAGCCAGGCCGGGGAGGCATCTTAAGTTGTGGCTGCATAGGCCTTGTGGTGCATGTGATTCAGATTCTATTCAGTTGAACCTCTTGTTACAAAGTTGGTTGGACAGTGTTCTCGAAGCTACCAGCATGAGTTTGACCAGACTGCAGGAAGACAGGAAGACTGGAGTGCCTGGAACAGGTGAGGCTGCAGGTCCCTTGTTTTGGCTGCTGGTCCCTTATTTTCAAGGCTGCTGGTCCCTTATTTTCAAATCTGTAAGTTGACAGCTATGCCAATGATGCCAGCAACTAGTAGGTCTTGGAATAAACTCACTCATCACTGCACAGAGCTTATGCACCGGAACAGAAAGAAGTGCTTTGGTGAGATACCTCCATACTGGCTGTGCAAGTCCACCCTTATAGACAGGCTTCCCCCTCCTTGTCTTACAACAGCTCATTTTAATTGTACACAAAGATTGTCAGTTGCGGAGCTGGAGGGCAAAATGCTGCTGCTTTTATGGCAGAGGATTTATATTTTCTCTGACATTGCCCAGGCAACACACACCCAATTACAAGGAAAATCAGAGTCTGGGAAGCAACGATGTTGTTTTGTTCCCAGTAAATTCCATATCTTATATGCAGTCTTTTTTTTTTAATGATGTTTCAGATATTTTGATATCCAGTGTAAAAAGTGTCACAATGCTTGATGACAGAAAGCAAGACAATTGGACTTTCCGAAGGAAAAAAGCTCTTTAGAGTTCCCCCTGATATAACATTTGTTTACACAGGTCCCTTCCACAGAAACAAATGCCACCCATACTCAGGGAAATAGCACTCATGATATTTTTCTACATTGGTCATACATAGTCCAGAAAAGTAAGCCAAGGGCACTTTCCCATTCACTGATATATGAAAACTAGGAGCTAAATGGCACCTTCAACCTAGGTTATGGGCGCAACAACGGAATGTGCATTTTTTTTATAACAATAATACAAAGCTGAAAATGAACTGCAGCTAAAATATTATGTTCATTTTTTACATGGTCTAGTCCTTCCTCTGCTCACCCCACTAATATTCTTAAGAGGGTCTCTTCTCCAGTCTTCAGAGAGTAGCTGGAAGTGGGAAGGCAGAAAAAAGTCCTCCTTTCCTTCCACTCTGCCATTTTAATCTGAAATCTTAGGCGCAGTATTGCGCCCGGAGCTCAAAAACTGCTCGCGCTACTGAAATGTCCTGTCGCAAAATGCGCCCAGAACAATGGGAGTTTTGAACACTAATGTGGGTGCGTCACTCGATGAACAGTAACTGAGTGTGTGAACTGAGTCCTGAAAACACTTCAGGTGATATGAAAATGGTGGCGGTGGTGTTAGATCTGTGATAGTGTATTCACACATGAAAGCCCCCACCTGGTGCTGAAGATAAATTTGTAAACATGCCTCAGTTTTGCACTACCAGTGGTACTTCGCAAAAAAATGCAAGAGGCATTAGCTGTGTTTATGGTCCCTTACAGAAAATTAATGACAGCAGAGGTAAAAACCCATTGGAGGTTGAATGTGTAGACCGTGCTGTTTCCATGCGCTTTGCGTAAATACAAAAAGTACTTTCCATATACTGTTTGTTAGAAGTAGTACAAATGCTACACTCCTCTATAGAATTACAAATGAGAGAAATGGGAAAACAATGGTGCTGGAAATCTGCCAGTCATCTATGAATGGTGGCTACACCATGTTTATGAAGTGTCCTAATCAATTGTATTTTGCACCCTGCCTTTCCTCTAAGGAGCTCAAAGCAGTGTTCTCTTACTGCTGTTGTACCCTCATGGCAACCTGGTCACATAGGTCAGATTGAGAGAAAGGACCCAACCCAAGAATAACCTTGGGTGCAAACTTCAAGAATGAATAGGAATTTGATCCTGGTTCCCCTGAGTCCTAGTCTTGGACTTCAAGCACTTCAGACGTTACAGCAGCAGTGGGATCTCCTTTTATGTGGTATTGAGATACAGTGGTACCTCTGGTTAAGAACTTAATTCATTCTGGAGGTCCGTTCTTAACCTGAAACTGTTCTTAACCTGAGGTACCACTTTAACTAATGGGGCCTCCGGCTGCTGCTGCACCGCCAGCCGTGCAATTTCTGTTCTCATCCTGAAGCAAAGTTCTTAACCTGAGGTACTATTTCTGGGTTAGCGGAGTCTGTAACCTGAAGTGTCTGTAACCTGAGGTACCACTGTACACTATATCTGGCCTCACATGGGTAGGTCCAATCATGCAGATCTTTCCAACCTGGTCATTGACCAAGGTCCTAAAAAGATGGTTCTATGCACAAGAAGGATTCATTTAAAAGGCGCTGTGGGTGAAATACCCAGAAAAGCAACTTCCACACTCCTCCTTTAACATATTGAACTGATAGGAGCGCATCCATTCCCCGTTATCCTGCCATCCCTTTTTCAAGTTGCTGGAATCCGAGGAATCGGCTGTATCTCAAGTTGGATCTTATACCGTACACAGACTGCAGAATCTTGGAGCTGGTTCTTTGTGTGTGCTGTATTACAGCTTTTAGTCAAGCTAAGTGAGTATTTTATAAGGGCTTTTTTGTTCTTGTAGTTTCTACATGGCTATCTTAATATCTTCTGGAAGGTTATCACTTGTAAGTGACTGATAAAAGCACATAAATGATTTTGGCTACATCTTTTTAACCAAAATAACCGCTATAAATAGGCAGATAATGTCTGGGATCTCCACAGCCTAAGTGCTATAAATAGTTCTTAACATTTTCCCACTTCATGCTTTTGAAAAGAACATTCTCCACTTCCTTTCTTCAAGAACCCTGGGGAATTATACTAGAGCACCACTGCTCAAATATATATATATATATTTGGAGAGTTACAAAAACATGGTTAACGAACTTGATAACAGCCACTACAAAATCCATTGAAGGAGGTCAAGTACACTGAGTTAGCGCTGTTCAAGTCATCATTCATACTAAACTGTCTAACCCAATTATTTGTCTTCAGCTTGGTTGAAGAATAATGTTACTTTCTAACCTTTCATTTAGGGATTTCAGCCATAGGAATATGGAATGCAGTTGATGTTCTTTAAGAATTAAAACAAACCATCTAGACCACTAAAGATCTTCTCTTTAGAATGCCCTTCCTGGTGGCATCAGCCTGATTTCAGCAATAAATAACTCGGGTAGGAAAGATGGGCTGTACAATATTATTTACGTTTTCTGTACAGTAGTTGGCCCTGAAAACAGACTCCATAGGTGCAGTCAAAATGCCTGATCGATAAAAAAACTAGCAGCTGCCTAAGTTCTAGCACACCCTGCTGGCTGAGACATTAAGAAAAAAGCTGCAACAGATGTAAAACTAGGTTAAGGAACTTTGGGCAGGTTTTTCAGGTTTCGTTAGCATTCAGAAATGCATGTTGAGTCATCGTATTGTCATGTGTTATAAACATGGCCCATGTTTTGCATTCAGACGTTCCCAGCTTCACCTCCAGTGGCTGTTGTGAAAGACCTTTGGCTGAGGTCCCATGCTGAGGTCCCATACATTTAAAGCACTCTTAAACCAATTCCCCCAGAGCATCCTAGAAACTGTACTTTGATAAGGGTGCTTAGGGGTCTCAGCAACTCTCAGCACCCTTAACAAACTACAGTTCGCAGGATTCTCTGTGGCTGGCCAAGAGTGCTTTGCATATATGGTGTGGATGTGACTTTGACCCTGGACATCTGCTGCCAGTCAAAGTAGACAGTACAAGGCTAAACAAATAATCGGACGTGGCGTAAGTCCAACTTCCTCTGATAAGCCATCCCTGACAGTGCTTAAATGAATGTCGCTGCATGAGCAACAGCGGCTACAGAGGTGCTAGAGGTGGCAGAAAGTGAGCAATGGAGACAAACAGGAAATAGACACACAAGACTGAAATAGCCCACTGATTCCCATTTCCATCTCATAAAAGGGGTAGTGTGGGATTGAATGATGGGAAACTGAGAATAGACCAGAGCGTGACAAGAACTCCAGATTTCCACACACACCCCAATACTGATGGACCTTGTAATAAAAAATTTAAGGTCTTATATATGTTCATAAATGTACCAACCAAGCATGTACATAGATATGTGGACCACATGTCTGGAGCAGCACAGGAAGACCATCCTGAAACCATTTTGACTCCCCAACTGACCAAATGTTTTCTCTGCGAGGGAGGGGGTGAGGGAACCTTCCCATTGTCTCGGGAATTGGGTAATCACCATCTCAAAGGAATGGGCAGACTACCAGGAAAGGAATTCAGATAAGGCATTATCAGATAACCTGGCAGACAGGGAAAACAACAACATTCAAATTTATGTTGTAGACCACCTTTTCTGTGATGTAGGTATGATGTTTGTGGGAGGTGGTCACCCCTTCTGTGATAGATGTATGATGTATGGAGGGGTGGTTTTGAGCTCCAGGGCAGGGTATTTAAAATGTCTATATAAGGGCAGGCATACCTTTGTTCTGGGTCCTCCTCCTGCGTGTGAAGAAAGCACCCTGTTGCAACAGCTTTAATAAAGATCAGGCTTACTAGCTGCTTTGCTTCTCAATATTCTGTGGTTGGCCTCTGTTATTTTCTCCTACCAATAGGGAACCCACTTAAGGACTCTATACGGACTCTTGGATCCCCCATAAGAGAAGAAGGGTAGATTTTGTTTACAACGACCTTTTCATTGAAAAGAAAAAGCAGTGATACCAACTGAACATTCCTCAGAAGCCTCTTTGCCTTAAGGCCCATGTCAAAAGCAGTCCAGCTTTTTCAACTGTGGGTATGTCATGGTTCTCATGCTCCCCTTTTGTTGCAGCCCTATGCATCAAGAGAAATGTAAAAAGACTTGTATCTCCTGGTTTTCATTCATTGTTCACCTGTTTGCGCTTGTTTGCTTCCCCACCCCACCCCATGCCTTGTAAATAAAATTACTTTTGGTTTAGTCTTTGTTTAGGCCGACTCAGCCAGGACACCATCACTGTCAATGCAACTTGTTCTATGTCAGTGGCTTGGAAAATTACTCTGAATGGCTTAATGAAGAAGCATCTGCAAATGCCATGCTTTGTCGTCACACATAATATAGCTGCTGGAGATGTTCTGTGCCTTGCATCTGTGAAATAATCTGGGAGGTGAAGAAGGCAAGGTTCAGTTCAGTTCATATCCCACCTTTTCTCCAAAGATATCAAGGTTGTGTCCATGGTTTCCCCTCTTTTATTTAATCCCCAGAACGATCCTGTGAGGTAAGTTAACCTGAGAGGCGGTGACTGGGCCTAATTCAATCAGTGAGCTTCATGGCCAAGAGGGGATTCAAACTCATGTCTCCCAGGGCCTAGTAAAGGGACCCCTGACCATTAGGTCCAGTCGCGAATGACTCTGGGGTTGCGGCGCTCATCTCACTTTACTGGCTGAGGGAGCCAGTGTACCGCTTCTGGGTCATGTGGCCAGCATGACTAAGCCGCTTCTGGTGAACCAGAGCAGCACACGGAAACACCGTTTACCTTCCCGCCGGAGTGGTACCTATTTATCTACTTGCACTTTGACGTGCTTTCGAGCTGCTAGGTTGGCAGGAGCAGGGACCAAGCAACGGGAACTCACCCCATCGCGGGGATTCGAACCGCCGACCTTCTGAACTGCAAGTCCTAGGCTCTGTGGTTTAACTCACAGCGCCACCCACATCCCTTGTGCCCAGGGCCTAGTAAAATACTCTAAACACTACACCACATTGGCTGTCATGTAAATACAACCTGAACCATACTCTGCCCAATTCTGGTTCTGTAATGTACACAAAGTCCAAATTTAGGAATACAGCATTTTTCTTTGTCAAAGTTGGGATGTTGGAGGGCTAAGGATCTGATACAAAATTATCAGCAACCCTCCTAACTAGACTTCTCCAAGATTCATATGGCCAAGAAAGATTAGTAATGATATTGTTCCCTGTCATAGTCTTCATACAGTAACCCCGTTATATCATCCATCTAGGACAGCAGAAGGCATAGCTTGAAAACGCAGCTTAGTAAAAGCAAATCAAAGTGAAGCTGGCCAGGGATTTGATGGGTAACTGGTTCTAAAATGGACCCTTTTTAGAAGGGGAAACCAAGGAGGCTAAATTATAATAATTTTAAAGCCTCCTGAGAACTGATGCTAATTTACATATAACTTATTACCACTTTGTTCATTTTTAGCACTGCATTTTGACCCAAGTATGAAGCAAATATATATTAAACCATTTATCTAATCTTGGACAAATGATTTATTGTCCATTGGTACATTGGAATGAAGTACCGGTACCAATATTCTGGTAAAAGGTGGCTTGCGGCTGCATGAGAGCTGAATTGCCAATCAAGCTTAAGATCAATCTAACTGTTTGCTGAAGCTTTCAAATTCAAGGATGAGCAAACATGCTATTAAAAGCAACGTATTAAACCCTTAATGCTGGCTTTGCTGAAGAAATGGCATGATTTGGCAGTTGCCCTATAATAGCAAAAGGATTATTCAGACATATATAATTATTTGGATCAAAATGGGAAACTACAAATAGCAAAAAGAAGCTGGCAAACAGCCAGATGTGGGAATGGACCTGAAAGATGGAGAAAGAGAAGTCTCAGTAAAACTTAAAATGTGGCTTATTGTAAAAGCAAAAGAAGTTGCAACTTACATATTAATAACAAGCTGGATCCAGACTTAATCACACTTAGTTGCAAGTAACATAAGTTCAGTTGATTTCAATGGGTCTGTTTTAAGGATTTATTTATTTAAAAACATTTCCATACTGATTAATATTTTAAAATTCTCTAAACGCTGTAAACACTAAGTCTAGATGCTTTTTATGTTAGAGGAAATTATGAAATGGTGTCGTATCTCAATATCATGCAGTCCTATTCTTGCACACATTTAAATACAGTGGTACCTTGGGTTAAGTACTTAATTCGTTCCGGAGGTCTATTCTTAACCTGAAACTGTTCTTAAACTGAAGCACCACTTCAGCTAATGGGGCCTCCTGCTGCTGCTGCGCTGCCATAGCACGATTTCTGTTCTCATCCTGAAGCAAAGTTCTTAACCTGAAGCACTATTTCTGGGTTAGCGGAGTCTGTTACCTGAAGCATATGTAACCTGAGGTACCACTGTATTATATTATTTTTGAAATTTGTTAGAGGTCTTTTTTGCCTAGAGGGTGCCCAAATAAGCCTAGAAGATGTCCAATTAGTATAGAAACATATTAGCGGGAACAAATAGTCTCCACACACAAAAATAATAAACATAGAATTGAGTTTTTCGCATCATTTTACATAATCTTGGGTTTTTTGCGGAGACTGTATTAAATTTTATTCAATCATTATTATTTTTAAAAAGGAACATATAGAAGTTGCTCTAATTTGCCTCTGTTTATTTCAATGTTGGGCAGCATACTTATTCTAATGTGACATTTACCAGTATCTTTTTTCAGCCCTTACAACAATGTAAAGTATTACATGCAGTAACGTCAGAAATCATAGTTTTTCAACTTCCCACCCACATCTTGGCTCACATTGCTTGCCTAAATAACCTTAATTCAGCCCTGAGAAAACATCCAAATAGCAAATATGCGTCCTAAAAATAAAATAAAACCAAGTTGGCGTTGATGGGCAAGGCTGTACTTTCATGATGACTTAAGGCAGGTTACCCTAACTCGGTAATTTTTAAACCGTGATAAACTGAAAAGAGCACAGCTACCCTGTCTAAGGATCACAAATAGCTGAGCAGTATAGCATGCTTTAAAAGCTAGCCATTCCAAAGCAGCTGTTTTTGGCACTAATAGTAGCTGGCCTGGCACCCTAGGGGCTCTGCCCCATGCCTCCCACTGCTGTGAGCATGCTCTTTATTAGAGGAGAATGACAGGTAGATCCAGCTCAGGCTGAATCTGACATCATGACCTCATGGGAGGTCAAAACAAAGCATCAGTAGGTCTGGCACAATTTGTGAATCTGTGCAGTGCAGGCGTGAGATGCTCACGTCTGAATAATCCATGTAGACTTCGTTGTTGCTTTTTAATGTACCGTATTTTTCGCTCTATAGGACGCACTTCTTCCCCTCCAAAAATGAAGGGGAAATGTGTGTGTGTCCTATGGAGCGAAGGCAGGCTTTCGCTGAAGCCTGGAGAGTGAGAGGGGTTGGTGTGCCTTGCATCTGTGAAATAATCTGGGAGGTGAAGAAGGCAAGGTTCAGTTCAGTTCCTATCCCACCTTGTCTCCAAAGATATCAAGGTTGTGTCCATGGTTTCCCCTCTTTTATTTAATCCCCAGAACGATCCTGTGAGGTAAGTTAACCTGAGAGGCGGTGACTGGGCCTAATTCAATCAGTGAGCTTCATGGCCAAGAGGGGATTCAAACTCATGTCTCCCAGGGCCTAGTAAAGGAGACTATTTGTTCCTGCTAATATGTTTCTATGCTAATTGGCCATCTTCTAGGCTTAATGGGGCACCCTCTAGGCTTTCGCTGAAGCCTGGAGAGTGAGAGGGGTTTGTGCGCACCAACCCCTCTCACTCTCCAGGCTTCAGGAAGCTATCCGCAAGCCTTCGGAGTGCGGCGGGAGTTCCCGCCAGGCTCCGAAGGCTTGCGGATAGCAGCCTGAAGCCCGGGGAGCACAGCGCTGCACACCCCAGGCTTCGGCCAGCTAAATAAATAAATAAATATTTCTTTATTCCCCCCCCCTAAAAACTAGGTGCGCCCTATGGTCTGGTGCGCCCTATGGAGTGAAAAATATGGTACTTATATCCTGCTGTATTTTAAAAGGAAAAAAACCAACTTACAACATAAAACAAAAATCAGTAAACTGCTTACAAATGGTGTAAAACTATGCCTAAAGTCTGTCTAAAATGTTTGAGGGTTCCTTTTCCTCTTAAAATCTGATAACTCCCCCTGTTTTGGTGTATTTATAAAACCACTGTTGTATTTATCCAACCACTGTTTCTATGTTTTTATTAACGGGCAGAGCAGACACTTGGTTATGAGCTATCGGACAGTAGACTCTTAACTGAGTGGGGAAACCATTAAGATATCGGAGATGATCTGCCAAAAAAGCTGAAAAACATCTTCATGTATGCAACAACAGCCGCAAGAGTTTTAATAGCACAAGGATGGAAGGCTGAAGAAACCCCAACTAAAGAATCATGGCAAGAAAAATTGATGGATTATGCAGAATTGGCAAAACTGACATACAAGCTACAGGACAAGGATAACTGTGACTTTAAAGATGAGTGGGGACCCTTTACAAAGGATTTGAAGACAACAAAGCGAACTGGACTCCTTGGCTGGTTTTGAATAAACATTCACAAACTTTTTATTGATAACAATCAGCTAAATAGTTTGAGGATCTGTACAACTTTGTAACATGCAGAAAACAGCATTTTTAGAGAAATCAAAGACTGGAACTGAGGGAAGTCGGGGGGTGGGTGGGTTCTGTGGGGGGAGGGATGAAAAATGGGGGGAATAAGGATGATATGTTTCTGGATAATATGTTTTGTTTTAATTTTGAATAAAAAAGTTATAATTTTAAAAAAAAGATATCGGAGATGAAACAAATGTCTCTGAAAATTGGGATGATGGTCTTGAGCGAAGTGTGGTTGCAGGGGAAATGTTTTCTGAACGGGTGTCAGAAAATACACTGCAAGTTTTGCAGAAGTAGTAAAATTATGAAGCTAGCAGAATGCTTGATGCACAATGTCCCTGGGGTAACAAGTAAGCAATCAGTACAAACTGTATTTTACACTTTGTGAAAGAATTAGCGAGTTCAGTTCCAAAATATTATAGGAGTGGGAGAAAAGAAATTTATAGTGGCAAAGATTCAATAAATATTAAATGTTCAGCTAGTTCATATAAAGGTTTTCTTTCAGAAACTGTGACTCTCCGGCTGGAAAGTAAATGTAAATAAAGGTGACAGATGTGCAAATATATAATAGCCTAAATTAATACTGTTACTGTTTGCTTAAAAGAAATTACATTTGTTGGTTGACTAGTCATCAGCATATGATGAATCTATTTCTTATTAGATTATACTACAGTGATATTTTAAAGTATTTTTCTGTTTTCTGCTTTGTTTTCATCTGAACGCGAATGGGTAGAGGTTGAAAGAGATTCTTAAAACACTTTAGACAAGGCCTTTGAACCATAAATTGAACTTCACCGATTTCCTTTATGACACCAGAATAAATTACAATTTTATGCTCTCATCCTCCCTGCAACTTTTCCTGAAGATTGTTTATATATTGATGGGAATCATCCAGCAAACATATGGGGTTCTATCCCAGCAAACAGCATTCCCTAAATCACTATCCATAGAAAATTCCTCAGAATATACAGGTAAAAAAGCATATTTGTTGCTGTATCTTTTCTACAATGTTGCTGTATTTTCTTTGGGCAAGCCAGAGAAGTGTAAACTTCTCATTACTGCTATTCAACAGATAAAGTGGAGTCACCCCAAAAAAGTTTTCCATGATCCACAAAACAGTTTTTCTTTTTCTTTTTTGGTATGCAAATATTTGTTCTTCAGAGGTGATCCTCTTTCACAGAGCTCCTCAGATGGCACTTCTCCAACATTTATTTTGTCTGAGCTCCCCTCTTTGGGTGGAATTCAATAGGCTGGTTTGTTACTGATTTTATTTTAATTTCCATGCTTTAGACTACATGCTGATGACTGGTAGCCACGTGAGTGAAGTAATGAGACCAAAAATGTTAAGAGGTGGCATGAAATAACATCTGTGGCAGTCCTAACTTCAGTAAAAAAAAAAGTGCTCTTAGGTGGGTACAACAATCCATAAAACAAAACTACAAATAAATGTCAGCAGAAGTGTGGGAATGTTCAGGGAGGCAGGAGAGGATATATTGTTTAATAATATCCTCCCTAACTTGCGTTAGCAAGTTATATAACTTAGTTTTACATTCCCCTTTTAAACGCACAGCGGTTAGCTTGTTGCAAGCTTGTTTAAGCTTATCAATATTGGATTCCTGTTCATTTCCCCTTTTATCCCTCTGAAAAGAATAGACACAACACAATCTTGTGTAAAGTATACAGCGGTACCTCGGGTTAAGTACTTAATTCATTCCGGAGGTCCGTTCTTCACCTGTTACTCTTAACCTGAAACTGTTCTTAACCTGAAGCACCTCTTTAGCTAATGGGGCCTCCTGCTGCTGCTGTGCCGCCGGAGCACGATTTCTGTTCTCATCCTGAAGCAAAGTTCTTAACCTGAAGCACTATTTCTTGGTTAGCGGAGTCTGTAACCTGAAGCGTATGTAACCTGAAGCATATGTAACCTGAGGTACCACTGTATATAAAAGAAGTTTACTCACACATTCAGTTCACAGATGGATCTCTGAAGGCACTTCGTTATGGAGTATATACATGTGGAATCTTTCCCATATGGGAATAGTCCCTTTGTCCTCTGTTGGCTAAAAAGCTGTTGCTCCTACAATGGACAAAATGAAATAGACGGTGTGTGCAGCGTGCCTGTCCTTTTGTGTTACCTGGGCAGGTAAAGTCACACCCACCTCTAGTCACATGCAAAAGGAAGCATGTCCCAGTCAGGAGGAAAGTTTTCTACTGACTGGACCAAACATTCCCTGCAAGTTCACTCCAGGAAATCAAGGAATGCTGTACTTGACTGCTATCAAGTATCACATCCCACATGAAGTAGAATAAAACAGCAGGCTAAAAACAAGGCTGCTGTTTTACAAAAAGATGTAACTCAGTGGCAGAGCATCTGGCATCAACAGAAAGGACTGGGAGGGACCTTGTCTGAAACCCTGGACAGCCATTGTCAGTCAATGGACAACATTGAGCTAGGTGGACCAGTGGTCTCTCTCCATATGTTCCCATGCCTGGGTCTGGGCCAAAAGGAAGACAGGCTTATTGGGAACGGTATTCCATCCCTTTTTGCCGTAGCCAAAAAAGACGGTATCGAGAAGTAGCATCAGGTACTACTTCATGCAACATATAGTCGAACTATGAAACTCACTCCCCCACAAGGCAGGGATGGCCAACAATTTGGATGGCTTTAAAAGAGGACTAGATGATTTCATGGAGAGGGGTATCAATGGCTGCTAGCCCTGGTGTCTCTGCTCTGCCTGCACAGATGGAGACAGAAATGCTTCCGAATACAGTGGTACCTCAGGAATTACTTTTATAATGAAATGATTTTAGAATGTTGTACTGTTTTATTGTTGTTAGCCGCCCTGAGCCTGGCTTCGGCTGGGTAGGGCGGGATGTAAATAAAATTTATTATTATTATTATTATTACATCAGGTTAAGTACTTAATTCGTTCCAGAGGTCCGTACTTAACCTGAAACTGTTCTTAACCTGAAGCACCACTTTAGCTAATGGGGCCTCCCGCTCAGTGGCGTAGCGTGGGTTGTCAGCACCCAGGGCAAGGCAAGTAATTTGCGCCCCCTAACCCGTGGATTTGCGCCCCCTAACCCTAACCCCCAGATGTTGCGCCCGGTGCGGCTGGCCCCCCTGCACCCCCCACGCTACGCCACTGCTCCCGCTGCTGCCGCGCCGCTGGAGCACGATTTCTGTTCTCATCCTGAAACAAAGTTCATAACCTGAGGTACTATTTCTGGGTTAGCGGAGTGTGTAACCTGAAGCGTCTGTAACCTGAGGTACCACTGTACCAGTTGCTGGAAACCATGGGAGGGGAGAGTGCTTCTTGCGCTCATGCCCACAGGTTCTTGCAGGAAATGATGGAGCTCCTGGTACCCATTTCAAACATGAACAGATGCTTCCAATTTTCCTCCTAATTCCACACCTGAAATCACATTTTCTGGTCTTCATGGTAATCTGGTATTTTAGATTTCCCCACAACTTGGAACAATATAATAACAGTAACAACAACAATAATTTTATTATTTATACCCCGCTCATCTGGCTGGGTTTCCCCAGCCACTCTGGGTGGCTTCCAGAAGAATACAAAAACATAATAAAACGTCAAATGTTTAAAAACTTCCCGATGCACCTGTGTCCCTGGCAAGAGATAAGAAAACAGCCACATGTGCTGAACCTTGAGTCAGTCCCTTTTATAGGAGCATAGCATTTTGAATACAGGCTTGCTCTTTTGAGACAAAGAAGGACAAAAAGTGCTGGGGCATAGTAGAATTGTTCCTTTTTGTTACCATCTCTATACAGTAGCCTAAAGTACAGTATGTGCTTCTAAACATGACACCATAAACAGAGTGCATTCCCAAAGCAACTTCCCATGCTTGGTCCAGCAATGAATGTTGGATAATAATTATTATTATTATTTTTAAAAAGGTCTATATGCCAGAATACAGTTGCTGGAGTGGAAAGGAGGCAAAGCAGAATGCTTTATCTGTTGAGTTTCTGCCTGTCTCTCAGCTTGTTAATTGCACCATAAACGCTGTGGGTTAAACCACAGAGCCTAGGACTTGCTGATCAGACGGTCGGCAGTTCGAATCCCCGCGACGGGGTGAACTCCTGTTGCTCGGTCCCTGCTCCTGCCAACCTAGCAGTTTGAAAGCACGAAGTGCAAGTAGATAAATAGGTACCGCTCGGGCGGGAAGGTAAACGGCGTTTCTGTGCGCTGCTCTGGTTCGCCAGAAGCAGCTTAGTCATGCTGGCTGCATGCTGGCTCCCTCGGCCAATAAAGCGAGATGAGCGCCACAACCCCAGAGTCGGTCACGACTGGACCTAATGATCAGGGGTCCCTTTACCTTTACCTTTTTAAACCTGCCAGAAAATGAAACCTAAGTTCAAACTCCTGCCAAGTTATGGATCTCCAGTATAGATACCTTGGATCACCATGTGCAAATCTCTCTCCTACCTTGCATGACTTGGGGGGGGGGGATACTTACAGTTGGTATTCTAATTTATCTTGAGCTCTTATGAGGGAAAATAAAAGGTAAGGAAATTATGAGAGAGAAATGCCGCACTGGTCTATTATAGCAAGGCAAAAAGTGGCACCGTGGTACAATTGCTTCTAGAAGCTTCAGTGTACACGAGGGATGAGTGACCCATAGTGTCCCAAATACTGATGGGCTACATCTCCCATCATCCTCAGCATTGGCCAGTGAGATTTTGAATGCCAACCCCATCCCTGGCCTACACAACTGAGACTATCACAGCTACTACAATCCAAACAACTGTCTGTCAGCAGTGTCCTTGTCAGGACATTTCCTGATTTTTTCTCTTGCATGACCGATTCATTTACCTTATGCAGCGCTTCCACAAAGGACTGCAGGACAGTGCATTTGAGTGGTTCCCCAATTTAGCCTCATAGCCTTGTGGATGTGTAGATCCTTCACACCACTTTGCTATCCGGTCCTTTTAACTTGAAGTGACAGGGTCTGAACATGGGACCTTTTGTTTCCAAAGTATGTGCTTTACTATTATCCCTCCCCAACATTACCTATTAAGTTTTATGGCCAAGTGCGAACTTAAAAACACAGGTCTCCTCTGTAGAAAAACCAACATTCTGTCCACAGCAAATGGTTTTTGCAAGTGCCCGGCCAAATGAGACATCTATGTGAGCTTTACAGCACCATTAGTGTTTGCAATACCAACAGTCCATGGATAGTAAGCACATAATAAAGTCCCTTATCATTTCTTGAATTTATATCCTGATCTATTCTGTGGACTCAGTGCAGCTTATAGCTGTTCCCCTCTCTCTCTCTCTCTATATATATAATATTTATTAAATTTTCAATTATACATCTCAAAACAAACATTTTACATACTGTTAAATATCCAACAGGGACGCGGGTGGCACTGTGGGTAAAACCACAGTGCCTAGGACTTGCTGATCGCATGGTCGGCGGTTCAAATCCCTGCAGCGGGATGAGCTCCCGTCATTCGGTCCCAGCTCCTGCCCACCTAGCAGTTCAGAAGCACCCTTAAGTGCAAGTAGATAAATAGGTACCGCTTTATAGCAGGAAGGTAAACGGCGTTTCCGTGTGCTGAGCTGGTGCTGGCTCGCCAGCTGCAGCTTCGTCACGCTCGCCACGTGACCCGGAAGAGTCTTCGGACGGTGCCGGCTCACGGCCTCTTGAGCGAGATGAGCACGCAACCCTAGAGTCGGACACGACTGGCCCGTACGGGCAGGGGTACCTTTACCTTTTTAAATATCCAACAACCTCCCTCCTTCTCCTTCCATGGTTCATTCTGTTTGTCTTTTGTTCCTGCAATATTTTACTATAACCATTTTATTCAGTTCTCCACTTTTACATCACTCAAGATTAACGACACTGTTGATTTTATCTTAATAAAACTTGTCTTCCTTCCCTCTCTTTCTGCGGTTCCTTAAATATATTTTTTTAATATCTTCCGCATATCCAAATTAACTTAATTTGCTCATTTATTCATCTACTTTAAATAAATACTCTTATAAAAATGCAGGTTATTACAATAATCCTGCCAATGTTCTTTTCCGTTTACAATTCATCTGTCAATATTCCATAAACCATTTCCATTCTTTTATTGAATGGTGGTATATAGAAGCACTGTTAACGAAGCAGCAACTAACAAAATAATAATAATCATCATCATCATCACCATCATCTAAACCCAGGGCTGGATTTACGGTAGGTTTGATGAGGCCCTAAGCTACTGAAGGTAACGGGGCCCTTTATATGTCCAGCTGTCCTCTGTCAACAACAAATTGTCACTGCTTTTGTGTTGAATATATGCTATATGGTAACTTATGAACCTAATAGGTATCTAAAGCCATTTGCACATGCAGAATGTAGGCACCCTATATATAGAAATGAGCAAACCAGTGATATTTTAGGGAGCAGGTGGAGCCCATTGCTTACATCCCAGGAGCCTACACAACACAAAGCACTGTTGCTGTATGCAGGTTTTACTTTATTTGTTTTCTATCTTATATTTTGGAAATGTACATCCAGTTTTGTTTTCTTTTAAAAAGTTTGGGGCCCCCAAGAGAGTGGGGCCCTAAGCTATAGCTTGTTTAGCTTATAAGTAAATCCGGCGCGCTTAACAGCAAAAAAAAGACTAACGAATTAATGCGGCGTTTGGAATCTGCAAAACATTGACAGGAGGAGCAATTAAAAAAGATAATGAGCCTTTACGCGCGCCTTTTCCCTGTCCTGCACGAGAAGCGAGAGCGAGGCGGGGAAAGGCTCGCCTCCTCCGGGCAGGCGGGCGGAGCAAGCCTCGGCCAACCCCCGGAAGTCTCCGGCGAAGGGGAGGCGGAGCTGCCTGGTCGCCGGCGCCCTTCTCCTCCTCGGTGCGCGGCCAAGAGGCACGGGGGTGGCGGGCAGGTGAGGGCGTCGCGTGCGCTTCCCGAGCCGGAGGAGGAGCTCCCGCTGCCGGCTGCTCCTTGCTTCTCCGCTGCGCCCTCCCACGCTGCTTCCTGCCTGGGCCACCCGCCGGCCATGCGGCCGAGCTGCGGAGCCCTCCTCTTCCTCCTCGGCGGCGCCTGCAGGCTGCGAGGCGTGAGAAGAGGCGCCTCCTCCTCCTCCTCCTTCATGTGCTAGCGGCGTCGCGAAGCCCAGGAGCCGGGTCTTCATTCCTTCTTCTTTCTTTCTCCCTCCCTTTTTTAAAGTCAGCCCAACTCAGGCCGGAAAGATGCTGCTGTCGCTGGTGCTGCACACCTACTCCATGCGCTACGTGCTGCCCACCGCCCTGATGATGGGCACCGCGCCCACCTACGTGCTGGCCTGGGGCGCCTGGCGCCTGCTCTCCACGCTACTCCCCGCGCGCGTCTACCACGAGGTGGATGACCGGCTGTACACCCTCTACCAGAGCATGGTGCTCTTCTTCTTCGAGAACTACACCGGCGTGCAGGTGAGGGCGGCTGCTGCTGGGGGCGGGGGGGGGCTGGCGGAGGCGCCACGCCTCCTTAGGGGGGGCTGGGGGAGATAGGAACCCACCCCCTCGTCACCTTTCGCCCCCTACCTCTCCACCACCTCGCATCTCTGGATGCCAAGGCGGAGAGGGACTCGGGCAACTTGGCTACAGGTGGGCGAGGCTGCGCGCAGGTGAGCAAGCGGAGGCAGGGGCTGCGCCTTCCTCGCAGCGCTCGCTCTCTTTCTCTCCCTTCCCAGCAGAGACGGGGGTTTCCCCCTCGGTTTGCTCACCTTCCCAGGCTCTGGGTGGCCTCGCAGGTGGGAGCGATCCTTCCCAGGCAGCGCTGGGGCTCTGCCTATTTCCTCGATGCTGGTAACACCTAGGTTGAGTACAGCACAGTGAAGGTTGCGCACAGCAAGCATAATTTGCACTGGGGAGCCAGCAGAGTTTCATTCTGGGAGGGTGGAGGGAAAGGGACCCTTCTTGGTAGTCGCATCCGTCCTCTGGAACACCTTCCCACCAGATGTCAAGGAAATAAACAACTACAGTGGTACCTCGGGTTACATACGCTTCAGATTACAGACTCCGCTAAGCCAGAAATAGTACCTCGGGTTAAGAACTTTGCTTCAGGATGAGAACAGAAATCGTGCTTCGGCGACACGGCAGCAGCAGGAGGCCCCATTAGCTAAAGTGGTGCTTCAGGTTAAGAACAGTTTCAGGTTAAGAACGGACATCCAGAACGAATTAAGTACTTAACCCGAGATACCACTGTATCTGACTTTCAGAGGGCATCTGAAGGGAAGCTTTTAATGTTTGGTGTGTTTTTGTTTGTTTGTTTTTTATAAATGTTTATTAGATTTTCACAAATTATAAAAACACACGCAATACACATTACAAACATAAACAAACATGTATAATTTCGAATCCTTTTTTTTTCTTAAACCTTATTTCACCGACTTCCCTGTACCTCCCCTTTCTGCATCCCAATTCCCAAATTTGTTTCAGCAAATCCTCTCCCTTAATTTTATCTAATTTTTCCTTATTGTTTTCTTTTACTTAATCTTTTACAGCCATAATCACTTATTTTTTATAACCACAACATTTTAGCACTCGTTAATTTTACAATATTTCTTAAGATAAATTTTAAATTTCATCCAATCTTCTTCCGCCGTCTCTTTTCCCTGATCCCGGATTCTGCCAGTCATTTCTGCCAATTCCTTGTAGTCAATCAGTTGCATCTGCCATTCTTCCAGAGTGGGTAGGTCTTGTGTCTTCCAATACTTTGCGATGAGTATTTTTGCTGCTGTTGTAGCATACATAAAAAATGTTCTATCTTTCTTTGACACCAATTGGCCGACAATGCCCAAGAAAAAGGCTTCTGGTTTCTTAGGGAAAGTACATTTAAGTACCTTTTTCATTTCATTATATATCATTTCCCAGAAGACCTTAATCTTTGGGCACGTCCATGATGTTTGGTGTGTTTTTGTTGGGAGCTGCCTGGAGTGGCTGGGCTAACCCAGTCAGATGGGCAGCATATAAATAACAAAGGTGGCACAGTTGGTCTAGTCTTCCTTGTAACTGTGGCTCCCAGAAAGAGGTGATCTACCAGAGGCGGTGGCTGCTCCTACCAGTGTCTGCCTCCTCATCATAGCTTATCTGCCATACCCCTTTGAGTGGCACGTTCAGTCCGATGCACCCAGCCTTTGCTGCTGTCCATTGTGACGGTGCACTTCTGCCATTCCTTTCTAGCTAGTACATCACTCGGGGGGGGGGGGTGAGTGATCGAGGAAGAGAGGTAGCTGTCAGGAACAGGCCTGCCTCGACTTG
This sequence comes from Podarcis vaucheri, assembly GCF_965113315.1. Taxonomy (NCBI): domain Eukaryota; kingdom Metazoa; phylum Chordata; class Lepidosauria; order Squamata; family Lacertidae; genus Podarcis; species Podarcis vaucheri. Next base: position 103,831,060 of record NC_138761.1, read on the forward strand.
CTCTCCACTCTCTGTGGGTGGTAGAGCAGGGAGGAATCTCTGCCTGTTGAACCCAGTCCCAGGTTGCACAACCTAGAGAGGCTGGCAAGCAAGCAGGTGGGAAATGAGCAGAGGTAGCGAGGAGCAACAGTCAGCTCTTCCTTTCCACCTCCATGCCTGGGCTGGGCTCCATTCTCAGCACAGAGAGAGGGCAGTTGAATGAGGATTGCTGGTGCTCTTTTGCAAAGTCCACTGTTTACCCACGTTGGTAGGTGAGCAGGTGAACAAACAGTATCTGAATTGGCAACCTTTGCCTTTTTCCAGCAAGACCTCCACCTCTCTAGGGTTAAAGGGGAGGAGCAGACTCTTCCACCCCAGCAGAGTCCGAGCCTTCCAAGATTACTCCTGCCAACCTTGGCAATTGTTTATCATATGCAGGGGACTGTCTTGACTTGTCTGGGACCTTGTAAGTTGCCTTACCATCCACCGTACTGTCTAACTGGCACTCGGGAAACAAGTGCAGGCCTCCTCCCAACTAGAGAATGAAAGGGGAATTACCGTATTTTTCGCCCTATAGGACACACTTTTCCCCCTCCAAAAATGAAAGGGAAATATGTGTGCGTCCTATGGGGCGAATGCAGGCTTCAGGAAGCTATCTGCAAGCTTGCAAGCCCAGCAGGAGTTCCCGCCAGGCTCGCAAGGCTTGCGGGCTACAGCCCGAAGCACGGGGCACGCTCCGGAGCGCACCCCAGGCTTCGGGCAGATATCAGACAGCCCCACAAGCTCGGGGGACAGCAGGGAGGCGGAGCGCCGCCATCCCGCTATTCCCTGACCTGGTTTGGAGGCTGGCGGAGGTTTGGAGGCTGGCAAGCTTCTCCCCACCGCCAGCCCCACAAGCTCGGGGGACAGCAGGGAGGCGGAGCGCCGCCATCCCGCTATTCCCCGACCTGGTTTGGAGGCTGGCGGAGGTTTGGAGGCTGGCAAGCTTCTCCCCACCGCCAGCCCCACAAGCTCGGGGGACAGTGGGGCAAGCCGCTGCCCCACGGAGGCTAGGGAGGCTGTCCCTGAAGGCAGAAGAGGGAGACGGAGCGCTTGTCTCCCTCTTCTAGCTTGGGGATGGCTGCGGGGGGGATTATTTTCCCCTTGATTTCCCCCCCAAGAAACTAGGTGCGCCCTATGGGGTGAAAAATACGGTACACAAGGAGGATTCTGTGCACCTTAAAGACTTAAAGGGTTTATTGTGTCATAAGGCTTTGTGAACTTGGCCAATGAAAGTTGGCCATTGTAAACCTGCTAGCCTTTAAGGTACCATGCCTGGTGTTAAGTCTTAACAGAATAATATGGTTGCCCTTCTGGAATTTGACATAGAGGAATATAAAAGGAAAAGGTATGATATTGCATGTTGCTCATCAAGGTACCACGCCTTTTTAAAAGGTGGTGTTTTGTACATCTCTGGTTGGCCACACTCAACTGCAGCTACACTGGTTCAGACAACGTGCTTAAAACAGTGGTTAATGCATATATGTTGAATGGCAATTCAGATCTTCAATAGTGGCTGTGACGTGAATACGGAACTAGAAAGGGATAGCCTTCTGGACTGAAAGGTAGACCCTGATTGGGGAACCTGTAGCTTTTCAGATGTTGCTGAACTACATGCTTCCATCATCCTTGACCACTGACCATGCTGATCGGAGAGGACTGGAGTTCCACAGTGTCTGGAAGACTGCAGGATCCCTGTAATCCTTTGAATGGCTTGGTATTTGCACAGATTATTCAAGTGCGGTCCTTCCTAGCTGTCTTTGCCACCCATTTAAGGAAAGGCATAGACGCATGAGCTCTCTGTGAACAGTAAAAGGTAAAGGTCCAGTCGCCAACGACTCTGGGGTTGCGGCACTCATCTCACTCTATAGGCCAAGGGAGCCAGCATTTGTCCACAGACAGCTTCCGGGTCATGTGGCCAGCATGACTAAGCTGCTTCTGGCGAACCAGAGCAGCACACGGAAATGCCGTTTACCTTCCTGCCAGAGCAGTTCCTATTTATCTGCTTGCACTTTGGCATGCTTTCAAACTGCTAGGTGGGCAGGAGCTGGGACCAAACAACGGGAGCTCACCCCATCATGGGGATTCGAACCGCCGACCTTCTGATCGGCAAGCCCTAGGCTCTGTGGTTTAGACCACAGCGCCACCCACTTCCCTGTGAACAGTAGACTTAAATATTTAATTCCATAAATCAGCAGTCCCACTTCTCTAATTAGGCATTGTGGTTTGACTTGTCCCTTGTTGTAGCACTCCATGTTGTTGCCTGCTGCTTTCTATTGTGAAACAAGGCACAGGTTTAACTTGCCGTGAACTTCCAGTTAACATTCCATCCAAGCCCACACATTCAACATCAGAAGGAGGAGTTACTTCTACATGGCTTTAGTGCACCCAACTGAAACTTTTCTGTCTCTTCCTCCAATTTCATTTAGTATTTAAACTGTTGAAACTCTTAAAGGTGCTAATAAGAGTTCAATTTGCATATTTTTTCAACAACTTGTGTTGCATGTGTTCTGCCCTGGGTTGTGCCACCTAAGCCTGATAGCTAGAGGATGACTTCTAGTTTCATTGTAAACCCTCAGTTCATCATGTGGTAAAGCTGTTCCTAGGCCGTACCACTTCGGATTGTAAGTGGGGAATTGCATGATTCAATGGTCTGTTCCCCACTTGAAACCAAAACATACTAACAATGACAAAGAGATTAATTTCAGTCAAGCTTTTCTCTTTCACATGGTGGTTTGGGGCCGGGATTGGGAGTTGTTTTCTCAGTGGTGATATATTTGATCATACAATTCCATACCTGCAAAAGTCCATTGGCTTTACATTATGCCTGTCGCTACACCAAGTGCCTGCTTGATGTCTTAAAATGTCTTCACCAAACTACGCGTGCTAACGGAAGCAGCAAATCATTTTCACTGATGAGAACTACCAGTTGCTATGTATTACAGTGTAGTTTCCCAATCATAAACTAGAATGGCTCCCCAAACTAATAGCTGCTTTTAAAAATGAGAGATTTGACAGGGTATCTTTAGGGCAAGTGCATGCAGTTTCGTTGGAGATCTGGAAGTGATAACTTTTTTTGGCTGCCAAAACATCTGAGGGCCGAACCTCAAGGATCGCCTCTCCCCATATAAACCGACAAGGACCCTGCAATCATCACCTGAGGCCCTTTATTTGTGTGACTCCACAAGAGGCCCAAAGCGTAACAACATGAGAATGGGCCTTTTCTGCAGTGTCTCCCTGCTTGTGGAAGCTCGCCTGGCACTTTCATTATATATCTTTAGACGCCAGGGAAAAACATTCCTCTTCCCCCAGGCCTTTGGCTAATTAAACATCTAATTAAATCGAAGGCCTCTTAAATTGGGCTGGGGCCCAGGGATATTGTTTCTGGTTTTTTTAAAATATATTTTTGTGTTTTTGTAAATCGCCCAATGATCTTCGGATGAAGGGCAGTATATAAATTTAATAAATACATAAAAATAAAATAATAATACAAGACGTTTAAACAAACAAGCAAACAAAGATCTTTTGAGATGAATACTAAATGGGATGGTAGTATCCTGATCTTTGGACATGCCAGTTTGGAAGCCAGTTCCAAGGAAGCTTGTAGTTGGCCAATTGTATTTAGGCAAACGTTTTCAAGATCAACTGTTCATTTCAGCACTGTTGCCAGCAAGCAGATGTTTCAAACTAAGGGTACCAAACTGATGTTAGATGGTCCTTTCATTGAGTATGCTTGACTAAACTCGTCATCCAGAGGTCAAAGACTTCTGCATCCTGTTAACCTTTTCAGTTTTGTGTTTAAAGTACTTTCATCATTTTCTCTTCATTCATGAACTAATGTTTTCCTGTTTCCTCCCCTGCCACTTCTATCTTTATGCTGATAGTAAAATAAAAGCCCAACCCTCTCTCACTTGTGTACCTTACCTCAATCAGGTTGTGTTAAGAAAAATATATTTTACATATTTGGATCGTGTTTGCTTTATAAATATGCATACATGTTTGCTACTAATTCCACAGGAAGATCGGGAGAGTGTGCTAAAGGGGTTTTCATCTTTTAAAAGGGATTTCAAAGATGGAAGCTAGGTCTCTGTTTAAAGCATAATACATTCCCTCACGTGAAATAATTCCATTATTTTCACATGTTGGTTCTTGAACTAATCAGGTACTGATTGTTACATAGAAACACTTAAGACAATGTCTGCTGCCATCTTTTTACTGTTGCTTCAATGGGTATTGCGTATGACTTTTGCTGTAATTGTATTTTTTTTTGTTTGTAAACTGCTTTGAAATTCATTGGAATAAATAGCAGCCTAGAAATACTATGAATCAAATCAGTATTAAGACTTTACCTGAACCGCACTAACATGAACATGTCATGATTTTGCAAGATAAACTTTTTCTCTCTCCTCTCCTTGTAAAAGAATGATTGCATGTAAGAGTACACTTTTATAAGCCAATTTAGTTGTACATCCCTTCAGTTTCATAGGCTCAGGTGAATGCTTAAGTTATACATGGTCATTCTGACTTCAGTAAAGTGCCACATAAAGTCATGGGTCGATTAAGTTGGGGCATCAAGGTGAAAGAAAGGGAAAAGGTAGTCCTGTCATAATGTGGGAATTGTTAAATCTTCTCTCTCAAGAGTTTAAATAAAATAAAGCTTGATCCTAGATTTTGTTGGTGTTCTTCAGGCTGTTAAATCAAGTACCTTTTTTCTTTCCTAGATAATTCTGTATGGCGATCTGCCAAAAAATAAGGAGAATGTGGTATATATATCAAATCATCAGTGTACAGGTTTGTATGCAATTTCCTTACCTGTGAGAGTTTTTTAATTAAATAATTATTATTAAAAGCAAAAACAGAAAGTGTTAATATAACCACTGAGAAGGAAATTCTCTCGATTTAGATACTTGGGATTGCATGTTAAGATTAAATAAACAAAAATACACGGTATGATCCTGATAGATGAGCAGGATAATGGGTCTTTTTAAGCTGTTTCTTTGCAAAACAGCCCCCACATGCTTCCTAACAAGGTGCCTCGAATTTGGAAGTGCTTTTGAACCAACACAAACAGTTGTATCCAGTGGCGGCTCTTGCACAAAGCAAGACACCCATTGGTTTTTTCCAGTCCTGCTCATGGCAGCCCACTGAAATGCCACCCCTAAGCTTGGGAGGAACCAATGGAAGAAGGTATTCCATCCCGCTCAAGAGGGATGCAGTAGGATTGGTGAAAAATGGGGGGGTTCTGCCTTTCATGAGCAAAAGTGATTTCCACTGGGAATCTGCGTACAGTGTTCAGTTTTAGTTGTGTGCTGCTCATATTTTGCCAAGTGTCTAATATCTGTTTTGAACTTGGCTGATTGGCAAATTATATTACGCCACTTTTCCGTGTATAAGACAATTTTTAAAATTATAAATTAATGTTTGAGCGTTTCTCAGCAATTCCCCCCCCCCCCAGAAAAGCTCAGCAACTCACAACTCTTTTGTAAATTTGGAGTCCCCCAAAATAGGGGTTGTCTTATACATGGGGGCGCGTTATACACAGAAAAATGTGGTAAATACTGGAACCCTGGGGGGTGATTTCAAGAAGTCCCATTAATTCTAGTTCTTCTGATTCTGGTTTTAAGGGCACGTTACTTAACATGAAGGTGTATTTCTGGTTCGTTGTCTGTTGAGTCAGTGTTTCTCACCAGATCCTTCGAGATATGCATCTATTCTGTGTTGGCAGGAGATTAAAAGTTATGTAGTGGTATTGTGCAAACAGTACAAGCTTTGTTTAAAAAATGAAGAAATGTGTGCTAAAATACGAAAGGGTAATGGGGGAATATGATTGTGGAAAGAACTTACCTTGCATTGCCACTGACCACAGTTCATCTTTCATGTTCATAAGCACTAGACGAGCATTAAATAAAGTTGGGAAGGATTTTGACATTAGCCTAGGGACATAAATGTTTGAGTTTTGTTTGTTTGTTTTGCAGTTGACTGGATTATAGCAGATATGTTGGCCGTCAGGCAAAATGCTCTGGGACATGTTCGATATGTTTTGAAAGACGGGTTAAAGTGGCTTCCTTTATACGGGTGGTATTTTTCTCAGGTAAATCCTAATCCTTTCTCCACGTCACATGAAATAACTAGTACCTTCTGCTAAATTTTGATATGCCTCAATCCTGAGCATATTTACTTGGAAGTAAATCCCATTTATTTCAGTAAAACTTAGTCCCAAGTACTGTAAGGCATGCTTGAAGTCATGTCCATGCAATGATTCTGTCTTGATAATGTGTTTTTGTTTCATATTTGAAACAGAATAGTGAAACTTCAACTCTTTCTAGTTAGCAGATTTTATCTGGTAGGGTTAGGAGGGTATCTTTGGCTCTCCAGTCAGGTGTTAAGCAAACTAAAAGTAACTCACTGAACTTGGGACAATGCCCGCTAAGATGCAAAAACCACGTGTCTGTGTCCTACACAATTAACAGTGCAATTCTGGCATTTATTTATTTATTAGAAGTAAGTGACATGGAGTTCTCTGGTAAGTGGGTCCAGGATGAACCCTAAGACAATTTCGTGTATACTGAATTGAGTCCCATTGAATTCAGTGGTGTTGACTTCTTAGTAACCATGTATAGGATTGCACTTGAAACATTTATCCTTTAGTTAAATTACTTACATATTTCAATCTGGCTTTAATCACATTTAAATTTGGGTTTGGGTTTGACTCAATGCATGGATTGTGTTTATTTATGGGATAATATCCTTGCTGTTGCACATATTCATAACATGTTAGCAAAATTGGGTTGTGTTTCCAAAGAAAGCAAGAATAATTTGATAGATGTCTGCATATGCTAAAATTCACTGAATTGTGGCTTTTATGTCTTTGTCACCGTGAAGTTTCTGATTTAAAAAAAAAACCAAGTAGCCCTTTTATGTCAATGACTTGATTTAGATATGTTCTTATATTTTCTTATTCTCTTTCCTTTTTGCTTTTTTGCTCCTCTAGTTGAGCTTCATATGGATTTTATCCTAGTAGGCTATCAGGGTGATCTAGTGAGCTGTGTTCCATTAGACACAATAGTTGAAATTCAGAAGATCTTTGGGAGACAAGGGGTAGTGTTTCTCACTAGGTGAGTGTGGTTCCATATCTAAACTCGTGCCATATATTTTAAGCAGAGAGAGATAAGAGCTATAATGACAGTTTTCCACTTCTCTGCATATGGTCCCATAATTCACATCTTGTGTCCCGAAAGTCACAAGATGTTGGTTCACAGATGCAAAAACACAAGCTGCATAGCACATACCTCCATTTTTTGAACGCCACTCTATACAATCACTTTAAATGAATGAACCTCTTCTATATTTGGAGTAAATCTGGAGTTGCTTTCTGCTGCCAGGTGGGGATGAGGGGTAGAATTTTCATACATTAGTTTCTTGTAGGTTCCCCTTTGTCATTCGTTCAGACTAGGGCTGCCATACATCTGGACATTACTGGGATTTCAAATGCGGAATTGATGTCTGGAGGGGGGGGGGGATTTCCGAAAGGTGGCGCTTTGTCCTGGATCTTAGGCAAGTCAGTCGGAAAAAACCCTTTGAAATATGGCAACTCTAGTTCAGACCGGATAGTGACTGATCTTCCATGGGTGTGCTGCCATAGAAAATATTAATTATCAGGGTGAGTTGTGTTTTGCCAAATCCAATGTATGAAATGGCCACCATAAGAATCACTTCAAATGTTACTGCTTCTGTGTGAAGGCCACTCAAAAACTTGGGAGTAGATCCCTGGAGAGATCCAGCCTGATCTATGTGGTCAGTAAACTGGGATTATTCATATGGTCACCGTGGTGGTAAGTAACTGCACACATGTTACAGTTCCCCCATGGAAACCTTTTTTTTAGTTGCCTTCTCTTAAGAACCACAATGTTTGACTCAGACCTACAAGTTTGGTGCATGGAAAATAGGTTCCCCCTGGAGGAAGTTTTCAATTGTTCTTCATGGCTGTTGCTTCTGTGGTAAAATCTCACCCTGCTTGCTCATAAACAATATGAGTGTGTCACCGTGTGGATTGAAAAGCTTGAGAAATAAGATTGGCTATTTTTCTCCATAGCAATAAGTTTAAAAACAAAACAAAAAACTTCTTACGGGCATAAGAAAATTGACTCCTCTGTAGGACAAGCGCTGCAGAGAATGATTTTGCAAATCATTCCCACATGGTTGTTAGTTGGTATGCGCCAGCATTTGATCTAGTAGGTGCACTGAGAGAAAAATGGACCTTTGGTACCTCATGGTAAACAATATGGCATGAACTGCAGTAATTTACTTGCTGGTGTACAAATCAGGCCTTGAGTTGAACCAGTGAAGTTGTTTTCCTTTGGCATAGGGACAAGGAAGGACAGCATTGTTTTTACATTGCCTCTTTTCCCTTGTTTCTCAATACAGGTGCTGCAATCCTGTCCAATTTATCTGTTTCACTCCAGAGATATTGAGCTATTTGCAGATTTTTTAAAAATCTTACAATAAAATCCAAAAATTAAATAGTCCCACAAATCCTCGAACTGCTTTAATAGTTCATAGGTTTTCCCCAAAGAATCCCAAGAACCGTAGTTTTAGGTCCTCACAGACCTAAAATTCCCAGCAGCCTTAACAAACTACTGCTCCAAGGATATGGTTCCCCACCTTTTCTTGTCCATGCCCCTCACCTAAGCATCTCTGAAATCCTGATTCCCCCCCACCCCCCCGGTGACATATAATTCTTATTATTCAAAAAGTGAACTCCTGTTTACGTGGAGGAAACTAAAAGGCCATTAACTTGCTCTAACTCATTCTCAAATTGCCCCCCTTGAAAATCAAACTGCCCCCCTATGGGGCCTGTGCCCCACATTGGGAACCACGGCTTTAGAGGAATTCATGTGCTTTAAATGTATGGTGTGGTTGTGACCTCAGGAAGTGGTTTTCAGGACACCCCGCGGCTATGTATTTTTCATCCTTGGGCTGAGACCAAATTGTCCTCCTCCTCCTTGCTCTGTAGCCGTGTGATAAAAGATTATTTCATCAGAATAATGCTCTTGTTGTTTTCTGGAAGGGAAGAGGCAGCAAATTAGCAACGCAAGAAGAGTCCTCCTGGATCAGGCCAAAGGCCTGTTTAGTCCAGAATTCAGTTTCCCACAGGAAACAACCAGCAGCTGTTGGTTTTCTTGCCAGTGGCTATCACCAGACTGAAAATGCCCATTCCTGGAGCTCCCTCTCCTCTTGGAAGCAACCCCCTTCCTCCTGACAAGTGACTAAGGCCCAGGTGGTTCTTCTCCTGTCTTGTGCAACCACAGTAAATAATTCTACTTGCTGTCATTTTAGGATAGGTATTTTGTTTACTCCCCATAGTTGTTCAAGATCATTCATCCGCCGTTTTCCCAGTTAACTTCCAAAAAATACTAGTCTGCCGAGCAGTCTTATTCCCATGGATGATGAGGTGATAAAAAGCTGGGTTTTCCTTTAGATCAGCTGTTCTCAACCTGTGGGTCCCCAGATTTTGTTGGACTACAACTCCCATCATCCCTGAGCTCTGGCCTTGCTAGCTAGGGGTGATGGGAGTTGTAGTTCAACATCTGGCTGAGAAAGGCTGTTTTATATCATGGGTTGTGGATGCTTTTCATGCTGTAAATATGAGAATTCAGTGGACACCTTGGCCAACATTCAGTGTCGCAAATCACAGTCTGCAAATTATGGCACTTAAAGGTATTTAAGGGGAAATTCTATTGATAAGGATATGCAAAGCATGTGGAGTCAGTTGGCAGGTATTCTTTTTTTAAAAAAAAATTCTCCCTGACATGCCAAATGGTACAAAAACAAAACAAAAAACCACTTCCTCCTCTTCCTGTTGATACTGTGTTGGTGATGTCACTCGCGCTCCACTAAAACTTTCCAGTGACAATTAATTACAGAATTGTGATGGAATGCATATTTCCTACCTCAGATAAACATCCTGTTGTGGAATATATGTGTGTAGGATCTGAGTATGTAGAAAGCAGAACACAACTTTTAAGGAAAACATGCTAGTAAACACATCTGTATGCTTCCTCCCCAAGCACAAAACACACTCTTCAAGCATTAGAGAATAAATATGAAAAAGCTAATATGGTATTCATCAGCTTCTTGGAAATGTATTCTAACACTCTATTGATTCTCAGTTTAATGTTGATTCCCAGAAAAGTCCTACATACACAACACAGTGCCGTGAAGTGAACATGTATGTAGATAAAAAGTAATAGCTTAAAATGTGGCAGAAAAATATCACCTGATCCACCTGACTCTAGAGAAAATTGATCTCTCAGTTGAAAACATTTTTACTTTGAAGGATGGCCTGAGGATTTCAGTGGAATTTAGAACTTGAAAACATGTAGTAACTTCATGAGAGGTGATGGTTTTAACATTTGTCCTTTGTGAGATACGTTATAGCTCCCTGTAATTATTTTGTTTCAACCCTCTACTTCTTGTTATTACATGCTTTACCCCTATAGCTGGTCAAGCCCCTTTATAATAAGTTTCCTATATTAAAAGTTAGGGTTGTGTTTGGCAAAGTCATAGAGTAAATCAATGGACATGATAAACTTAAGTCCTTTGATTTCAGTGGGTCTGCTCTGAGTTTGACTTAATCAGATACAATCCAGTATTGTATGTGTGCCTGTTGCTTTTCTCTTGAGTAGGCATTGCACGCTCTGCCAGCTGTCTTTGTTTTGCAGACAAGTGCTGCTGAATGCTTTGAAGCAGTTGGCCAAGGTTGAAATTAGGGAACAAAGCAATAAAGTGATTAAACATTAGCAGCTTTTTGTCTTAATTGATTGTAATAATCATTTTATCACTTGTATGTGACACCTGAGGTCTGCTATAATCCTGATTCTGAGGCAATCCCTCTTGTATTCTCTACATCAGCCTTTCTCAAGCTTGGGTCCCCAAATGTTGTTGGACTGCAACTCCCATCATTCCTAGCTAGCAGAACCAGTGACGATTGGAGTTGCAGTCCAACAATATTTGGCAACCCAAAGTTGGGAAAAGCTATTACGTACTAAAAAGGCCACATCTATGTCCAGTTCTGGGTGCTGTAATTTTAAGGAAGACATTGACAGATTGCAGCATCTCTAGAGGGTGGTGACAAAGATGTTGAGGGATAAGAATTGCAATTTATTTGAGGAACAATTGAAAGAATTGAGTATATTCAACCTAGAGAAGACTACAGCGAGTCGTGATGGCTGTCTTCAAATACCTGAAGGGCTATCATGCAGAAGATAGAACAGTTTTGTTCTCTGTTGCACCAGAGTACTGTACCAGCAGGCTGGGGAATAGAATCCTTTAATGCCATACTTGAAATGTAACTCTTTTTTTGTTAACTTGGCACAATAGGACATTTTATTAATTAACTGTTATGCAGTTATGGATGTGTTCATGAATTCATTACAACTGCTTCTTTTAAGTCAAGGCATCTGGTATTAACTGAAGCCATCGGCCTTTCCCTTTCCTTCTCTCTCCTCTCCATTTTGCGCTTGGGGAACCAGTTCAAGAATTAGCCAATATATCTGCAGTTCTGAAAATGGGTTGCATTCAACGTAGCACTAAATAGTGCTTTGCACAAATAGAACAGCTTCTTCTTATCCCTCCCCCCCCCCATGCCTCACCTCTAAAACTGTTCTGGATTCCCCCCCCCCAACCTTCCAGAGCAGATTTGAGAGAGGATAGCCCAGGCTGGGGGTGGAAGGTGGAGTACAGATGGAGTCCCATTGCACACTCATAAGTTATTGCACACTCTTGCATTTATTTAGTTGCTTACTGCCCACTGGTTTAAAATACTTTTAGCTTATATAGTGCCACCTTTTTTGGTTTTATTTCATTGTGAGTATGTCTATAAACATAAATGTGGGTGTGTTCAAAGGTGGGTTGCTTGGTTTAACAGCATTTTGTAGTGTGACTATGCGTACATCTAGCTCAGGAGTCGGCAGCCTAAGGCCCATGGGCCACAAGCGGCCCATGGGGGTCATTTAACCGGCCCATGGACCCCCGCCACCTGCTTGGTTGGCTCCCGTGTGCCATGCTAAACTGGTGCGGAGCAGAGCAGGGACCGCCTTCCACAACGCTGGCCGGCTTCCCATTGGCTGCAGGAAGCTCCTGCAGCCAATGGGAAGCTGCGTACGCCTCCTCTGTGCCAAAGGAGTGCTGGAAATAGTTTTTGCACATGTGTGCGCACACTCCGGCCCACCGCGATGTCTGCGGGACCGTGAACTGGCCCAAGCCACAAAAACTTTGCTGACCCCTGATCTAGCTGAAATTATTTGCTTTGTATTCCATTGGGGGAGGGGAAAATATCATACTTAAATAACTTTTTCTTGGGATGTTTGATTAGCTGTGCTTTTAGAAGAATATAACCTAGGTGTAGTTCATGAAGCATAACTTGAAAGTGTGCTCCCATTTACGTTCCATCTGCACTCTGCATTTAAAGTAGTATTACAGTCATACCTCTAGTTGCATTAGGTTCACGTTGCATTTTTTTCTTATTACAAACGCGGCAAACCCAGAAGTGTTTACTTCCAGGTTCGCCACTATGCACAAGAGCGATCTGTGCACTTTGTGCATGCACAGGAGCGATCTTTCGCGTCACATGCAGAAGCGGCGCTCCACTTACAGACTTTTTGGGGTGCGAACGGCACCCCAGAACGGATCGCATCCGTAAGTAGAAGTACCACTGTACATTATCCCGAGAGTCACAGCTTGTTGAGGGTGCTGAGAGTTCCTAGGAAACCCCCATTCCCCCTCACAGAACCACATTTCCCATAGTTCCCTGGGAGGAGGGATTGGCTGTTAAGCCCCTCTGAGAATTGCAGTTCTGTGAGGGGACTCGGGGTCTCCTAGCCACTCTCAGCACCCTTAACAAACTACACATCCCAAGATTCCTTGAGGCAAGCCATGACTGTTAAAGTGCAAGTGCAGCATTAGACAAAGCAAAGCTGAGGAGTTTAGCAAGTTGACTTATGCTAGACTTATTTGTCCATCTGGCCCAATATCAACTATTTTGACTGGTAAAAGCCCTCCATGATTTCACCCTGGTAATGGATCCTTTTAACGGAACCTGCCAGGGATTGAACCTGGGGTTTTCTGTATGTAAATTATCCATAGTCCTTCACCTTAGCAAATGGCGACACAGCCTGTCTGCTTATCCCTCAGCTTCCTGTCAGTGTCCCAGCTCTTCTATTACTTTCCCGATTTCTCTGCTTTCTCTCTCTGGAACACCCTGTCTTCTTCAGGAGAGACTGAATATCACCAATGAATTTTAGCTCTTTAATATCCTTGCTACAGTTTCACCTGTTGGTTCCAGTTTAAGCTGTTGTGTTCATATGGGCACAAATGTGAGTTTTGCATTAAGTGTAATAACAGGGGTCTTTTTAGAGGGACCCTATTTCTATCTATTTTAAGAAATTGGCATTTCTAATTTCATGTTTTTTAGAGTATTGAAAATCTGTGTACTTTGTTTCATAAACTATTGTCATCAGTATATTTTCTTTCTTTCTTTGCTAGCATGGAGGAGTCTATGTGAAACGAAGTGCCAAATTTAATGAAAGGAAAATGAGGAACAAGTTGCAAGCCCAGATAAAGGCTGGAACTCCAGTAAGATTATATATTTCCCGTGTGTGGGTGTGTGGGTGTGTGGGTGTGTTTTCTAACTGCCATGAGAATGAAAGTGACAAGAATGCTTGTCTCATATGTTGCCCCAGATGCATGGCTCACCTTTCTTCCCCCTGCTGAAGAGATGAGTGGCTGGATTGGGTTGTTCATTTGTTTGTCTGTTGGTTGGTTGGTTTATACACCATGTGCATGCCAAAATGGCTTCCAGCATGGAGGAGTCTTATGTTTGCCTTACACACTTTCGTTTTCTGTGAACGGATGTCTTCCACATGGTTAGTAGATAGCACTGTACCCTCCCAGAAAACTCTTGGTGTCAGAATATAAAACCTATTTCTGCAGTATCAACTTTCTCTGAATTAGGACTGGTGGTTGTTGCTGTTTTTGCAAATTAAATAATGACGCTTCTATTGCTCAGCTAATATGAAGTTTCATAGAGGCTAAAAAAGGAGGTGATTGCTGTCATAACTCCCAATAGAGTGTCATGTGGATTCTCAGTCTTACAGCTTATCTGGAACCTTGTAACCGAGTGTTCATCATACCCACCAAAGCATCAGTTTTTGCATGTTGGGATCAGGAAAAAATCAGCAGCATTCCTTCCTTCCTTCCTTGTCAGCTGACTGTCATACAAAGGATAGCATGTTCTCTTTGCTTGCCAATACCTATAGCTGTCACACACCAAACAAGGTTTGCGAGCCAGGGCTGTTAGGTTAATTTGTTCTAGTTGAGAAGGCAGCTTGTATTTCTTGGCCTTTGTATTATTTAAAGTTGCAGTACATTCAGTTGCAACTGGTTAGGGATCTCTGGACAGGATATAAAGAGAGAGAGATTTGCTCACTAAACTGTGTTGGTTTACTTTCTCTGACTTGAACCATTTAGTATGTTCTTACACACAATTTTTGATGCTTCTGCTGCTTAATTTTTCGTTGAAAATTCGGATTCCTTGAATATCAAGATTGCTCATCTTAACTGAAAACGACTGTTATTGCATATCTTTATAAACATGTCCTCTGTGTTTTATCCAATCCTTTTCTCCCCTCCCCATTGCGCGCACACATACTTTGCTGTCATACTGTAGCTTAGAGATCATGTTGTGATGCTTCCTTTAAAAAAAATAATTGTGCATATAATTTTTTTTTAATTCCACAGATGTATCTTGTGATTTTTCCAGAGGGAACACGGTACAACCCAGAACTACCAAAAACCATTGCAGATAGTCAATCGTATGCTGATAAGGCAGGTAAGGTGAACTTCAAGGAATTTTGGGAAGCGGGGAACTTCGAACAGATAACATTCACTGTTGCGTAGACACAGCCCTCTGTTTAAGGATCACCAAGGAGAAAGGGACATTAGTTGAAAAAGAGTGAGGCTTGACCATAGGTGGGTGCTGAATATACACATAAAAGTGTGTGGTCTTAGTGTTTGTTCCTTTTCATTGGTATTGCAGGTAGCGCTAATGTTTAAAGTATAGTCAAACAAGGAAACTTTTCACGAGTATGTCCTTTGAGAGATTCATTGCAAGCAAACTGTGCTTGCTTGCAATAAATATTGTGCCCACGCGATTCCTCTGGCATGAGCTTTGCAGAGTACGCAATGTCATTGGAAGCCGATTGAAGTCTGAACGCTGTCTGTCCTTTTGGACAATGAAGGAAAGAACACCTTGAAAGCTACAACTGGAGTTTATTGTAGTCAACAGTAATAAACACATAGATTACTATATACAGTGGTACCTCTGGTTACATACTTAATTCGTTCTAGAGGTCCGTTCTTAACCTGAAACTGTTCTTAACCTGAAGCACCACTTTAGCTAATGGGGTCTCCTGCTGCCGCTGCGCCAGAGCACGATTTCTGTTCTCATCCTGAAGCAAAGTTCTTAACCTGAGGTACTATTTCTGGGTTAGCGGAGTATGTAACCTGAAGCGTATGTAACCTGACGTACCACTGTACAGATACAGAGTATTAACAGCATGTACACTCTCTCAGCAAACTGCCATTAACCAATCCCTCACACTATAACCACCACAGACAGAGAGACTCTCTCAGAACGCAGGCATATACATATAGCTGCTCTGTTACAGTATAACACTGATTGGCGCTCTGCCAAGAATATCTCACATGTCCGTGTGCACACATATATATTTGAGTCAGTATTTTAAAAATGGCAACTAATCCAAAGGACAAGATTCGCCTAACAGGACCTTCTAGCAGAAGCCCTGTGCAAGGACTTCCCCTTGTGGAAGAGGTCTTCCCCCGCTGCACCCCCTGAAATTTGCTCATGAGGAGACTTGTTCCACCTCGCAAGCTGAAATTCTTACACAGACGAAACATTTATCATAGCGCAACATTGAATTACACCCAAATAACTTTTAAACATTTAAAAATGCAATTTGCCAGGCATTTTGGGGTGACTATGCTCCTTTTTAGAAGCTTTAATGCAGTGAATGTTTCCACGCTTCTGAATATTGTTAACAGTTTTCAATGCTTTCGTTGAGATTCCTGTATTGCAAATGGTTATAATCCCTTCCAGTTCTGCGATTCTGTGATATATTAATATTATTATTTGCTGCGCTTAATTAGTCACTTATTTAATGAAAAGTAAACTCAGATGAATATAAACTGGACCAGGCTTTCCTGTAACAAATTCATGCACTTTGGTAGTTCAGAAAACAAGATTCAACTTTCCAGGCAACAAACCTGCTACTTGACGTCTTTGTACTCTGAGTACATAAAGGTTTAGCTGCAAGTTCTGATAACCATGTATCGGTTTCAAGAATCACCATCTAGTTGGCAAGGCAAGAGGCCAGGCTCTCTTATCTTTTTAATTTTTCTGCAGTTGTAACATTCAGCCTAACAGTACAAGCTTTGTACTACAGAGCTTCATTGCTCTTCACTTAGAATATATTTTCAAGGGGAAAGAAATTGGAGCAACAGTGGCTGGTTATCGGACTTCCTTTCCTAGTCTAAACACAATAAAGCATTCAGAAACTTTTAATTGCTACAGAATTACTGCTGCTAGCGTTTTGGCTGGGTTTAGGCTTTGAGAACATACTAAACCATTTTTTTGTCCTGCATTGAATGCTAATTGGCTTCTGGGCTCAAATCAAGGTGCTCATTTGACTTTTTAAAGCCAACTCCATTGCGACCTGGATACCTTGGGTGTCTCATTTTTCTGCTTTGTTTCGTCTTGAACACACTGTTTAGGATCTGAGTTCTTGCTGCAGGTTCCACTAGCCTTATTTTAATGATATGTGCTACCTTAATGACTGGCACTTGTTTAAATTTGTTCTCTTCTTACGTTTTACTATTACGTGTTCTTATGTGAGCCACCTTGAATCCACCTTGTGGGAAAGAACCATTTTTAATACATAGGCAAATCTGGTGGTTCACAAGGCTACATCACAGACAAAATAACATTAGGAATAAATATGAATATCAAGGTAAAACTTATTCAAACAGAAGCAAATAAACAACAGAATGTTTTGAGAGCCTCCATTTAGAACACCAAAAATTAAATGCTTAGTTCTCAACAACATGTTTGGTAATCTTGCCAGTTATTACAAAGGCACAGAGCTCTGTTAAAATTCACAGACAGCTTTCTGGGTCATGTGGTCAGCATGACTAAACCGCTTCTGGCGCAATGGGACACGGTGACAGAAACCAGAGCGCACGGAAATGCCGTTTACCTTCCTGCAACAGCAGTACCTATTTATCTACTTGCACTGGTGTGCTTTCAAACTGCTAGGTTGGTAGGAGCTGGGACAGAGCAACGGGAGCTCACCCCGTCGCGGGGATTTGAACCGCCGACCTTCCGATCGGCAAGCCCAAGAAGCTTGGTGGTTTAGGCCACAGCACCACTCGCGTCCCTTACAAGTATTATTTAGCAACATGGCAAGACTCAGTATTTAGGCTTGGGGGTGTGTGTGATATCTACTTGTTTCCACCCACCAAGCACCCTTCAGAGCAGACATGGGGGGTTGCAGGGGCAGGAGAGGAAAGGGAATTCCTGTCAAACATTTGGACATGGGTTCCTAAAATAATAAGCAGATGTTCATGGTAGTCAGTGCTTACTGCCAAATCAGGCTTGTAATTTGACTAGCACTTTGTGACGCATATCCAGAACAGCAGTCCCATTCTTGCATCATACATCTGGAAGGCCACAAGGGATTCAGATATGTATGTGCTAAAGTTGCAAACCTATTCTTTGCAAGTGAGGTACATGTTTTTCCTTGGTTATGCTGACCATTCACCTTCCTAGCCATTTTCACGTGTGGTTTTTTTGTGTTATTTTGTGGATGTTTTATCGAAAGCTTGGGGCAATACTAGCCGAACTGAATGCTTGGTAATAAAAACAATTGCTGTCATAACACTGCGTCCGGCACACATGGGCTGGAACAACATCTCAGCAACACAAACACCGTGGCACTTTTGATAGAAAATTCACATGCTAAAAAGCTGTGTTAGGTTTCAAAATATTTGCATAGTCTTGTATTGAATAAGCAAACATTTCTGGAATGGCTGCGATGGACCTGACATCAGTGTTGTCCTTGGTTGTAACAAGTGTTGAAGGAATACAGTTTGGTGGAAGCAGTAAAAAGAGAAATATTGTTTGCAGGAAAGTTGGTTAAGAGATGCAGCACATTCCTGTTGGTGTAGAAAATGAACTGTCTTTTAACTACTCTGTAAATGGAGGATTTGAAGCAACCCTCTTTTATTCCAGTTGCTTTGTATGTAGTAGAATCATTGGAGCACTGAGCTGTAACCTAATATATCATGCTCACAGTCATGTTGTCAGATTATTATTTTTTACACAAAATAAGGGCAAGACTGAGACCTCCCTATTATTTTAATATTGATTTTGGATGGTGGCATTTTGTTAACAGCAGGATACTGGAATTCCAGTTAATGTTTCCAAAAATAAAATCAGGCTGTCTCTTCTTTAACTAAAGAACTTTTGTCTTGCTTTAGTTCACATTTTAAATTATTTCGTTTTCCTCTTGTTGAACAGGTTTTATTCCTCTCAGTTGCATTATGTTGTTTTATGTTTCAATATTGTGCTATAGTTCTAAACATGTTATGTATTCTCCCATGAACTCCATTTTCTGATGAAGATGGCACCTCATAATTTTTTAAAGGAACGTGATTGTGAGATTCATTGTAAGATCCTTTTGTACAAAAAGTTGAAACTTACCAAAAGTAAATCTCTTTATTATAAATGCATAATAGGAATTTAGAGCTTTACGTATTTCTGCTGCATATTAACATGGTTTAAATAATCTGAGAGTAACATATGAACCATAGTTTTGCTTGGAAGCAAAACTTAACCAAATAGGGCAAAATATTTGAGGTCATGTAACTTAATTTAGGATGAAATGAGCAATTGATATATCAGTAAAGCCCACCCAACTATCAGGACTCATCTGGGTTTCTCCTTGAGCTACTCAATTGAACCTGGTTACGGAAAACTGATGGAAGCAGTTGAATAGCCAATGTCCACAGCAGCTCTCTTTGGACGTGAAAGTAGTTATGGGTAAGGATTAGGGCAAACCTTGACATTAGGAAGCCCTAACTTGCAGGCTACAATTTCTCTAGTGTTCCCCATAGGCTGAAAGTTTATAAAAGGCAGACTTCAAATACTGGCCTCTTTAAGACTTGAGCAATACATGAACATATTGTGCAAGCTAGGAATACTGTTATTTTCCCATGGCTTTCTAGTGGGGGGAAATATTAAGGTCATCGTTTTTATCTATGCAGTACGGTGTACCACGGATATGTGTGATTGACAGTCTTTGATATTCTTTCACCTAGAATTCAGTTTGCTTAAGATGCTTGCTCTTGAAATTTGATCTAAGCAGTGGCTTTCATTTTGTTTTTCTATGCGGGTTCTTTTGATGCTAGCGATCCTTGATGAGATCAGTGGTGGCAGACGGGCTTCAATGTAACAATGACTTGTTTGCCACAACCAATGTTTCCACCTTTGGTATGCAGAACAGTGTTGGATACATTTGTGTGTGGAATAAGTAAGACGCTGTGCGTCTTAGGATGCTGTTGCTGAGACCCATGAACTCTGTGTCTAACCTAGAACATGTCCCAGAATCCTCTGCAGTGCCCAGCAATTCTGTGGCAAATTGTATTAGGGTTCCCGGGCAAACAGTTCCTTGAAGTAGAAAGTTTTCAATACACCGGCCTTGTTCACGCATAACTTGAATCCAAGCCATGATTTAGTGTGAACGAGCAACTTCCAAGAAAGAGATTGTGGTTACTTTGCCCCCCTTTTGGCCTGTCCCTGTTTGCTGCTCCTTTTGTCTTAAAATATTGTCTGGATCTGAACTTGTGGTTGAGCTCTCTGAAACCAAATATGAGTTCTAAACTGTAGGGCAAATCTTGGTTACAGCTTGTGGTTTGTCTTGGGAGGGCTAAACCATGAGCCCAGCTTCAGACGATGCAGTAAGCCAAACCGTGTCATGTCCTAGAGCAGGGATGGCCAACAGTTCGATCGCGATCTACTGGTAGATCCCCGGGAGGTTTTGGTACATCGTGGTCGATCGCTGGTTCCCTTTCCTCAGTGGTGGTAAAATAGAATTGGGCCCCACCCCATCCTCCATTGTTGCACGATCTCCAGAACGGAAGACAGAGCTTTTGCAATGATGCTGATTGTTTCCTTAGTGATCTTTTGGTGAGCAACTTTCCTCCTAAGAAAGCTCAGCAACCTTTCCCTGAATCCCTAAAAAAACAGAACTTTATTCCCTAAAAAAAGCTCAACAACACTTTGACCTGAACCCCTCCCCAAAAGGGGTAGATCACTGCCAGTTTTTTATTTTGTGAGTAGATCGCTGTCTCTTAGGCCATCCCTGTCCTAGAGCACAATGACTGGAAGAAGAGCAAAGCTGCTGCAAAATTGGCTTTGGGTGCCCACATGATTTGGCTTAATGTTACGTGCGGACTGGACCCCTAATTTAATGTGACCTGCAGACTAGAGACAAACAGGAGTCAATATGTCACACTATCATCATACTCTGGAGGCTTCAGTTCTCTAGGAGAAAAAGCCACTTTTAATACATTTTAAGTATACTTTTTCTCTTGCTTAGGACTTGCTGTATTAAAACATGTACTGACACCACGGGCGAAGGCTACTCATGTTGCAATTGATTCGATGAGAACCTACTTAGATGCAGTTTATGACATTACGGTAGCATATGAAGGTACTGTGGACCAGAAAGGACAAAGGAAAGTGGCTCCATCCATGACAGGTGAGTTGGTGATGTTGAATTAATTTAAGCAAGAATGGGGAGTCTGTTTTGGACAGCGAGTTGGACCGAATTGTGGCCAACCCTCCACAAGCCATATTTGACAGGTGGGCGGGGCCTAGTATACAGGGATGTGAACAAAGCACTTGTGGAAGGTTTGGGCCAATGATGTATCTTGCCCATCATAGTTTTTAAAAACCAGCCAGAAGAGGTTGATTGGGTTGGTCTAGAAGTTAAATGCTTCTGTGCCAGCTGCCTTAAAGGAGGCGGTGGTGTAAGCCCTCAAGAGGACAGTCCTGAGGTTTGTGACAACTACTGCCCAGTTGCTAATATCCCCTTCTTGGGCAAGCAAACTTGAGATGGTTGTGACTGTTCATCTTCATTCAGTGCTTGGGGGAAAACTGATTACCAGGTGTCTGAATCATCTTCATGAGAGGTTTTTTTAGCAGAGACTGGGTAGCAACAGATTTCCTGCAATCAGCAAGTGCGTGGCCTCTGAGGTTCTCTGACCAGGTATTTTAAGTTCATGTAGGCTTTTCTGCTCGTAATTTTTAGCTGCCTCAAAATGGGTTTTATGAAGATTTTGACTTAATCTTTTGTTGTGATTATTCTCATCCATGGGGATGAAGGACGGTCCAAAATATTTTTTAATATACTTCTTGTTCAGGACTGGTGGGAAGTCACACGCTCTCCCTGTTCTGATGTTAATTTTGGTACTTAATATCCATCCCATTATTCCTGACTAGAACGTAATGTCAGGTCCATTTACCTCAGACCTGGGGGACTTTGGCCCTCCAGGTCTTGTTGAATTGCAGCTCCCATCAGCAAACATGGCCGGTGGTTGTTCAAGAACCTTTGAAGGGCCATCGTTTCCCCACATCTGATTTATCTGAACCTTACCCCCTTTTTCATTGTGGGTGATCGTGGGGTGATTCGCAGCATCTTTCAATGTCGCAGTGATAGCCAGGGTGACTGCAGCATCTACCCTAACCTTGGGAGATTAAACCCTCTTTAAAGGATTGTGGATATCTGTCCCTATCTCCTGGGTCACTTCTCTGTCTCAAAATACTAAAAACTTTGAAATCATCCCTCTCTCCTATTGCACTCTGCCTTTGGCATACTTGCAAGATCTGACTAGTGTTCATTAATTTTGGAAAACAGCCCTTCAATCACTGTTTTGGATTAAAACCTACATGTCAACTCCTGGCCTGTGATGAAATCGGGTGCAGGGCCTACCACTTTATTTAAGAATATCACCTCTTTTGTCAAAACAAACGGGTGACTTAAGTGATTTTGTGTATACTCCTAGGCGGGATTTTTCCTGTTTCAAAAAACGTAATGCATTTAAGCTAGTTTATATTTTAGTATTAGTCTTTTAATGTATTACACAAAACATAAACCCATTTGACAAGACTCAAACTACTACTTGTCTCTGAGCCTGTAACCTTTTGGATAGTTTTGTACTTTGCTTTCTTTTTATCCTTCTTTGGAGATAATGGGTGAAGAACACTGTGTCACATTACGATTCATCCCCATTCCTCAGTACCAGTAGTAGAAACATTGTAGTGCTAATGGTTTTGGTGTTCTTGCCATTTAATCTATCTGAAATTATCTTAGTTTTTCCTCCCGTTTCTCATGATTATGGTACTTCTGCAAGCAAACACAGATGCTCATTGATGTTTAGTTTCTACTCCTTTTATTTCCTATGACTGAAAGCTATCCTAGAAATAGTTCCTTTCAAGTTGGTTGCGCTTTTGTTCCCATGAGAATTTGCCTAACACATTCTAATCAGTTTCTGATTCACAGCAAGAAAGTTGTCCCTAATCAAAAGCTTGAGGGGTAATGTATGATTCTTAATTATGTTGCTTCTTGCGGAGGGAGCATTTTGTTTTATTCGTCCTTCCAAGAATAGCCTTTTGGCAACTTTGGAAGAATTAAGCAACCCATCAAATGCTGGCATTTCAAGCCAATATTCCTGAAGTTGGATGTAATTTGTACTTAATGAATTGTTGCAATGGGGTTTGGTTTTTTTAGCTTAATTACATAAGCCTTTGGGGAGTTGAGCCGATGTGAAATTAAGGGTCATGGGACTACGCAACCTTTAGTGGCTCTTATGATAGAATCCAGCTGTTCCTCCGCAAAAACAGGAATGCCATAAATTGTTCTTATCCACTGGTAAGCCAAAGTAGTTACAGTGACATTGTGTCTTTTGGAAAAAAATGAATTAGTCTCGCTAAGATGAACTGCGTACAATTAAAATAGTTCCTTGGTCAACTGGATATAATCAAGAGTTTCGTTCTCGCAACCGCATTGACTATTCGTTTTTTTTAAATTAGAATGGTATTAAGGCTAAGGGTAACATAGTACGCAGAAGTGAGAGTGGCAGTTTCTCCCACAGTGGTTTCCACACTTCGGACGAAAAGCTGGAGGACTGCCATGAGGCAGTTTTGATTTTATGTTGCGCCTTCCCTTTTGCTTTATCCCATGAGTACAGCACTGACACGGTTGAAACGGCGACCCAAGATATAATGCGTTTTAAGGATTTGCAGGGCAAATTGGCACTTGGATGGCGAAGAGCTAAATGAGATTGCTTTGCATTGCTTGCACCTGGCCAGGACCCTAAAATAACCTCAGCTAGGGCAAAGGCAACATGCAACTCTTGTAATGATAGATGCTCCTGACCTACCAGTGTGTGGCAGACGTATGGAGAGGCACATACCTCAAATACTCGTGCGAGTTAAAAGGGAAGGAGTGCAGAAGTCCCCAGTGTCCACTTTTCTTCCATGTTACATTCTAAATAAAATCAGAAGGATGCAAATTATTATTTATATTGTTCCTGCAGAATGGTATTTTGTGATTAATGGACATCCAAAACACACAAACCATCGATAAAAGTAAAACTAAGGTCATGCTTTAAAATCCTTTCAGCTGTGCCTAGTGCTCTTGGTATCAGAATTCACTTAACGATACATACTACAGTTCTCGTGTTCCGTTTTCTGCATTCCTGAATTTCATTGCGACTTACAAGTCATATCTTGTTCCTGCTGGCTCTGAACTTTAACCCTGTGGAATTATTCGTGATTCTCTCCTCCCTTCCCTGCCGCCCGAAATACTACTTTATACTGTGATTCTCAAGATCAAATGGATTTAGTAGCTTTCATATGTGCACCTGAAGTTGGGTTTTTAGTTTGTGTGTGTTGATTTTCACAACTCCTGTACTGAACTGTAAACCATTAGGCATTTGGTTGGCTGCTGTGGGAACAAAATATTGGACTTGATGGGCCTTTGGCATGATCCAGAAGTGCTCTTCTTATGTTCCTAACAGTTTCATATATTTGTGCAAGTTTTAGAAGAAGGTGGTGATTTTGACTTCAATAGCCAAAGAAAGAGAGAGAATGTATGTTTCCACTTCAGTGGCACTTATGAAAGCAACACTCCTACCCTCTATTTTTTAGATTGGAAAAGTATTTTAAAAGGGGAAAAAATGCCGTATTTTTTGCTCTCACTTTTTCCCTCCTAAAAAGTAAGGGGAAATGTGTGTGCGTCTTATGGAGCGAATACAGGCTGTGCAGCTATCACAGAAGCCAGAACAGCAAGAAGGATTGCTGCTTTCACTACATAGTGATCCCTCTTGCTGTTCTGGCTTCTGAGATTCAGATTTTTTTCTTCTTGTTTTTCTCCTCCAAAAAACTAGGTGCGTCTTGTGATCTGGTGCGTCTTAATAGAGCGAAAAATACGGTACATTTCATACATTATTTAAGGTTTAAGTAGACATTAATGTCTCCGAACATGGATGGAAACAGTGGTGTTATACTCTGCCTTGTGAGAGTACTTACCTTGAAAAGCAACCTAATTTTCTTTTTTAAATAAAAAATAAAATAAAACGAATTGTGATCTTGTTACTCAAAGTTCCGACCTTGGAGTAATTTTCAAAAGCCTGTTTCTTTTAAAGAATGCCGAATAACACTGCACAATTACTGGACTTGGCTTTAATTTTACTGAACGGCAGTGGAGTTGCTGCTGATGGGACAAGTGTATTCATGATGCTCTTTTGGGTTTTGTAGACTTCCTTTGTAAGGAGTGTCCAAGAATCCATATTTATGTTGATCGCATTGCACTCAAAGATATTCCTGAAGAACAGATGTATATGAGAAGATGGCTTCACGAACGTTTTGAAATCAAGGATAAGTAAGTAAATACAGTGATGTGACACTGCTTCTGGAGCAGCATTAATACGGCTTGAAAGTTCCACAGAACTCAACAAAATCTTAACTGGTTATTGCATACCATCAGTGAAGGGTTGGATCCAGATTTTGCCTTCCATAGTTGAAAAGGCACCTTCTGGAAAAGCTTCTGATCCAGCAAAGGGGTGCTGCTGGTGGAGAAGGTAGAGACCTCTTTTGCCTGTTCATCTAGCACCCACTATTACGCTCTTCTGAAAGGTTGGAGAACCTTCCGGAACAAGAAAGAGGTGGTGCTCTATGCTACGGGAGGAGTAGGGAAAGTAGACTTTGCTTTCGTTCAGGGGGTACTTCTGCTGGTGGGAACAAAGTTTGGATCCAATCTAAAATGTTTCCCACAGACCTTTTGCTTATATTTTATAAATGTGTGGATGCCCACGAGTTAATATAGCCAATGTGGACAAGGATTTGGATATGGGAAGCAGAGCTTCAAATCTTGGTTCCTATAGTAAGCTTCTTAGTGGCTATGAGTCTGCTCACCTTCTCTCAGGTTGAATTTACTTCCATGGGTGTTTCAGAGTATAAAATTCTCAAGCACCAAAAACTACAAAGCACAATGTTTTTAGAGCATACATTTTAGGATAGAGATAAACTGTTGAATTGGGACGCAGGTGACACTGTGGGTTAAACCACAGAGCCTAGGGCTTGCCGATCAGAAGGTCGGCGGTTTGAATCCCCGCGACAGGGTGAGCTCCCGTTGCTCGGTTCCTGCTCCTGCCAACCTAGCAGTTCGAAAACATGTCAAAGTGCAAGTAGATAAATAGGTACCGCTCCGGCAGGAAGGTAAACGGCGTTTCCGTGCGCTGCTCTGGTTCACCAGAAGCGGCTTAGTCATGCTAGCCACATGACCCGGAAGCTGTACGCCGGCTCCCTCGGCCAGTAAAGCGAGATGATCACCGCAACCCCAGAGTCGGTCATGACTGGACCTAATGGTCAGGGGTCCCTTTACCTTTACCTAAACTGATGAATAGTGAATTATCTTTGCTTGCTATTCCAGGCTGGATTTACATGACCATTTGCTACATAGCCTACCTGGGCAAAGCCAGGCTGTTCTCCTCACTTGAGTCTATTTTGCCCACTTGGGAGGAAAAAAGTGTCCAATTCACATAATGAAGTTAGCCAGTCCAACAGCTGCCTCTGCCCAATACTATTTGCACATGATAACGTGTGTGACATTTGTGTTCATCACCAAACTATGATAAGCCTGTTACCTTTTTTTATCCTTTCTTTGCTCCTAGGTTGCTAATAGAATTTTATGATGCAAAAGATTCTAAAAGAAGGAACAAGTTCCCTGGGAAATGTGTCCGTTCCAAACTCAGTCTCAAGAAAACTTTGCCATCTTTGCTGTTTTTAACTGGGCTGACTGTTAGTATGCTGCTGACAGAATCTGGACGGAAACTCTACATGAAAACATGGCTCTATGGAACTTTGATTGGCTGTCTGTGGGTCAGCGTTAAAGCGTAAGGTTCTGCACCTACAACCAGTGACGTTATTCTCCTGTCTTGCACATCACATCAAACTCTTTCCTGAATTTATAAAATGTAAATAAAGCCTTATTAATGGAACATTGGATGAATTGAGACTTGTGACCTAAATCTGCCATGGTCAGTGTGGAGAACATGTATATGTAATTATGCTCCTGATTTTTCCCCTCAGAAAAAGCAGCAGAGAGCCAGAATTATAATGCATTTTCCCTCTATGGATGGATATCTATCTATCTGCACATGATTTAATAGAACATGTGATTATAGATAAACAGCTGGTGGACCTCTGAATGTATTTACTGATATTACTTTAGGTTTATATATTTATTCCTGACCCACGTTCTTTAGTTCACTATGGAAATTATCACAGCTGCGTCACAAACTAAAAACCAAAGCTAATATCTCCCAACACATTTGTTTTCTATTTTTTTTCCTTTTTAAATTGAGTTTCTCAAATTTACAAAGCAATTGGTAGAACATGAAAAGCTATTTTTAAAGAAAAAATATAGGTAAAAACTCTTCATGTGGAAATTACTTTAACATATGCATGATTTAATTATATAACTAGATGGCTTAGTTTTTGTTTGCAACATGTTTAATTTTATTCTCGAAAAGGCTTGTGTTCTTGATTTAAAACATCCTGTGTTGGTGCATAAATGATTTTATATATACAATATGTTCAATTAGTAAGTTGATAATTGAGGCTGTCTTGGTTTTAACCTACCTAGATTCGCAAAGAGCATATTGGTTCATTTCAGCTACACAGTTAGTTTAAGTCATAATATGTGTGCCATAAACAGCAGTGCACATTCCAGTTTCCTGTTACCCCAGGACCACTTCGCAGGGGGTGTTTTGTCCACAAAGAAGATGATTGCTTTTATCAGGAGCAACCATATAGTGTTACTTGTGAATGTTCTGCTGTGAATACACCAGCTGGGAAACAAGTGTTGGTAAAACATTGACTTGTGTGAAGTGGTCCTGAGCTACATGGAACCAAATGAATGTGCCTTGCCATGATTGATGCTGCTGTGCAGCTTGGAGTATATTTTATGGTAACAAGGAACATCAATGTGTTCTTGCCAAAATGTAGACTATGTGCCTTTTTAATCTACTGATCTTAAATTTAACCTAATATTTCACAGCCTGATCATTTAACACTGTAATTTTGGGGTATTTCCAAAGCTTTTCACAGTTGGCGTGCACTTGAACTTGAAGTATGCAGTTTTGCACTGTAGAATAATAGTGAGAGATGCATATTCTATTAGTATTTAATCCACTCACCAATGTGTTTTGTAAGAACCAGTGGTTCTTGTTGCTATTTGGTGATATATTGGGAAAATATTTCCTGTTGTCATGGGGCTAATTATTCTGTATCAACTAAGGGAAGGGATTCTATTTCGTATCTATTATTTTGTAAAAACAAAAAATCAAGATTCCACTATCAAAATGGAAAAAGATTAGAGGCTATTTTTATCTTTCTGAGTTTTTTTCACAAGAAGTTTCTGTTGGCCTTGGAATTGTTTAAGACCCAACATGAACTAAAATGCTTGTCTTAGATTTTTGAAATATTAAATGTGTTTAGCTTCAGCTATGATGAGTAAGAAACACCTTGTTCTTGTGTGTTCTCCTGGAAGTGTATACTTCATTTCAGATGTTCATCTACTTCATTATTCTGCCTTCTGGTTACTAGAGCAGACTTGCTGGTTAATGGAATAATCTACGGAAGAACAATGTGTTGGGTTTGTAACCTCTGAGAAAGGATATGCTGTCAATCTCTGTGTCCTAGACCTGCGGAATTGCCTTCCAGTTTTACTGTAAAGCTTTTTTTGTTAATGGTTTGCCTATCAAACCTATGGGTATCGTTCAACTCTACAACTAAAACAAGCTGCTTAAATTTAATGAGGCAGAACAATTCTTTGGAAGTTGAACAGAAACATTTTAACTGTTCACAGATTCCAGATTATCTGGGACCCAAATCATCTCCTTCGCGAAGCTTTATTTTAAACTTAATATCTTTGGCAAGTTGATGTAGCTTCCCCCATGATTTGTTTATTTAAAAATTGCTATTAATTTGAGGCATTGGCTGCTATTTCAGAACATAAGTAGATATTGACTTATAATTTTTTTAAAGCAGTGTGGCAACCTACTGCCTGTTACTATTGTTTCTGAACTTTCAGAGTTTTAATACCTTACTCTATATAGACAGGTCACCACTAACCTTTAATGTAAATTGGGTCAATGAATATATCTTTATTGGATGTCCTGCTGCTACAGCAGTTGAGATACAAGTTTTCATCAGTTGGGTTGTAATTCTGCAAAAACAGAGAACATGCACACCCTTCAGACTTTCACACTGAATGGCTCTTTTGACATCTGAAGAGGGCCTTTGTAAGAGAACAAAACTAAAGGCAAACAATGTGATGGTCCCTTTGCCTTGCCTGACAGGAATACTAGAACTGAATCGCCTAATTTTGATGGAGCATTTATTTGTGGCAAGGCCACATTCCACATGTAGCCATAGACATATGGGAGTCGCTTCCTCATGGTGTGATCTCATGCTGCAGAGGTTTGTGTGAACCAAGGGGCCATCAGATTGGCAACACTAACTGAGGCAGGAGCAAAGTGATTGGGTACGAAAGATGCACATAATTAGCCCCACCCCTATGGTGGATTGACCCTCATGCTTCTCACTAGCGTGAAGTTACACCATGAGGAAGCGAGTCCCACACTGTTGCAGAGCCAGATGAGTTTTAAAGGCATGGATGCTATTGGCAACTTGGAGTGCAATTGACTTAGTTGCCTGTTCTGCTCTGGATAAATCTTAGTATTTTTGTATTTCACATCATTTTTTAAAAAAAAATGGCTGTGAAAGCTTCAAAAGTCACTTTACCTGAGACCCCTGGTTCTAATTTGCTTAAATTCCTTTGAGTATCACAAAGGCATAATTAGAAAGGGGGTTGTAAATGTGCAATGAAAATAGGCTCCTTTGAAAATGATTTTTTTCCCGTGCCAGCATTACTCGATAATAGTTGTGTTCACCATATTCATTTTGCTAATTGGTGTTTCTGGTTTGGTCTCAGTTGTTCGGAAAGAGTTTCACTCTGTAAATGGTTTCGAATATTGCACTTTTATATGTGCTGGCTGGTAATAAGTTCAAACTGCAAACTGCATTGCAAAAGCAGTGAGGTAAGAAACAAGTACCAAAGAACGGTTTGGTGTTTTTGCATTCATAGAAAGTCTCTATTTTGAATTGGGGTAATTATGTAGTTCACAGAAATGTTTCTTGCCGCTCACATAAATATTTCTTTGGGAAATGAACTGACAGCTTCTCTTGTCAGTTTAAATGTGAAATCTCTCCCTCTCTCATTGAAAGGGTTATGATCTGTGCTTATGGAAGAGATACTGTTTGTTCACATTCTGGAAACTTAAAGAGTTGATGCCAGGATTAAATTAAACATACATTCCAGTAGAAACTTCTTTGAAGGGTTATTTTATTGATTTTGAATGTGTGTGATCGTAAGTAAATATTGAAACTGGAACAAACTTTTGCAAATGATTGCTGTGTCTGGCCCATTCTGTCATGTGAAAAGTCAGTCTCAATAGTTACAAGGCGTTGCTTGGTTTTAAAGTGCGCTTTAAGCCTTTAACAAACATGTATATTGCATGGCACGGCTGTGATGTTCCAAGGTATTCAGAATTTCTTTCATGGCCACTACATTGGCTCAACTTGGTTTAGTTTGGCTGTTTTCTTTTTGGAGGTGTTTATCAACTGTGTTGGCCTGCATAGTGTTCATCATTATCACAATTGCACACATCCACAATGTGAAGATATACATTGTTTTATTCTGGTTCAGAAAGTGGAGCTTTAACAGAGTTTGGGTGCTCTAGAGCAGTGGTTCCCATTTAGGGATCTGGGGACCCCTGAGAGTCTGCAGAACACACTCGGGGGGTCCACGGCACCATCCCCTGCTAGGGACTCACTTTTTTTGTTAATTGCACAGTGAAAGCCACAACCTCACTCCAAACAAGTACTGTTTTTAACTAATTAATTGCTTTAAGCCTAGGATGAAATTTGCACACAGGAGGACTAATTACTAATAACAAATTACTACTATTAAAAGGGACGCAGGTGGCACTCTGGGTTAAACCACAGAGCCTAGGGCTTGTCGATCAGAAGGTTGGCGGTTCGAATCCCCGCAACAGGGTGAGCTCCTGTTGTTCGGTCCCTGCTCCTGCCAACCTAGCAGTTTGAAAGAAAGTCAAAGTGCAAGTAGATAAATAGGTACCACTCCAGTGGGAAGGTAAAGGGCGTTTCCGTGCGCTGCTCTGGTTCGCCAAAAGCAGCTTAGTCATGCTGACCACATGACCCGGAAGCTGTACCCCGGCTCCCTCGGCCAGTAAAGCGAGATGAGCGCCGCAACCCCAGAGTTGGCTACGACTGGACCTAATGGTCAGGGGTCCCTTTACCTTTACCTTACTACTACTGCTATTATTACCAACATTACAAAATTTCTCCTGTTTTCCACTCGGTCTTCACGAATACTTTATCAAGCCCTGACCATGCCTTCATCTTTGTCCCTGAAGGATCCCTCAGTTAGCAGAACCATATCCTGCAATGTTTTCCAAAAGTATACCATCTCAGATTACAAGTAAGGAATAGCATGTTTGAATACTCTCATATAAAAAGCCTTCTACATACAGAATACTTACAAGTTGGGGACACAATTGCTTTTCTTATTATTCAGTTGTTGTGAAGCAATGGAGACAAATTTTTCCTACTGCCTAGCGATAGGCAATTTGTGGTAATTCCACAACTTTCATGGTCTGTTTTTCAGTATACCCCAAACCCTTTGCTTTTTAGGGGCCACCCCACATCTTCTTCAAACAAT
This sequence comes from Podarcis vaucheri, assembly GCF_965113315.1. Taxonomy (NCBI): domain Eukaryota; kingdom Metazoa; phylum Chordata; class Lepidosauria; order Squamata; family Lacertidae; genus Podarcis; species Podarcis vaucheri. Next base: position 103,862,583 of record NC_138761.1, read on the forward strand.
TGCTTTGCACAGGTAACTACCATAGAGTTATCAAAATTTCCAAAAGTAGAGAGTCTGTGGCTTGGTTTTTGGAAAAATCAGGGGTCCTCAGTAATTAGCTAATTGGGAACCACTCTAGAGGCATGAGTTGACTTGCAAAGGAAACATTGCTTATTAGAGCAGGAACCAAAGTAAGAAAGATGAATCTCCCAGAAAGGTTTTGTGTTCAGAATGGAAAGCTCCTTTGAATACATCAATGTAATGTTCCTGGGGCAGCTGGGAGAGAGCGAATAAAATGCTGTGGAAATTTCATTGTATAAAAATCATCAATATTCTGAGGCAAGTGTTTCCCATCTTCAAAGTAAGTCTAAAAAAAAATTGTTTTGGGCAACCCGCTGCATTTCTACAACATCACCCTTCAAACAGTTACTTCCATCAGAAATGGACGTAGCGTTCCTGTCTCCCCAGAGCATAGGAAACATTTTGTAGAGAGCCCCTGAGTAGCTTTGAAAGCTATTTGTACAAAAAGTCAACCACACACAGCAATATCCGCCAACACAGCCAAGTGAAACTGCAGGGGAAATTAAGCAAGGCAGGATTAAATTTCTAGAAGAGTACTTCGCCAGAACACTGCTTTGTATTGTTGGCTTTTACAAAAAAAGGAGGGGAAAGTACTGTGCTATTCAGCTACAAAGAGATTCGAAGCTCTCCAAAGCAGCAGTCTGAATTTGGCACTTTGCTTTAATGCACCTCACATAATAGACACATTATTATTATTTTTATTATTATTATTTAAGAACTCCAATTCCTTCACAATGCACCCATACCATGGGAGTGCTGCTACTTGCATTGTGGCAGCGCCTGCAAAAAATCTTGCAGTTGTTATGTCAGCATTCTGAAATTAAGCTCCTTTAACTGCAAAAGTGGGGAAATGTTATTGGAGAGTAAGCCTTGTCTTTGGATGTTGACCCAGTTTGACACTGGGCTGCCATTTAATTGGAACCTATTAAGAGGACATTGGATTGCCAAGGCTTAAGTTTTGGCAAGATTGTTATTTTTTTCTTCTTCTAAAAGGAACAGGCAACCTGAATAAAACAATATATGCTTCAAATGCTTTACAAACTGGATGCGAGTTGACTTGCAAATGTGGAACTGTTAAGGCACTTCTCATAAAATATGTTGTTGTCATTTAGTCGTGTCCGACTTTTCGTGACCCCATGGACCAGAGCATGCCAGGCACTCCTGTCTTCCACTGCCTCCCGCAGTTTGGTCAAACTCATGCTGGTAGCTTCGAGAACACTGTCCAACCATCTCGTCCTCTGCCGTCCCCTTCTCCTTGTGCCCTCAATGTTTCCCAACATCAGGGTCTTTTCCAAGGAGTCTTCTCTTCTCATGAGGTGGCCAAAGTATTGGAGCCTCAGCTTCACGATCTGTCCTTCCAGTGAGCACTCAGGGCTGATTTCCTTCAGAATGGATAGGTTTGATCTTCTTAAATATAGTTCACCAGATAGCATTCGTACAAGCATTTAAGTAACATTTCCAGAATAGCAAATTATTTCAGGAAGGAGAGGCTGGTATTCATTCTTAAATTCTAAGGCCATGGAGGTTATTTCACACTGTTCCTTCCCACCTCCTCCTCGGTGAGCACTAGATTTTCATCACCTATTTATATAAGTTATTCCTAAATATTAGATTAGTTGATTGAAAAATATTGATATGGCTCTCCTTCATCCTCCTTGGCTTACGTATCCAGTAAAATGAATATAGTGAATCCAATATGTTTCCTGGTTTTTGTTTTTTGCCCAGTGCAGCAGAACATCAATGTCTTAAGTCTACAGTGGTCTACCAGCGTCTTACAACCACAGCCTGGGTTGCTCTTAATCGAGGGTCAGCAAACTTTTTCAGCAGGGGGCCAGTCTACTGTCCCTCAGACCTTGTGGGGGGCCGGACTATATTGGGGGGACGGACGAATTCCTAGGCCCCACAAATAACCAGGAGATGCATTTTAAATACAAGCACACATTCTACTCATGTAAAAACACCAGGCAGGCCCCACAAATAACCCAGAGGTGCATTTTAAATAAAAGCACACATTCTACTCATGTAAAAATATGCTGATTCCTGGACCATCCGCAGGCTTAATTTAGAAGGCGATTGGGCCAGAACCCGCCTCTGGGCCTTAGTTTGCCTACCCATACTCTTAATATTTCCTACATATAACTGGGTGGGTGGGGAGGATCCTATAGAAATAGAGTCATATTAGTATACTGCTCTTCTTCAGTCTTTAAATCTATTTCATACTTGGCACACATCTGCAGGAGAGTTCTTTTTTTCTTTAGTTTTTGGTTACAGGGACCAGTCTCCTTCCCACATTGTCTTCTGCCTCACAGACTGCCTCCCAACATCTATGTGAATTTGGGGTGTGGATGGCGGGCTCCGTGTGAGTACAAGACCTTTTGTACTCTTGTACACAAATGCATGAGAATTCAGGCTTGTTTAGTGCAGCTTTAAATAAATCCAGAAAAGATGTTGGTTATCTCCCACTCCCATGTGTGCACACATCGTTAAATCAGCTCTGGGAGCAACATCATTGGACAGATCTGGCACCACTTTTATGGCTTGCAAATGGACATAATTTATCAGGGAAGACTAGAAAATCCCTGTTATAAAGATGTAAATTAAGCTTCCATCAGCACGTTTTTTTGTTAATTCCCAATACCTCTTCCCTTGCGAATCCTGAATCTTAAAAGTAGTGATGGGAACAAATTGATACATTTAATCTATTGTCGTTCACTTCCATTGCATCTCAAATGTTACTTAATGGCAGATTATTACCTTCTTCTTTTTTCCCTTTTTATTGTCATGTCTAAAAACAGCCCCATGTTAGGACTGTGGCAGATCTAGCAACTTTATTACAACGTGTTCTGAAACAAAATTAATTTGGCTACGGTAAGACTAAAAGCGGCAAACCTGGGAGTAAGCCCCATTTAGCTCAGTGGGGTTTACTTCTGAGTAGGCGTGCGTAGAATTGCACAGACAATAATTTTTCAGCATGTCTTCCAAGGTTTTTTTTGTAACTAGATATGTGCCCTCAGCTTACTGTCTATGCAACATAAAACTTGCATCGTAAAAAAAAACTTCAGTGGCTCCTAGAACATTTGGTGTGGAGTTTGTTTCTGAGTTTAGGTGGGCAACAGATTGCCTCACTTTAGGCATCCTCCAAATAATTATTTAATCTGCCCACTGGAACAACTTTTCTTGACTTTCTAACGTTCTTTCATCCTTGTTCTATGTAGTATCAGAACAATTGGAAGGGGCAGTATTTTTTTATGATAAATTGCTTTTTCTCAGCTGTGTGACTGGGGGGAGGGGGAGTCCATCCGTCCTGCAGTCTGAGAACAAGCTGGCAGGCTTCTTTTATATGCCTGTGTGGCACATTAAAACTGGAAAGGAATTCCTTTCCCTTCCCAAACGGTATATGTATTTGTCAATTGTACTGATATATATACAGTGGTACCTCGGGTTACAGACTCCGCTAACCCAGAAGTAGTACCTCGGGCTAAGAATTTTACCTCAGGACGAGAACATAAATTGTGTGGCGGCAGCAGGAGGCCCCATTAGCTAAAGTGGCACCTCAGGTTAAGAACAGTTTCAGGTTAAGAACGGATCTCCGGAACGAATTAAGTTCTTAAGCCGAGGTACCACTGTATAAATTTTGAGAGTAACCCCATGGTTTACTTCTTAACAGATGTGCATAGGATTAGGAAATCTAATCCGAGATAGCTATGGAAAAAACCAAAACAGGGTGTTATTTCTTCTGAATTAATCCATGCTACTTTTGTCCCTAGATCCACCCACCATCAGATCTGGCCTACCTACTGCCGAAATGTGACTTATTGCAGATAACCCCAAAATAAATGCAGCCCTCGATGGGGAGAAGGAGGAGTTGCCCACAAAATGCAAAGCCTAAAGGGGAAAGTTGAGTTCTTTGGTGCATTATCTGACCAAGAAAACTTGACTGAATGAAAACCTTATTCCCCTCGGTGCCTTTTTGCCCTTCAGAGAAGGCATGCCAAGAAGTTATGTTTAAACCCTGGCTCTTAACACTGCTCAACTAGGGAGATCAATTGAGCTGTTTTCAATGTCAGTGAGTAACCTGATGTCTCAGCAGGCAACCCGTCAGGGATTGCTGCTGGAAAGAGAGATCATCCTCCAGTTTCTTGTCTCTCTCAGTTGTCACACTCCACTTCTTTTTGGAGCTGCTCCAAACAAGCAGATGTAATGTGGGAAGCATTGGTTTAACTGGCAAAATGCACATCCTTCACTGTGGAGTCAAAAACTTTTGCTGAAACTGAACTGAAACATCTCATAAACATCAGCTAACCAAAACTGCATTTTCAATGTTGGAAGAGCTTTAATGTCTCTTAAGAGTTCTCTTCAGGGTTTTCTTCCTATTTGCTGTTCATACTTTAACCCAGCTTCCCCCAGCCTCCCGTCAGCTGCAGCAGACATGGCCAATGGCCAGGGCTGGATTTAGGTTTGATGAGGCCCTAAGCTACTGAAGGTAACAGGGCCCTTTGTCAACAAGCTGAAGGGTCCTTTGTCAAGAACAAATTGTCGCTGTTTTTTTGTGTTGAATATACAGTGGTACCTCAGGTTAAGTACTTAATTCATTCCAGAGGTCCATTCTCAACCTGAAACTATTCTTAACCTGAAGCACCACTTTAGCTAATGGGGCCTCCTGCTGCTGCCACGCCGCCAGAGCACAATTTCTGTTCTCATCTGAAGCAAAGTTCTTAACCCGAGGTACTATTTCTGGGTTAGCGGAATCTGTAACCTGAAGCGTATGTAACCCGAGGTACCACTGTATGCTATATGGTAATTTATGGACTTAATAGGTATCTAAAGCCATTTGCACATAACAAAATATGTATTTTATCAAAGAAATTATTGAACTGAAATACAATTAAGAAGAAGTACATTAATAGTGAAATACAATTAAGAAGAAGTACATTAATAGTGAAATAATTATTAAGCTCTAACTTAAAATGATTTTTTTATTCATAAGAAACTTAATAATGCAAACACATTGGCATTTGGCAAATCAAAAGTTCCTTTAGAAACACAATTTAGAAAGACTCATAATTTTTTTTGTGGGGGAGGGCAAGAGAGTGGGGCCCTAAGCTATAGCCTGTTTAGCTTATACGTAAATCCGGCACTGCCAGTGGTGAGAGATGAGGCTAATGTAGACCAGCAACATCTGAAAAGAGCTAAAAGCAGCATCCCTGAACCGTGTGCCTATCAGAGGTCCTATTCATGAATCATTCCAGCATGTGAGTGGAGCCTCACCAAGTAGGATGGCCTCTTGATTCCTGCATTGCAAAGGTTTGGCCCCTTCCAACTCTACAATTCTATGATTCCAAGGCTGTGCAGTCTGACTATCCCCCTGATGGTGATTTCCCCTTGAATACCGTAAAATGGAATATCTGTTAATTCAGAGTGGTAAGTTGTAGGTTTATGAAATCCTCAACAGTTGCATATTTAAGGCAACACTACCTTGCTAGGGGGACGTGGGTGGCACTGTGGGTTAAACCACAGAGCCTAGGACTTGCCAATTCGAAGGTTGCGGTTCGAATCCCCGCGACGGGGTGAGTGCCCGTTGCTCAGTCCCTGCTCCTGCCAACCTAGCAGTTCGAAAGCACGTCAAAGTGCAAGTAGATAAATAGGTGCCGCTCTGGCGGGAAGGTAAACGGCGTTTCCGTGCACTACTCTGGTTCGCCCGAAGCGGCTTAGTCATGCTGGCCACATGACCCGGAAGCTGTATGCTGGCTCCCTCGGCCAATAAAACAAAATGAGCACCGCAACCCCAGAGTCAGCCACAACTGGACCTAATGGTCAGGGGTCCCTTTACCGTGCTAGGAGCAAACAGCTGAAGCTACCTTGTCCCGTAGAAGTGGCACGGTGTACTTCAAAATGCTCTTATCTATTTAGGGATTGAATCCATTGGACCCTAGTCCGATGGAGAATCTGTGACAGCCCCCATTATTTCATGCAGTCATGGAAAACTGTTTCAGGATTCTCTGTCGGAACAGACATCTGGTGTGCCAAACAGCTGCTAAAAAATAAGTATTGGGGCAAGTGTTGCATTTTTGTTGGGAGTGCTGCAGCAGTGGAAGAAACAGCTACAAAGATTTGTGCCGATTAAAAACACTTCTCAGGGAACAACTCCTAAGGAGAGTACTCTTTGAAGAGAGATGCAGGAGGTGAGAAATAAAGTACCACGTTTCAGGAAGTCTAGCTTTGAAAGTATTTTTTAAAGCATTTTAACGGAGTGGAAGTGAAAAAGAGACCTCAGGTGTAGAAATCACAGAGCTGTTATTCTTAGCACCATCTGGTGGTAAGCTACACATACAAAAAAATAAATAAATTCTGAATTCCACAGCCGACACAGCAGAAACATAACTATAAACTATGGTCTTCTTCTTCTTCTTCTTCTTCTTCTTCTTCTTCTTCTTCTTCTTCTTCTTCTTCTCTTCTTTTTCTTTTTGCATGAGAAAGTACGTAGTAGGAAATTATGACATTGGGAACACATATTGAATTGGTCCAACATTGGGAGGTAGTGGTGCCTAGGAATGCTGGTAGAAGCTGGGAAGACGAACATTGAATATTGAAGGGTTCATCACTTAGCTCATAGGAAGATGACGCCACAAATTAAATTAGGGTGAATAAGTGTTGCCATAGAAGTACAGCTCATCCATAGCCTTGACACACATTACATTTAATTCTGGTAGATAGGGTTTTAATGAATGAAGAATCACCAGTTTATCTGAATGAGAAGGAAATGCATGCAGTCACCCTGGATCACATAGATATACAATGCTACCTCGGGTTACATACGCTTCAGGTTACATACGCTTCAGGTTACACACTCCGCTAACCCAGAAATAGTACCTCGGGTTAAGAACTTTGCTTCAGGGTGAGAACAGAAATCGCACAGCGGTGGCAGCGGGAGGCCCCATTAGCTAAAGTGGTGCTTCAGGTTAAGAACAGACCTCCAGAACGAATTGAGTACTTAACCCGAGGTACCACTGTATAGATACTGTATACAAATGCCCACCTTGAACTAGGGAATTCCACTGAATGTTCCCCACAGGGCTGGCTCTACCATTGGGTAGAGTGTGGTGTTGATGGTCAGGGCTGTGTGCCATGCGACCTGCCTTCTCCTTCCTCAGCTAGTCTGCCTCCCTCAGCTGTATTAGGGCAGGGGTGTCCAACCAGTAGATCGCAATCTACCGGTAGATCCCTGGCTGATCCTGGTAGATCGCAGGGTCCTTATAGTGTACAAAAGTTACGGGGGGAAGCTAAAAAACTCTGTGCAATCTTCCCCCAAAAAAGCTCAATAACTGGGCAATCCACACCCCCACACACATGCTGCTGCTCCCTCCAATGACATTGGGTAGATCACTGCCAGTTTTTTTTATACTGGGAGTAGATGGCAGTCTCTTGGGAGTTGGACATGCCTGTGTTAGGGGATGCAATCCCACAGCCGATGTTGATGTAAAGTTCAGTGGCTTCTGTACGTGGGATTGCCATTCACCTCAGGCAGCCAAATGTCTTGGGCCGGGCCTCAGTACTTCAGAGTTCTCTTTCCCACTGCCTTTTTAAAAAGCTGCTGTGCTTAATCTCTTTGAGAACAAGGACTAACACTATCTGCATGCTCTCTCGTATCATGGAGCCATCCCTCCCCATTTCCCCCCTATACTTTTTTCTGACAAATTGCTTGCTTTCACAAAGTGCATAAGGGTTCAGGAATAAAATATAGCTTGAATCCCACAAAAAGTGCAAGCATACAATCAAGATATGGATAAAATTATTAAAATACAATGATTTGTGATCTTGCCTATGCAGAATGACGCCTCAATATGTAACTGAAAAGGCAAGCAAAGAATAGATTTATACGATAGAATAAAAGCAGTTTGACTAAGGTCATTTTGAGTGGTCCAAAATCTGGATGTTGCAGTAAGAGTTAGCCACTTGGCTGAACTCTACAGATGATAAGGTGAGCTGATTAACCTTTAAGTTACTGAGCACAAGTGGTGAATATGAAGATAGCTGACAAAAAAAAACAACTGGTGGTGTTTTGCTGCTAGTGCCTAGTCATTCATATATTTTGGGACACCCTCCAGATCTCAGATTATAGATTGCCAGTTATCGTGCATTCTGTAGAGAGAAATTGTACCATTCTAAATTTAATTCTTGCTTGCCTTTGGAGACATTTAGGTTAGGTTCCAGCCAATATTAGCCGTGTTTAGGTCCCTCGTTGTTAAAGAGGCAGAGACAGACATGCCCAATGGGATATTTTTTTTTTTTTTTTAATATATTTTTTATTAAGTTTTCTTCATCATACACAGCCAAAGAAGAAAAAAGGAAAAAAACCCTCTAAAGAAAAACAATACACATTAAAGAAAAACATTGAGTAAGAATAAAAGATTAGAAAAAAAAGAAAAGAAAAGATACATACAGACAATTTACTAATAACAACTTCCTTCCCTTCTGATTTCGGGTTCCTACCTTTAATGATTTCAGTCTAACAGCTGGTATAGGATCTTTGATTGTAACATTGGAAGATTAGGTCAAACCTACTGTAGTTGATAAGCTGCTAAAATTACTATTGAAATAAACCATAAATTTGTTCCAGTCTTCTTTTAGCTTTGTATTTTTTTGATTTCTAATTCTTTGTGTCATTTTCGCCATTTCTATAAAGCCATAAAGTTTCAGTTGCCAATCTTTCACCGTTGGTAAGGTTGGGTTTTTCCAATTCTGGGCAATTAACATTCTAGCCGCCGCTGTTGCGTATTGGAATAAGGTTTTATCCTTTTCCGGTATTTCTTTTCCCACCATCCCTAGTAAGAAGGCCTCTGGTTTTTTGGGGAATGTGAGTCTAAATATTTTTTTTAGTTCGTCATATATCTGATTCCAAAATTTTCTTACTCCCTCACAAGTCCACCACTACATGCCCAATGGGATATTAAGTGATCAGCAGGGCTGGGTAGAGTCCTTTGTTTAAAGCTGCTCAAGCAAATTGCAGTGTCTGCACAAAGTTTATGTTCAGCAGGACACAGTTGCCTCTGGTGTCGATAGTGGACGTTTCACTCTCCACACAGAGCAGCCTTTGCCAACCTCGTGCCCTCCAGAACTTTTGGACTTCAACTATCAACTGGGCTGGTAGGATGCTGTAGACCAGAAACATCTGGAGGGCAAAGGCTGTTGACACCTCCAGCAGCTAAGAGCTTATTTGGAACAGGGCGAACTGTGGTCAAAAGCAGGAAGCGTATGAAAAGCGGGAACCATTCTTCGAAGAATGTCCCTGGATGATAAATCTAGGATAGTTTGTTTATGGAAAGACTTTCGGCCTGTATTAGGTTCAGTGTTGGACTATGCTGGAAAAGAAGAGCTCAAGTAACATGAGATCCCTAAAAATAGATGGCTTGCAGAAGAATTAAGTGCACTTACTGTGCCCTCTGACATACACAAACACTGCTTATCTTCATTTCCTTATCTTGTCTGTTTGACACCTCATTTGATTACATATTTATTCATTTGGCTCCACAATCCACCTCCTGACAGTTCAGTACTGATACTGTTCGCAGCCTGAGGGAAGGGTCTTTCTGTTTAGGAGAGCAGGGGGTGGGGGTGGGTTTCTATTTTTGAAAAAAAGAAAAGAAGTAGGCAGATGCTCAGCAAGCATGGCAATTATTTTAGACGGGTTCCAGCCTAGTTTTGCTGGGCTTTTGGTACTGCTCTTTCTTTTTCCTGTATGGATTCAGGGACTTCAAAATGTGCTCTTCTGAGGCAAGACTTGGGACAGGGGCATATCTGAGGGTGCTTATTGGTGAAAGCAGTGTATATTTCAGGAAGCAGCTTGCAAAAATCTATATTAGGTGTGCATTATGAGAAATGTTCACAAAACTTCATACACATTTCTGTGTAGTTTTTTTTTTTTAAAGACTCAAAACTGCTGCAGAAATTGACTGAACTGAAAAAAGGATTGCAGTTCTCTCTTTGTTTGCAGTGCCCAAGAAGATTTGTAAACCATTTTGAGTGGGGGGTGGGGTTAATACAATCAAGCAGTAGTATATAAAATTTATGAAATAAATAAAATTAAAATGCCAAGTTGCTGCTTTGGGTGTTATTCGTTTCACGAATAACATTCAGTATTCACATCACCACTTACTCTGCTGCTTAGATCAGGGGGTAGCATGTCCAGAACAGTCTAATCCCAAGATTTTTTTGTGAGGGACATGGTCAAATGTTTCTATAGCTGCAGAATTCGGACCAGAGTTTCCAGCTTTTTTTTCTGCCTGAAAAAGGCTATCCAGCCTCCTATTCTCACAGCAGCCAATCAAAGGCCCATGAGAAGTGCGCAAGCAGAACCTGAACACAAAATACTTATCCCTCCTGCCATTTCAAGCAACTGGTGTTCAAATGCGTTGCTCAGGTAAGAGATGGCCCAGATTTTAATGTGCACCATTGTGCACTCGATCTATTTAGGAATAAAAAAATATGAGCAGTGTTATCCTTGTTCTACCTCTTTGGTACAGCAAAGAAGCTATTCAAATTCCCTCCAGCCCAGGCAGCTGATCAAACACCGTGTTGTTGAACTGCGGAAACTTTGACCCTGGCATGGCACACAAACAATGGTGAAGAATATCGCACCTGTGGCATCCAAAGCACCAGAAAACTATACAATACATGTGCTGTGGGAAACAGAAGAGCCAGCACAAGGAAAACCCATATAGTTCTGTCCCGGTAGACTGCCGCACAGCAGATCCAGGAAGTATTTATGCATTATGTGACCACAATTAGCAGCGTAATTAGGCACAGCCGGCTAAACCAACTTGTTTGTGCTGTAAGCAGATGGGGGGCTGTTACTCTCTCTCTGCATAATGCAGATGAGGAACTGCTGCAGATTTCAGAGCTCGCTCAAACAGGCACACATGGGACTAATTTCTCTTTGTTAAAAGTCAATTTGGAGCGTGAGCACTTTTGCTTGAAGCAGAGTCCATTAGTCCACCCTAATCGGGTTTTGTGCAAACAAGGACTAGGAATTTTTACACCCTCTCGACCAAGGCGGTAGGTCTTAAAGGCTGGGTAAAGGTAAAGATAAAGGGACCCCTGACCATTAGGTCCAGTCGTGGCCGGCTCTGGGGTTGTGGAGCTCATCTCGCTTTATTGGCCGAGGGAGCCGGTGTACAGCTTCTGGGTCATGTGGGTCAGCATGCCTAAGCCACTTCTGGTGAACCAGAGCAGCGCACGGAAACGCTGTTTACCTTCCCGCTGGAGCGGTACCTATTTATCTACTTGCACTTTGACGTGCTTTCGAACTGGTAGGTTGGCAGGAGCTGGGATCGAGCAACGGGAGCTCAGCCCGTTGCGGGGATTCAAACCACCGACCTTCTGATCAGCAAGTCCTAGGCTCTGTGGTTTGACCCACAGCCACCTGCGTCCTGGGTAGGAGGAAGCAATTCAGCAGCTGTAGTTTTTGTGATAGAGGTAGAAAAGACTCTACAGTCTGAAAGAAAGAGATAATTCGCATACAGTGGTACCTCTGGTTAAATATGCTTCAGGTTACAGACTCCGCTAACCCAGAAATAGTGCTTCAGGTAAGAACTTTTCTTCAGGATAAGAACAGAAATCGGGCTCCAGCGGCACAGCGGCAGCAGGAAGCCCCATTAGCTAAAGTGGTGCTTCAGGTTAAGAACAGTTTCAGGTTAAGTACGGACCTCCAGAACAAATTAAGTACTTAACCCGAGGTACCACTGTACTTTTGTAACATAAGAAAAATTATTTTTAAAAAATATGTAAACTAGCACGATGCATTTGGGGGAACCTTCTGCTGATTGGGGCCCTGGATTTCTGCTCTGTCCTTTAAACTGCACCACCAAATGAAAGACCTTTGATTGGGAAGTGAAACTGCTGCACGTAAGCTGTCAGGAGTTGCACTGGGATGACATCCTCGGTGTCTGGTTCCACCTCTGTATTACTGTGAGAGTCATGATACTCATGATGTGTCATTAGAGACCTTGCAGATGATTCAGCTGAAGTTTTGGCTTCCTGATCAGATGAACCCTGATGCAAATGTTACCATAGTGCAGAGCTTTCCAAACTGTGCGTCGCAACATGTTAGTGTGTCAGCAGCATGGTGTAGGTGTGTTGCACGAACGCTCCCTGCGCCCTTCCAGGGGGGCTGGAGAGGGGTTAGTTTAACCTCTGGTTTGCTAGTAAAACCAAATTACTGTGTTGCAATATGATGCAAAACTGAATTACTGTGATGCGAAATGATGCATGCCCCAAAAGTGTGTCACCGACTTGAGAAGTTTAGAAAGCTCTGTCATAGTGTATTCGCAGAGCTATGCAAAAAAAAAAAAAAAAAATGGTGTTGCAGTTGTTGCTGTTAGCTCAAACTTTATTGACAATCTTATACAACAAATATAATGTATATCTTCTTAACTAGACAAGAATATAAACCGTATAAACAAAAAGCATATACAAGTAATATTCCATTTGTTTACAGACACTAAACTTATTTTATATTTTTACTATCTCTTATTTTCTTATCTATATATTAACATAAATTTAAAAAATGTAGTTGGACTTCCTATCATTTCCCAATGTGTATTTTCTTTCTGATGTTGAATGTACCTTACATTATTAGCTTATCCTTTGTTATGTTTTCTAATACATTCTTACAACAGTTTGCACCTTTTGATTTCTTTCGTTTGTGTTTCATTAGACAAGGGTCGATCAAATGCTGCCATAGACAACATACCACTATTATGATTTTGTATATATCTCTTACATTTTTCCCATTTTTCTGTAAACACTTGCCTTGTACTGTCGCTCAAGCTGTTTGTCAGTTGCGCCATTTCTGCACATTCCTGTAACTTGCTTTGCCATTCCATTATAGCCGGAACATTTGTTTTAATCCTGTTATTAATCCATACCCAGAGGCAACTACATAGCACTTAGGGAAGAAGAAAGTTTGAGCCAAACTTTAGGACAGAATGCATTTTGAAACAGACGAAATTAATTAACAAAATGTTTGAGAGCAGAGAGGTACAGTGGTACCTCGGGTTAAGTACTTAATTTGTTCCGGAGGCTCGTACTTAACCTGAAACTGTTCTTAACCTGAAGCACCACTTTAGCTAATGGGGCCTCCCGCTGCCACTGCGCCGCCGGAGCACAATTTCTGTTCTCATCCTGAAGCAAAGTTCTTAACCCAAGGTAATATTTCTGGGTTAGTGGAGTCTGTAACCTGAAGCGTATGTAACCTGAAGCGTATGTAACCTGAAGCGTATGTAACTCAAGGTACCACTGTATAGGCCGATGTCCCCGTCCCCCGTCTCCCCCAGTTCCAGCCCAGATCTGCAAGATCTGTACTGTAGCGGGAAAGTTGACAAGGTCAGTAACAGTAGATAGGGAACTGATGCCACAGACACCAATCTGACCTCTACATAGTCATTAGCACTAGTGGAATCGTTTCCGCAAGACCCATGCAAATGCCTCCCACAGGTACCATTTACTAATGAGATCTTCAAAACCAAATCTCACCCACACGTATCAAATATGGACGCAAGGCCCAGAATGGAGACAAAAGTTCCCAGACAGCCTGCTGCGGAATATATCTCTGTGTAAATAAATCAAAGGGCTGTTTTTTAAAAACCATCAAACTGTCAGCAGGAGCTAGTTGTTTATTTTTAAATACAGTATATTTTACAGATACCCTGTTGCACTGAGACAAGAGATCTTGTTTTATGAATGTCTCTCAGTGGTGGGGATATGGAAATCTTGAATTATAATCTCATCTCACTGAGACCTGCTTGAGTTTCCGCAAAGACCGTTAGCGGGAAAATCTCTCAACAGTGTCCTGAAAAGGGCTTAGTAATTTCTTTGGAAATTCATCCCATAGGGGATTTAGACCAGACAATACAGAGACATACATATATTGCCTCTGTCATGAACTCAAATTGGTTACAAATTCCATCTGCATGATCCACGGCGTCTATTGACACTTCCTTGGTAACTTTTTTCATCTGTTGTACGTATACTGCTTGAAGATTTTTAAATGTTAAATTAACGTTTTAAATTTCATTAAGAAACATTTATTTTCTTCAACTTTAAAAGTTGCTAAATGAATAAATTTAAATGCATTTCTAAATCTCATAATACTTAAATGCATTAGTCTTTAAGGTGCCATGAAGCTCTTAGTATATCAGGATCCGCCCGGCCCCTGCATAGTATTGTTACAGATTTGTGGGTGCCCCGACTCCTCTGGCTTTCTGGGTGCCCTGCCCCCCTAGATTCCTGGGTGTTGGGGTTTAATCAGTGTTTAGACAATTAAGGTGAGCTAACTGACGTTGAAATTAGCAGTGTAAAAATACCAGTTTTCCTGTTCAGGAGATCAGCTGATAGAGGTGCCATTAAGAAACGAAGAGAGGTGGTCATTGAGAGACATTGACAATGCAAATATTGTCCTTTTCCTTCCAGCCATGATTAGTGGGCAGAGACAAAAGAGTTGGGAGGGGAAGGTTGCTGGGGTTACAGGGGGCATGATGTTACCACAAGAAAATAGTGTCCTTTTGCATGAGGTTTTTGGAAGGAGCAAGAAGGATGGGGGGGGCAGAAGTCCATGTGGGCTGGCTGGGATAGACTAAACACAAAGACCAGGGACCGTGGCTGGCTTCTACTTTGGACTGAAGCTATGGGAGAGACACGACAAGAGACACTCATGGAGTATAGTTCTGCACTCCCTCCATCAAGGTCTACATATGTGTAAATAGAGCCATAAATCTGAAAGACACTGCAGTCTCCTCTGTGCCTATTTCCCCTGCCCAAAGGGGAAACACAAGGCCTGGTTAAGTGCCAAGACCGCTGGGGTGGCATGTAGAATTTCTCGCCAGTTTCATTCTCTCCCACACATGGAGAGAGATTCTTTCACTTGGAGATGGCCAACTGATGTGATCGGTCAGGTCTGCTCCCTTGAGGGGGCGGGGCTTCCTGTTCATTCTGCTGAGTTCTGTCCTAAAGTCCTGTTCTGATGCCACCACTGCATTAAAAAAAATCTGTTATGATGGGGAAACTGCTCCTTGGGATGCCTGCAGTGGATGACCCAAACCCAGGGTGCAAATGTGCAATATTAGTAACTGTAATACTTATTGACCCCCTCACCACTCATCATATGATTGATCTGTTTACTGGGAAGAGAATGGTTTGCACCCCCATCAGAGTGCTGGGCTTCTCCTGACTCAGCGCTGTTGAGATAGGTAAGTAGATACCGTATTTTTCGCCCCATAGGACGCACTTTTTCCCCTCCAAAAATGAAGGGGAAATGTGTGTGTGTCCTATGGGGCGAATGCAGGCTTTCGCTGAAGCCTGGAGAGCGAGGGGGGTCGGTGCGCACCAACCCCTCTCACTCTCCAGGCTTCAGGAAGCTATCCGCAAGCCTTGCGGACAGCAGCCTGCAGCCCGAACCCGGGCAGCGCAGCGGAGCACACCCCGGGCAGCTCTCCGCAAGCCCTTGGAGCCCGACGCGACTTCCTGCCGGGCTCCAAAGGCTTGCGGACAGCAGCCTGCAGCCCAAAACCCGGGGAGCGCAGCGGAGCACACCCCGGGCTTCGGGCAGCTCTCCGCAAGCCTTGGGAGCCCGGCGGGAGTTCGGAACCCAGCTGCTTGCGGATAGCAGCCTGTTCTGGGGGCTGGGGTCGGGGGAAGCTCGGGCTTCCCCCGCCCCAGCCCTGCGCCTGGGGGGGATTTCTTTATTCCCCCCCAAACTAGGTGCACCCTATGGGCCGGTGTGCCCTCTAGGGCGAAAAATACGATAGATAGATAGATGATAGATAGATAGATAGATAGATAGATAGATAGATAGATAGATAGATAGATAGATATAGATAGATAGATAGATGACAGATAGATAGAATGCCACTGACACCAAAATCTGAGGTGGGGGGAAGGAAAAAAAATTGCTTTGCCTGGACAGTTTGAACCCCCAGTCTGAGGCTTAACCACACCTGCTCTACAGCATAATACTAGAATTAATGTCTGTTCTGAAATCCTGGAGGAGAAAGGCAGCCACTCTAAATGTCCCCGTGTTCAGGCAAGAAGTTGAAAAAAGCTAATAACTGGATGCAGGTTTTTTGGTGATAAGCATCAGTTTCCAATAGATTCTCCCCCCCCCAAAAAAAAAAACTATTTTCAAGGAAGGGGCATCCATTTTAGGACAGTTAAAAGCTTTAGGATTTGGTTTTAGAATGTTAAGAGGGATTATTTTTCAAGTTCCCATTTTTGTGCCAAGGATTATATTAATAAATCAGATCAGCGGATGATGAGAACTCTTTTCCTTTCTCTTTTGTTTAGACCATTGCCCTAATCTTAAGTGTATAACTGTACTGGAAAGCTGGAAGGAATCCAGAAGCGGCCCTTCCTCCTTAGACCACTTCCGCTGCCGCTCATTCGTTCAAGCCACGATATTTGGCTTGGGCCAAATTCCAGCTGAAATACATGACATGAAAAGCACCAACTGTCTCTCAAAAAGCAAACACTGTTCCAGATTTAAACTTGAACTGTAAAACGGGAATGTCGGAGAAATAGCCAAGGGAATTAACAGTAGTTGGGATAGGGGAACTACTTCCCTCCCACACCCCTCCTGCTGCTGAAAACAAGGGAAGATTTGATGCATTAAACGGCTTTTCTTACCTACTTAACATTTGTTTTCTTTTCCAGGTCTCTCTGCAGACTAATGAGGGGAAAGACTGAGCACCCTGGAACTTAGAAGTGTGTTTGAGGCTGCAGCCTCTGCGAATCAAGCTCTTACTATTTTCCATCTTGATTCCACAGCTGAGACACGCTTCATTCTATGCATTCTTCACGTATTGGAAAGAAAGACATGATAGTTGCAGCACAACCTCATAAATCTCCTCTGATTTCAATTCTGAGTCTATGAACTCCAGCAAAATTCTCATGAGAAAACAGTATCTGTCTATAAAAACTCCTGAACTCCCCATGGGAATTGGCTGGTTTAGAAGGGTTCAGGGGTTGAGGGCTGTGGCTTATTTGCAAAGATTTTCTCAGTAAATACATCATGGCAACACAGGATAACAACCACTGCACCCCGCGCGAGGAATGTCCATCCTTCTTTTTATAATGCATGAACTTTTGAGCCTTCCGACTGAAAAACAAACTTTGAGCAACTGGATTAAATGCAATCATATCCTTTCAGTAGGAGATGCTCAAATTATTGGTCAGGGATTTGCTTCCTGTTACAAGAGAGCCTAATTTCACTTTGCGATAAACCAGATTATGAGAACGGAT
This sequence comes from Podarcis vaucheri, assembly GCF_965113315.1. Classification (NCBI taxonomy): domain Eukaryota; kingdom Metazoa; phylum Chordata; class Lepidosauria; order Squamata; family Lacertidae; genus Podarcis; species Podarcis vaucheri. The sequence goes on from NC_138761.1 coordinate 103,879,932, forward strand.
TTGTCAGCCATGTTTGTTTGGCTAAGACATGACTTATAGCAATTCTGTCAGCAGTGCTTATAGTTCTTTCAGAAGGGCAACGCTTCCACCAGCCATCCTGCAGTGACTCTCTTTCTGCCATGAAATGCACAGCCAATCCTAACAATGCATAGAACACATTAACTGGATTCTGTAAGGTGTCCTAGGAATCATTATGATCAGTTCTATTGGTGAAGCCCTAGGCTGCCACCATGGCAAGCATGATCACAGGTTCATAAGAGTTGGAACGGACACTGGAGGTCGCCTAGTTCAACAGTTGGTAGAGTGTGAGACTCTTGATCTCAGGGTCTCTTCCAACTCTATAATTCTATGAATCCCTGTGCTCAGTGTGGGATTTGCAATGCAGGGTGAAACGACAGCATCCCTCACAGAAGGCCACCCTTTGCTTTTGTTGTTCAGTCATCTTAATCGTGTTCGACTCTCCGTGACCCCATGAACCAGAGCATACCTTGGAAACTCTCACTTTCTTCTCAAAACTTCTCCTTTTTTATGTCCTTGGCGCTTTCCTGGCAAACTACTGGAGTGGTTTGCCAGTTCCTTTTCCAGGTGGATCACATTTACAGTGGTACCTTGGGTTACATACGCTTCAGGTTACATAAGCTTCAGGTTACAGACTCCGCTAACCCAGAAATAGTACCTCAGGTTAAGAACTTTGCTTCAGGATGAGAACAGAAATCGTGGTCCGGCGGTGCGGCGGCAGCGGGAGGCCCCATTAGCTAAAGTGGTGCTTCAGGTTAAGAACAGTTTCAGGTTCAGAACAGACCTCCGGAATGAATTAAGTACTTAACCCAAGGTACAACTGTAGTCTAAACTCTCAGCTATGACCTGTCCATCTTGGGTGGCCCTGCATGGCATAGCTCATAGCTTCTCTAAGTTACCGTATTTTTCGCCCCATAAGACGCACTTTTTCCCCTCCAAAAATGAAGGGGAAATCGGGGTGCGTCTTATGGGGCGAATGCCTGCAAGCCTCGCGCACCGGCAGGAGGTCCCACCGGGTGCGCGAGGCTTGGGGCGGCAGCGGACTGCTTGCGCGCACCTAGAAGCTTGGGGCGCGCTGAGCTCAGCACGCCCCAAGCTCCTGGTGTAGCACAGCGATCCGCTAGCCCTCGGAGAGCCCCGCGGCTCTCCCAAGGCTAGCGGACTGCTTGCCGGCACGCAGAAGCTTGGGGCACGCTGACCTCAGCTCGCCCCAAGCTTCTGGATTAGCGCAGGGGTCCGCTAGCCCTGGGAGAGGCACCCGGCTCTCCCACGCTAGCGGAGACCTTGCCGGCACGCAGAAGCTTGGGGCGCACTGAGCTCCGCACGCCCCAAGCTCCTGGTGTAGCGCAGTGCACCTGGGGGGGAAATAAATTTTTTTCCCTTTATTTCCCCCCAAAAAATCTAGGTGCGTCTTATGGGCCGGTGCGTCTTATGGGGCGAAAAATACGGTATTCAAGCCCCTTCGCCACGACAGGGCAGTGTTCCATGAAGGGGGGGGGCTCCACCCTTAGCCAGGGACTAATTCCATTTGCTGCTCTTAAACTATGCGATGTGACATGACACAAGCAGTCAAATACAACATTTCCTGTTTGCCCAGAGTGGACACGCAAGGGAATGTTGCTCCAGCCAGGAGGACTTCCTGTCACACCTGGTCTGGAGCATCCTCCCCCTGCATGTGACTAGATAGATGGGCATAACCCTGGCAGACCCTATAAAGGGGCTACTCACACAGCCACCTTCCTCTTCCTCTTGACTCTCTCACTCTCTTGACTATCTTGATTTTTTTTGCTGTTCCTGGCCCTCAGCCAGCAGCACATGGGCTCATTCCTCACAAGAGGATGAACTCACACCTTTCTCTGCAGCCGTAACTAAAATCTAAAGCCTGTCTTCAGGATCATACTGTGAACTGAATGTAAGTAAACCTTATCATTACAGTGGTACCCCGCAAGACGAACGCCTCGCGAGACGAAAAACTCGCAAAACGAAAGGTTTTTTCGTTTTCGAGTTGCCTCGCAAGACGAATTTCCCTATGGGCTTGCTTCGCAAAACGAAGCTTGCCCCGGGGACAGCGGGTCTTCTCTTTTGAAGCAAGGGGCGGCGGGGAGAAGCGATCTTCTCCCCGCAGCCCCAGGTCCGGGGACAGCGGGAAGCGCTTCCCGCTGCCCCCGGACCTCTTTTGAAGCAAGGGGCTGCGGGGAGATCGCTTCTCCCCACCGCTAAAGGGGAAATTTGGGACGTGGGTGGCGCTGTGGGTTAAACCACAGAGCCTAGGACTTGCCGATCAGAAGGTCGGCGGTTCAAATCCCCGCGACAGGGTGTGCTCCCATTGCTTGGTCCCTGCTCCTGCCAACCTAGCAGTTCGAAAGCACGTCAAAGTGCAAGTAGATAAATAGGTACCGCTCCGGCAGGAAGGTAAACGGCGTTTCTGTGCACTGCTCTGGTTCGCCAGAAGTGGCTTAGTCATGCTGACCACATGACCCGGAAGCTGTATGCCAGCTCCCTCAGCCAATAAAGCGAGATGAGCGCCGCAACCCCAGAGTCGGCCACAACTGGACCTAATGGTCAGGGGTCCCTTTACCTTACTAAAGGGGAAATTTACCAGGAACAATCCAATCTGAAGCCAGACTGGATTGCTCAATTTATATGATTCCAGTGAACCCATCAACTTGCTTCTGGGAATGGGCTCTGCTATTAGCTCACTTGCATGTGTGAGGAAGGATACTATTTAATCAATATTTCCTCTTCTACTATCCTCAACGTTCCCACACAAACACCTGACTAGCACCGTTGTAGGCAAGGAGGTGCACATTTTGTGTGTGTGTAACCTCTCACACGTCACACACATGCGTGACAATGCGTGTGTGACACAGAAGGCTGAGGGCTCTGGAGGAGTCGGCCACTGGACCTGCATTGCGTGTTGCGCACGTGACTTCACACATGCGTGACGCACTAAGATTGATGTGTGGATTGGACTGCATCTCTTTGTTCTGAAAGGATGTTTGCAACAACACTGGGATGTAAAATTATTTGTTTTCTGCTTAAAGTTCAGTCTTATGTAATCCAAGGAATAACAGTGCCTCCTTTCTTTGACCAAAGTAACACCTTCACATCTTCGTGTCCCTGTTAATAAGATTTGTTTAGTCTCATGGATAAAAGACTGGCATCACATTTCAAAAAGCCGCTCCTAAGTACAAATCTTATTATTAAAAAGATTTACCTTTATCTTATTATTAAAAAATTCTTTGTCTCTTTCTGATCTTCTGATCTTAGCCCAGAACATTTAACTAAAGTCTAAGACCTGGATTACAAGGATAATTCAGAAATATTCAAGAAATCTTTTTTGGGGGGTGGGGAAGAGAGGGAGATGCAAGGTATTTTATTAGTAACCCATATTGCGCTGCACTGGAAACTCACAGAAATACAGGAGGCAAATATGATGTTCACTTTAATAATATTTTTATTATTTATAAAGGGCAGTCATATAGGTAATGCCCTTTTAAAATGTGTTGGGGGGTTATTGGGTTGTTTTTATTTTGATTATGTATTCTGTGGTTTTATATTCTGATATTTTTCTGCCCTGAGACCTGCATGTATAGGGCAGTATAGAAGAAATAATAATAATAATAATAATAATAATAATAATAATAATAATAATAATGGTGACCAAATTCATTTGCTGCTTCTCCAGAGGGTGAGACCTAAAACAATGGATCCACATTACGAGAAAGAGGATTTCCATCTATGTTATACTCAAAGTAGACTCACTGAAATTAATGGACCAAAGTTAGAAATCTGCAGAGCCTCAAATTAGTGCTTATAATGGAAACACTGACAAAGTATTAACTTTGGCATGGCAAACACAACATGCTAATTATACCTCTATTCTTAACTATAACTTTTGTGGCTGAAATTATGGCTAGAACATATTATGTTTCATCATGGGATAGTTCTGTCCTTAGCATACACATGTAGCTCCCAGATAAAGATTGTTTTGCTTTCTTTCCCAGCAAGACTTCCATGCATGGCACTGGTTTTATACTGGCCCCAGTTGGGTTTACTGCCAATTGTAGACTTTGCTGAATGCATCTACACACACTCATTTTTTAAAATCTTGAAATAAGGAGTCTGAATTCATCCATACTAGTACAGTATTCTTCTAATACTAGATAAGGTGAAATGGGTTCAGTAAGACATTTAATCATGAAAATGTTCAACCAGACAACAGGAGCACTCTACAGTATTGACCTAGAAGGTAAAATGGCCTTGCAGAAGTACTGAATGGATGAGTTAGTTAATCATTTCCTTATTTCTTATCCTTTAAATTACTATCAGTATTCTCATGATCGCTGTTATATTACTGTGTTGGCTCCTTTGGTTGTGCCTAGTTTGTTCTCTTTTTCGATTCTAATTTTGCATTTCCCTGTAACAATAAATTATGAACTGCTTGGGCATCTTATGAATTGTGCCCAACTAATTTCATCTCATAGTAGGACGTTAAAATAATGGACCTAAGTTAGACAGGTCTGTTAATTTGAATAAGTCTGCTTTGAGTATGGCAAACACTGTATGCAATTCTATATATTTTTGCAGTTTTTATAACTAAAACACATCTGGGTACTTTTTCCTTCCTTTCTTTGTTTGTTTGTTAAAGACAACAATTTGAATACTTTTAGAAATGATCCCCAAGACTTGGGGGGCATTTTAGGAGTACATTGTATTTACACACACTTTTAGAAGAAATGCTAACTTTGTTCCATCAGTAAATATATATATATATATATATATATATATATGCTTTCGTAGATTTTCACGGGTACAGGAATGCAGGTTTTGGTGTCTTCGGGTGTCTTCCCGTGTAAGAGTCGGGGTGTCTGTGCGACGTTTCGACGAGGTCTCACTCGTCATCTTCAGGCTGGTGCTTTCGGCTTCTTGTTATACAAGAAGCCGAAAGCACCAGCCTGAAGATGACGAGTGAGACCTCGTCGAAACGTCGCACAGACACCCCGACTCTTACACGGGAAGACACCCGAAGACACCAAAACCTGCATATATATATATATATATATATATATATATATATATATATATATATATATTTTTTTTTTCAGGCATAATTACAGAAAAATACCAGGTAGGATTTAAATAACGCTTAAAATTCTCAGCCTCTGCTGAAACATTTCAGAACAAAGGACTTGTCATATGCACACAAAACAAATAACAGGGACCGATCTTGACAAATATTTTCTCAGCTGAGTACAAATGGCTTCAGATGGCTCATTAAAAAAATAAATAAGAGGTTTTTAAGGGTTGGCTCTACTCTTTGTACTTTTGCCTGGCTTCTGCTTCTGGCCCCCAATTGCAGGAGGTTCACTAGTGAAATATTTACCACTATGTCAACATTTGCTACCAGAATTACTGTTGTTGGCAAGATAGCTCCTAATAACTGATGTGATGCTTGGCCCACCCAGAGGGAGTTCTGTGTTTCTTAGGGGCTTCTGGCTAACCACTGAATTCAGGATACAGGACAAAAGGAACCTCTGGTTTGCTCCAACAACACAGTTCGAATGCTCTTGCATGCCACCAAAATGGGTAGCATTACATGAGCAATAGTTGTGGATTGTTGTGGGGAAATAGCCCATAGCATTGTGTTTGCCTCAGAACTACCTGAAGTTCCTTCATTACAAGCATACAGAGAAATCTACTGTTCCAAAATGGGATGCGGGTGGTGCTGTGGACTAAACCACTGAGCCTCTTGGGCTTGCTGATCAGAAGGTCGGCGGTTCGAATCCCCATAACGGAATGAGCTCCCGTTGCTCTGTCCCAGCTCCTGCCAACCTAGCAGCTTGAAAGCACGTCAAAGTGCAAGTAGATAAATAGGTATGGCTGTGGCGGGAAGGTAAACAGCGTGTCTGTGCACTGTGGCTTCCCCCAAGCTGTCTGTGGACAAACGCCGGCTCCCTCAGCCTGGAATTTGACTGGACTTAACTGTCCAGGGGTCCTTTACCTTTACCCTATTGTTCTCTCAAACAAGCAAAAGCAAAGGCTTATAGGAAAAGAAAGAACACACTTCCTTATCTAATAGTACAATGCATTTTCAACATAAGAAATATCCTTGCGGTTACAGAACAGCCTGAATGTTCTCAAAACCTTCTTTTCCTCATCGAACCTCCCACCCCTTTGCCACATACACAGTTGTCCAGACTTCCCCACTGCGGAAGGATGCGCAGATCAGGAATTGGCCTCTACGGTATGGTTACCAGGTTTTTTTCCAGTGAATCTGGGGACCCTTTTTTTTTTTTTTGGAAGCTGAGTAGCAACAGGGAGTCAGGAGTGGGGATGGTGAGGCAAAAGACCCTGAGCCCAAGCATACATGCATATTGTATAAAGGTGCAAAGCCCTTTTGCGCCATGTGAAACATAAATGCACAGTTTTTTTAAAAAACTGGGAGACGGCACACCGCCCGCCCATGACTCCCAAGCCTTCCCTGATCTCCTTCCCCCTTCGTTTTGACAGATCAGGGGGGGCTTGGGAGTCATGGGCAGGCGGTGTGCCGTCTCCCAGGGCCAGCCTGGTAGTGCAGTTGGCTCTGGCTGGCTACAGGAGCTGCTCGCTGCCAGCTGCTGTGCCGCAGGGAAAATGGCGGGTGCCACGGCAGTGAGCCACTCCTGAAGCCAGCTACCAGGCTGGCTCCAGAATGCTGAGGCTGCCGCGGCCACATTTCCTGGGGACAGATTTGCAAATCCGGAGACTGTTCCTGGAAACCGGGGACGTCTGGTAGCCCTACTCTACGGTCTCTTGCGGACAGACTGTTAAGACCATATCCATGGAAGCCAATCTTACTCGGCTATGAGTGATCGCCAAAGAAGATGGCCGAGAAGCAGCGTATAGCCCTCATAACTAGTAGTCTCCACGAATGTGTCTAGCCACATCTAAGCTTGGGGCCATTGTGATAGTGTATTCCTCGGCTTAATGATGTATTGTGCGAAGAATCATCTCCTTTTGCCAGTCCCGAATATCCCATCAGTCAGCTTTATTTGATGATACCAGCTTCCTTATTGTGAGAGAGGGAAGAAAACTTCGCTGCATCCACTTTCTCCCTCCATCAACTTGTATAATTTTATTATACAATTATTATACAATTATTCTCTAATCCTTTTAGAGTTATTTGTGGTGGTGGGAATACAAAGAAATGGGGAATATAATTTAAAAATGGACTGCCGAGCATAAACAAAGAGAAGAAAAAAACCACAATGTTTTTCTTTGGAAGAAAGATTAATTGACTGTTCTAGTTATTTTAAAGCATTTGCATCCAAGGCCTGCAAATATACCATATGCTTTATGGTCCAGACTCCAAGGGAAAATAATAATAATAGGGGTGCAAGCTTTAATTGGTATGCAGCTTGATGATGCATGTGTTTATTCATCAGCATTAATCAGCTGATTTATCAGAGAAGGCTGAGATGGAAATTATATTTGGGAATCTATTTTGGCCGTTTCATGAGCATATCCATAACACACACACACACACACACACACACACACACACACACACACAGATTTTAACAGAGTGTTAGACTGCATAGAATCTACAGGTCCTTTTTCATAGGTGGAACATTATCTATTTTTTATATCCCACCACTTTTTCTCCAATCAAGGCAGCATACCTGGCTCTCTCTCTCCCCATGCTGTCCTCACAACAACCCTGTGAGATAGGTAAAGCTGGGAGACAGTGTTTGGCCCAAGGTCCCCCAGTGTGCTTCGTGGCCGAGTGGGGATTTGAACCCTGGTCTTCCAGGTCCTAGCCCAGCACTCTAACCATTATACCACACTGGCTTAGCCTAGGCTTGGCAACAGTCCTCCTCACCACTGACCAGATATGGAGACGTGCCGTGGGATTGATATACAGTGGTACTTTGGGTTAAGAACTTAATTCGTTCCGGAGGTCTATTCTTAACCTGAAACTGCTTTTAACCTGAAGCACCACTTTAGCTAATGGGGCCTCCTGCTGCCGCTGCGCCGCCACAGCATGATTTCTGTTCTCATCCTGAAGCCAAGTTCTTAACCCGAGGTACTATTTCTGGGTTAGCAGAGTCTGTAACCTGAAGCGTCTGTAACCTGAGGTACCACTGTACTGAACTTGTTCAGCAAGGCACAGGCGGTATTTGCCCCTATTTGGCAGGGACCGTCCCGGATTTACAGAAGCCACCCCGATTTCTGATTTGAACCCAGATGTCCCACTTTTCCTTAGGTAAAGGTAAAGGGATGCCATTAGGTCCAGTCGTGGCCGACTCTGGGGTTGCGGCGCTCATCTCGTTTTATTGGCCATGGGAGCCGGCATACAGCTTCCGGTCATGTGGCCAGGATGACTAAGCCGCTTCTGGCGAACCAGAGCAGCGCACGGAAACGCCGTTTACCTTCCCGCCAGAGTGGTACCTAATTATCTACTTGCACTTTTGATGTGCTTTCGAACTGCTAGGTGGGCAGGAGCAGGGACTGAGCAACGGGAGCTCACCCCGTGGCGGGGATTCAAACCGCCAACCTTTTGATTGGCAAGTCCTAGGCTCTGTGGTTTAACCCACAGCGCCACCCGCGCCCCTCCACTTTTCCTTAGGACGTCCCTATTTTCATGGGAGAAATGTTGGAGGATATGCATTAAGAGTCTCACCAGATCTCAACCTGTGACTCCCATTTACACTGACTTCTTTAAACTGCCTTCTTTAGAACCACCTCCTTTTAGACTTCGCACTTTCGCTTTCTACTTTCACCCGCGCGGTGGCACTGTTGCCTCGTCTTGAAACGCTCCGGCCTCGGTCAAAGGAGCAAAAAAGCCGGGCAAGAAAATAAAGAGGACGTACTAGGAAAGGTCTCGGAATTACGCCCACCCTACCCCACACCCCATCGCAAACCCGCCCCTCCGAGGGCCGTCGCTGCCTTGCAAAGAGGCCCGCGAAGGCACACCCACCCACGAAGCCTCCCTCGCCCTCTGAGCCAGTAGGAGGCGCGCAAGAGAGCGCAAAGATGCGGATGGAGGCGGAGGCGGATCCCGAAGGCGAGGGAGGCGCTGCCCGCACTGCGAAGCCAGGTAGGTGGGCAGCGGGAGAAAGGAGGTGGGCAGCGGGTGAAAGGAGGCCGCGCGGGGCAGAGGCTTGCTATGCGCCCCCCAGGGAGATGGGGGCCTGGGAGGGAGAGGGCCAGGTGGCGGCAGCAGCAGCAGCAGCAGCAGCCGCCGCCTTTGCATGCCCCGCACCGTGCACCGGACTGACAGCAGAGCGCGCCAGCCCGGGCTGGAGCTCCCTCCTTCCCCTTCTCCGGTACAATAGCCTCGCCTGGCCTAGGGCAGCCCTCCGGGCCGCGATTGACAAGCCCGGCCAAGGCCGACGGCCTTGCAGAGCCGTCACTTCCTCCTGCTCCGGCGAGGGCTCCCCGGGTGCCTCCCTGTTGCTGCTCCGGGTGTCATTCTTGCAGCGCAAAAGGGAGATGCCTCGCCCCCGCCACCGGGGATAGGCGGAAAGGGCAAACGGAAACTTGCAGGATTTGGGGGTGAAAACCTGGGCTGGGGGGTTGGGAGAGAGAGAGAGACCCGGCGTGCACAGATAACGCCTCTGGAGCACCTGGTGGTCAAACATGGCAGGCGCGCCGCCTGTGTTTTCCAAACTGAAACTTTTGCACGCGCTCAGAAGATCGGCGGAGGTCGCGTTTTGCAAGAGATGTCACATGTGCGGCTTATCTTCCTGCTGCTGCTGCTACGCAAAGCCATCCTGAGTCCAGAGCAGCCTTTCTCAGCCTTGGGTCCGCAGATGGAACAGGCTCCCTCCAAACGTGGTGGGTTCTCCATCCAGAGGAGATTTTTGAGCAGAGGTTGGACGGCATGGGGGGGGGGGAGAGAAGCTGCTCCACCCCCTAAATAAATAAAAAATATTAGTAAAGGTAAAGAGGTCCCTGACCATTAGGTCCAGTTGTGGCCGACTCTGGGGTTGTGGCGCTCATCTCGCTTTATTGGCTGAGGGAGCCGGCATACAGCTTCCGGTTCATGTGGCTAGCATGACTAAGCCGCTTCTGGAGAACCAGAGCAGCACACGGAAACAGAAACGCCGTTTACCTGCACGCTGGAGCGGTACCTATGTATCTACTTGCACTTTGACGTGCTTTCAAACTGCTAGGTGGGCAGGAGCAAGGACTGAGCAACGGGAGCTCACCCCATTGCGGGGATTCGAACCGCCAACCTTTTGATTGGAAAGCCCTAGGCTCTGTGGTTTAACCCACAGCGCCACCCGCATCCCTATTAACTAACTGACTATATTAATTAACTAACTGACTATATTAACTAACTGACAAATCGCATCGCAGATAGCTCGGTTCTGCCACACACACCCCAACGTGATAGATCCTGGCTACGCCCATGCTGGATGGCCATCAGTCATGGATGCTTTAGTTGATGAAATATACTCAGAGCCGAGTGTGGATTTCATGCTCTTTATTCAGCTCAGCTCGGAAGTTCCCCCGAAATGCCTGCTTTATATACATTATTTACACAATGGGCCCCACCTGATTGGCTAATTCTGGGATTCTCCTGTAGGCCAATCAGGTCGCGGATTCACTTCCACCCAGAGTTGGATTGGGTGGCTCCTGCGGACCATTCAGACTGCTGCATTCTGGATCCTATCGTTCTAGGGCCAATCAGACTGCTGCATTCTGAATCCTATTGTTCTAGGACCAATCAGACTGCTGCATTCTGGATCCTATTCAACTCAGTACACAACAGTTGACGTTCCTTCACTGCAGAGGCTAGGATCAAATGACTCTCGGGGTCCCCTCCAGCCCTACAATTCCATTATTCTATGACTATAATTCTCATGGTCCCTGGCCACTGGTCCCGCTAGCTCTAGGGCTGATGGGAACTGTAGTCTTACAATCGGATTCTGCAACAGGGCTCCCCGTTCTGGTCATTTTGGGAGGGAAGCTTGCATCCAAGGGCAAACTGAAAAAGTAAATAACAGAAACAATTTGGCCCTGGGAAGCAAAGTAAAAAAGTTTCAGCAGTTAAATTGCTAGGTAGGAGCTTGACCTCCAGGACCTCCAGGTTAGACTTTTGAAGAATGTTGGGTGGCCAGTGTGCAGCCTGGAAAAACTGCAAATTCTCCATGATTTGTGGGGCAAGTGGTTTAGGTTTATTATGCTTTGGAGAGCAGTTTGGGATAAAGGGCCAAGCTGCTTTAGAATTAGCTAAGAGCAGTGGTGGAATTTGGGCTTTCATATTTCAGCGGCGTCCTGTGCGATGCCAAAATTCGTTGCCCTCTCTTGGCCCTCACCTTCTGTTGTTTGCCATTGTTGCAGTGTTCCCAGTGGCGCCCTCTCACCTCAGCACCCCCCAGTGCTGGCAAACCAGTCCTGCCCCCCCCCAATCCGTCTCCACTAAGAGCTAGTTTGCCCCTTAACACCTGCCATGTGGAGGCTGCTGTTACCATGTGGTGAGCAGTTTTGAGTACAGTGGCAGGACAGGGCAGACTGCACCATACTGTTTTTATTTATTCATACATACATACATACATACATACCCCGCCCATCTGGCTGGGTTTCCAGGTAGCTCTCAACAGAATATTAAAAACATGATAAAACATCAAACATTAAAAACTTCCCTAAACAGGGCTGCCTTCAGATGCCTTCAGATAATTGTTTATTTCCTTGACATCTGATGGGAGGGGGTTCCACAGGGCGGGTGCCACTACCGAGAAGGCCCTCTACCTGGTTCTCTGCAATCTCACTTCTCACAGGGAGGGAACTGCCAGAAGGTCCTCTGAGCTGGACCTCAGCTGAACAATGGGGGTGGAGACGCTCCTTCAGGTATACTGAGCTGAGGCCATTTAGGGCTTTAAAGGTCAGCACCAACACTTTGAATTGTGCTCAGAAATGTATTGGGAGCCAATGTAGGTCTTTCAGGACCAGTGTTATATGGTCTCGGCCACTCCCAGCCAACCAGTCTAGCTGTAGAGCTCAAAAACTCACTTTGTCTCTGGTATTTGTAATATGGAGACTGGTTTCTTAAGACAGCTTGAATGAAAGACAGGATTTCTTCTAATCCTCCAGTTTGCAGACCTAACCATGGGTGCATATTGGTTTGCTGGGTGGACAGAGCTGACCGCCATGTCCAGGAATGTGTTTTTCTTTAATTGTTGGGTGTTCACAAGAACACTGGATCATAACTCTCTTTCCCCCTCTTTCCCTGAGTTATTCTATATTCTCACTGGTAACTTGGTTTTCTGCCCTATAGATTTTTCATCATGAGTGTGGACTGGATTGGCTTTGGTTATGCTGCGGTTGTGGCTCTCGGAGGTGCTGCAGGATATATTCGCAAAGGTAAGCACTGGAATTGTAGAATACACACACACACAAATGGAGTCTTCTTTCCCACTTCTCCTTGGATCACATTCCAGTGGTGTAGAAAGAATCATGTGAAACACTTCAGTTTCCCGTTTAGGGAAGGTTTTAATGTTTGATGTTTTATCATCTTTTTAATATTCTGTTGGGAGCTGCCCAGAGTGGCTGGAGAAACCCAATCAGATGGGCGGGGTATAAATAATGAATTGTTGTTGTTGTTATTTATTAAATGACTAAATAAATAAATAAATATGTAGGGCTGGAGGAGAGGGGGTTACTCCCCTCAGTGCCATCATGATACAAAAGCTCATTTTCTGTCTATACTTTACCAGAGTGTTTGATGTGAGACGAGCCTAGTCATTTAATAATTCTGATTTAGTCTTCAGGTAAGGCCAAAAATCTAGTTAGTTAAGATACTTATGGAATCCAACTTGGTGGGCACCCCACCAGATTTTGAGGTTCTGCTGAACCTCAGCCAGACAGCTTGCTTTTCACTTCACTATAAAAAGAAACTAAATTAATACGTGAGCATTCTCTCCTACCAAAAGTGCTCCTTCTTTTAAAGTATTTTTTTAAGATGTCTTTGAATTTATCTTGTATATTTATTTTCTCTCACACATACATACATAGCACTTTTGCACAAAACTGGTTTCAAGACTGAAATCCATAAAGCCTTTCAGATTTCAACCAGATCAGTATAAAATCTTAAATCTGGTCTGGTCAGATTATTTGATTGATTGGTTGATCTTAAATCTTGGAACAGTTGTAGAAAGGAGTGGAGGGAAATCTTAACATGCAATATACATTTTAAATACAGTCATACCTCGGGTTGAAATAGCTTCGTGTTGAGCGTTTTCGGGTTGCGCTCTGCGGCGACCCAGAAGTAACGAAACCTGTTACTTCCAGGTTTCGCCGCTCACACATGCGCAGACGCTCAAAATGACATCTCGCACATGCGTGGAAGCAGCGAATCGTGATCCGCGCAGACGCGGGTTGCATTCGCTTCAGGATGCAAACGGGGCTCCAGAACGGATCCTGTTCATATCCAGAGGTACAACTGTAAATGTATTTTAAGTTTACCAAAAAGTGACCGTCATATTTCAACAAGACATTGTAGAAGCATTTCCGTTTCTTTTTCAGTTTTCTGCATATTTCCTTTTCCCCCTCTAAGCTTGATCTATTGTGATATCATTGTTACAGGCAGTAAAATCTCCTTGGTGGCTGGCCTCTTCTTCGGCTTGATGGCTGCTTATGGCGCATATTGGGTAACTCACGACCCCAGAGATATAAAGATATCGTTGTGTAAGTATCCTGCTTTCTGGAAAAGGCATTGCACGGCAAGTTTAACAGGAAATTGAAATTTTGCTTTGAATGTAATCATCCTAAAACAAATGATCATAAACTGAAAACAGATAGCCGTAAAATGGGAAGTACCTTTGTAACAGCTGCAGGTATTGACTCAAAATAGGCAGTCACCTCCAGTTTTAACTGCTTCATTTGGCTCCAGGGGGCATTTGGACTTCCAGTGAGGAAATGCAACAGGCTGAGGTGAAAGCAGCTCCCCTGTTCTCTTTAATGTTAGGAAATGTTTCACATTTGGCACACTAATCGATGGCGCAGCTCTTCCATGTGCAGAGCTATAATCTATTTACATAGCACCAGGGTGGATTTGATTTAAATCAAATCAGTTTAAATCACGATTTAAATCACTAGTCAGTAAGATTTAAATCATTTTATTTTTTTACAGAAAGGCTTATTCTTGCCGGTATAATCTTAATATTTACAACCAGATGAAGGTTTCATTTTTTGAATAATTAATTTTCAGAGTAGTTTTTACAGCTATATCAAAAATTACTGATTTGGTTATACATAGACAGATAATTATGAAGTTATTGTGAGGTTTGATAAGTTAACTGTTTGTATTTGGACAACTTTTCTGCTGTACTTTATTGGAAGGAGAAATACAATCATTTCCTTAATAACAATTTAAACAATTTATTTAACTGAAACACTCATATTATAGCATATTTATCCTTGTTTGTTAACTGATGTGGTTAAACATTTTTTGAAAAAACAAACAAACCTCAGACTGAGTTTTAGCACACAAATCCTTATTTCCTGATGGATAGCCTTTGGACTATAATGTAACTTAAATAGAAAACTATCTTTAGAAAGATTTTTCCTCCGAAAGCATTTTATTTTAAAAATCCAATTTAAATTTTAAATTTCCAATTAAAATTTTTAAAAATCCAATTTAAATAAAAAAATCTGATTTTTTTAATTAAGAAAAACTTTGATTTTTATCCACCCTGCATAGCACTCACCTGAGCCTTGCAGAGCTGTGCATCATAAGGATAGAGCAGTCTGGTACCCTCAAGATCTTTGGGACCACAACTTCCATCATCCTTGGTCACTGAGCACGCCCTGTTGTTGTTACGTTTTGTTGTTGTGAACTACCCTGGAAACATGGCTGAAAGGCAGCATTTAAAAACCCATAGAATTAATAATAACCTAATGCTTGTATGTATGTTTGCAGTCACAGCTTTCCTCCTGACTGTTGTAATGGGAGTGAGGTTTAAGAGGACCAAGAAGCTAATGCCAGCTGGAATCATAGCAGGCCTCAGGTAGGTAAATAAAGGGAGAGAGAGTCCCCTTTTTTACTCAGCTGCAGTCCAGTCAGCACATACCTGAGAGAGCAAGCATCATTGAACACTGGGGGACTTACTCCAGAGTAAGTAAGCATAGGATTGTATTGCACACAACTTTAAACTATGGTCAGAGAGCTGCTGGTTGCGAATCTGTCTCTTGATTATAGAACTAGTTTTTAGGTGACAAAAGTCGTGGCAGTTGCATCCAGACTGTCCCTTACACAAGCAGAAAGGGTCCATCTGTGAGGTCATGGCAGAAACTCTTGCCAGAAGAACAGGAGGGGATTTGGGTTGATCCCAACTTTTCCTCCACAAGCACTTTTCCTTCCACACTGTTCCCTTCGGAGCTGGCTTCAGGGAGCAGCAGGATATTGGGGAAAGTTTGCCTGTTGCTGGTTGCAAACCACAGCATTTCACGAAATTCTGTGTGTTCTGTGATTTTGCAGCTACACTGAGGTACATGATCTTATATTGGAGATATCGTTTCCAGTATAGATTTTATATTGGAGATATAGTTTCCTGACCTTAAAACAAACAAGCAAGTTTCTTGTTTTTTAAGAGGAGGAAGCTAGGATTGAGAGTACATCATCAGTAGATTGAAAGAATGTTATTTCATATGTGGTCAAAGAGTATTGGGCAGTGGCGTAGCGTGGGTTGTCAGCACCCGGGGCAAGGCAAGTAATTTGCGCCCCCTAACCCGTGGATTTCAGCAGGGGCAGAGAGCTGCGATGTTGCGCCCGGTGCGGCCTGCACCCCCCGCACCCCCCACGCTACGCCACTGGTATTGGGAAATAATTCATAATGAATTGGGGGGGGGGAAGGTTAAAAGTACTTTTCCAAAAAAACCCACACCAGAATCCTTTTTGTTGGGGATAATCCAGACAGAAATTCCCAGGTGTCAAAAAAGGTTATTTATGTATGCCACTGCTGCTACCCGTGAAAACGAGTGAGTTCCCAAATAAAGAGGAATGGCAACTTAAACTTAGGTCCGCAGCTTGCGGACCTAACATATAGAATAAGAGAACAAGAAGAACAAATGTTTCAAGAAGATTGGGAAATGTTTATTGAATATTTGGGGGAAATTGTGTGCGCTCGAAAACGTGGGCAGCATTAAGATAAATTCAACAGTGTAAATAGGTTTTGAAGGATGTAATACTTTAATGGAATACTGAATGGTTTAGTTTATGTAAAATATGCAGGGATTTATGATAGGCAAAATGAACCATGGAAAGAGAAGAACGGAAGTCTTTGATATTTTAAGGTTGCTTAAATGAGCATTCTAAATTGTAAAACAGAAAATTTAAGAGACAGAGAGAAAGAGACAGAACATCATCAGTGCCTTGTAAAACTGGGGAGAGGGGTAGGGGGCAGTATTGGCCAGCCCCCCCTTTTTTTGCTTATCTCTATGATTTGAAGAATAACTAAATGCACTAACTAAATAACCAAATGAATAACATTTGCATACTTTGTGCAGTTCACAGAATTCAGCTTTTCTGAGCAGGGACTTTGGGTTACCTTGGTGTAGGGTTTTGTTTTTTTAAAAAAGATTAGAGTATACATAGTCCTAGATATGGAAATGTATCTTTCACGTCTCAACTGGCAGCATGCTTGCTAATTTCACTCTCTCTCTCTTTTAAACATAGCCTTCTGATGATCTTGAAGCTTGTTCTTCACCTGGTATGAGAGACCAAAGCAGCAAGAAACAGCATTTGTATAATTTTACATGAACAAGCAACAATTCCTTTGTATTTTTCAATGTATATGTAGGAAGATCAAGCACTTTTGGGGTTAATGAATACTGCACAAAAGGCGGCGTTACTTTTTTATGGATTTGGGGCTACATTCTTTAAGTTGCATTAGTGTTTTCTCTAAGTAGCATTTTCTAGGGCTGTGGTCCTATACCCCTGGGAGCTATTGACCTCAATGGCATTTATTTCTGATTAGAAATGTATACGATTGTTCGTAATTTTTGTTGACATCTATGTTCTTGTTTAGACAAGTGATTAACTTGTCCTTTAATGACGATCCTAGTTATTTTTTTTATTTCTTGTGGAGCAGTGAGATTTCAGTGATGCCTTACTCTTAACAGTAAGAAGTACACCATCAGAAATAATGGGAATCACAAGACCATTGAAACTCAGACTCCTGCTCTGTGGCATATGCTTTGAAATTCATCTGCAGCCCTGAATGACAATTTTGCAGACATGGAGATTTACAAAACACGAAATAGAGCACTGCAAACATGCATACATAACAATTTTCATTATACGGATCTTCTTATGTTGTACTGAAGCTCCCTGATTAATAGACATATCTGATGCATATAGAACTAAAAACATTTTTTACTGCCGAAACACAGGGAAGCTTTGTTTCCGTCCAGAAATCCAGAATATGGAAACTGCCAAAACTGAAATAAAGAAGTTTAATATATTGAAGGCACGTTCCCTTGTCTTAATTGCTGACATTGAAAAACTTCTTGAATTCTTAGGATGATGAAGTATAAGTAACCAGAAGAGAGCTTTTGTGATTTTACTACTAGGTAAAGGTAAAAAGGTTAAGTCCAGTCAAAGGCAATGATGGGGTTGCGACGCTCATCTCACTTTCAGGACGAGGAAGCTGACATTTGTCCACAGACAGCCTTCTGGGTCATGTGACCAGCATGACTAAACCACTTCTGGTGCAATGGGGCACTGGCGGAAACCAGAGCGCACAGAAAAACTGTTTACCTTCGTGCCACAGCAGTACCTATTTATCTACTTGCACTGGTGTGCTTTTGAACTGCTAGGTTGGCAGGAGCTGGGACAGAGCAACAGCTCACCCCGTCGTATGGATTCGAACCACTGACCTTCCAATCGGCAAGCCCAAGAGGCTCAGTGGTTTAGACCACAGCGCCACCCACGTTACTACTTGGTGTGACTTATGTTCTGTGTCCTTCAAATGTTGTATTGTCACCACTTGGGAGTTTTTAGGTGAACATTGGAAGAGTTCAGAATCAGGCCATAGTCCTCACCAGTTCATCATCCCGTTGTCACAGTAATCAGCCAGATGCCTATTCAAACCCCCAAAACAGGAACTGAACACAAGCACTCTACTCACTTGCGATTCCCAAGTCTGGCATAGAGTTTGCCCTAAGTACCATGTATGCTTTTCACATATTTTGTTTAATTTTTTTAAAAAATAATACCATGTGGAGGGATCAGGTCCATGGCACACTGGAAGAGAATTCTCTCTGCTGAGTCTTGATGGAAACCCACTGCCACCTGCCGAAAGATGCTTCCTGCATGAACGGCATATGGGGGGCATAGTACCTCGGGTTAAGAACTTTGCTTCAGGCTGAGAACAGAAATCGTGCTCTGGCGGCGCTGTGGCAGCAGGAGGCCCCATTAGCTAAAGTGGTGCTTCAGGTTAAGAACAGTTTCAGGTTAAGAACGGAGCTCTGGAATGAATTAAGTACTTAACCCGAGGTACCACTGCACTCAGATTATGATCTGAAATGAATTGTACAATTCCTTTCCCTCTTGTGTTTCTTTAACTTGAATTAACCACCCTGTTTTCTTGCTTGACTTAGACACACTATTTTCATTCTCTCCCCCCCCCCATCCCAACCTTTCACCCAGTCAGACACTTGGTTACATAAGTGCCAGGTTGCTAGGCTGATCATTTGGTGCCCCACTGCAAAATGTCCCCCTGTGTCCCTTTAACATTCCGTGAACCTTTGCCCAGACTGTGCAGAGCAGGCCTCTGAAACCAAATGCAACCGTTTTGTAGCATCCAAACACAAAATGGCGGAACATTTATTCACTCTGCTCGGTCAGAAGCCCATTGGGTTCAATGGGACTTGCTCCTGATAAGTATAGGAAGGCTGCCTGAGGAGGCTCAGTCATGGAAATGCTATTCACCCCCCATGTTCACTATGTCGGCGTGACAATTTACAGTGGCACAATGACACACAGAGCTATATATAGTGCTCACCAGACATAAGCTTTGCCTGTTTCTCTCTCTCTCTCTCTCTCTCTCTCTCTCTCTCTCTCTCTCGTGTGTGTGTGTGTAAGTGCTCTCAGATTTATCTCCAGAATCGATAAACAGCAGTAAGACAGTCCATTCTGCATTTGTTCAACAGCTTAATTTTAAACCAGCTATTAAACTGCTGAGTTGTACTCATTGTATCTCCAAGGCCAGAAAAGTTGATAATTAATTCATGCAGTGAGTTTTGCAACATTTTTTTTGAAAAAGACAACGAACTAACTGGATAGGGTCAAAACAAAATTTTAAAAAATCCTTCCAGTAGCACCTTAGAGACCAACTAAGTTTGTTATTAGTATGAGCTTTTGTGTGCATGCACACTTTTTCAGATACACAGTGTGCATGCACACAAATACTCATACCAATAACAAACATAGTTGGTCTCTAAGGTGCTACTGGAAGGAATTTTTTTATTTTGTTTCGACTACAGCAGACCAACACGGCTACCTACCTGTAACTAGAACTATAGATAGGGTCAGCCACTGAAGTCTGGCAGAGCACCCAGTCATTTTCCCACTTTGCATAACAGACAGAACTTCAGCAGCTACAGTTTTCCATTACATCATAGCGAATTTTCAGCTGTTGAAGGCCACATATTTAATAATGTAAGCTGGCGTATTCCATGCATTATACTGAATGCACACAAGGCGGGGAGCGTGTCCACGGAACATGTCAGTGCTGCAGGTGGAGTTAGCTCACGTGGTCCTATTAAGCCATGTTCCAAACTCCCAATAGGAAGATTTATGGCTCTAAATCGGGGTGGGAAGCCTGTGGCCTTCCACATGTTGTCAGACTCCAAATACTGTCAACCCCCATCCAGCATGGCCAATGAACAGAGATGAAGGGCGTTGGAGTCTGACAACTTCTGGAGGGCCATAGGCACAGAAATCACGCATCAATACTTTTATTTCTTGTATTTATAAAGTGTGCAACATACTCAGACATTCCAAGCCGACAGTATTATTGTAGGTCATGTGTAAGGTTGCCAACTCTGGCTGAGGTAATTCCAGCATAGAGTTTTCAAACTGAGATTGAATTTCGGCATCCTTCTAAATGCTGGTTAGAATTCACAGAATTCTTTCACCCCTTTAAACAGTAAACCCTGGGGAGCTACCAAGATAAAGAAGCAGCATAAATTGGAACCTCCTAATGCTCCGGGTAAGTGGGGGAAAGGATAAACACAGGTTAAATGCAGGCCCAGTCTTGTTTGATGACACAAGGCTGACAGATTAACAAGGCTGAGAAGTGGGATTCTCTAGTTTAGTAGTCTAAAGAAAGTATATTCCATTACAGGGATTAATATAGTACTTCTCTGAAATGATCAGAGCAGTAATCATTCGCTTTGTGAATATTCCAGTTCTCATACTGTATCATCTATTTGGCTGGAGGGTGAAAAACAAGCCCAAGGAGTGGCTCTGTGACTGCTTACCCTGGTATAATACTGTTGTTTTAAACAGATTAGTTCCTTTTTAAGTGCCCATGGCAACTTTGGAAAACAAATAAATGTGGGAGAGAAAGAAAGCACTTTTCTTTACAATGTTCTACTTCGAAGGCAAATCTACCGATTAAAACTTTTAAAGGCATGGGAGACGTGAAAGTTTTGCATCACAAGTGTAACACTCGTCCTCAGGCCCTTTTTGCAGAGAGGTGAGTGGTGGTCATGTACCCATTGCTGAGAATAGTCCTCTGTTTTGGGGGGCTGGGGAACCTGTGCCTCTCTGTACATCCAGTGGCGTAGCATGGGTTGTCAGCACCCAGGGCAAGGCAAGTAATTTGCACCCCCTAACCCGTGGATTTGCGCCCCCTAACCCTAACCCCCAGATGTTGCGGCCGGTGCGGCCGGCCCCCCCTACACCCCCCACACTACGCCATTGTGTACATCAGCTCTCAACATCTCTGACCATCAGCCACATGGGCTAGGCTTCCCCGTTCTATTCAAGGGACTGACCAGTTCAAGCCCTTCAGATATAAAGAACCCTAAGAAAGGAGATCAGGGATCTTGGAGGTGCCCATCAGAAGCTGGCACATGGGCAATGTTTCTCATTTGGCAGCACTCATTGATGGGGCTGTGGGATGTAAGAATCAGGTGCAGTCAAACACAGCCTGGGTAGAGTAGACATGAAGGTTCCCTCAGTCCTCCAGCCAGAACTTCCTGCTTTCCAGGACTGAGACGAAACTTCCTATGTGCAACTTGAGATGGGCGTGGCCTCTCCTGAAGTAGAAAGAACCAGAACCACAGGCTGGCGGCCATCTTGTCTCTCTTGTCTTTATTGATGCCATCTTAACAACAGCACTACTAATATGCACCCTTGGCTCGAGGCCAAGAGAAGAAATAGGGGGCTTTCTCCCATAAGGAGATAGGTAAAGGTAAAGGGACCCCTGACCATTAGGTCCAGTCGTGACCGACTCTAGGGTTGCGGTGTTCATCTCGCTTTTTTGGCCGAGGGAGCCAGCGTACAGCTTCTGGGTCATGTGGCCAGATTGATTGGCTAATTCCAGGATTCTGCTGTAGGCCAGTCAGGTTGCGGATTCACTTCCACCTGGAGCTGGATTGGGTGGCTCCTGTGGACCAATCAGACTACTGCATTCTGAATCCTATTGTTCTAGGACCAATCAGACTGCTGCATTTTGGATCCTATTCAACTCAGTACATAATAGGTTTGCATGCATTTCTCTGAACTATATGGCTGATTAGATGACCTATATTCACTTGCCTGGGAGTACAGCCCACCAAACTCATTGGGATTCCCATTTAAGTCAACATGTATAGGATTGTGCTGTATGATTGAAAACAAACAACTGTCCCTTGAATTGGCAGCCAAATACTGTAGTTTTATTACTTGGGACAGAGATTTTCCATGCAGCTAGGGTTGCCATACGTCTGGGGAAAGCTGGACAAATTGACTCTGGCTGTGACTTGCAGGTTTCCTTTGAACTGTGGGTGGAAGGGAGATGAACACAGCTTCTCTATTCCAGTGTGGACTTTGACTCCCCAGCTGAATTGGGCAGCTTCCAAAGCACTTTGCACTTGAGATAGGCCATTTTCTAAAATGCCAAATTGGAGTCGGGATCAAAATCTGTGATCAGCACATACTGAAGCGTGTAAGATCATGAAAAGTAGGGAGGAAAACCATCTGGGTTGAGATCTAAGCATGCTTACGTGAAATGAGTAGGATTTCCTCCTAAAATCCATGTTTCACAGAGAGATGCATGCTAGCAAACAGTAGTAATAAATACAGCTCAACAGAAAAGAAAGAAATGCATTTTAATTGTTAAGGCAGTTATCCTTGGTAATGATTGAGCTACTACATAGTAACAAATTCAGCGCCTGAATAGATTTGTGTCGTAGGTCAAGGAAGACAAAGGATAATTTAGTAACATAGTAATAATCACTAACAGTACATATGACTGCCTTTGACATGATTCCTACATTTCTCCTGCTGCTGCTGCTCATCTGAAGACATTCTAAGTGGCACATAACCAATTGTTTGTTGACCCTGGCAATGTTTTCCAACGATGGACAAAAATTTAATTTAAACATTTTATTCAATTTTTTTTGGTATATGAATGCATAAAAATCGAAAGGCCTCTGAGTAATCTGCATAAATCTAACTGGATGTTGGGGTTGATATTATAGTACACAACAACAGATTTCTAAAAATTAGTACATAGCCCTGAAATTCATGCAAAATGTTGTAATTCAATTTTAAGGCCTTGTTTGGATCTACCTGGGTTCTCAAGCATCAAAATCATAGGCTCCCCACATGTTTAGCATAAATCCCGATTAATGTAATTGAACTACTTTTGCCACCAGCAAGTTCTGTTTCTGAGCTAATACTGAAAGAACGTACTTTTAGTCTGGATTGAGCAGCATGAAGGGTCTATATAGCCCCATCATTTTCTTATCCCAAACTGGTTTGTACATTATTATTACCCATGGTTATGCCAGGTTTCTGAAAGCATGCCCCCTTACCAGAATGGATTTAAAAGTTGAGTTAGATGTGGGAGTAACTTTTCACAGAATTTGTAATAAAATATCAAGGTGGCTGACAAAAAATTAGCGAAGGTGTATGTGGAGAAGCAGTATAAATCAAGAAAAATAAGGCCACTGTTTGCAGTGATTGTCGTAGCTGAAGTGCTCAGAAGTTGAAAATCTTCCTGATCTGTACAATATACTTTTCATCAAATGGGGGCTTCCTCTGGCTGCCAGGCTGCAAGAATTTCTTAATTGTAGGGATGTTGCTTACTCTTGTCTTGAAGGCCTAGATGAAAAAACAAGAATCTCCTCTAAGAATAAGAAAAACTTCCCAAGATAGATGGGCTTACATTTGAGAAAAAGACCCCATCCATCAGCTTCAAATGTTTGCTTTCCTCTTCCCTCCCCATTCCATTTTCCTTTTGAATCATTGTGAACTTTGGGCAGGGGTTTTGAAAATGTTATATGTTTTCACATGCATTATTATTGTTGTTGTTTCTAGACATGTACAGTGGTACCTCAGGATGCGAACGGGATCTGTTCCAGAGCCCCGTTCACATCCTGAACAGAAAGTAAGACGCAACAGCACGTCTGCGCATGCGCGTGTCGCGTTTTGCTGCTTCCGCGCATGCGCGTGACATCATTTTGACTGTCTGAGCATGTGCGAGCTGCAAAACCCGGAAGTAACACGCTCCGTTCATTCCGGGTGGCTGTGGAGCGCAACCTGAAAATACTTATCCTGAAGCGTATTTATCCCAAGGTATGACTGTACTGAAAATGGAATTCTTTGATTGTCAAATTCTGAGTGGTTGAAATAAAGTTTTAAGCACTATTATGACATGGGAGTTTTGAAAAGCAACCAATCTGCTTAATAATAAGCAGGGGCATATTTTTACAAGCATTGTAAAAGTATTCAGAGATAATTATAAACATGAGTCTAAATCAGTGGAAGAATGCATCTATGGAAAAAGATCTGTGGTCCCATGGTGTTGAATCCACATGTGAAATCTGAACTTTCTCTATAGTCTTTCTACAAGCCCCGCCTCCACCTTTATAATCCGGTGAGCCTTTTTTTGGTCAGGTTGTCTTG
Organism: Podarcis vaucheri; assembly: GCF_965113315.1. Lineage (NCBI taxonomy): Eukaryota > Metazoa > Chordata > Lepidosauria > Squamata > Lacertidae > Podarcis > Podarcis vaucheri. The sequence goes on from NC_138761.1 coordinate 103,904,062, forward strand.
TAATGCACCAAACTAAGGCAATTCTAGCCAGGAGATGAAGCACTTTTATCATCAAGCAAAGTTGATGCAGAAGTCTAGATGCCTGACATAAGGACCTAAGACATATCCCCCAGATGGCCACTTGGACTTGCTCTCATACACCACCATAATCACCATCATAGAGATGATGACATGCTAAGTGCGGCACACTCCTATGACTGAAGTTTATCCAGTTGCTGTATTTGCACTCTGTGAATACACACAGTCTTACAGTTTCCGTTCCATCTCATTTCTCAGAACATGTCCTTGTTCACTCACTTGCAGCAGAGGAAAGGCAGAAAGAACATCAGGCTTCATCTCTTCGACCATCAGAATAGCTTCAAGCAGATGGACATCTGCCCAGCTGAACTTCCCACCAACAAGGAAATCTTGTCCATGAGCTTTTAAAACCTGTGTCATACAAAGAAATAGAAGTCAGTGTTGAGGGTTTGTAGACCCCTGGCTCAGACTGGGCCACAGAGGCTCGTTGTGGGTTATTTCTGCTTCTTTTGTGTTTCAGACATGTAAGGCTGAGAGGCAGGCAGGGACTGTCCCATGAGAGTAGCCACTTGGCTTTTTCGTTCAAATATACATTTTACACACCTGCATGTATCCCATTGAATAACACCGAAAGGCCCTCATTGCTGTGATCCTCTGCTCAGTAGCATTGGAACTTGACATCTGGGGTGGGAAACCACATATTTGCTGGACTCCAGCTCCCATCAGCCCAAGCCAGCATGGCCAATGGTCAGGAATTAGGAGAGTTGTAGTCCACAAAGAAATGTTGGTAGACTTGTAGGCTTATTATTCCACATTTAAGTGCTGCTGCAGAATTTTGCTACTGCTATAGATGGTTCTCCCCATACACCTTCAGCAGTTAAGATCTAGCTGCATATTCTACGTTGCTACCTGACAATCCCTTACCTTTTCATAAACTGGGAAGTATCTGGTTGTAGACCTCTCAAAAATTAGGCTGGTCTGCTTTTCTTTGTTCTCAGGGGGCTGGAAAGGGAGCGACATTATCATCCCCATCAGATCAGTTGTTCCTTCCACGTACATGTCAATCCTGAAAGAAGCCATTAGAACAGTTACTTTCTTTTTTGTTCTTCTTGTTGTTGTTGCTGTCAATCAAAATACAAGAAAATCAAAATATAATTACAGCATATTATACGCCCCAAAATTAGAAATACATTAACAATATAACGTATACAGTAAATAAAAAATAGAAACAGATTCAATGATGCTGTTTATCCAAACAGAAATATATATATAATTACTTATGTGACTTTCACCATTCCTAAAAGTATATGCAGGTGAAAAATCATGACCAGTTCTAATACATTTCTGCAGCCCTGTGGAAGGACATATATTTGTGCAACCAGTCAGTTGCAACCCAGCATGAATGATGGGATCTTCCACACATGTATGGAAGGTTAGCATATGGAAGGTTAGCAGGCATGATGCATGATGTGTTTGGCATTATCATGTTATTAGGCAGTTTCCCTCCCCAAGGAGCTTTAGTCTAAATGTTCTTCTAAGAATCACATTGTGACATATAGCTCTGGGAATATAGAGATGCATAAAGAGAAAGATGATTGAATGTTTGCAGTTCAGGGCAGACATTCTGTGTTTTCAGCTTCTGTCAAGAGCTGGCTTTCTATTCAAAAATAAACCTAGAGTGAATTCTACATGTTCATAAGTACAGTGCTCTCTCCTTCAGGTCCTTCCCGTAGAGGTTGTGCTTTGCTGCAATGTAGCTGAGAATAGCTCGCGTCTGCACCATCTTCATCCCATCTATTTCCACCATGGGCACTTGCTGAAACAGGAGCTGTCCACCTTTAAAGGAGAAAAAGATCATAGAATCATAGAATCATAGAATCATAGAGTTGGAAGAGACCACAAGGGCCATCGAGTCCAACCCCCTGCCAAGCAGGAAACGATGGGGGTGAATGATTCAGTTCTCACAAACTTAGTATTTCAGATTGATTCAGCCTGCCTTCTTTGAAAGTTAAAACTGAAGTATTGCAGTCTCTAATAAGGATCACATCTCGGCAGAGCAGCTTTCTTTAGGAAAATGTGGCTCCCCATTGGTTTGTATGATTCAAATAGAGATGCAAAAAGACATCATTTTCCATTCCAGCCTGTATTCATTCCATACACTGTTCCTATTCATCATTCATTTCTCTCTCCATTGTAATGGGTTTTAAAAAGATTTTTTATTGAAAATTTTCGAGATACAATACAATAAAAGACAAAGTAATAAAAAAGAGGAAGCAAAAGGAAAACAAAATGACAAAGACAAAGAAAGAGAAAGAAAGAAAGAAAGAAAGAAAGAGAGAGAGAGAAAGAAAGAGAGAAAGAGAGAAAGCGAGAAAGAGAGAAAGAGAGAAAGAGAGAAAGAAAGAAAGAAAGAAAGAAAGAAAGAAAGAAAGAAAGAGAAAGAAAGAATACAAAGCCCTCTTTAGGTGGATCTTAACCTTTATCTCACACAAAAGTGGATGGACCATCCCATCTCTCACCTGGGGACCCTCCTTTCCCTGCCTCTCACGCAGGATCATTCATCAGCAATCCATTACTTTCCCACTGTGATAAAATTATGTAACTTACAGAATTAGTTACATAGCTTACATTGGTGTTACGTTACGTCATCCCATTCATTTTGGTGCAACCTAAACTCAACACAAATGGGGTGTTTGTAAGTACTTTCAAACTGTTTTCAATGTTGTGTTTTAATATTGCAGCCCCCTCTTTGGGGCCAAAGGGTGAAGAACGGGCAGGAAATAAATAAATAAATACCAATTATGTGTCATTTGCGGACAGAAAGAAACAACAGTGAATCCCAGTCATATTAAGTGGATTGATTTCCATTCTGGACATGGGTAAATACACCAAGCTGGCAATTTCTGCTCCCACTTCCATTTCTGTTGAAATTCTATGACATCCCCAAATCCAAATTCCTTTGTGTTTTTCCTGTGCAAGCGAAAACCAAACCAATTTTTTTTTTTTTACCCATGAAAATAACAGTATTTGTAGACTCTGATGTGGATCCCAACACTAAGTGGTCTCTAAGGTTTTCATTTAAAGAATCAATGGGGGCTCCCCCTTAATTCTTTAAATATATCAGTCCCATGTAGAGAATACCTTCACCCATAGACTTACTTTTCCGTAATTTTTCCAAGTCTTCATTTGTTTCAATGAATTGTTCTTCAAACTGAAACAGAATAGAACAAACAGAATCATGTTTGTTTTTCATGTCCTAATTATCTTGAGAGAAATAGATGCTTGTCATTTTCCTTGACTTTAAAAGAACCTGGAGCTTGGGGGACTGTTTTGATAACCTGCATAATTCAATGCAGCCATTAAATTCCTTTTTCCCTGCCTCACTGCTGTACCCTCGTATTGATTCATATTACAAAATGGATGGTTGGGATGAAAAGGGCCCCTTTGTCTTGGCAGAAATCATGCGCTTGGTCAGTATACAAGGCAGAGTTTCTTTCCTATGTTTATTTTCAGCATGCCACACCCTTCATACGATTCTATCACTTGAAATGACTTCAAAAGACAAACCATCCAACCCACTGAAATGAGATCATATTGAAGATTCTGAAGCATTCCCAGAGACACATTTGTCTTGGCCTTCCCTCTGTAGCTGGGGAGTGTGATCCCTCTCTCTTACATACAGCATTTTCTATTATGCCAAAAATAAATTTTTATATATTCTAAAATATACCCCACAGGTTCTCTCTTTTTAAAATATACTTGGAGTCGAGAGCAGATTTCATGCTCTTTATTCAGCTCATAGTGGTGAGGAGGAATGGAAGTTCCCCCAGAATGTCTGCTTTATATACATTATTTACACAATGGGCCCCACGTGATTGGCTAATTCCGGGATTCTGCTGTAGGCCTGTCAGGTTGCGGATTCACTTCCACCTGGAGCTGGATTGGGTGGCTCCTGTGGACCAATCAGACTGCTGCATTCTGAATCCTATTGTTCTAGGACCAATCAGACTGCTGCATTTTGGATCCTATTCAACTCAGTACATAACAGGTTTGCATGCATTTCTCTGAACTATATGGCTGATTAGATGACCTATATTCACTTGCCTGGGAGTACAGCCCACCAAACCCATTGGGATTCCCATTTAAGTCAACATGTATAGGATTGTGCTGTATGATTGAAAACAAACAACTGTCCCTTGAATTGGCAGCCAAATAGTTTTATTACTTGGGACAGAGATTTTCCATGCAGCTAGGGTTGCCATACGTCTGGGGAAAGCTGGACATGTCATCTTTTAGAGGGCCGACATGCTGCTGCCAGCCTGAGCTGAGGACTAAGAGGCGCATGGCTGTGGCGGCAGCCCCAGCTCAGACTGGCAGTGGCTCGGGCTGTCCTCCTTTTTGCTCTTCAAGATATGGCAACCCTAGATTAACATCAGAGTCTTGTGGCATCTTAAAGCTGCACAGAGTGGCTGGGGCAACCCAGTCAGATGATCAGCATATAAACAACAACAACAACAACTAATAATAATAATAATAATTTTAGTATGGCATAATTTTTCATGGACTACAGTCCACTTCATCAGATGCTTAAAACATTCTCCTGAGTTGCAGCAGGAGTGTATGTGTTTGTGTATACAGACACACAAACATACAGAGAGAATTGTGTTAATAGCACAACATACTGCACATATATTCAGCTGTGTGTGCAAAAGAGGCCATTCATCTTAACTATTGCTAGTTCATTCATCCAGCACTGCCTCCCCGCTTTTATGGTCACACAAACCTCCACTCCAGCTGCTGCAAGGAGCCAGCGTATAGATTCCATCTTCCCTCTCCCTCGGACATAGTGCAACTTGGGTTTCCCAGCCATCTTTTCAGCCTTCTACTTTGTCAAGTACTGCACAACTGAGTTTCGCAGTAGAACAATGTTATGGACTGTCCTAAAATGGAAGATACAGAAAACTGGGGATTAAACAGACAGAACATTGGAAGTGTTGGGATACAACTCCGCTTGTATTGGAGGCTGGTGGGTCTGCACGGAGAGAAAGAAGATAGAGAGGAAACCTCGTGGCTTCCTAGATTGTCCTTCCTTTAATATGTGCTGACCTTTCCTCAGGTGCTAGACTGATGCACTCACTCTAGCTGACCTCATTTCCTACGGCTCCCACTCTTATCTTGAGAGAGGAGACATTGTTATGTTTCTCTTGCTGAGAACAAAGAGCAGGCATGGCACTCTTTTTCTCCCTCCACTTTAGTTAGCTAGAACTAGGATCTTTTCTATCAAGCATGTACTGTATTTTTCGCTCTATAAGATGCATCAGACCACAAGACGCACCTAGTTTTGGGAGGAGCAAAACAAGAAAAAAAATATTCTGAATCCCAGAAGCCAGAACAGCAAGAGGGATCGCTGCGCAGCGAAAGCAGCGATCCCTCTTGCTGTTCTGGCTTCTGGTATAGCTGCGCAGCTTGCATTCGCTCCATAAGACACATACACATTTCCCCTTACTTTTTAGGAGAGAAAAAGTGAGTCTTATAGGGCAAAAAATACGGTATTTCCGTTAATAAACTTGTCTTTCCTAAACTCAGAGCCTCGGTGTGATTGCATCAAGGGTAAGGCATGCTCCTCATTGTTAAGTTCATCTTTTAATGACCATGCACTTAAACTCCGTCTCCCATCATTCAGCAGGTAGACTGCTCTGACTTTGTGCTGGGCGACAGTTTTATCTGTCGAATTTCCACCTCTCATACAGTTGTTAAAGGCACAAAGCATACAGTTATCTACCTTTCAGGCCTTGGAAATAGAATGGGGATGTATGACTAAGCAGATCTGAGCAGCTTAAAACTGAGCTGTTGAACAAGCACACATAGAATCATAGAATCTTAGAATTGGAAGGAACCACTAGGATCATCTAGTCCAGCCCCCTAAAATGCATGAATCTTTTGCCCAACATGAGTCTCGAACCCACAACCCTGAGATTTAGAGCTTCATGCTCTACCCACTGAGCTATCCCAGACCCTCTCTGCTTCTCTGCAGTTTCTTTGTTGATTTTGGATCTTTCTCTCAGGTCAGATACACAGAGTGAACTATGCCACCAACCCAAGTTCTTGTAGCTGCTCCCTCTCTGTCCTTCTTCCAGCTTTGAATTGGCTATGGAGAGGGCCAGAATTGATCTCAGAGGCTTGCAGTTGATGATGAACTGCCCCGAGACCTCCAGGTATAGGGCGGTAAATAAATGCAATAAAGAAATAATAATGGTGATGATGATCTGTTAAATACAATCTGGATTTTAGTATGCTGCAGCATGACCTTGCAATTAAGTTAACCATTTACCTTAAGTACGGGTTTATGTACCCTGAACCATTTGATAGTGATAGCTGTTGCAACCAGAGCGGCCAACTTTTGAACTGAACACAAAAAGAGTTCCGCTGGATCAGGCCAATGGCCAGCATCTTGTTCTACAGTGGCTAGCCAGATTTCTATGAGAAGCTTGCAAGCAGAACCTGGAAAAAACCAGTACTCTCCCCTCGTATTGTTTCCAGTAACTGGTATTCAGAAACAGGCTGCCTATGACAGTGGAGGTAGAATTACCTCTGTGTGATCAGACCGTGGACTTCCTCTTGAGCTCACCTTTGCTTATTACATTGCCTGAACTATTGCCTCTGTGTGACCTGACCTTGGACTGTCTCTTGACCTTGACCTTGCCTGAATTACTAGCTGGGTGTCCAGTACCTGGATTGCTTTGTGGCCTAATTATGGACCCTTTCCAGCTGGGAGACCTGGCCTGGAACTCTCCCAGTCTTCAGCTTCATTGAATGTCCTCAGGTTCCAGCATTGTGTGTGTGTGTGTGTGTGTGTGACTCCTCTATCCACTTTCTCTACACCATGCATAATTTTATATATGTCTATCATAATTTTATACACCTCCATTTGCTCCTGTAGCTGTGCCTTTAATGGTCACGTGGTGTCCTATAATAGTACTACTCTCCTCTGCCTTGTATCCTGGAGTACTGTATCCAGTTATGGACACCACAGTTTAAGAAGGTTATTGACAAGCTGAAACGTGTGCAGAGGAGGGTGGACAAGTTGATACAGGATCTAGAAAGGAAGCCTTATGAGCAGGCATAGGCAAACTCAGCCCTCCAGATGTTTTGGGACTACAACTCCCATCATCCCTTGCCAACAGGACCAGTGGTCAGGGATGATGGGCGTTGTAGTCCCAAAACATCTGGAGGGCCAAGTTTGCCTATGCCTGCTTATGAGGAACAGTTGAGAGAGCTAGGTATGTTTAGCCTGGAAAAGAGAAGACTGAGAGCCCTTCAATACCTGAAGGGCTGCCACATGGAAGATGAAGCAAAATGTGCCCAAGGCCCTATAAACTAGGGATTGTCATTTGATATAGCATGCCTGTTCATTCAGCTTTCATTCAATCTTGAACCCCTCCCGGTTCACTACAGTTTCAGCATTTTGTTGTTCTTGCAGTTTGCTGTGCAGCAGGGCTTGTAATCCATTTAGAAATGTTTGAGCCAACTTATGTAACAAGGAGGTGTCCACTTACGAAATCAGCTGGGTTCTGTAACCTGACTTCTCTGACTCATATCAGATGTGCATATATACTGCATGGGTTGCAATGTGAATATTCAGAATACTGTCTTGATACATTCCCCTTTCGTTTCCCCGCAACCTGCTGTCTGAGTGTGTTCAATGTGTTTGGTCCTTTGTGTTTTCTTTTTCTTTTTAATAAATAATTTTTATTAATTTTCCAACATACATTTATAATATCCAATCTAAATTTATCACATATTTTCTCTTTTGGACTTCCTTCAGCCTCTCTAACAATCATCCATTATTCAGTTTTTTAATTACACATTTCCTAATTTTTATATTGCATTTTATATACCTTCACCCTCTTATTTTTCTTCAACACAATATTCCTCAAACATTCACAGAGCTTCTTGATCGTGTTTTCTGCTTTGGGTTCAAAAGAGCACTTGCTATTCTTGTTGGAAGTGGTCTAGACACCTCAGGTTATTACAGCTAGCCAGTGGGAGGCAGTTGCCCCACTTTTGTGGTGCCTATAGCCCCTCTGGACAGCAATAATATGCAGCAGGGCTTGTAATCCATTTAGAAATGTGCACTGGGAAAACCCTGCAAAACAAACTCAGGCTGAATAAACCCAACACAAATGCACTATTATTGTTTCAGAACATACTGCACAATACAGCCACAAAAAACCGCCAGCAGTCTGGAGGGGTCTCTTGTCTCCCAGGTCCAACACTTTAATCGCTACACCACACTGAAAGTTGTTTGTAAGAGAGGATTTAAAAAATAAAATAAAAAATAAAGGGAGGGAACACATTCTTCCCCCACAGATTTATAGCTTGGACAGAACTATCCATTTGGTAATATGTATGTGTGAATTGGAAACTGTGCGCTTCCTAATTTGAGAAGAAATTAAAATTTTAAACAGCAAATAGAACTTCTGAAACAATTGGTTTCCTTAAAGGTCATGGAAGGAAAGTTTCCCCTCCTCCTCCTAGCAGCCATCTGACACTTCCCCCAAAAGCTTCCTGGAAAAGTCATCCCTAACCACTTCCCCTCTCTCTTGGCATATTACTATTGTCAGCTTATTCTTGTAGCAGTTGGTAAATTGTTCCAATTAATTCTCTGCGAAGCCCGCCTCACTCTCTTCCCTGCAACATACCACAAAACCCCAGAATAGTGGACCTTGTTTGCTTTATCCAGCTTCTTCCCCGTTCCTCTTTTTTCCCTCTCTGTCCCTCCCAACACCCTTCACAGCTCAGGAAAAGAAACTCCGGTGATCCAACGTCTAAGTTTGCAGTTACTTCCCAGCCATGATATATTCCCTATCAAAGCTGCCTATCCAATTTGCTTACCCAGCTAGATTTAATTCTTGCTAACATTTGCCTTCACTTTTTTAGATTCTACTTCTCGACTCTCTAAAATCCCTCTTCCCCTTTCCCTTCTCCAGCACAGCAAGCTAGACTTTGGCAGATGTCAAGTTTATTTTAAACAGCTGAACTCCTCGCCCCATTTCCCCTCCCTACCAGCCCTCATTTATATGGCAGGAAAGTAGCGTCTGATCCTGAATAGTTACTTCCAAGCTTCTTGTTTTGACTTCCCTTCCACCCACTGTACTGTAGTTTCTGCATTCTGCTTTCCTTTTCTTTCCCTCCACGCTTTAAAATCCCACCGTCCTGCTTTCGAAAAGAAAAAAAAGCCCTTGTTCTCCTTTGCCCATCTCTACTGCAGCTAATGTCTGCTAAAGTGGATTTTTTAAAAATGCAAATCTGTCACCTTTGCTGCACTTCTCCCTGGTTTAAATTACTTCCCACATAGCTGAGTGCAGAAAGCAAAGCACTTCACATTTTCCAGTACTAACCTCCAAACCTGAATCCCCTTCCAGGGTCTAGGCAAAGAAACTTCAAAAGGCTTTGTTTGGTTTGGTTTTGGTTTTTATTCCACCTTCTCCGAATATTTGCACGGGGGGGGGGGTTATCCTGTGACAAAAGCACAACGCCTGCTGCACAGATCCAATCAGCTTTGCCTGAGTTGCCCACAACTTTCTGACACTTGAGTCTCTCTCGCCCACCCTTGCAGACGGGGAGGAGGAAATCTCTGCAGCGTCAGGACTCAGCTGTACAGTAGTCCTATAAAATTCCTGAGGCGTGGCTCCGCTCTCGACAGAGAATATTCTGGATACTCATAGAATCATAGAATCATAGAGTTGGAAGAGACCACAAGGGCCATCGAGTCCAACCCCCTGCCAAGCAGGAAACACCATCAGAGCACTCCTGACATATGGTTGTCAAGCCTCTGCTTAAAGACCTCCAAAGTAGGAGACTCCACCACACTCCTTGGCAGCAAATTCCACTGTCGAACAGCTCTTACTGTCAGGAAGTTCTTCCGAATGTTTAGGTGGAATCTTCTTTCTTGTAGTTTGGATCCATTGCTCCGTGTCCGCTTCTCTGGAGCAGCAGAAAACAACCTTTCTCCCTCCTCTATGTGACATCCTTTTATATATTTGAACATGGCTATCATATCACCCCTTAACCTCCTCTTCTCCAGGCTAAACATGCCCAGCTCCCTTAGCCGTTCCTCATAAGGCATCGTTTCCAGGCCTTTGACCATTTTGGTTGCCCTCCTCTGGACACGTTCCAGTTTGTCAGTGTCCTTCTTGAATTGTGGTGCCCAGAACTGGACACAGTACTCCAGGTGTGGTCTGACCAGAGCAGAATACAGTGGCACTATTACTTCCCTTGATCTAGATGCTATACTCCTATTGATGCAGCCCAGAATTGAATTGGCTTTTTTAGCTGCCGCGTCACACTGTTGGCTCATGTCAAGTTTGTGGTCAACCAAGACTCCTAGATCCTTTTCACATGTACTGCTCTCAAGCCAGGTGTCACCCATCTTGTATTTGTGCCTCTCATTTTTTTTGCCCAAGTGCAATACTTTACATTTCTCCCTGTTAAAATTCATCTTGTTTGTTTTGGCCCAGTTCTCTAATCTGTCAAGGTCGTTTTGAAGTGTGATCCTGTCCTCTGGGGTGTTAGCCACCCCTCCCAGTTTGGTGTCATCTGCAAATTTGATCAGGATGCCCTTGAGTCCATCATCCAAGTCGTTGATAAAGATGTTGAATAAGACCGGGCCCAAGACAGAACCCTGTGGCACCCCACTAGTCACTCTTCTCCAGGATGAAGAGGAACCATTGATGAGCACCCTTTGGGTTCGGGCAGTCAGCCAGTTACAAATCCACTGAGTGGTAGCATAGTCAAGACCGCATTTTACCAGCTTCTTTACAAGAATATCATGGGGCACCTTGTCAAATGCCTTGCTGAAATCAAGGTAGGCTACATCCACTGCGTTCCCTTCATCTACCAGGCTTGTAATTCTGTCAAAAAACGAGATCAGGTTAGTCTGACATGACTTATTTTTCAGAAATCCATGCTGACTATTGGTGATCACAGCATTCCTTTCTAGGTGCTCACAGACTGTTTGCTTAATGATCTGTTCCAGAATCTTCCCTGGTATTGATGTCAGACTGACTGGGCGGTAATTATTTGGGTCCTCTCTTTTCCCCTTTTTGAAAATAGGGACAACATTTGCCCTCCTCCTAGTTTATTGTGGACAGAGTTCACTTCATCAGACACTTTCTATGTTATCCGTGTGTGTGTGTGGGTGGGTGGGTGGGTGTGTAAAAAAGATAAAAATTGAAATGCTCATACACAGTGCTATTTTTGTAGAAAAACAGGTGCCAGAGCTCACCATAAACTTCCCCCCATGTTCTCTTAGAAGGAGGTTGGCACCCACCTGAGAGATGCTGGAACTGAGTTCTAGCAAGTTCTGGCTGGGGGAAAAAGCCCTGCTCGTATGCTGATAAATTGTAAAATGCCTCACCGCTTCCCTCTTCCAGCACCCATTCCCCTATTGCTACTGAATTTGTAATAAACAGTTATGTGGGTGAGAAAACCTGACTGACAAGACTTGTTTTGCAATGTAGTCATTTGATTGGATTGGAAAATAAAAATATTGCTCAGAGAAAAAGGGAAGGGGAGAAGAAAGACCTTATACTTATAAACAAGGCTTTTCTTGTGTTGAAGGTGCTTACTGGTATGCAGTAGTGGCCATCTTTTGCTGCCCACGGCAGCCATTTTGTGCTAGCACCTAGAGCAATTTTGTCAATATATGAGTCCTGGCACCTCTCTTTCTTTCTTTTTCAACCAAAAGGTTATGATACTACGATCCTACTACGTATAGCCCCGCTGAATCCAGTAAATCAATCTTGATTTTTAAAAAAAGACTCCTTTCATTCCTCACTTGAAACAGACAGTATTGATCCCACCAGCAGGAAGAAAGGAGCAGAAGCCGGGACAACTGTAAAGCAGATAAATATTTTGCTGCCATTTGCGTGTTGAGTTCCACAGTGCCACCCCCCAAATAATTACACACTTCACACATCAATTTTGTTTAAGGTTTTTGGCATAATTTTGGCCACAACTTTATTCAAATACAAAAAATGTGAGTGGTTGCTTAGGCATTGGTGACTATCTGTCCTTGCCCCCACAGGACAGAGCTGGCACTTCCGGACTCCACCGGAAGCCAGAGTGGGAAACAAGTATTGGGTGAGAAATGAGGCTGGGAATCAATCCAACACTTCTCACCCTCATGTTCCGGTGGGGCTTGCACGGCCCAAGCCCGGCTCCACGGACAGGACGAAAGAATGGCAAGCCCCTGGATTCCTTTAACGGAATTCCCTTTCCGCATCATTTGGAGGGGTAGGCACTTACCCCTCCAAGCACCAATTAACCAATGCCTAACCGCCAACCTTACAAGTTGTGACGATTTGCTACGCAGTAGGCAAAAACCAAATGGCACCAGCCAATCAGCCAGATGGCAAAATTCCTACCGTGCCCCCGCACCAAGGCGAACGACACCATGACAGGCATAGCAAGGTCAAGCGATCAGCTTAAATAAAAAAACCCCCCTATTAAAGGGAGGGAGGGCGGGTGATCCGATGCAAAACGGCCAAGAGGACGTCCCTACGTCTGGCCCTTCTATTTATAACTTCTGACTCCTCCTCCAAATTGGTAACAATCATATTTCCCCAGCAACCCGATTAACCCTAAAGGCCAGGGTTGCAGATTAATTTGCCTAGTCATGGCTGGGCGGCCTGTTCCCCAACCGCAACACGTGCTCTCTGTTAGGGAGAACACGCTTTGCGTGTTGAGTTCCACAGTGCCACCCCCCAAATAATTACACACTTCACACATCAATTTTGTTTAAGGTTTTTGGCATAATTTTGGCCACAACTTTATTCAAATACAAAAAATGTGAGTGGTTGCTTAGGCATTGGTGACTATCTGTCCTTGCCCCCACAGGACAGAGCTGGCACTTCCGGACTCCACCGGAAGCCAGAGTGGGAAACAAGTATTGGGTGAGAAATGAGGCTGGGAATCAATCCAACACTTCTCACCCTCATGTTCCGGTGGGGCTTGCACGGCCCAAGTCCGGCTCCACGGACAGGACGAAAGAATGGCAAGCCCCTGGATTCCTTTAACGGAATTCCCTTTCCGCATCATTTGGAGGGGTAGGCACTTACCCCTCCAAGCACCAATTAACCAATGCCTAACCGCCATGGAGCCTCCAGCTCACCGCCAAACCACTCACAGCCCCAACCAAGACCTCAGCTTGGCAGCCACCGCACCTAACCAAGCCTCATTCCCTGAAGCAGAAAGGTGCACGCCATCATCTCGGAAAAAGGATGGCATCTTAAAAAGAATCGCAGGGTGAGAAATCACATCTCCACCCAGCTCAGCAATTCCGGTGTGTCACAGCTGAATTGATGCGCTTTCTGGCCCTTTCTGTGGCGACTGGGCAATGACTGCCCCTCCAGACGCATCGTTGCAAAAGCTGAGACCAAAATATCATTGCTGTAGGCACCATTGCCCGCAATGTCCCCAAGTCCGTCCAAATTGCAGCACGCAGTGAAGAACGGCCCATAGCCACCAGGTCGTTCTCTCCCAGCTGTATTAAACCAAGACCTCAGCTTGGCCACCACCGCACCAATCCAAGCCTCATTCCCTGAAGCAGAAAGGTGCACGCCATCAGCTCGGAAAAAGGATGGCCTCTCAAAAAGAATCTCGGGGTGGGAAATCACATCTCCACCCAGCTCAAAAATCTTTTTTGAAACAGCAGAATTGATGAGTTTTCTGGCCCTTTCAGTGGCAGCTGGGCAACGACTGCCCCTCCAAATGCGTCGTTGCAAAAGCTTTGACCAGAAAATTTTTTGCTGTTGGCACCATTGCCCGCAGCGTCTCCAGGTCACCCAAAATCGCAGCACGTAGCGAAAAACAGTCCATGGCCACACAGGTCATTCTCACCCAGCTGCACCCCAACAGCAGTGGGCGGCCCTTCCAGCAGCACCTGCCTCCGAATCAGCAGCAGGAATTCTGGCCAGCGCATTCCCCGTCTAGACAGCCAAGGCAACTGCACATGGAGGAAGGCCGAGACCCGGTCCCAATCCGGACTGCCGTGCACTGATGCCAGCCCAATGCATGATGCTGTGCCCCACCATCCAGATGCGGACAGCTGCTAAACCTAAGATAAAACAAGCAAAAATTGTAAGACACCAATAATATTAACGAACATAACCTTTGAATGCATTCGATTTCCAACGACCTGTATTTTATTTCCACCGCCTTATTAACATGCTTTCCGGCCTTCTTGGTGGTAGTTTGTCTAGGCATTGGTTCCCGACTAGCTGCACCTGACCTCAGCAGGGCAGCACTGACGACTGGGCCCCACCATATCGTCAGTACCAGCAAACATTGTGGGGGAGCAATGAATCCCAAGGCAATCGCATCCCGCCAGGTGTCGTTCCCCATAGGGGACAGATGCACCCCATCTGCCCTAAAGAGGGCAACAGCCTTGAAGAAAATTAGGAGGGTGCAATATTACAGAACCACCTAAAGCAAGGACCTATTTTATTTTATTTGTTATTTTATTAACTTTATTTATTTTCTTTATTTTATTCTATTATCCACCGCCTTATTAACATGCTTTCTGGCCTGCTCAGTGGTAGTTTGTCTAGGCATTGGGTCCCAACTAACTGCACCTGACCTCAGCAGGGCAGCACTGACGACTGGGCCCCACCATATTGTCAGTTCCAGTAAACAGCATGGGGGAGCAATGAACCAGGATCAGACTCAAGCTCACCCCAAATGCTCCCAGGGACTCTTGCATGGCCCTACCCCTCAAAAGGGGTCGACAAAAGCATGGCGAATCCTTGGATTCCCTTAATGGAACATCTTTGCGCATTGGAGGGGACAGGTGCTCCAACCCCCCCTCCAGACCACCTTGAACCAATGCCTTAAATTATTTTGAGTCCAGGGAGAGCTGCCATCAACTCAATCCAAGCCCTCTTGCATGCAGGAATGCAAACTTATGCTGGAGGAAGACAGCAAACATTCTCGCCCAGCTGTACCACCAGCACTGCGGGAGGACCTGCACAGGTCACACTCGACCGCACCAAAGGAAGGATCTCCTCCCAAAGCATTCCCCATCTAGACATCCTGTATATGTTCACATGGGCAGGAAGACTGAGATGACGCCCCAGTCCAAACTCGTCAACATGCTTGCCAGCCTAGTGTACAATGCTGTGGCCCAAATGTGCACAGCTGCTCCTATGAAAAAAGGAAATAACAGACAAGCATCGGCACAGACATCATTGTGACACTTCCTGATATAACCCTTGTCAGCGTCAGACTTCCAATGACCCATATTCACAATCCTGTCTACTGACAGGCACCCAGTGTGCAGCCGTTGCAGCAGCACCTAATCGTAAGGAATGAGGAGTGTTCAGCGGTAAGCAAGCCGCAGGCTGTAATAACTGGTGCACGACGTAAGCACATTGGTGCCTGGCTAACGGGAACCCATTTTAATGCACTAGGAGCGGGCAAGCCCCCAGGGAATAAAAAGCCAAATATTCTGTTATCCGGGCAAGGGCCCTCCTCACCTGTGGCGGGAAGCCTGATTGTGGCACTCCTGTCCACTAAGTCTGTTTTAGAGTTACCAACTCTAATGACAAGCTCCAAAGGATAAGGAAAAGTCCAGAAGCAATAAGCCTCCAGACTCTCAGCCCCGTGCTGGCTCCAACAACCATTTTCCCAACCCTCAGTGCGAAAATGCAATGGACTGCTGAAAGGAGTCTCACCTTGATGTTTAACCAGCAGACAAGTTTTAACTTGTTGCAGATACTGCATAGGTAAAAATTGACTGACTTCCCGCCCACTGTCCTATGAGGTTGGAGGTTCCAACCTTCCAAGGCCCTGTGCACTGCAAACTTTATACAAGGGTCTCTGAAAAATAAAGCTTCAATGTAACAGACATTGCAGCGGACTGAATTCGGATAGTTATAACCGCATGCCCAATCTGCAGCAGGTGGACCAAATACTGCAGGATCTGCTCAGAGGATGGGGGCAAATTCTTCTGAATGGCCGAGAACTGCCAGCTTAAGGCTAAGAAATCCATCCAGGCCTTCCCATAAGAGGTAAAAGCAAAAGGGGAAATGGAAACTGCCGCTCTCTGTAATTACTAATTGTTGTCAAAATGCCACAGGTGGTCTGGAAAAGTCTGGCAATAGCTGAGTCTGGAGCCCAGGATCTGAAGCGCTTCATCTGAAAATCGGATAGTGTTTCAGTGTAATTTGGAGCGTAGAAAGCACAATATTAAACCTTAAGTGGCGCAGCTTGAAAGCATGAGCGGAGGGGCGGAGACTGTGCTAGAGTGTGAGGACTGTTTAGCCAAGACCTCACCACTACCTGGTTATCAGACCAAAAGCAGATCCGATGGTCACTGAACTCCTCGGGCCACATGTGAACTGCTACTACAATGGGGAAAACTCAAGAAAAGTTATGTCACATGATTGCCTCACCACACCTGGCTTGAGGCCATAGCTTTGCACACCAGCAGCCCTTGAAATAAAAACCAAAGGGCAAAGATCCAGCAGCACCAGCATGAACCTGAAAATCCCTGTGCGGGTTCAAGGTATCCTGCCATGGCGAACTACTATTGCATACATTCAGGAATTGCTACCATCGCCTGATATCTGCCTTCACCACACTTGGTAGGCATACACAAAGGTAAGGGGACCTCTGTCAGCATCGCCCGTGAGCCAGTGCCACCAACTGGACTCATCCACTTCAGCCCCAACTGGGCTAGGCGAGCTGGGTAGCACTTCCAGAGACCACCTTCTGCACAGGAACAGGTCAAAGTGCTGTGGACTCACAGCTTAGAGTTGTGAGCACCGGATTCACTCCCACAAAAAGACAGTCGTCACACAGCAGAGTACAGCAGAGTCTAGCAGAGTATATAAACAACTCAGAGAGCAGCTCTGTAGAATATCTTCTTTATTCTATCTACAACTATACAAACTATATACAGAGCTTAATAGGTCTAAGCATAAATAAATGCTGCACTGCACTGAGTGTCTGCAGCTGCCCTTAGCAGCAACCTTATCTCTACACATGATCTCTAACACTCAGTCTCTCTCTCTCTCTGACACTGACTGACTGACTGATTTGGTGCTGGAGCAGAATAAGTAGAGACCAGAACACGCCTCCTCCTCTCTGGAAAATCAGCAGACTCCTCAGGAGATTCTTGGATATGGGAGGGGTGAAATCTAGGCAGCCTGGCCTAGTGGGAAGATTAGTTAAGTGACCCAGCAAGATCGGATCTGGTGAAGCATCACTTGCTACAGAGGAAGTATTACAAAATAACTTCCTTCAAGGCAGACAGCTTCTCCATAGGCAAGTGGTATGTTTTAGCAACGATATCCAACTGGATCCCTAAATAAAATGGGAATATGGGCAAAAGGTATTGAGCTATTGCTTGCCAGCTTCCAGCCCCCGCTTAGGCAGGGGGCATCTTGTGCTGCCATCATGATATGTAAATTTACAGGGCCGACGCTGGCCAGAACCCCTAAAGAAGTCCCAACCAAGCTGCCGCCGAGCCAGCTTCCTTTTCAGACACACACTCTGTGCAATGCAAAAAACACACTCTGTGCAGTGCACACACTCTCCATGCAATGCAACTACACACTCCGTGCAATGCAAAAAACACGCTCTGTGCAGTGCAACTACACACTCCGTGCAATGCACACACAAACCCTCCGTGCAATGCAACTACACACTCCGTTCAATGCAACTACACACTCCGTGCAATGCAAAACACACTCCCTGCAATGCACACACCCTTCATGCAATGCAACTACACTCCATGCAATGTAACTACACACTCCGTGCACTGCACACACCCTCCATTCAATGCAACTACATACTCCGTGCAATGCACACACACTCCGTGCAATGCAAAAAAAAACACACACTCTGTGCAATGCAACAACACACTCCCTGCAATGCAACTACACACTCCGTGCAATGCACACACACCCTCCATGCAATGCACACGCTCGGTGCAATGCCACTGCAAATCTCCTAGCAATGCAATGCAATTGCAGCCCATGCTCTGCAACGCAAACTGCAATGCGGGCACGCAAGGTGCTTTCTCCCAGTTGCATATTGCAAACGTGGCGCCCGTTACATCCCTTGCAGTGAGGTAACCACCAAAAGGACCTAAGTGTCCAGGTAGAGCAATGGGGGAGCATGCAGCTGTCCCATACAGGGACCAATCCTGCAACCTAGGCATTACCGGCACTATCCGCTGACCCAGTGAAACCAATGCTTCATGGACCACATGGGGACACTATTCAGGCCGGAAACACTTCCAGGCCATCGAATTCTAGGGCAAAGCCCTAGGATCACCTGCTAGGCCAGGCATAAATGTTTCCAGTGAAATAGCAGAGTTGATGTAGCCCCCAGCTTGTCCAGGTACCCCTGCTTGCCCTTTTTGAGGGAAGCACCCCTTCAAGAAACCCAAAGTTCTTTTATCACAAATGGGCCGCTTAAGGAAAATAAACTTGTTCAGAAACAGCATAGTTCAAGAGCATATACAGAGTGCTCATAGTCCTTGGAGGCACAGAGAGCCATAAAGCCAACCTTCGGGGATACTATAAACGAAAGTGATACCAGCTAAGCTGGGAACAGCCCTGACTAGCCCCACAATTTCAACAAGAGAAATGGGGGAAACCTTTTTGCGAAAGAAAGCCCCTAACGGGGGGCTCTCTCCCTATTGGGAAAGGCAAGCCACAGATACAGGGAGAATCTTCCCACAGGGCAGGGTAAGGGGTGGGGTGGGAAATTGAACAGGAAAAGGGGGGAATTAAATTATTTAAGGGACTAGAGAGGATTAAAAAGAAAGGGGGAAATAAAGGGGGGAATTAAATTATTTAAGGGACTAGAGAGGATTAAAAGAAAGGGGAAATAAAAAATAAAGAAATGTAACCAGACAATGAGAAGATTGTCCAAGTGCTCCATCTGATCCGATGCAAAACGGCCAAGAGGACGTCCCTACGTCTGGCCCTTCTATTTATAACTTCTGACTCCTCCTCCAAATTGGTAACAATCATATTTCCCCAGCAACCCGATTAACCCTAAAGGCCAGGGTTGCAGATTAATTTGCCTAGTCATGGCTGGGCGGCCTGTTCCCCAACCGCAACACGTGCTCTCTGTTAGGGAGAACACGCTTTCTCTGCTTTGCTCCCTTCTGAAGGGAGAGGGGAGATGTTGGAGCATCCATGAAGGACCCTGGACCCAGATGTTAAGTTGTGGGTGAACATATCAGAGGACACAGCGATCCTTCAGACAGCTCTTGTTTATTCACAGGCCACAACAGAACTGAACTGAAGGGTTCAGCCAACCAGCTTATATAGAGCTCAACTACAAGGCAACAGTAACAACTTTCTGTAACTATCCAATCACTGAACGTCACTTTCAATTCCTTATTTGCATATGTGGACCTGAGTGAAAACTATCTACAGTATCCCCCCGCTGGCCCAGGGTGAGAACTTCAGTACATAACACCAGACACTGCCGATTTGCAGCAGCTGGCCTGATGACAGACTTCTGGGCCAGGTTAAAGCGAGGGAATTGCTAGCTTGAAGGGGATTGCTTTTGGATGATGGGATCTGACTTTCCATTTGCCTGGGGATTAAATAAGCAATTGCATGTGGACCAGATAATGCACTACCACCACTGAACAACAGCTGTTCCTAGGCCTACCTCTTTTTGCCATTCCTAAGAGAGTACTTTCAAATGTCAATGTAAGCACTTTTCCCGTAATTTCATTGGTGTCGTTTTCTACCCCATACGAAAATAGTAACAGGGCGTAATCCTGTGATAAAATGTTGCGGTCAGTGCAGCAACGGAACAAATCATGTGCTTTTCATGTGAAAATAAATGATCTGAGCATTATTTTTTTAAAAAAACAACAACCCATGCCTGTCATCAGGGATTTGGGTGAAGAGAACATGAAGGGTGTTTCACGTATGACGCAGCAGGAAGCGTCTGGCACCATATATACACCTGGCAGGAAGCCACAGGTCCTTTCAGTCTGATAATAGTATAGAAGGTGTAGCTTTGACATTTTAAAACTGAATGGTAAGACAGTGGAAAGAGACTTCACCAGAGTAGCTGGAATTTCCTGGGCTGTAGGACGTTTTAAGGCACAGTTTCTTTCTGTGTGGAGAAAGAGATCGGATAAAGCAAGTCTTTGCAAAAGGTTAGTACTGGATGTTTGAAGTAAGTGACTTTTTTCAGCCTTAGCATGTGCAATTCTATACAGGTCTACCACAAAGTAAGCTCCATTGCAGCCAGTGGAACCCAGTGTGGAAATAGGATTGCAGTTTAAGATACTTTAAATTATCTGCTGTGTGGGTTATGAGTTAAATATTAACTTCAAAAAGCTACTGGAGCAATGCAATAATTTTTTTGCAGTTTGCTGACTTTACAGTACGTTTGCAGAACTTTGACACAAGGAAAGAGGGGAGAATTAATTGCATTTTAATCAATGAAAGCAGGACAAGTGAAAATAAAGCATGGGGTGGATTAGCCAGGGCAAAGAGTGAAAGCACAGGATGAGGAGAGGAAGGGAAGATAAAGAGCGGCTGAAATTCAGCAAAGAGAAGGGGCTTGGGCATGAAATGTGGTTCAGAATGGCATGTTTTGCTCTGAAGCAAAGCCACAGGTCAGAGAGGAATGTTCCCTCGTGGTGTGAGAAGGGGGATTTCATATGTTTTTCTGTTGCTGGAGGGAGCGGAAACATTGTTGGAGCTCTTGTAGAAGAAAGGCATTGCTGAAAAAAGCCAATTTGGAACAGACTACCATCATTTTAGGGCCGTGGGTGGCAGTGTGGGTTAAACCACAGAGCCTAGGACTTGCCGATCAGAAGGTCGGCAGTTCGAATCCCCGCGACGGGGTGAGCTCCTGTTGCTCGGTCCCTGCTCCTGCCAACCTAGCAGTTTGAAAGCACGTCAAAGTGCAAGTAGATACATAGGTACCGCTCCAGTAGGAAAGTAAACGGCGTTTCCATGCGCTGCTCTGGTTCGCCAGAAGCGGCTTAGTCATGCTGGCCACATGACCCAGAAGCTGTACACCGGCTCCCTCAGCCAGTAAAGCGAAATGAGCGTCGCAACCCCAGAGTCGGTCATGACTGGACCTAATGGTCAGGGGTCCCTTTACCTTTGCCATCATTTTATGGGGCGAAATAAAGGCTGTAAAAATCCCACAACATACTTTTCTGGGAATAAGCACCATTGAATTCTGTGGCCCTTGTTTCTGTATAGGACTTGGCTGCATAAGACAGGAATCCCTAAGCACACTTTCCTGGAAGTGAGTGACATGACACTGAGTTTCATGGGACTTGCTTCCAGGGAAACATGCATAGGATTGTGTTGTAAAGGGGGGGGGGGAGTTGAGTTTCCATGTCACCATTTTAATATTATTATGCACCATTATTTTAAATCTATTGCAAAATGTCCTTAAATTTAGGATTGCTTTATGCACACAACAACACCTGTTGATTTGATGTCTGTACAGCTTGCAATCAATAAATAAGAAAGAATATGTTGATTTTCTGCATACTGTTAAATGCAGATAATACAAGAATGGAACATGTGCAGTTTTTGAATTTTTAGTGCAAGCCAAAACAGCTCATGACCCCCCGAGAACAACTTGGGTCGCCCCTCAAGGCAGTACCCTTTGCTCCTTTCAGTTGGCCCCAGCTGCAAATTTTCATTGTCCACCCAACCACCCATCTGGGTCCAGCTGCAAACCTCTGAATCTCATGATCTGCCAAGATAGCATCAGCATGTGAAAACAGCTAAAGGCGAGGGAGTATTTCTTTAAGGTGAAATAACTAGATGATCTCAATGAAACCAACTTTACATGTTAAAAGAATGACAAGGCTCACAATTTTGCAGCTGCCGTACTGGATTTGGACCTTAACAAGTCCTAAACTGCCTGCAGGGGGACTGTTTGCATTGCTTTTTCACTTACAATTACATTTAACCTTTCTGTTGTGCTGTGGATTTCACTCCAGTCTTAAACGATGCGCTGCCTGGGCATGTAGAGCTGGTAAAGAGCTTTTGAGCTATGACATGTTTGCAGAACAGTGATCTCGTTCATTCATTTTTGAGGGCAATGGAAATCTTGGTGTTTGCTTTAGATTAAGTTTTCATCAGCCTTTGAGCATTAATACCTGTGACTCAGCCTCGGTTGACTTGCTTCATAGTAACTCCCAAGCCGCTGTTCTTTTCTCCCTCCAGTGTTCTCCTTTGTGTCAGGTATAAAAAGCAAGATGATGTGGCTCAGACATAATGATATTGAGCTGAGAAACCACCCTAGTCATATTGTGTTTGTAAGCAGTGTTTAAAGCAGAGTTTCCCAGCTCAGACACCATGGGAACGTTGTTTAACGTGTCAGTATATAAGCACTGAAGGCAAACATGTGAAGAGAGGGAGGAGGAAATACACATTGCACATGCACACTGCTCATTCTCGAGCCAGTAAACAATGGTTTGTTGTTTCTTTGTCGTTTGAACTTGGTTTAGGGGGATGGGGACTCAACTGAGGGTGCAGTCAGATGTGGGGAATTCTGCATTTGTTTTCCTGATTATAAGGCTAGCACTGCTCTCCCAAATTCTAAGGTTCCATTTATACTGCATTACCTATTGTGTTGGATGCAGGTGGCGCTGTGGGTTAAACCACAGAGCCTAGGGCTTGCCGATCAGAAGGTTGGCGGTTCAAATCCCCTCAACAGGGTGAGATCCTGTTGCTCGGTCCCTGCTCATGCCAACCTAGCAGTACAAAAGCACGTCAAAGTGCAAGTAGATAAATAGGTACCGCTCCAGCAGGAAGGTAAACGACATTTCTTTGCACTGCTCTTGTTCGCCAGAAGTGGCTTAGTCATGCTGGCCACATGACCCGGAAGCTGTACGCCGGCTCCCTCGGCCAATAAAGCAAGATATGCGCCACAACCCCAGAGTCGGTCACGACTGGACCTAATGGTCAGGGGTCCCTTTACCTTACCTATTGTGTTGTGCAACTGGCTTTCTGATTAAGATACCATCATTAAATTTTAAATGGGGGGGGGGCTGTATCCCAGAATACTGCCTCAAATTTCATCCCATGAAATTACAACACAAAGCTCCAGGAATTTTTTTGAGTTAACAGGTTTGTAAATGGTTTGTTTCTGGAAGAAAATAATACAGAAGTGAGCACTGAACTTCTGCTAGTTTTCCAGAAGTGGCCTTTACACCCTGTGAACGACAATGTAAAATGTGGAAGTTAACAGGTAAGGAAATGTTGGGAAAACATAATAAATTGCTGTCTGAATGGAGATCAAGTTCCGTCCTGACCTACTTATTATAATTTAAAGCCTCTAATCCATGGGTAGGCAAACTAAGGCCTGGGGCCGGATCCGGCCCAGTCGCCTTCTAAATCTGGCCCACAGACGGTCCAGGAATCAGCGTGTTTTTACATGAGTAGAATGTGTCCTTTTATTTAAAATGCATCTCTGGGTTATTTGTGGGGCATAGGAATTCATTCTTCTTCTTTCCCCCCCAAAATAAAGTCCGGCCCCCCACAAGGTCTGATGGACAGTGGACCGGCCCCCTGCTGAAAAAGTTTGCTGACCCCTGTTCTAATCTGAACCAGCCTTCACCAATCCGACACCCTCCAGATATTGTTTGACTCCAATCCCATCGTCCCTGGCCCTTGGTCAGGCTGACTGGATCTGATAGGAGCCATTGTCCGAAACATGTGGGAAGGACAGATCTAATCCATACAATTCAAGTTGTTTCCATAAATTTGTGAGCATCGTTAGCATAAAGAATATAAACAAGGGATTGAATTATAATAAATGTGACAGAAAGCCATGCCACAATTTCAGACCCAACAATATCTACCTATAGAGCCCATTTCAATGCCGATGAGTTTGTAGGTTATTATGGCTAATGACTTTTGAGATTTTGTGCGTGGGCACCAATATAAGATATTATTTATTTCATAAAATGTATACACCATTTGATTGTAAAAACATTGTTTACAGTGTTCTCCCCTTAAATATCCTTTGGACTATAGTCTTTGGAAATCAGACAATCCTTCCATGTCCTTTTCCTGTTGTAACCACAAGAATACTCAGCCTTTCCATCTGTGCATAATACATATTCTCTTCATTTTGCTCCACCTAATCAAGCTTTTCAGCAAAATCGTACCTGCATGGTTGTGTACACAATTTATTTAATTAACCTTTTTCTTCTCCCCATTAAATGGCACTCATCAGGAAACCAGCAGCTTGGAAATATGTCCGGGAAACCAAAACTGACGTATTTTGAAGGCAGAGGAAGAATGGAGTCCATCAGATGGCTCTTAGCAGCAGCTGGAGTGGAGGTTGGTTGCTTATGTTTGGAAAACTCCCCTTACACTATTGTATGCTTGGAGCTTTGAACAGGAGATTTCACAATTCACAGCTCACACTCTTAGCTATTTCTGTATTAATAATAATAATAATAATAATAATAATAATAATAATAATTTATTATTTATACCCCGCCCATCTGGCTGGGCTTCCCAGCCACTCTGGGCGGCTTCCAAAAGAACATTAAAATACTATAATACATCAAACATTCAAAGCTTCCTGAGACAGGGCTGCCTTCAGATGTCTTCTAAAAGCCTGGTAGTTGTTGTTCTCTTTGACATCTGGTGGGAGGGTGTTCCACAGGGAAGGCGCCACTACTGAGAAGGCCCTCTGCCTGGTTCCCTGTAACTTGGCTTCTCACAGTGAGGGAACTGCCAGAAGGCCCTTGGCGCTGGACCTCAGTGTCCGGGTAGAACAATGGGATGGAGACGCTCCTTCAGATATCTACAGAAGAGCCAATGCAGTGCCTTTATGCAATGAAAAGAACTGGCATGACATAGGAATGAAAATAACTTGATCTGTTTTCCTGTCTTTTTCCAGTTTGAAGAAACGTTTTTGAAAACAAGAGAACAGTATCTGAAGTTAATCAAAGGTAAAACTCACGGTGCAAATCTACATATGCCTATTCAGAGGGGAACCCCATTAAATTCAGCGGGGTTTATGCCCAGATAAGTGAACAGCTTTTTGCTACCCATGTATCTTTTTCTCCAAAATCTGAAAATACCATTTGACATGTTTAACAAATATGTCATCTGAAATGACAGTCAAACTCCATTCATTTGTTTAAGGATAACTTTGCAGGTGGCTTGCACGTCCAACTAAATCTGAGCAAATGCCTGAACCTTTACTTATAACCTGGATTTAAGGCTGCTGACAAGGGGGTTAAATTGATTGTAACTGCACTATACTGTAAATGCTCAGTCTTTATCAGCATATATGGTGCAGCTATTATCAGTTAAACCACTAAGAATAGGCTTAAATCTCCCAGGTTATAAATGGCTTAAATCTAGGTTCTTAAGTGGATTGTTTGCTCAGATTTAGCTAGATGGCCAAACTACAAGATTGTCCTTGGAGAGATTAGTGGAGTTCAACTGACTTTCCAGATGACATACTGACAAAGGGTACATGAGCAGCAAAAGCTACCATGAATGGTTGTTTCCTGGCACCTTGCATTGCTTATTTTCCTTACTGTGGGCAACTCATGCATGCATCTGAGTTTTTATATTGAATGTTGGTGCTGTAGGTGCAGACAATGTTTCATGAGAACATTCATCTATAGATAACATGCAGCGAGGAATGCACAGAGATTGCTGCTATTTCTCACAACTGTTTGACTCTTATGTCACTATTTTTATTTCAGCTAGAAGTAGGTATGTGGCTGAACTCTTGCGCTAGCTAGACTGTTGTTGAGTTTTTTTGAGAACTGAAGTTAGTTTGAGAGAGACCTCAGCATCCATGGATCTGCACACACACACTTCTTTTGTCCCACTATTGTTACCCCTGGTCAAACAGGTTTTGCATGTTTTTCTGAAACCACAAAATGTTTACCAAAGGCAAAAGTGGAATGCCCACATGCAAGAAGCAGCAAAAGAAGCAGAATCTTTCTTTTGTCCAGCACAAGTCATGCTGTTGCCTCTTCTGCTCCTGAATGTCCCAAATATAAAATATAAAAAGTAAAATCTATATTGGTAGGAATATATTGGTAGGCATCAGGCTTGTTTACACATTTTTGTGTACTTGAAGAAGCCATGGTCCGATCTGAAAAATACAAATATTTAGGTTACAAAACTATATATATAAAAAAATTAAGCTTGCAAAACAATAATTACCATGTGGCTAGGGTAGATCAACGTGTCAGTGTCCACTTATCCCCAGTGTAAATATGGCATATCGGCAAAAGTCGGAAACTGAAGGATAATAGCATGTACACGAAAATCAATTTCAGATTATCAGCATTGAAAGAACATATAAGAACAATTGAAAAATCTCATGCAACAGAAAATGAAAAAAAAAATGTTGGAGATCTGGACGGGGGGAACATAATTAATATTCTCCCCAAAATGTGTAATATTCCTCAGTGCAAAAGATCTTTTGAATTTTATTGCATGTTACATAATCCAGGCTGCAATCCACAAGCTGTTCCTTGAAGGCAGTTTTAAATGGGCTTGAGTACCTGGGCTGTGGGATAGAATATTGTAACATGCCTCCTTGGAACAATTAGCTTTATTTTGCTTGGTGTATTCTTTGGGGGTGGTAGATTATAAAATGGCCCCAGGATCTGACATTCAAATGGCCTGAGCATGCAGAAATCTGTCCAGATTTAAAGGTGTGGTTGATTCTTGGAATGCTGCAGAACCCATGGGAAGCTGGAGGTTTGAATCATATGCAAAACAGGGCCTGGGTTAGAAAATTTACTGCTTAGCAATGTTTTCGAATCCTTTCAATTATTTTAAGCGTTGTTTAGCCAAAAAGGTTCCCAGAGTGGCTTACAGATCTTGAAAATAAACAAGACAATTCCTGCTCTCAGGCTAACAGTCTAAAAGATGTGACACAAAAGGAAAAAGGTGTTGGGCAGAGAAGAAAATAAGCAAAAAGCTGATACCAGTTCTTAGTGCTACTAGGTAAAGGTAAAGGGTCTCCTGACCATTAGGTCCAGTCGTGACTGACTCTGGAGTTGTAGCGCTCATCTCGCTTTACTGGCCGAGGGAGCCAGTGTACAGCTTCCGGGTCATGTGGCCGGCATGACTAAGCCGCTTCTGGCAAACCAGAGCAGCACATGGAAACTCTGTTTACCTTGCTGGAGCAGTACCTATTTATCTACGTGCTTTGGAACTGCTAGGTTGTCAGGAGCAGGGACCGAGCAACAGGAGTTCACGCCATCACAGGGATTCGAACCGCTGACCTTCTGATCAGCAAGCCCTAGGTTCTGTGGTTTAACCCACTAGTTTCTTCTAAAAAGCCAAAAGGGGCTGGTCTCTCTGCAGAACTAATATAGGAGCCCTAGCAAAGCACTTCTTGCTATGCTGAGCTGATTTCCCCCAACTCTGCAAACTGTGTAAAGTATTGGTTGTTTTTTCTATCTTAGGTTGTGAGCTTGATGCAATCTTGCGTTAGAGACTCACACAGGTGGTATCTGGGAAAGGTAGGAGAGCTTATTCAGTGAGTCGAATGTTGGACTCATTAGTCACAATAGCAGGGAGAAGTCCGCTTTTCTTCTCTGACACCGGAAGAGCCTCCAGTCTATTTGGAAGGTTGTACACACATTCCAGGCATGAGATACGTTACTAAATGATAGTACTGTCGATTGAAATTTCTCTTGGCTGTTTGCCTTCTGGCAGAAAGGGAGGCCACACGCTAGCTTTGAAAGTGCTTCACTGTGGAGGGATCTTGCCACATTTCCTTAATCTCACAGAATAACTATTTTGGAAAGATGGATGACTTTGCTTTTGCTTTCCTAAAGATGGATACTTGCTGTTTGATCAAGTCCCTCTGGTCGAGATGGATGGGCTGAAGCTGGTCCAGACCAAGGCCATCCTCAACTACATCGCGGGGAAATATAACCTCCATGGGAAGAACCTGAAAGAAAGAGCACAGTACTGTATCATGGTTCACCATACTGTACTAGATAGCTGCATTAAAAGACTCCAGTGGCGTTAACAGTATTTGCACATGCTCACAAATTTGCATTGCCCAGGAAAGAGAAAAAAAGCTGTGAGAGGCCAAGGAAAAGATATTCTGGAAGAGTTTGGCTTCTGGTTTGGTGTCTAACTTGTTCTAACACCCATCCCATATGTGTGTTCATCCGGTGTGTTACATTTTATGGGTGATGTCCAGTGTTGATCACACTCAGAATAGACCCACTGAAATCCATGAGCAAAAGGCCACTGATTTCAATGGTCTCCTTGTTCTTCTATGTATGACTAACCTTGGCTTTTACCCTAACATCCTACTGTTATGTGCTCTCACTTTAGAGTGTCAAGGAGCAGTATTTAGAGGCTCGGCTTCTTTTAGGATGATGGAGAGGGAACCCTGAAGGCTTATGGTGCCTTTGTATATAATGGCGTTATTTACATATCTAGGGAAGTAAGCAGCCTTTCCACCAGAAAGTAGCAGCTCCCTAGGCAGCTGTTTCTTCAGCTTCCTTGAAATAGCTCCTAGGTTCAGCTAATTCCACTTAGAAACTTCCAGTTCTCTCTCTCTCTAAGGGGGTTGAGATAACCGCTAAGCATTGAAATAATGCATGAGGATAGGTCAACAGACCACATAAGCTAGACCCACCTCCCACTTTTATGTTCCTATTTTCCCAAGAAGTTCAATCTAGCAGATTGATTTTCCTTATCCATGCCTGCCTTGTCCTCACAGCATTGACATGTATGTGGAAGGAACCATGGACCTGATGGGCATGATTCTGGTGTATTCTTTCTCTCCACCTGAGCAAAAGGAGAAGCAGCTTGCTTCTGTTCTTGAGAAGGCCACTACCAGGTACTTCCCAGTCTACGAAAAGGTATGACAACAATGATTCCCATTCGTAGCTACATCAGGGATGGGGAACCCAAAGCTGAGTGACACATTACCCAGGACCAGCCTGTGCCTTCTAGATCTTTTGGACAACAATTCCCAACTGGCAGGGTATTTCAAGGACCAGTCCTTACCCTCTCCTTCCGGGTCTTCAAGAGTTTATTTGCAGTGCCTTGTCCAACTTTATGTTACCAAATCAAAGGTTGGACTAAATCGATGCCTAGGGTTGTCCCTTTTTTGTTTTCAACTTCATCACTTGATAAAGATTTGCATAGCTGGGAATATAGTTTGCAGGGAGAGGGCTAGATTTCTCCCTCCAGGCATTCAAGTCCCAGCAGGCAGGTCTTCTCAGCCTTGGCTGCCAAGTGATGGCCGTTCCACCAGGCATCACTTCTGTCTAGTAAGTCTCTCTGTAAACTAATAGTGATCTCAATTCTTTGAGTGCTGGTTTTTACGCAGCCAAGATGGCATCACACAGACATATGAGGGAGGTATCAGCATGCTTTGGGGAACCCCTGAGGTTTTCGCAAAAATGAAAGCTCTTTAGGTTGGGGGGGGGCACTAAGGCAGTTTAAAAAAAAAAAAAAAAACAAAACACCTTGAAACACCGAGAAGGGGCAAAGCATGGTGTGCTGAGTGACTGGGTATTTTTTTTGGGGGGGGAGCCTAAAATGAGGATGGGTAGCTAGAATCTTCTACCCTGCAAATTCTGATGATTCCCTCACAGCAGGGGGGAGTGTTTCACCTGCATTATCTCTTATTTGAGCCTGTCTCGCCTGGTCCAAATATGCCTGTAAGGGAGAGGGGTGGGGAGGGAGCTATCAAGATCTGCGTAGCACATATGATGTTTGAATAGAAGTCGGCCGCACTATCCCAAATTCCCCAGAAAAATTAAAAGTACATTCTTTATTTTTGTTTTCTAGGCCCTGAAACAGCCTGGACAAGAGTTTCTCGTTGGCAATCGCCTCAGCTGGGCAGACGTACAGCTGCTTGAAGCAATCTTAATGGTAGAGGAGCTAAAAGCTGATGTTCTTGCACCCTTCCCTCAACTGCAGGTAAACGGTTGGTCAAGTGCTTTGCGCATAATTCTGCTCCTGTCATGTCTCAGAATGCATCGGTTCTGACCTCTGGATTGATGTGTGTAGAATTCAACTAAGGCTAAACTTGACCCTTCTTTCTCTCTTTGGCGATCACTCATAGCCGAGTAAGATTGTCTTCCATAAACACAGTTTTAACAATGAGTCCGTAAGTGACTGTGGAGGCCAATTCTGGATCCACATGTCCTTCTACAGTGGGGACATTGGTTTCTGGGTGGGAGTTGATCACGGTGTGGATTTGCCAAGTGTGCCTTCCTCTTAGCACATTTCTCTCTTGCATCCTGAGTTTGAGTGTCTTCAAAGCCCATGGCACCTTTGGTAAAGGCTGTTTTCCAACTGCAGCGCTGGCCTGCGAGCGCTCCAGTTGGAGAACAGCCTTTACCAAAAGCTTGACCCTTACACAAGGGTCATTACTATAATGATTCACTATCTGGGCAACTGATTCCAGGAAGCTGCCTTCTAGACTGCCAGTCCATCCAACTCAGCTTTGTCTACGCCAACTGGCCAATTCTCCATAATTTCAGACAGGCGAACCTCTGAGCCCCACTTGGGGATTGAACCTGGAACCTTCTGCATACAAAGCAGAGGTTGTACCATGGATTTATGGCCCTTCCTGCTCCTTCCCTGCTCCCTCTCAGCATGTTGGATGAAGGACTCTGGGCAGGGTACAGTGATCTCTCTTTGCTCCTCTTCCTCACCCCCGCAATCTTTAGGCAATGAGCTGTGACCATGATTCACTGATTTTTACAGTGCTTGATTGTTAAAACAACAACAACAACCCTCAAAGCTGTCAGCTCAGTGGTGTTGATGTGATGAAGCGAGCCAAGGGAGAAACCAGACCACTGTGCCCACCTTCGCTCCCCACACTTCTCAAGTCCTGCTGCTACCTTGACGCAGTGGCTCTCTGACACTGTTCTTGGCAGACTGGCAGGGCCTAAGTGCCAGTGGGGTAGCGTGGGTTGCTGGCACCTGAGGCGGGGCAAGTATTATCCCCCCCCCCCCGCTGGTGGACTGGGCAGCTGGTGTGGGGGCACGTGCTGGGGTGTGTGTGTTTGCACAGAGCCCGCAAGGAGGATGAACGGAGCCCACCTCCAACAGGCTCTTTGCTGGCTGCTTCCATCCACCTGCCCTCTGAACCAACCCACCCACTGCCATGCCTCAGCTGGTAGGGCTCTGTGCCTGTCTTGAGGGTGCCTGGTTGTGCCCCCTCAAACATGTGCACCCCGGGCCACAGTCCCCCTGCCTCCCCCAAAGGCACACTCCACAGAGCTGCTTCCCTGGGCACAATCCCCATCTTGTTTGCATCTCGAGGCCCCAAGACCCACCCCCAAAATAAACACACACAGACACTTATATTAGTTTAAGTTTTTTGGGCAAATTTTGGCCACAACTTTATTGAAATACAATCACGTGAGTGGTATTGGCTTAGGCATTGACTCCCCACTATAACTGACTCCACCTCTCAAGGTGATCGTCCAATGGGGTAAACCAAATGAGGGAGCAAGGTCAATGAGGACCAACCAAAGCTCACCCCTGGGTTCCTGTGGTCCTGGCATGGCCCTAGCCCCTCAAGCAGACTTCAGACTAGATCCAGGACCCCCAGATTCCTTTAACGGAATACCCTGTTCCTGGAGGGGCAGGTGATGGCCGCACCTCCCCTCCCCACACTCCAACTGAGCCAATGCCTAACCACCACCTTACAAGTTGTGACGATTTGCTAAGGGGTAGGCGAAAACCAAATGGCTAAAAGCCAATCTGCCAAATGGAAAAAAATTCCTACCCAGCCCCTGTTCCAAAACAGGTGACCCAAACCAAAGCAAGGCCAAGTGACTCTACCTAAACTAGGGAGGGTGGGCGGGTGTTCAGCTGTGCAAATGCAACTGCTCCACTTGCATAACACTGCTGCTTTTAAAGCCCCTGGGATCATGCCACCTACTGGCTATTGGCTAAAGCAGCCTGGCATGATCCCAGGGGAATGGCCAGGACTTCCTGCTCCTTCCACCATTTTAACCCTGTCAGGTGAGCTCTTGGGTCCTGAGTGCAACCAGGACCCTCTGTTATGAGGATCCCATTTACTTGTTTACAAGTACTGGCAAAGGGGCAGCAGGGGTTGAAAGAGGTCATGGTTAAAGGATCGATGCCAGCTGGCAAGGCAGCAGAGAACACCAGGTTGGTGGCATCAGAGATCAAGAAGGAAGCTGGGTGAGAGGGTATGTTTCTGGTTCAGAACTCACGAGGCCGGCAAGCTGCTGTCTGTTCTGAATCCAAGTGTACGGAGTCATTTGGATTACTTCAGACCTTCTGCCTGAAAGGGTTTCGCGCTGGTTTGTACATGAATTGAACCAGATTATCTTCATTAGTGCTGTGAATCAAGACTGGAGTAGGGATAGATGAATCTGTTAGATTCAAGTTGTCTCTGCTTCTCAGTTTTCCAATCTCAAGTGGAGTTTGCTACCTTTCCAGGTTTTTTTCACCAGGTTTTTTTAGTGCGCATATTTATTAACATGGAGATTATTGTATCCAGTGTAGCAGGCTAATACACCCACCTTTGCAAGTGATTTCCCCTAATAGAAATCATTTGGGGAACTCATCGTCACTTACAGTATATGCGATTTTTGTGCACTTTTCTCTAAAAATTCCATTTTTGTGGAGGGGAAAAGTTCATTTGGAGAAGCGCATAGCAAAATGCAAAGAAGTGCAAATGCTGAAGGACAGTTTCTTGTTTCGTGGAACATGAATTATGCTATTTATCCTTAAAATGCAAATTTCTCCACTATCCTTAGGACAAATGGGAAGAAGTGAAGTTTTTCGGGGGGGGGGGGGTGGCAGCAGGAACATGTACTCAGGAAGTTCCCACATAGCTCCAGCAATGTGCCCAGAGGCTTCCACTTATGCAACTGATTGCCGCATCTGGTTTCCATATCAAAGAAGTGGGCCTTTTTGGCAGATTTAGATGTTGGCACCAAAGAGTGGGATCTATTCATCTATTCATCGGGGAGCAGCAACCAGACCTTGTGGATATTAGCTTTTTTATATGCAGGGCAAGTCTCTCTTTCTGGTGGTTGCTTTATATTGACACAATTCCTTTCTAAACAGATCTTCAGGTTGTATTTTCAAAAATTCTTTTCAAAGGATCTTGCTCCATACTCAAGAAGCTATTCTGTAGCTTAGGGGAGGGAAACTTATTTGCTTTATTTGTTCATCTTTTGCTCTAGGCTTTCAAAGCAAGGGTAAGCAATCTTCCCGCTATAAAGAAATTCCTGCAGCCTGGAAGCCAAAGGAAACCGCCCCCTGACGATGCATATGTCGCAACTGTGCGTGAAGTTTTCGCGAGTGAATAAGAAGCATTGCATCAGATTTTTAAGTCACTATGACTGCTGAAAGTCAGTGGGTCTGTAAATTAAATGATTGTTACCTCTCATGAAAAAGCAAGACGTGACGACACAGAATGTTGAGCAGATGTTGTTTCTGTGCATGGGGGTAAATTGATTTAAAGTATGTAAAGTGCCTGCAT
This sequence comes from Podarcis vaucheri, assembly GCF_965113315.1. Lineage (NCBI taxonomy): Eukaryota > Metazoa > Chordata > Lepidosauria > Squamata > Lacertidae > Podarcis > Podarcis vaucheri. The sequence goes on from NC_138761.1 coordinate 103,937,602, forward strand.
TAAAATATTCAACAAGAGTGTGTTTTCTTTTGTACTGCAAAATGACATGGCTATTTATTTATTTATTTATTTATTCATGCAAATATTTATAGCTTCCCATCTAATGCATTCCTTTTACTCAGAAAGGCTCACAATAGTATTTTTTATTGTATTTTTTTTAAAAAAAACCTTGCCATCCACAATAAAACAACTATATACAGTGGTACCTCGGGTTACATATGCTTCAGGTTACATACGCTTCAGGTTACAGATTTCACTAACCCAGAAATAGTGCTTCAGGTTAAGAACTTCGCTTCAGAATAAGAACAGAAATTGGGCTCCAGCGGCACGGCAGCAGCAGGAGGCCCCATTAGCTAAAGTAGTGCTTCAGGTTAAGAACAGTTTCAGGTTAAGAACGGACCTCCAGAACGAATTAAGTACCGGAGGTACCACTGTATTCCAACAGCCATAAGAACATCAACCTATTAAAATAGGACTCTAAACAGGGTTCACCATAGAAAACTTCATTTTTCCAGCACAGTAGAAGTGGGCGAGAACAGAAACGTGTTCAGCAACCAATGGAAAGCGGCAAGGGAGAATGTGAAAGGAACCTCATGTATTCCAGAATTTGGATGCAGCCACTCAGAAAGCCCTTTCTTTTGGCCCAGCCAGTTGTCTCTCCAGTGTGGGGAGATGGCAGTTGTCTCCATGCCCTGCTTTCAGGTTTCCCATTGGCCCTTGGTTGGCCACTGAGACAGGATGCTGGGCTAGAAAGGCCTTTAGTGTGACCCAAGCAGGGCCCTTAAGCAGTCTCAGATGCTCCTTCTAGTGACCTAGTCATGAGCTATTTAGCACATCAAGGTCGTAACCAGCATTTTGAATTGTGCCTGGGAAGGAACCAGAAGCCAGTGCAGCTGCTGTGCTTCTTTGTCTGGCACAGTTTCTGCAGATTATATTTTCCCTTCCTATCCCCAATATTACCTAATTACTACTGTTTATTAAATTCTAATATTCCTGAACAGGCTCTATAACGGTATCATAGCCCACAGATGCTGTGTGTTGCTTTGCATGCATGGGGAGTCAGATTCTGTGAGCAGAAAATAATGCATTTGAGATGGGCTAATCTTACAGAATTTTGCAGATAAGGTAAATAATAGTACAAAAAGTGTCTTGTGCATTGAGGACTAATTGACTAGAGGTTTTTTCCCCAGTGTCCGTGTGACTGTAGCACAGATGGATTTGTTTCTCTGTGTGGATACATATATTTGGTATTTTAAAAACTTTCCACAAGGGTCTTTTGTGCTGTGCTGTGTAACAGAGTAGCATAGCTACGCTTCAGGGATGTGAAAAGGCTGTAACTCAGCACTGGCCTTATTTTGAGCTGTTACAGTTTGTGATCTAAGCCGCTTTTGCAGCAATGAAAGCAAGAGATTAGGGGCTGTTGCATGCGAGGACCAGGAATCCTCCATCAGGAAGCTGCCAGGGCCCCAACTCCATAGCAGGGTCCACAGCTGATTCCTAGCCAGGGATCCCCTTGTTATTTCCTCAGCCCAGTCCTCTGAGTAAACATTGGATGACTTTGTCTAGCTGCCATTTTAATCTTCCCCAAAGCCCCTCCTCCAGGTCGTTGTCTCCCAATGCCCAGGAGATGCTGAGGATGGAAGATGGGAACTTCTGTATCCAAGTATCCATGTATTGTTGGGGAGCGGCCCCCCTCGGGAAAGGCTGACTCCTCTTCCCAGGCTCTGGTGGTCTGCCCCGGCTGGTCTTCGCTCAGTCCAGGGAGACCGGTGATAAGCGACACCTCCCTCTTGAGAGATGCACACTCACTTTCCCCTTGCATCTCAGCAGAAGGAAGAAACAGTCTGAAAGTAGCCTAGCGCTCTGCTTTATTCACAGACTATACACGGAGCTAGTCCAAACATGTCTGCTCTCTCAGCAGCCTCCGTACAACTCACTCCTTTCTCCTTTGCAGCAACAACAGGAAGGTCTCAAGTTACACTGAGAACACAACCCTGAGAACAGCGTAGGACATCCTGTCTCACGCTCAGTAAAATCAGAAACATCACATGATGTAAACAATGTGCTGCTATCATGCAGCTGGCAAGTACTCATATCCCAACATGCAGATGCTCTGTAACTGAGCTATTATTATTATTATTATTATTATTATTATTATTATTATTGTCATACCTCAGGTTAAATATGCTTCAGGTTGAGCGCTTTCAGGTTGCGCTTCGTGGCTAACTGGAAGTAATGGAATGCGTTACTTCTGGGTTCCGCTGCTCGCGCATGCGCATACGGTCAAAATGACGTCACGCGCATGCGTGGAATCGGCGAGTTGCGACCTGCGCAGATGCGGGTTGCATTCGTTTCAGGATGCAAACGGGGATCCGAAACGGATCACGTTTGTATCCAGAGGTACCACTGTATTATTATTATTATTATTATTATTATTATTATTATTATTATTATTCAAATTTATATACTGCCCTATACCCACAGGTCTCAGCCCTTTGTCAAAGGGGCCAAGCAAAGAGCACACTGGCCCCAAATCGTCTTAACCTGGAGCTGGTCCTGCCTTTTTTCCTCATCTACTCTTCAGAAAAGCAGCTGACACAGGCCTCCAGACTGATCACAGATCCTCCAATATTTCTCAGATGAAAATAGGGAAGTTCTATTCAACAACAACAACAATTTATTTACATTCCACCCACCTGACTGGGTTGCCCCAGCCAAAATAAATCTGGGACTGTCCCTGGAAAACAGGGACACTTGGAGGGTCTGTCCTCAGCAGGGAAGTCCTGTCTACTTGACCTTTCCCTGTATTTTCTAGCTAGCAGCTGCAGTGACCTCATGCTCAATGATAGAAGGATTTGGGCTGAATATACCAAGAGCACAAATGTTTGTCTTCAGTGCACCTGCATACATTTGCCCAAAACTGAGTTGCATCATATTATACACTACAAGCATGAGAAAACTACTCCCATTTTAATTAACTGACTGATTGTAGGTGAAAACTGTTACGAAAGGCAAAGCAAGTGTTTATTTCTATTTAAACTAGGGAGATACAGATAGGCTGTTTTCTTGTCTCAGAAGGTGGAGCTTCTGAGCTTTTATAACCTTGAGCCACACAAATTCAGGCCTCACTCTGCTTGAGAAGAACTTTCACATGTCCAGCAGGACTTCCAGCAGGTTAGTATTCTAAGGGAGACAATTACTTTGGAGAGTCATAGCTCAAGAGCAGCACCCTGGACAGAGCAGTGGTACAGGGACAATCCCCAGAGACCTCACCTCTGCCCAAAGGTTTTCTTCTTCTTACCAGCAGAGTACTAAAGGTTTGCAGGGGTGAGGGGCACTGTAATCCTCAGAACAGAAGCCTTTCCTTTTGGACAGACTAAAGGCAGGAGCTGGGTAGCAGACAGAGTTCTAAAAATTAAATAGGAGGATAGACTTGATTGCACTTCAGAGGAAAAAGGAGTTTTGGGTAGGCACAGGAGACTGGACTTTGGAATATTCCTATGTAGCACCTTTAGAAAGCTGGGTGGCACTTGGATCTAAATACATTAATACTAAAGATGCTATCTAAACAATAACATCATTTCAAATAATATGGTACTACATGTCAAAAAAAATATAATTTTGACCTTTTCTCCCACAACCCGTCTTTAAAAATCGGGAAAGAATTAACTAGAAAAAAGAAATGGTCGTATGGGAGAGGTGGATGAATTTGGGTATATTAATGTTAGACCAGCTTATAAATGAAGAGGATGAATTTTATACATATTCTATTTTAAGAAACAAATACAGATTACCTACAAAGGCTCACTGGCAATATCTCCAGACAAAACACCTGCTAATCACCATCTATGGACATTTACAGCCTCAGAGACCCCAGAGATATTGAAGCAGCTGATTAATTCTTATGCAAAAAAAAAAAGCCATCCATCAACATAAATAAATCTTTGTTACTAGTAAACCAAACCAATTTGATATACAGGTATTGAGGGAGGAATGGAATAAAGAATTGGAAGTCTCAATTTTGACCACACAGTGGTGAACGTTTTAAAGTGCTATAACAAGGGTGTGTCTGGACCTTAAATTGAGGCTCATACAACAAAAAATAATATTTAGAATATACTGGACCCCATTATGTTTGTTTAAAAAGGGGCTATCTAAGGTATCTAACTGTTGGAGATGCAAGAGGAGTAATGCTTCTCTAAAACATATTTTTTTCATTGTCCTATATTGAAATATTTTTGGCAGAAGGTAACTGAAACTATCAACAGAACTGTACGGAACAACTTTACATTTACAGAGCAAAATATCCTCTTGAATTATATACCCAGCACATTTTGTGACAATATGAGATGACTCTCTGTGCCCTTACCATGGCAAAAGGACAGATACTGATGAATTGGGAAAATAAAAACGCGGCTCCCTTCTACGATTGGATTGAAGACATACAAACTTGCAACATATGAACAACTGGCATATGAACGCAGACTTCCCATGGACAAATTCAACAATATTTGGAATCCATTCTTACAAATACTGTAATAGGTTAGGATCTGGTGAAGTACAACAACAAATTTGTAAAGTATACTGTTTTGGGTTTTCTTCCCCTCCCCCCTTTACTTTCCCTTCTACATGGGTGCTGTTTCTCTTTCTCTTTTTCTCTCTTTTCTTCATGTCTCACCATGTTTAGTGCACATTTTTTTTTTTAAAGGGGGGAAGGAGATGCAAGGCAGTTGATGGCCATGGCAGTGGTGCGAGTACAAGGGGGGAGTTGCCATTTTGTTTCTCTAGGAGCAAAGACAATGGCCATCTGATGGAGGTTAAATAGTCATGGATGTTTGGGAGGACGGGTTTAACTCTTGTTTCCTATTTTATCTGTGCAATACTATGCTACATCTGCTTGCGCTTCATGATTATGAAATTGAGGTTTTTTTAAAAAAAGCAGAAGGCTTTAGTATGAAATACTTTCTTGCTGCAAGCAATCACCAGAGCACCATTTTGAACAGTTGTCCTGCTCTGCAGTGGTTTCCCTATCAAACATGACCTCTCAATCTCTCTCTCTGTCTTTCATCATAACAGGAAAGCAAACACTTAGGAACATGGCTGGGAAACCTAAGCTTTACTACTTCAATGGAAGGGGCCGAATGGAAACCATAAGGTGGCTGTTGGCTGCAGCAGGAGTCGAGGTTTGTTTGTCTTCAGAATTTCTCTGAGAAGGCACCTTTCTCCCACCCCCAAAAAAGAATCAAGCGAACTGTTGTTTGTTCAGCGTTGTTATGTAACAAGAATTGGGGTAAACTGCAGCTCCCAGGATTCCTTGTGGGACGTCATGTGCTTTCCAAGTGCTCTAAATGTATGGTGTGCACAGAATCTCCAAGTGTCCCTGTTTTCCAGGGAGGTCCCTGATTTAGAGAAGCCATCCTGGTTTCTGATTTGATCCCAGAATGTCCTGCTTTTTCTTAGGACGTCCCTATTTTCATCGGAGAAATGTTGGAGGATATGGAGCTATCTGACTCCCAAACTGTCTGAAGGCAATCCTGAATGAGGAAGTTTTTTAAAAAATATTTAATATTTTCTTATGTTTTTATATGTGTTTGAAGCCACTCAGAGTGGCTGTGGCAACCCAGTAAGACGTGGTATAAACAATAAAATTATCATTTATTGGTGTTTTGCGACTTTGACCTGTTGCAGGACCTTAGCCAGACATTAGCAGAGCATACGCAGAGTTCCAGAAAGCAATCAGCTGCAGGCAGGATGGACGAAGCAGGAACAAATGCTGCTAATAGTAACTTGGTTACTTTGATGTGTTTATTATTTACAGCAGACTCTACAAATTACTATGGGACGCGGGTGGCGCTGTGGGTAAAACCTCAGTGCCTAGGACTTGCTGATCGCAAGGTCGGCGGTTCGAATCCCCGTGGCGGGGTGAGCTCCCGTCGTTCGGTCCCAGCTCCTGCCCACCTAGGAGTTCGAAAGCACCCCTTAGTGCAAGTAGATAAATAGGTACCGCTTTATAGCGGGAAGGTAAACGGCGTTTCCGTGTGTGGCGCTGGTGCTGGCTCGCCAGATGCTGGCCACGTGACCTGGAAATGTCTCCGGACGGCGCTGGCTCCCGGCCTCTTGAGCGAGATGAGCGCGCAACCCTAGAGTCGGACACGACTGGCCCATACGGGCAGGGGTACCTTTACCTTTACCTACAAATTACTGGGGACGCTGGTGGCGCTGTGGGTTAAACCACAGAGCCTAGGACTTGCCGATCAGAAGGTCGGCAGTTCGAATCCCTGCAACAGAGTGAGCTCCCGTTGCTCGGCCCCAGCTCCTGCCAACCTAGCAGTTCAAAAGCACATCAAAGTGCAAGTAGATAAATAGGTACTGCTCCGGTGGGAAGGTAAACAGCATTTCCGTGTGCTGCTCTGGTTTGTCAGAGGTGGCTTAGTCATGCTGGCCACATGACCTGGAAGCTGTACGCCAGCTCCCTCGGTCAATAAAGCGAGATGAGCACCGCAACCCCAGAGTCAGCCACGACTGGTCCTAATGGTCAGGGGTCCCTTTACATTTACCTTACTACAAGTTACTATATACAAGAACAAAAATGGATCTTAACTAACTCCAAACGACTCTCAGAACACCGCACTGACCAAACAACACATTCCAATCAGTAGGTCATAAATCATTATGCCTGTGTGAGACTTCAACCAATGGTAAAGCTGTTCCCAGGCTTCCATATCTCCAGGCAGAATTACTCCTTTCTGCTCAGTCATCCTTGGCTGTCTGCCAATTCTTAATTGACTCTGTGTGAAGCTGAACAGAATAGCACGTAGTCAAAAATCCCAACATCATTATAGAATGGGATGTCCCTATTTTCATCGGAAGAATGTTGGTGTGTGTGTGCATGTAGACTAAGAATCCATTTCTGGCAGTTTCTAATTTTGGGTCTGGCCCTGCCATTTGCCAGGGGGAAGCACCTGCCTCAGGCGGTTGATTTTAGCTATCCTGGAAAGGGCAGCAGAATGTTGTGTTATTCCCATTCATTATTATTGTACTTTTACTGCTAAGGAGGGGGAGAGATGATTGTAGGATTTTTTATGCTTCATGTGCTAAGGTAATGTGACCAGCCTGTAGTACTAGTATCTACCTTGATTTCTGCATGGGAAACATTTGCTGTTTTGTCCTAGACAGAGGGGAAAAGGCTGGCCCAACTTTCACACCGAGGCAACTGCTTTTTGTTCCCAAAAAGTTGACTGTGAAAGGGGAGAATACTTAAAAGGTTTTCATCGAATTTCCTTCAGTGGTTTAGAAGTAGTTTAGAGCCTGAAATTATTTCATGATGCCCCTGAAATATTTTGCTTCTTTTATTTTCTAGTTTGAAGAACAACTTATTGAGGTGAAAGAAGATCTAGAAAAGTTACAGCAGGGTAAGTATGTCATCTGAGTGGTGTGTGTGTGTGTGTGTGTGTGTGTGTGTGTGTGTGTGTGTGTTTATATGTTATATGTTATAACCCAGTTGTGGACAGGGTATTTTCCTATCCCTACTCAGATCACAACAGAACTCCTGAAATCAATACACATGACTAATGCAAGTCTGTTGATTTCAGTAGGTCTGTTCTAAGAACGACTTTATAAGATACAACCCATAGAAATGGGAATTATTTCTTTTTATTCACCTCTCAAGACATTTACAATTATAAGCACACAAACCTCAGGATTGCAGTGAAGCCCTACCCTCCTCCTGCACACGTTTATGGCAAACCTCCCATTGAAGTTAATGGAGCAGGGTAGATTCTCTGTACAATATGAAGAACAGATAGCCGACTCAGAAAAGTCACTGTGCAATTTTACGTGTGCCTACTCACATGTGGACAACACTGAGTTCAGCGGGACTTTCTTCCAGGGAAGGGTGTATAGGATCTCAGCCTTAGTAGCAGGTGTTTTCTAAATATACTTGTTTCTCCAGTTCTGCATTGTGCAGTCTCAGTTATGTGTGCACACTTTAAGGCAAAAATATGTGTGAATACACTATTGTGATCTGGTTATATTACTTTTATATACAATGTTGTCATCTGGTTATTTTACCACTCAACTCTGCATTCTGAAGAATGGTTTGCTTGGTTTTTTTTAGCTAGAGAGCAGAAGTAGCTTAAATAACATGCAAAACTAGTTTCCACTGTGTGCTTGCTGTACAGATTTAACACATGTTCTGCAAAAAGGTTTTGAGGGGAAAGCAGAGGCAAACATGATTATCGCAAAGGGACAATGTAAAAGTAAAGGCTCAAAATCAAAGCATGGCTTGTGAGATGCTCCTGAAAATTTACTTTCCATAGTAATTACCTGGAGGATGGACTGATTTTTCATTTTCCTTTCACAAGGTGGAGACCTGCTCTTTCAGCAAGTGCCCATGGTGGAAATGGATGGGATGAAGATGGTGCAGACCCGAGCTATTCTCAACTACATTGCAACCAAACATAATCTCTACGGGAAGGACATGAAGCAGAGAGTATGGTACTGTAACATTCCTTTAAGTTTGGTTCATAAATGCACATTTTGGTTTGCTGTATATAAGAGGGAATCTGTGCTCTGTCATATGATCTACTGATGACTTATGAGTCAGTATGTTTCATCTCTACTGTCAGATTGAGCAAGAAAGGTTCCAGAGGAACCGGCATAAGCCAATTCGACCTCTCAGTCCCAGCAAAGTTCATGTGGACTGGTTCCTTTGAAATCAATGTGGTTTCTCCAAAGTTCATACTCTAGTCTTTCATGTAATCCCAATAGCCTGGATCAGTGGAGGGCGTTGGATTTTTCTTTTGCAGATGTATAAATTTGAGTTTTGACATATGGCGCTTCCTTAGAAAAAAGTGTAGCCGTTGAAGATCAAAGTACGCCAAGAAGCACATGTATTAAAACACAGAGAGAGGCTCTTTCCAAGGAAAAATGCCGTTTCTCCAACATACCAGATAATTGCACCTGTTTATCTGCTGGGATATCACACATTTTGTGTCTGTGATGCTACTAAAATATCCCATGCCCCTCCCCTCCCTGAAAGGTTTTTGGCTCTGTTTGTTTTACATTATCATTATCATTACTGCTACTGCTACTGTTGTTGTTTTTCTTGTAATTATCTGAAGACCTGAGGTGAGGAAACACCTTTCTACTATTGACAAATAAGTTTTATTATAACCAACACATTTCCAACTTAACAGAGCAATTCACCTGCTACCGAGTGATGGCAGCATTCTTTTTCCTTCAGGATTGATACGTACTGTGAAGCTACTATGGATATGAATAAATCAATAACAATGCTTCCTTTCAAACCAGCTGACAAGAGGGAGAAGGCATTTGCAGACATTATTGAAAAAGCCACCACCAGATACTTCCCAGTCTTCGAAAAGGTACGAGGCAAAGAAAGAATGAAACTTACAACCCTTTTAAGAGAAGTCACCTAGGCTCAACTGTAATGTTGATAGGACTGCTTGGTCCAACATAAAAACATAGAAGCATAGAATTGTAGGGTTGGAAGGGACCACAAGGCACATCTACTGCAACTCCTGCAAAGCAGGACTCTTTCCCCAACATAGGATTCGAACCCATGGCCCTGAGATTAGGAGCCTCACGTTCTTACTGACTGAGCTACCATTTCCTTATTCCTTGCATTTCCAAACTTCTAATAGCAACTCTTTAGTTTTAAAAAGCTGTGTGAGAGAAGACCAGGAATCACACACCGTATTCATTTATGACATGAACTTCTTATCTCAGCATCTGCACCGCCCCATGGAAACAAGATAAGCAGTGATTTGGGGAGAAGGAAGGTCATGCTGCATCTTCTCTTTGTTGGGCAGTGGTTTGTTGGAACTCATACATCAGAACTTATACAAATCCTCTTCATCTCATGATGCAATATTATCTGGGTGTTAGATAATTCAAAAGTCGTCGGAATTCACATTCTTCTTTTTGCGTATTTTTGTGTATTTACCTAAAGTGCTCTCAATATATTTCATGCTGGCCACATAACCCAGAAAGCTATCTGTGGAGAAACGCCAGCTCCCTCGGTCAGAAAGCAAGATGAGTGCCACAACCCCATAGTTGCCTTTGACTGGACCTAACCATCCAGGGGTCCTTTACCTTTTCTTTTTTCTTTTTACCTTATTTCATGCTCTGTAGGTCTTCAAAGATCATGGGCAAAATTTTCTTGTTGGAAATCAGCTCAGCAGAGCGGATATTCAACTGCTTGAAGCCATTTTAACAGTGGAAGAGCTGAAGGCTGATATTCTCGCCAAATTCCCTCTTTTAAAGGTAAGTAGGACGCGGGTGGATCGTCAGGACTTGCCGATCGTCAGATCGGTGGTTCGAATCCCCGCGGCGGGGTGCGCTCCCGTTGCTCAGTCCCAGCGCTTGCCAACCTAGCAGTTCGAAAGCACCCCCGGGTGCAAGTAGATAAATAGGGACCACTTACTAGCGGGAAGGTAAACGGTGTTTCCTTGTGCTGCGCTGGCTCGCCAGATGCAGCTTGTCACGCTGGCCACGTGACCTGGAAGTGTCTCCGGACAGCGCTGGCCCCCGGCCTCTTAAGTGAGATGGGTTCACAACCCTAGAGTCGGACACGACTGGCCCATACGGGCAGGGGTACCTTTCCCTTTTAACACCATTTCACAACTTATTATAAAAGTGAAAAGATAGGCAGTGAACAGGTTCCCTGGCTCTTGCAAGATCTCATTAGCTGCCCGATCAAGAATGTGAAATCCTCCAGATATTGTGCAATGCAGCCCCCATTCACTCTGATCATTGGGTTTCTACAAGCCATTTGTGAATTAAATGTAGACACATACAGGTTAACCCACATACGATTATAAGCCTGCAGTAGAGCTCAAATGTTGACCTCCCTTTTCAAAGGGACATAATTGGGTTTTCTGTAGATATGGAGTTTCTCGCTTGTAGTTTCATTATTGACCATGAAACTGTTGTAACCGTAGATGACAAATGATTATTTGGGAATGCCACCATTTCTCCTTTTCTCTTCTAAAATATTTTGCTCTCTCTCTCTCTTAGGCTTTTAAAGAGAGAATAAGCAACATACCTACAGTCAAGAAATTTCTGCAGCCCGGTAGCCCAAGAAAACCACCAATAGATGAAAAGGGTATTAAAAAGGCAACAGAAGTTTTCCACTTAATTGACGACTAGCATCATAGTTGATGCACTATTGTAGCCACAGGCAAAGCGCTAAAACTGAAATGGGATAACACTGTTTAGCCTCAGCAAGCTGTCCTGAGTTATAAAAGAGTCCTTAACTGTTGACAGATGAAATAATAGTTTAATGGGAATTGTCTCATTTCATGTTGTTCATTTACTTGGAGCACAACCTCAGTAAAGCCCTTTGATTCCTTTATAACAGGAGTTTCTGCAATAACAACTCAAATAATTTTTTGCAAACACTATCCTCACTTAAGCACACATGATGCAGGCAATAAGAACTCTGTTTCTCTTTATTGTTTGTTGCTGTTGCTTCAACCATCAAGGTCATATCAATCACCAGAAAAAGATAAAAGAATATACAACCCGTACAATATACAATATTAAAACACAATCTCTATCTATCTATACAACTAATACAAATAGGGTGTTGTTGTTTTTCATGCCAAATCAATTGTTTACCAGTCCACCATGTTATCCTCAAGGAATGTTCTTCTCAGTTTTTGGGGACTATTCCTGATATAAAACAGAAGCTCCCCAAGGTTTAAAATGCCCGTGTGTGTGTGCGCGCGCGCGCGCGTGCCGCGTGCGTGTGTGTGTGTGTGCCTGCTTTGGTGTTGGGGCACACAGCATTGCATGGCAACAGGCACTTCTCCCAAACCTGGACTTGGTTGTTTTATAGGTTGAGAAGTTCTGGAGCACTTCACTGTTGTACCATTAATTCAGCCAAGAACTATACTTGCATCTTCAGCCCCCAATTATATGGATGTGGTGGGCCACTCAGTATGCTTACTGAAGCATAAGCAAAGCTCTAGTATGGCACTTTTATTCTTTGCATATCTAAAACACCATTGTCTCTGGATTTCTATTGCACAAAGTCTAAATCACATAGGAGGCCCACATTCATGGATAAGCCTTCTGTGAATTAAATTTAGACACAAACAGGTAACCTACCTATGATTATAGACCTGCAATGGAGCTTGAATGTTGACCTCCCTTTCCAAAGGTGCATGCCTGAAATAATTGGGTTTAGTATACGTATCAAGTTTGAGTACACATAAAGTTTATCACTTGTAGTTTCATTATTGAATCATAGTAACTGTAAGTGGCAAATAATTACATCTACTCTCACTCTCACACACATTTCAAAGTATAATATCCTAATAAGTGTAAATAAATGACAGCCTATGTTTTAGTTCCAAAGTTTTAACCACAACTTTTCATGATTCATCCTATCAAACTAAGATCAGCCCAATCCTCCCATTTCATCAACAAGTACCACCAGTGCTATTTTTCTAGAAAAAGAGGGGCCAGAGCTCACCACGAACACCTACCTTGTTCTTTTGTAATGGCAATGGTGCCCACCTGAGAGGTGCTGGACCTGAGTTCTGGCTGGGGGGTGGGGAGCCCTGCTTACAGATATACTCTGATTGAGATCTCAGTTCATATTGGGTTCTGATTGCTTTAAGTTGGACTTTGACCAACCTGAAACTTCCATTAGTTGAAGCTCTCTTGATGGCTGCTGAACATTGCAGACAACCCTTACTGCTAATTCCTTAGGGTAATTGGCATCTGACTCAGGCTCCTATTTTCTTTCCAAGCTTGTCATATTATGTGAGATGTACCGGATTTTTCACTCCATAAGACGCACCTTTTTCTTCCTAAAAAGTAAGGGGAAATGTCTGTGTGTCTTATGGAGCGAATGTGTGGTCCCTGGAGCCAAATTGCCCAGGGGCAAAAAGCAGATCAAGCTTTTATTTATTTATTTTTTTGGAAAGAGGGAAGTGGGTGTTGAAACAAAGCCACTGATTGTTTGCGGATCGGGGAGAGATATAAGGGATGCTAGAGATAAAAGAGGCTGCCTGGGAGGGGGGAGGTAAAGACAGCGAACTTGCAAAGGGGGGAAACAGGAAGACTAAAGCAATAAGGAGAGAAATTAGAAGAAAAGGAGGAGCAAAAAACTGCTCCAGCTAAGGAAAAGACACTAAGGCAAACAAGAGGGAAGGGAGAGTTGAAAGGAAACAGCTGATCAGTGGGATTGGAAGAGAGATGAGAGATGCTAGTGGAGGCTGCCTGGGAGGGGGGAGGTAAAAGCCCATGGATCCTCAGGATTTTTACATTGGGTCACCCCAAATTCACCATCAGATCACATAGCATGTCCATGGCTACAGCCTGCACCAAAAAAATCACGCACCCACTGTTGCCTGGAGCTGCAATGGTGCAGAAACGTGGTTACAAAGCACGGATCCACATGGATCCTCAGGATTTTTGCATTGGGCTACCCCAAACTCACCATCAGATCACATGTCTGTGGACACAGCATGAACCACAAAAATCATACATCCACTGTTTCGTTCAGAATATTTTTTTTCTTGTTTTCCTGCTCTGAAAACTAGGTGCGTCTTATGGTTGGGTGCATCTTATGGAGAGAAAAATATGGTATGTATTCTCAATTCAGGACAAGTTCAGGACAGGCCAAACAATACCCCATCATTAAGCAGTATATAAATAAATAGCTGTGCATGTTTGCTTTGATGCCATTTTACCCGTCGCTCCTGTGTACATACACACAAAGGCTGGGACACTCAATGGCCCCCCCTTGCTCACCCCACCCCAACTATGGGACTGGGCGAGACTACTCAGTTAATAATAATAATAATAATAATAATAATAATAATAATAATTTATTTATACCCTGCCCATCTGGCTGGGTTTCCCCAGCCACACTGGGCAGTTCCCAATCGAATATGAAAAACATGATAAAACATCAAACATTATAAACTTTCTTGAACAGGGTTGCCTTCAGATGTCTTCTAAAAGTCAGATAGTTGTTCATCTCATTGATATCTGATGGGAGCGTGTTCCAGAGGGTGGGCACCACTACCAAGAAGGCCCTATGCCTGGTTCCCTGTAACCTCACTTCTCACCGTGAGGGAAGCACCAGAAGGCCCTCAGAGTCTGAGCTGAACAATGGGGGTGGAGACACTCCTTCAGGTATACTGGGCCAGAGGTCAGCTTTGAAGGTCAGCACCAACACTTTGAATTGTGCTCGGAAACATACTGGGAACCAATGTAGGTCTTTCAGGACCGGTGTTATATAGGCTGCAAAACCACAAATCAGGTGGCTCTCCTGCAGCTCGAGCTCCAAATGTCTATTCCTTGCTGGTACAAACCGGAAATTCCTTGCAATAGAAACTCAAAACTTGAGCACCTGATAAGCCTTATCTAAAAGTCTTATACTAACTTTCATCCAAGTCAGGAGATCACAAGAGTTTCCAGGTGTTGAAGGCATTTATCCAAGATTGTGCTTCTTTGTCTGGCACAATGTCTGCAGATTATATTTTCCCTTCCTATCCCTGATATTACCTAATTACTACAGTTTATTAAATTCTAATATTCCCGAACAGGCTCTATAACAGTATCATAGCCCACAGATGCTGTATGTTGCTTTGCATGCATGGGGAGTCAGATTCTGTGAGCAGAAAATAATCCATTTGAGATGGGCTAACCTTACAGAATTTTGCAGATAAATAAAGTAAATAATAGGACAAAAAGTGTCTTGTGCATTGACGACTAATTGACTAGATTTTTTTTTCCCCAGTGTCCATGTGACTGTAGCACAGATGGATTTGTTTCTCTGTGTGGATACATATGTTTGGTATTTTTAAAACTTCCCACAAGGGTCTTTTGTGCTGCGCTGTGCTGTGGAACAGAGTAGCATAGCTACGCTTCAGGAATGTGAAAAGGCCTGGCCTTGGGGGGACTTCCTCCTCCCCCTCAGCAAAAAGGTGGGCAAGGGAAACCCCCCTGATTTAGCAGCCAGGCAAAACTGCTTGGACTTGTTCAGCAGCAGCAGCAGCAGCAGCAGCTTTATTTAATTGTAGATGCAAATCTTCAGAGAAGGTGGAACAAAAACGAGCAAAGAAAAGGGAGAGCTCAGTTTCTTTTGCCTAGACCCTGGAAGTGGATTCAGGTTTGGTTGGAGGTTAGTACTGGGGGGGGGCGGGGGGAGGATTACTTACACACTCAGTCATCTGGTAATAATTGAAAAGAGGGATGAGGAACCAAAGGTGTCAAACTGGCATTTCTATCCAGTTTGGCACACCTTAAATGCAATTCGGTTGCACTTTGATTTTAGTGGAGGTGAGCGACGGAGAAGCAGGGGGCGTTTAGAAAGCAGAAGGGTCGGGTGTTGAAAAGAGAGGAAGGGGCAGAAGGGAAAGGGGTTTGAGACCTAGAAGTGGAATCCTGAAAGACAACAGGGGCAATTAGTTGGGTCAGCAAGTTGGATAGAGGAAAGGAAATACTGTGGGGTAACTGCAAACGGAGAAGTTGAAAGAAGCAGAGGTTGCTCTCCTGAGATGTGAAAAATGGTAGGTGGGAAGAGGAGCGGGAAGTGGCTGGATAAAGAGAACAACACCCACCATTTTGAGGTCTGGGGGATAAGCAGGAGGAGTCCAGAAAATGAAGCATTGCAGGAACGAGCTTACATTAATAGTATATCAGGAGACAGGGGTGAGCTTTCCCTGGAAGGACTATTGTACTGTAACTGCATGGCAGCCAGAAATTCAACCAGAAAGCCCATTGCTTTGTCAGTGGGGCAGAGTGACAGAAAAGCTGTCGGTTTTCTGGTGTTCTGGCTGCCAAGAATAGAAGCTCCTAGTTGGCAGCAATCACCTCTGCAGATTAAGAAGTCTAAAAATAATGTGTTCTAATGCTGTGAAGCTTTGTGCGCACACTTGAGATTAGCTTGTTCTAGTGGTACTTTCTTAGTGAACACACTTAACACCTAGGCTAGGCCTGAAAATTATTATCAGTTTTAAGAGAGCTGGTTATGCTTTGCCCGCCTTGCATTTGCAGTGCCAAGAGAAGAGGGGAGCTTTGATGTTTATATTGACTTGGATCCTAAGGCAGGTTAACTCAAGAGAAATTCCCTATCCCTTGTAGGTGGTGTAAGGGATGGAAGGATTAACCAAAATCAGACTTCAGTTCTAGGATAACTTAAGGAAGTTGATGGAAGGAAACATGGGCATAGTCAAGGGGAGGGGGAGGGCATACTGAAGGGGACCCTCTAGGTTCACAAATAATATTGAAAAGCATTGAATGGACTCAGTTATCTGAGGTTCTGTACACACACACACACACAGCAGAAGCCTGCCCTCTGCCGCAATATCCTATTTAAAGGTAAAGGGACCCCTGACCACTGGGTCCAGTCGTGACCGACCCTGGGGTTGCGGCTCTCATCTCGTTTTATTGGCCGAGGGAGCCGGCGTACAGCTTCTGGGTCATGTGGCCAGCATGACTAAGCCGCTTCTGGGGAACCAGAGCAGCGCACGGAAACGCCATTTACCTTCCCGCCAGAGCACTATTTGCACTTTGATGTGCTTTTGAACTGCTAGGTTGGCAGGAGCATGGACCGAGCAACGGGAGCTCACCCCGTCACGGGGATTCGAACCACCAACCTTCTGATCGGCAAGTCCTAGGCTCTATGGTTTAACCCACAGCGCCACCTGCGTCCCATAATGTCCTATTTACAGGGTATTTAAACTCGTGATTTCCTAAAGAAAACTCAATAACTTTGGCTGCTCTGCCTTCTAACAAGAATCCTGGCTACGCCCATTAGAAGGAAAGTTTCTAGTCCTCTTCATTCCCACATCAGCCACTCTTGCTGGAGCATTGTGGAGGGACCACATTGTTTAAGAGGACCCTCTGATTCTCGTTACATACTTTGGAAAGAATATATCTATAACTGCCAAACATATAGGATCAATTACAATAGCAGACATGCAAAGTTAACAATCTTCTTTAAAACTTGGGGACAGTCAGTGACATGATTACCTAAATAAAGGTGCTTGCTTGGCAGAGGTTGTTCAGAAGTTGGCAGTCTAGTTGCAATAGCTATCCCTATGAAATGGACCAGTTCATACATGCATACTTCTGGTCAATGGTTAACTTATTGCAATGTCATGCTAAAGGTAAAGGTAAAGGGACCCCTGACCATTAGGTCCAGTCGTGACCCCAGTTGCGGTGCTCATCTCGCTTTATTGGCCGAGGGAGCCGGCATACAGCTTCCGGGTCATGTGGCCAGCATGTGGCCAGACTAAGTACTAAGACCAGGACCAGTACTAAGACCAGGAATGTTTGCCCTCAGTGCAGCTGTACAGATTTACAATAAACTGAGTTGCATCATGTTACGCAAGCGTGAGATAACCTTTCGCATTGTGAATTAATTTTGAGTGACTGATTTGTTGTAGGTGAAAAGTCTCATGAAAGGCAGAGTAAGTGTTTTTTTTATTTGCAATAGGGAGTTTCTGCTACAGATAAGCTGTTCTCTCCTCTCGGAAGGTGGAGCTTCTGAGCTTTTATATCCCTGAGCCACACAAGTACGGGGCTCGCTTGAGAAGAACTTCCACTTGTTCAGGACTTGCAGCAGGTTAGTATTCTAAGGTAAATGATTGCTTTGGAGAGTTATTGCTCAAGAGCAACACCCTGGACAAAGGAGTAGTGCAGGGACAATTTCCAAAGACCTCACCTCTGCCCAAAGGTTTTCTTCTTCTTACCTGCAGAGTACTAAAGGTTTGTGGGTTGGGGAGGGGGGATACTGTAATCCTCAGAACAGAGACATTTCCCTTTGGACAGACCAAAGGCAGGAGCTGGGCAGTGAGCAGAGTTCTAAAAATAAAATGGAGTTGTAGTTCAGCAACATCTGGAGGGCCAAACGTTCCCAAAGCCTACTGCAGATCAACAGCAACATTTTCTGGCAGTGGATCCTTATCTAGCCAAAAGAGCACTAGGTAAAGGGACCCCTGACCATTAGGTCCAGTCGTGACTCCAGTTGCGACGCTCATCTCGCTTTATTGGCCGAGGGAGCCGGCATACAGCTTCCGGGTCATGTGGCCAGCATGACTAAGCCGCTTCTGGCGAACCAGAGAAGCGCATGGAAATGCCATTTACCTTCCCGCTGGAGCGGTACCTATTTATCTACTTGCACTTTGACGTGCTCTTTTTGAACTGCTAGCTTGGCAGGAGCTGGGACTGAGCAACGGGAGCTCACCCCGTCATGGGGATTCGAACCGCCTACCTTCTGATCGGCAAGTCCTAGGCTCTGTGGTTTAACCCACAGCACCACCCATGTCTCTTAATGTCATGCTACAATGTGCTAAAATCCAGAAGGAATGAATCCTCAGTCGGAAGCCTCTAAAATTACAGGTGCCCCCCAGAGAGATTCTTTCTGAGCCTCTCCCCATCCAATCCAAATCTGGAAGAGGGACAAGGAAAGGGCAGCATCTGTGGCATCAGGCTACAAAAAGTTGGATGGGGGGCATAGTTCACTCTGTGTAAAGATCCAAAAACAATTTTTGAAAAAACAGCAGAGAACCAGGCATGTGCGCAATTGTTCAACACCTCAGTTTTAAGGCTGCTGCTGCTGGTGCTTTGTGCATTGAACAGCTTCAGAAGAGGCAAAAACCCAATGGATAAATTTCACCCTCAGCATGAAGCTAAAGTAGTGGGGGAAAGTCTACCTGTTGAAGCATGAGAGTTGGAGTTTAACTGTAGAAGTTGAGCTTAAAAATACATCTCTGTTTTGGGGGAGCATGTTTTACCTTCGATGCAATTGCACTGAGACTCAATGAGTTTAGGAAAATAAGAAAGCCAAGTTGATTAATGGAAATAATGCTCACTGGAAGGACAGATCGTGAAGCTGAGGCTCCAAATACTTTGGCCACCTCATGAGAAGAGAAGACTCCCTCACTGCGGGAGGCAGTGGAAGACAGGAGTGCCTGGCGTGCTCTGGTCCATGGGGTCACGAAGAGTCGGACATGACTAAACGACTAAACAACAACAACATGCTTGATAGGAAAGATCGTACTTCTGTCTAACACAGGTTGCAAGGAGCCTCACTTGTTCTTTGTTCTCAGTAGGAGAAACATATAAAGATGTCTCATCTCCCAAGGTAAGGATGAAGAAGTAGGAAAATAAGGTCAGCAACCATGAGAGGATCAGTTGAGAACCCGAGGACAGGTCAGGTTAAAGAACAGTCTAGAAAGCTTGAAGCTTTCCTCCTTTTTTGGATTATATTTTATTACATTTCAACATTTTTAGCATATACAATCAAAACACAATTTCATATTTTTGTCAACTTCCAATGTCTTTTCCCATGGAGTTGTTGTTTCTTTCCTTCTGCTCTCTTCTATCAAATCTTAACCACAATATTGTATGCAAACCTACCAGCCTTTAGTACAAGCTGTTCGACTCATGGCCATTTCCCCCTATTCTAATGCATCTTTCTCCCGCTTCCATTTTTAGGACAGTCCACAATACAGTTCTACTGTGAAGCTGTTTCGGCAATTGTGTTGTGCTTGACAGAGTAGAAGACTACCCCAAACGATGGCTGGGAAACCCAAGTTGCACTATGCTAAAGGGAGAGGGAAGATGGAATCCATCCGTTGGCTGCTTGCAGCAGCTGGAGTAGAGGTTTGTGTGCCCATAAAAGGAAGAGGTGGGGCAATGCTGGGTAGATGAACCAACAATGGCCAAAATAAATGGCCTCTTCTGCACAGGAAGCAGAAGATGCCACAGATGCCTTATCAACATAACTGTGTGTGCGCATGTTCCTGTATATATTCTTATATGCATTTATATATGTGTGCTTCAGCTCAGGAAAACTACTGAAGCATATGATGAAATAGAGTGTAGTCTTTCAAAAATGTGCTCCTGCTTATGTCACTCAAGCAGTGAAGCCAATTTCCACCCACTTTTAAGGGTGTGGTTTTCTCAATTCTGGGCGCTCATACGCTGTATGGGAAATATCCGTCCCCAGAAAGCAAACACTTTGGCTGACAATTAAAATGCCATTTTTTCATATCGACTCATACAGCGGAAGCCAATGCATGTTCACTTAGATGTGAGTCGCACTCAGCAGATATAGGACTGCAGCATCAATCATCTGCTAGGGAACCTGCGGCTATATTTTAGAATATATAACAGAAATGTCACCAGTAAGAGAGGGGAATCATAATGCAGTTATACCTCAGAAGTCGAACGGAATCGGTTCTGGAAGTCTGTTCGACTTCCAAAACATTCAGAAACCAAGGCGCGGCTTCCGATTGGCTGCAGGAAGGCACAGAACCCACATCGGACGTTTGGGTTCCAAAGAACGTTTGCAAATTGGCCAAATTGTTCAGCTTGCAAAGTGTTCGACTTCCAAGGTACGACTGTATTCCACAGCTACAGAAAGAGGGCCAAGGGGAATTGGATGTCTGGCAATGGTTCAGAGTCCTCCGTCTGGGTCTTATTTCAAAGGGTTGAATGGCTTGTCTTTTGAAGCCATTTTTAGGAATATGCTTATATGAATAGCGTGGCTAATCTGCAGAATGAAAACAAAAATAGTAAAGAAAATATGCATTGTGTAGAGTCTGAGCATATGATTTCTGCAAAGACAAAGAGCCCATTTTCACTCAACCACTGCTTCTCTAATAGAAATCATTTCAAATGAAGGGTACGGATTGAGAAAAATGAAATTTAAAAGCTGTACCGCATCTTGCAGTTTTTCAAAAATTCCAAGAAGCATCAGCTGCTCTTAAACTAAAATAAAAGATAAGTATCTGTTAATTATTCTCTGCAAGGTCAGCAAAGACTTGTAAAGTTAGGATATATATATATATATATATATATATATATATATTGGCTGCTTTGTTTCAGTTTGAAGAAGAATTTATAGAGAAAAAGGAAGACTTGGAAAAATTACGGAATGGTAAGTCTATAGGTGAAAGTGTTGCCCGCATGCAACTGCTTTAAAGACTGGCTCTGCAGCGACTGAATCTGTTAAAAATAAAAACCACTTTGTCCTGGGGTCCATGTCAGTGTCTACACATAGTTATTTTCAGGGGTGAGATTGGTTCAGTCTTCCCTTGAACTAGAAAAACAATAGGGAATTTAGATTTAGGGATGTTGAAGAATTTCAAACAAAGTGGAAATGGGAGGGGAAATTGCCAGTGTTTGCTTATTTGTCTCATGTCCAGAAGAGAAATCAATCCAGTTAATGGGATTAAGCCTGGATAGCTTAGTTGGTTAGAGCAAGGTTATTGTTAAACCCAAGATTGCAGGTTCCCCGTGTGGGACAGCTACACATTCCTGCATTGCAAGGGTTTGGGACAAGATGATCTTCAGGGTCCCTTCCAACTCTACAATTCTATGATTGGTATGCACTGTTGTTGCTTTCTGTCCACAGACAATAAATAAATGATTGTGCCATTCATTCATTCATTCATTCATTCATTCATTCATTCATTCATTTCCTACCCTTCATCATAAGGTCCCAGGGTGGGTTACAACATTGAAACACAACATTAAAAACAATTTGAAACAATGTATACACAGATGAAGGGACGCGGGTGGCACTGTGGGTTAAACCACAGAGCCTAGGACTTGCCAATCAGAAGGTCGGTGGTTCGAATCCCCGTGACGGGGTGAGCTCCCATTGATCAGTCCCTGCTCCTGCCAACCTAGCAGTCCGAAAGCACGTCAAAGTGCAGGTAGATAAATAGGTACCGCTCCGCCAGGAAGGTAAATGGCATTTCCGTGCGCTGCTCTGGTTCGCCAAAAGAGGCTTAGTTATGCTGGCCACATGACCTGGAAGGTGTACGCCGGCTCCCTCAGCCAATAAAGCGAGATGAGTGCCGCAACCCCAGAGTCGGTTATGACTGGACCTAATGGTCAGGGGTCCCTTTACCGTTTATACACACATGAGATGTATACACACAGAGACACACATTTGTGTTGTGCTTCCTTTGCATTAGAAGGAATGAGATGGCGTAATATAACGACAATATGATTTACACAATGAGTTGTGTAAGTCACGTAATTTCGCCAATGATGAATAGAATAGAAATAGCGCATGGAACAAATACAGGGTGGAAATAAAACGATGCCTTTCCATGTTCCTATTTGAGCTGTGCAGACCAAAAGGGAGGCAGATTTTCCTGAAGAAAGATCTGTATCAGAGACTTAATACACCATTTTTAACTTTCAAAGAAGGCAGTCTGAATCGATCTGAAGTATTGGTTTAAGCTGCTTAAGTTGGTAAGGACTGAATCACTTATCCCACACCCGCCCTCTTTTTTAAAGATGGACAGCTCCTGTTTCAGCAAGTGCCCATGGTGGAAATGGATGGAATGAAGATGGTGCAGACACGAGCTATTCTCAGCTACATCGCAGCAAAGCACAACCTCTACGGGAAGGACCTGAAGGAGAGAGCACTGTACTTATGAACATGTAGAATTCACTCTAGGTCTATTTTTTTAATAGAAAGCCAGCTCTTGACAGAAGCTGAAAATATGGAATGTATGCACTGAACTGCAAACATCCAGCTATCTTCCTGCTTTTGCATCTCTGTATTCCTAGAGCTAGAGCTAGCTATGTCACAATGTGACTCTTACAAGGAAATTTAGGCTATAGCTACTTGGGGAGGAAAACCGTGCCATAACATGGTAATGGCAAGCTTAACATAACTGTCAACTTTCCAACCACGTATGGAAGATGCCAGATTGAATATCAGAAAATGGAAATACATTGCATATGTTATTTATAATACAGTATTAATTATTCTCTTATTTCTGTGTAATTATGATATGCTCTAATTATATTTAGATTGACCTGTACTTTCACGTTAATAATTGGGTGGTAATTTCTTGTCTGAAGATATGCAGCGTTAAAATGGGAAAATGGGAAGCCACGGGGGGGTTATTGTTGTTGTTGTTTAGTCATTTAGTCATGTCCGACTCTTCGTGACCCCATGGACCAGAGCACGCCAGGCACTCCTGTCTTCCACTGCCTCCCGCAGTTTGGTCAAACTCATGCTGGTACCTTCGAGAACACTGTCCAACCATCTCGTCTTCTGTCATCCCCTTCTCCTTGTGCCCTCAATCTTTCCCAACATCGGGGTGGGGGTGGGGATAGGAAGTCTAATAGGAATAGATGGAGAAAATATGTAGAATATGCATATATGTATTGAAACTTTGGAAAAATGAAAAATAAAATAATAGTAATAATAATAAAGCAAAAAGGAAAAGAAATAAGAGAAACTAACAAAACAAACCCTGAAAGTAACTGTGCTAATGGCTTCTTTCAGGACTGACATGTACGTGGAAGGAACAACTGATCTGATGGGGATGATAATGATGCTCCCTTTCCAGCCCCCTGAAAACAAAGAAAAGCAGACTAGCCTAATTTTTGAGAGGGCCACAACCAGATACTTCCCAGTTTATGAAAAGGTAAGGGATTGTCAGGTAGCAACATAGAATATGCAGCTAGATATCGACTGCTGAAGGTGTATGGGGGGAACCATCCATAGCAGCAGCAAAATTCTGAGGAAGCACTTAAATGTGGAATAGTAAACCTACAAGTCCACCAACATTTTTTGGGGGTAGTACAACTCTTGCCCCAACCCCAGAGTCGTCTGCGACTGGAGTTAACTGTCAGGGTTTCTTTACCTTTGCCTTTAACAACTCTCCTAATTCCTGACCATTGGCCATGCTGGCTAGGGCTGATGGGAGTTGGAGTCCAGCAAATATTTGTTTTCCCACCCCAGATGTCAAGTTCCAATGCTACTGAGCAGAGGATCACAGCAATGAGGGACTTTCAGTGTTATGCAGGGAATACATGCAGGTCTGTAAAATGTATATTTGAACGAAAAAGCCAATTGGCTGCTCTCATGGGACAGTCCCTGCCTGCCTCTCAGCCTTACATGTCTGAAACACAAAAGAAGCAGAAATAACCCACAACGAGCCTCTGTGGCCCAGTCTGAGCCAGGGGTCTACAAACCCTCAACAATGACTTCTATTTCTTTGTATGCCACAGGTTTTAAAAGATCATGGACAAGATTTCCTTGTTGGTGGGAAGTTCAGCTGGGCAGATGTCCATCTGCTTGAAGCTATTCTGATGGTCGAAGAGATGAAGCCTGATGTTCTTTCTGCCTTTCCTCTGCTGCAAGTGAGTGAACTAGGACATGTTCTGAGAAATGAGATGGAACGGAAACTGTAAGACTGTGTGTATTCACAGAGTGCAAATACAGCAACTGGATAAACTTCAGTCATAGGAGTGTGCCACACTTAGCATGTCATCATCTCTATGATGGTGATTATGGTGGTGTATGAGAGCAAGTCCAAGTGGCCATCTGGGGGATATGTCTTATGTCAGGCATCTGGAAGTTTCTGTGGAGCAGGCATCTAGACTTCTGCATCTACTTTGCTTGATGATAAAAGTGCTTCATCTCCTGGCTAGAATTGCCTCAGTTTGATGCTGATGCTAAGACAACCTGACTGAAAAAGGCTCACGAGATCATAGAGTTGGAGGGGGCCTTGTAGAAAGACTATAGAGAAAGTTCAGATTTCACATGCGGCTTGAGGACCATGGGACAATAGGACCACAGATCTTCTCCTTCCCATAGGTGATTGAATGTGAAAATTATTGTTACTGTGTTCATTAATCAGTCAGAATCTTTATTTGTTTGTGTGGGAATGTTCAGGGATGTAGGAGAGGCTATATTGTCTGATAATAGCCTTTCCAACTTGTGTTAACAAGTTCACAATTTAGCAGAGTAACATTCCCCTTTTTAAACTTGCAGCAGATGCGTTTACTCAGGCTCGCTAAAGCCTCTATAAAAACTGTTCTGGTATTTCCCCCTCATTCCCTCATAAAAGATAAGACACGACACAGTCTCCTATAAAAGTATAAAAAGGTTTACTCACACATCATTCTGTTCACAATAGGATCCCAGAAGGCAGACTTAGCTTACCGTAGAAAAGTAACATATACCTGGAAACTATCTCATAAGAAGACAGTACCTTTGTCCTCTCTTGGCTGGAGCCAAGAGAGCATCTTTGGCTAAGCAGATGTTGCTTCTTTGATGCATGTAGTCAAAAAGAGAGAGAGATGGCTGCCCTGCCCTGTGCTTTTGTTGTTACCTGCACAGGTGAGGCCACACCCACTTCAAGTCACATGCAGGGGAAGTCTGTCCCAGCCCAGAAGGAAACAGGAAGTTTACCTGCTGGCTGGACAAACGTTCCTCCCCATGTGTAAACATGTTCACTCTAGGAATGTTGTACTTTACTGCTCTTGTGTTTCACATCCCACAGTTTGAAGGAATGGGATTTCTATTATAATCAAACCAGCCTTTTACCCAATTTTATTTTATGAATCTGAAATAAATAGGAAAGGGAACAAATTGAGACCCCCCCCACATTACTAATAACCCCATGTAGTATTTATGGGTTTTATTTTTTAAAAACTTTTTATTAACACATACTGCACTACTTCATTAATTTAGACTCATGGGCTTAATTTTTTCTGTATGGTTTTTGAATGCTTGAAAAACAAGGTAATGCTT
Organism: Podarcis vaucheri; assembly: GCF_965113315.1. Taxonomy (NCBI): domain Eukaryota; kingdom Metazoa; phylum Chordata; class Lepidosauria; order Squamata; family Lacertidae; genus Podarcis; species Podarcis vaucheri. The sequence goes on from NC_138761.1 coordinate 103,963,169, forward strand.
ATTAATGCTTTTCAACATTCCTCCATCAAATGACCATTTAAAAACTTTGTGATTTTAAACTTTTATCCTATGATAAAATAACTGCTTGAAATGACATAATCTTCAACACATGCACACAAAGCACTGCACACATACTGAAAGTAAAAATGGCCCTTGCCCCCAAGCTTGCAATGATACACATGATACAAAAGGAAAAAGGAATGGGGAGGGAAGAGGAAAGCAAACATTTGAAGCCAATAGATGGGGCCAGGCCCAGTGGTGGAGGAACCCTCTCTGGCACCTGGGGTGGCACAGCCTGTACAGACTGTGCATGTGTGGCATCTTGCGCGTGTGCACTCCTTATGAAATGCCACACATGCGCAGTCCATACGGGGTGCTACTTGCCCACGGCAACCGTACGGGCTGCCACACAAGCGGTATCCCGTACGGACAGCGCACAAGAGCGGCAGCCCATATGGACGGCACACGCCCTCTGCCGCTCTACAGCTGGGGGGAGGCAGGGACCATTTTGTCACCCCTGCCAGAGTGGCACCTGGGGCAGAACGCCCCCTCCCTCCCCCTCCCTCCCCCTTCCTACACCCCTGGCCAGGCTGGTCTTCTTCTCCAATATGTGAACTGCATTTTTGTGTAAGTCCATCTATGTTAGTACCTTTTTCTTAGACGTGCTTCTTGTTTTTCAATCTAGGACTTCAAGGCAAGGGTAAGCAACATCTCCACAATTAAGAAATTCTTGGAGCCAGGCAGCCAGAGGAAATTTGAATTAGACAACAAGGCTCTTCAAGAGATCAGGAAGATTTTCAACATCTGAGAACATCTGCTATGATGATCACTACAAATACTGGCATGATTTTAACAAATCTGTGTGACTTCTCTTTTACTAGTTGGAGGATTAACAGTGTAGTCCTATTCATGTCTATTCGGCATTAGTTCCATTTGAATTCAGCGTAGCTTACTTCTGGGTAAATGTAGGTATAGGATTGGAGCCTAAATCTGTAAAATAGTATTTCCTCTTGGTTCCATAGTCTCAAATGCTTTTGACTGCAAACTCTTGAAAAATGTAGTAGATGAGAACTCTTTGTGAAGATTCTGAGGCCTCCTTTAGATATTAGTCTAATGCAACCTTCCCAAACCTGGTGTGAAACATTCCAGGGGTTTTGGACTACAGCTCCCATCAGCCACAGCCAGCACGGCCAACAGTCAAAGAATGAAATTGCCAGAGCCAACAAACATTTGATATTGTGCAAGGATTTTTTTTCAGCTGGAACTCACTGGAACTGAGTTCCACCACCTCTCTGGTGCATTCCAGAGTTCAAATGCTACAAATAAATCCACAAAAGGAGATGATAATACTGTGTGATGGTACAATAAAATGAAATAAAGCATTCTACAGCGTTTGTACTTCAGTGCCATGTTTTACTTGAGCAGTCAATAACATATCTGTTCTGTCATGACTAGTTCCTGTTGTGCTTTGCGTAGATGTGATGGGATCTGTGTGGTCCTGCTGGATTAGAGGCAAGGAAAATAAATCCCATTAACATACTCCCTGCCAGAAAATGACCTGTTTTCATAGCCTTCTACAGCAATTAGTCTGACCAGCCATAGCAGCAATTCTTTACCAGTCCACCATGCTATCCTCAAGGAATGTTCTTCTCAGTTTTATGATTTGTCACAAATTTGTCAAAGCCAGACTACAAATATGTGGTTTTCAATTGATCATCCGGATCAGGTATCTTTCCTAACAAATCAAGAATAATTTCTGGATTGCCTGTAGAAATCCAGTTTTGCATACCATTAATTGTAGCGATCTAGTCGCCCCAACCCCCGTCAAAAGGTGGGTAGGACCAACAGGGAAGCCCTGTGTAGTTGACCTTTTCCTGTATTTTGTGGTTAGCAGCTGCAACCAGAGACTGCAGTGGCCTCCTGCCCAGTTATACAAAGGTTTCAGTTGAATATACAGTACTAAGACCAGGAATGTTTGCCCTCGGCGCAGCTGTACAGATATACAATAAACCGAGTTGCATCATGTTACGCAAGCATGAGACAACCTTTCCCATTGTGAATTAACTTTGAGTGACTGATTTGTTGTAGGTGAAAAGTCTCACGAAAGGCAGAGTAAGTGTTTTTCTATTTGCAATAGGGAGTTCCTGCTACAGATAAGCTGTTCTTTCCTCTCGGAAGGTGGAGCTTCTGAGCTTTTATAACCCTGAGCCACACAAGTACGGGGCTCACTTGAGAAGAACTTCCACTTGTTCAGGACTTGCAGCAGGTTAGTATTCTAAGGTAGATGATTGCTTTGGAGAGTCATTGCTCAAGAGCAACACCCTGGACAGAGGAGTGGTGCAGGGACAATTTCCAAAGACCTCACCTCTGCCCAAAGGTTTTCTTTTTCTTACCCGCAGAGTACTAAAGGTTTGTGGGTTGGGGAGGGGGGATACTGTAATCCTCAGACCTGTAATCCTCAGAACAGAGACATTTCCCTTTGGACAGACAAAAGGCAGGAGCTGGGCAGTGAGCAGAGTTCTAAAAATAATATGGGGTTGGTCTTTGTTGCACCTCAGAGGAAAAAGAAATCTTGGGTAAGAATGGGAGAGAAAGTAGATTCATTTTTGTTATGTACTGAGTTGAATAGGATCCAAACTGCAGCAGTCTGATTGGTCCTAGAACAATAGGATCCAAAATGCAGCAGTCTGATTGGTCCTAGAACAATAGGATTCAGAATGCAGCACTCTGATTGGTCCTAGAACAATGCAGCAGTATGATTGGTCAGCAGGAGCCACCCAATCCAGCTCCAGATAGAAGTGAAATCGCCTGGGCTCTCCTTGCACCTGAAGACGTTGCTACTGTTCCATACAAAACAATAATGGAACAGCTGAAGGGGCACTTTTCGCAGCAGCCCTCAGTGGTGGCTCGTCGAAATGCCTTCTACGCAAAGCGACAAGCCCCTGGGGAAACCATAACTGGGTTTGTGACCTTTCTCCGCCAAGCCGCCCGGTTCTGCAACTTCTCAGAGTTGGAGAACATGCTTCGTGACTGCCTCGTCGGTGGCCTGAAGGATGAGAAGCTGCAACGACGCCTCTACACTAAGAAGGACCTAATGTTCCAGGTCGCTCTGGAGGAGGCCCTGGCAACAGAAGCTGCCGAGAGGTCGACACGAGAGGCACGACCAAGCCTGCCGTCCCAACCGAGGGTCCACCACGAAGACCTCATCGACGACTCAGGATCTGACAGGGAGGAGGTGCACCGAGTACAGCAGCGCACTCAAGCAGCACACGGACCACAGCTGCCTCGACGAGAAGGAGGGAACTACGCAAGCTGCGGGGAAAGTCACAAGAGGAGGACCTGCCGTTTCCGCAACGCAGAGTGCAGGCAGTGCAGAAAATCGGGACATATCGCCCGGGTGTGTCGAGCTCGGCCCACCCGATGCCAGGCATCAGATGACCAATCCAAGAGCCCCAGGTCCCGGGGCCCAACGCACCAAGGCAACTCGATGGAGCTCACAGACTTCCAGGTATACCAGTTGCCCCACCCCAACGTAGAGAAAATTTATGTAGAGGTACAGATAGAGGGGGCCCCGTGCCGCATGGAGCTTGACACGGGTTCAACTCTATCCATAATCTCGGCAAGGACCTTAAGGAAACGGTGTCCTAGTGGGGGTCCCAAACTCAGGCCGGCCCCATTCACCCTCCGGGACTTCCAGAAACGTTCAGGGTGCAATATCGAGGACGGACGCGGCAACTGGACTTGCTTGTGGTCAAGGGCCCCTACATTAGCTTACTGGGATTGGCATGGTTTGGACCACTGGGGCTAGCCGTCACCGGGGTGAACCACACTAGCTTACAAGTGGACGTTGACGCCATATGCAAGGAATTTCTGGGGGTTTTTGATGGGAAATTGGGACAGTATACGGCCCCCCATTGCTCTACAGCTTGACCCCGCAGTACGACCTGTCAGGCTCAAGGCCCGTCGGGTCCCATTCGCCCGAAACCCCATATAGACGAGGAATTGGACCGGCTCGTGGAGCAAGGAGTGCTGGAGCCGGTGCCTAATGCCCCCTGGGAAACCCCAATCGTCACACCCGTCAAGCCTAATGGTTCGGTCCGCATCTGCGCAGACTACAAATGTACCATAAACAAGGCCCTCACGACCCACGCATACCCAGTGCCAGTGGTCAGCCATGTCCTTGCCACCTTGGCTGGGTCAAAAAAAATTGGCAAGCTGGACTTGGCCCAAGCATATCAACAGCTGCCAGTAGATGAGGCCACAGCAGAGGCACAGACGATTGTGACGCACAGAGGAGCGTTCAGGGTAAAGCGGCTGCAATTCGGTGTCAGCGTGACACCAGGCATATTCCAGAATCTAATGGACTCTCTCCTTAAAGGGATTCCTGGCGTCACCCCCCTCTTCGATGATGTGTTGATTGCTGGGCCCACACCAGAGGAGTTTGAGGACCGCCTCCGCACCGTTCTGCACCGTTTCCAGACGGCTGGTCTCAAGGTGAAGCGGGAAAAATGTCTACTAGGAGTGCCTCAGGTGGACTTTCTGGGATTTATGGTGGACGCAGAAGGGGTCCACCTGACTGGGGACAAGGTAAGGGCCATTTGTGATGCCCCAGCACCCAAGAGCAAGACTGAACTTCAGGCCTTCTTGGGACTATTGAACTTTTACCATCCCTTCCTTCCCCACAAGGCGGCGGTAGTGAAGCCCCTACACAGACTCCTGGACAAGCGGGCCCCTTGGGTGTGGGGCCAGCGCCAGGAGGCCGCATTCCAGGCAGTCAAGGACTTGCTTGTCTCAAACTCGGTCTTGGCACACTTTGACGAGAGGCTGCCGGTGGTGCTAGCATGCGATGCCTCGCCCTATGGCATCGGCGCTGTCCTGGGACACCAACTCCTGGATGGAAGAGAGGTACTGGTGGCATACTTTTCCCAGACACTCAACGCAACTGAGCGGAACTACTCGTAAATCGACAAGGAGGGTCTGGCAATCGTGAAGGGAGTAAAACAATTCCATGATTTCTTGTACGGGCGGCCCTTTACCATGGTGACTGACCACAAGCCGCTGCTTGGCTTGTTTACCCCCGAAAAGCAGACCCCCCAAGTACTGTCTCCTCACGTCCTCAGGTGGTCAATTTTCCTTGCCAGCTACCAGTATGCACTGATTCACCGACCTGGGAAGGCGATGGGCCATGCGGACGCCCTCAGCAGGCTACCACTACCGGAAACAGGCCCCGACCCAGCACCTGCACAAGAGGTTATGAGCCTGGAGCTGCTTCCCGACCGCCCCATTCAGGCACAAGAGGTTGCACACAATTCCAAGAAAGATAGGGTCATCTCCCGGGTCCTGGACTGGGTGTGGAGGGGATGGCCCAGCAGCAGCCCCGGGCCAGAATTCGCCGGCTACACAACCCACAAACATGAACTGTCGGCCCACAAAAGGTGCCTGTTATGGGGAAGCAGGGTCGTTGTTCCCCAGCCCCTCCGCAAAAGGGTCCTCACAGCCCTACACGAGACACACCCAGGGGTAGTGAGAATGAAGGCCCTTGCCAGGAGTTATGTGTGGTGGCCGGGGATCGATGGAGAGATAGAAGCCAGGTCTGCCAAGAATCCCGCCCAGATCCCCCAAGGTCTGCACCATGGTCACGCCTGCATGTGGACTTCACTGGCCCCTTTCAGGGGAAAACATTCTTCATAGTGGCTGGAAGTCGCACTGGTACCGTCCACTTCCACGTCCGCAGCCAGTACTACGCAGGCTGTTTGCAACCCACGGGCTCCCTGACACTCTCGTCTCAGACAACGGGACTGCATTTACACCAGAAGAATTCCAAACCTTCACAGCGCAGAACGCCATCCGTCACATCCGTTCGGTGCCATTCCACCTTGCCACCAATGGCCAAGCAGAACGCATGGTGCGGACCACCAAGGACACCCTTCGCCGCATGATGCAAGGGGACTGGGAGTACCGTCTTGCCACATTCCTTCTAGCACAGCACAGCACCCCCAGCTCAACGACTGGCCGGAGCCCCGCTGAACTACTAATGGGTCAGCGCCTTGCAATCAGATTGGACCGCCTTCACCCCGATAGAGCTCAGGATGAGGTAGTGGTGGGGGAAGGCAGGAACCCCCGGACCTTCATGGCCCAGGACCCAGTGTACGCAAAGAATTTTAGGGCAGGCCCAGCATGGGTACCCACCACAGTCACCAGGGTCACTGGCCCCGTGTCATACAAGGTGCTAACAGATGGGAGGCAATGCTGGCGCTGCCACTGCGACCAGATACGGCAACGATTCCCAGGAGAAAACCAGGAGGAGGATAGGTCAGAGGAGTCCCAAGGGGACAGTGGGGCAATGAGGCCCATAGAACAGGAGGGGCCAGCAGGAGAGGCAGAATCAGTAAATACAGAGAGGACACGTGAGGCCGAAAGGGCACCGGAACAAGAACCACGACTGAGCGAGCTGGTTGCACCAGACCAAACGGCCCCATCACAGCCAGCATCCTTGGAACACGAGCCAGAATCTGAACCCCGGACCAGGGAACACCCCAGGCCGCAACGCACATGTAGGCCGCCGGCGTACCTTGAGGACTATGAATGCGACCTCCCGGGCAGGACTGGAGCTTAGAGGGGAGGGGTGTTATGTACTCAGTTGAATAGGATCCAAACTGCAGCAGTCTGATTGGTCCTAGAACAATGCAGCAGTATGATTGGTCAGCAGGAGCCACCCAATCCAGCTCCAGATAGAAGTGAATCCACAACCTGATTGGCCTACAGGAAAAGTCCGGAATTAGCCAATCACGTGCAGCCCATTGTGTAAATAATGTATATAAAGCAGATACTTTGAGGGGACTTCCATTCCTCCTCACCACTATGAGCTGAATAAAGAGCATGAAATCACTTTGCGACTCTGAGTATATTTCAATTTTTAAAATAGCAATTCACTAAATTTCATTTCCCAAAAACATAGCTGTCCCTTGAAATTTGACTGCAGTTCTCCAGCCAAACAATGTGTAAAAACACATATGGTGAGGTAAAATGTGCATATAAATGCATATATTATTGAAAGGAATGTAGAAAATGGGTGTGGTTATCCAGGGTTGAGGAGGGTGTAGATGCCATCCAATTGTCTTAGGGACTCCAGTCTGGATTTGCTTAGGGTTTAATCCTTAGCCTTTTCTTCTTCCTAGGATATCCCACAAGGCAATGGAGGTTTAGGGTCAGAGGCTACCTCCTCCTAGATGGGTTACCTTCCCAGATTGATGAGCCCCATCTGCCCCTCACTTCCCTCTACAGCATGTGCAGAAACCGCCTTCTTGACCCTTGGACCCACCTTTGGTCTCATCCCTCAACCTGCCAGAGCCTGTCCTTGCGTAGAGGGGAGGTGCCTAACTCACACGGGTTTGAGACCCACCAGCTATCCTTACCTGGTTTAGCCAGCCAGTCAAAGAGGTAGTGCTTCAGATGTGATTCATCACTACAAACTCCCATCATCCCTGGCGGTTGGCCATGCTGGAAAGCTATGTGCCTAGACTTGCCTGAGGAGATGAGAGGCAGCTGATGGCAATGGCAATGGTGCAAGTACGAGGGGGAAGTTACAATTTTGTGGCTCTGGGAACATCATGGACCGTGGCTGTCCAAGAGGGGGTGATATTCATAGATCATGGGTAGGCAAACTAAGGCCCGGGGCCCGGATCCGGCCTAATTGCCTTCTAAATCCGGCCCACGGATGGTCTGGGAATCAGCATGTTTTTACATGAGTAGAATGTGTCCTTTTATTTAAAATGCATCTCTGGGTTATTTGTGGGGCATAGGGATCCATTCATATATGAATGGACCGGCCCCCTGCCGAAAAAGTTTGCTGACCCCTGTCATAGATAGTTGGGTGTTTTTTAACTCTTGCTTCCTATTTTATCTGCTTGTGCTCCATGATTATGAAAAAGTGTTTGTTAAAAAATAAACCAGAAGGCTTTAATATGAAATACTTCCTTGCTGTAAACAATCAACAGAGCATTTTGAACAGTTGTCCTGCTCTGCAGTGGTTTCCCTATCAAACATGACCTCACAATCTCTCTCTCTCTGTCTCTCATCATAACAGGAAAGCAAACACTTAGGAACATGGCTGGGAAACCTAAGCTTTACTACTTCAATGGAAGGGGCCGAATGGAAAGCATAAGGTGGCTGTTGGCTGCAGCAGGAGTCGAGGTTTGTTTGTCTTCAGAATTTCTCTGAGAAAGCACCTTTCCCCCACTCCCAAAAAAGAATAAAGGGAACTGTTGTTTTTCCAGCATTCTTATATTTCAGGCAGTTTCCAAATTTGGGTCCAGCATTATCATTTGTGAGTGAGGTGCCTGCTTCAGGCAGGGGATTTTATCTATCCTGGAAGGGGCAGCTAATTGATGAGTTATCTTCATTCATTATTATTGCTGCTAAGGAGGGGGGGAGGAGATATGATTGTGTGGACAGGCGGAGTCACCCAAACCCTGGGCGGCCCCCGTGTGGAATAACGACTCAAGGCAACGTGCTATGGGATTAAAATTGGCCACAACTTTATTATGTTTCAGATGTGGGTAGACCTTGGCTCAGGCACTGGACGTTTATCCCTCTCAGTCCCCCGCCAGGGATCTGGGGAACATCAGGGTTATCCATGGGGGGGGTGATGGGCTGGCTCTGGAGAACATATGTTCAAGCAGAGAGAGCCCGCCCCATTACACCGCCGTCGCAGGGGAGAGCAATGACAACCTCCAGGCGTACGGCCAAAGCCTCCCCTCAAACAACCCCTTTAACGGGGAACCCTGGTATCGCCGCCACAAACAGAAGGGGGGCATGAGTCACTGCTGCACGCCTCCCCCCCCCATTTAGGGAAGATAGACTAAAGGATTCCGCCCAAGGCCTGATACCACCAAAGTTGTGATGTTTTGCTATGGGAAAGGCAAACCTGCCAATGCAGGAGAATTCCTTTCCGGCCCTTCAATAGCGACCTTGACGCAGCAGCGCCCACATACCTGTGGAGAAAAGGTTAACCTGCAAAAGAAGTCTTAACTGAGGGTGGGGAGGGTGGGAGAAGCTCTGGAGCCAAGTGAGGATTCCCAGGTAAGATCCTCCCCCTATTGTGTGGGCAGGTGGTCCCTCGGCAACTGGCTGAGGTAGGCGGAGACCTCCAGGTGTCCCACCTGGGGAAGGCCAAGCCAAGCCTGTGCTAATGGTGCCACATAGGGTCCAGGGGGCTTCACATGACCACGCAAAGAGCACCCCCATTTAATGTGGGGAGCGGTCATTGTGGGATTTACTGCTTCAAGTGCTAAAATGATATGACTAGCCTGTAGTACTTGATTTGTGCATGGGAAATATTTGTTGTTCTGTCCCAGACAGAGAAAATTATTGGGCGGGCTGGCCCGGAATTCGGCTGGGAAAAGGGAGTTTTCATCAAATTTTCTCCAGTAGTTTGAAAACTTGAAAGGCCCTGTGTCATTTTCGGAGCCTGAAATTATTTCATGAGACCCTTGAAATATTCTGCCTCTTTTATTTTTTAGTTTGAAGAACAATTAATTGAGACCAAAGAAGATCTAGAAAAATTAAAGCATGGTGAGTATGTTATCTGAATATCAGTGGGACTGTCTTCTAGTACAGTAAAGCCTTATAGTCTTAATAGCAGGGGTTTTCAAAGTGGACTTGTTTCTCCAGTTCTGCACTGTGCACACTTTCAGGCAGGAATGCGTGTGATACACAGTTGTGATCTGGTTATATTGCCTTTCCCCCTCTTCTTTGAAAGAAAAGAGAGTTATCCAGATACCCACAACACATACCACTCAACTCTGAATTGTGCAGAATGGTTTGCTTGTTTTTTAGCTGGAGAACAGAAGTAGCTTAAATAACATACAAAACTAGTTTCCAATGGTTGATTGCTGTACTATTTTAGCACATGTTCTGCAAAAGGGTTTTGAGGGAAAAGCAGAGGCAAACATGATTATCGCAAAGGCACAATGTAAAAGTAAAGTCTCAAAATCAAAGCATGGCTTGGGAGATGCTCCTGAAAATTTAATTTCCATAGTAATTACCTGGGAGGATGGACTGATTTTTCATCTTCCTTTCACAAGGTGGAGACCTGCTCTTTCAGCAAGTGCCCATGGTGGAAATGGATGGGATGAAGATGGTGCAGACCCGAGCTATTCTCAACTACATTGCAGCCAAATATAATCTCTATGGGAAGGACGTAAAGCAGAGAGCACTGTAACATTCCTTTAAATTTGGTTACTAAATGCATACTTTGGTTGGCTGTACATGATATAAGATCATCTCTGGTCTGTCATATGATCTACTGACGAGTTATGAGTCAGCATGTTTCATCTTGGGCAAGAAAGGGTCCAGTATGAGGTAATTTGACCTCCCAGTCCCAGCAAAGTTCATGTGGACTGGTTCCTTGGAAATCAATGAATTTTCATGTAATCCCAATAGGAGATTGGGAGGTCATTGTCCCTTCCCAATGTTTGGTTTTGGGGGGTTTTTTTCTTGAGAATGTATAAAATTGATTTTTGATATAAGGCTTTCCTTATAAAAGGTGTAGCTGGTGAAGATCACTATAATGTCAAGCAAATTATAGGGGCTTTTGTTGCATAGAGCGAGGCTCTTTCCAGGGAAAATGCCCTTTCTCTAACATACAGGATCATTGTACTTGTTTTTCTGCTGGGTCATCATACATTTTTGCCTGTGACACTACTGCCCAATTCCCCCACAAGGTTTTGGCTCTGCATTATCATAATTAGTACTATTGCTGCTGCTGCTACCACTGCTGTTTTTCTTGTTTCATTTTTTTTTATTAAATTTTCCAAATTTTACGCAATACAAAATAACAAAAAACAAAACATACAAAAAACAAAAACAAACATACATTCAAAACTTCTTACAGATAAAGATCCAAATTACATTCCATTATTGAGAGACTTCCTCAAATCCTTCCTAACTGATTTTCATTAAATCTCATTTTAGCAATTTTCCAATATCCACTTTCTAATAAAATTAACCTGTTCAAATTACTAATTTCCTTTCTTTCCATATTATTCTTAATCCATAATCTTATACAACCACTACTGTTTTTCTTATTATTATCTGAATATGGGAGGAGGAAAAACTTTCTCTTTCAAATAGGATTGATATGTATTGTGAAGGTGCTATGGATCTGAATGAATTGAAAAAGATGCTTCACTTCAAGCCAGCTGACAGCAAGGAGAAGGAGTTTGCAAATGTTATTGAAAAAGCCACCACCAGATACTTTCCAGTCTTTGAAAAGGTATGGGGCGAAGGAAACTTACAAACCTTTTAACACAACAAAGTCACCTGTGCTCAGCTGGAGTTGGCAGCTGGTAATGTTGATAGGACTGCTTGGCTCATCAGAAATCATTTCCTTATTCCTTGTATTTTCCAAGCTTCTGAGCTAAAAGTAAAAAAAGTAAAACATGAATCACACACAGTGTTCGTTTACCATGTGAACTCTGATCTCAGAATCTGCCCAGCCGCATTGAAACATGATAAGCAGTGGTTTGGGAAGAGGGAATGTAATGATCAAGCTTCTCTTTCTTAGCCAGCAGTTTGTTAGAAGACATGAATCAGAACTGATACAAATACTCTCGATCTCCTGATACAATGTAATCTGGGAGCATGATATTCAAAAGTGGTTCAGATATAGATTCTCCATTTTGTGTATGTACCTGAAGTACTCTTCGAACATTTCCTGCTCTACAGGTCCTCAAAGATCATGGACAAAATTACCTGGTAGGAAATCAGCTCAGCAGAGCAGATATTCAATTGCTTGAAACCATTTTAATGGCAGAAGAGCTGAAGGCTGATATTCTCTCCAAATTCCCTCTTTTAAAGGTAAGCATGCTTACTGAAGCATAAGCAAAGTTCTAGTATGGCACTTTTATTCTTTGCATATCTAAAACACCATTGTCTCTGGATTTCTATTGCAAAAAGTCTAAATCACACAGGAGGCCCACATTCATGGATAAGCCTTTTGTGAATTAAATTTAGACACAAACAGGTAACCTACCTATGATTATAGACCTGCAATGGAGCTCGAATGTTGACCTCCCTTTCCAAAGGTGCATGCCTGAAATAACTGGGTTTAGTGTACGTATAAAGTTTGAGTACATATAAAGTTTATCACTTGTAGTTTCATTATTGACTATGAAATCATAGTAACCGTAAGCGGCAAATGATTATTTGGGGATACCACCATTTCTCCTTTTCTCTACTAAAATATTTTGCTCACACTCTCTCTCTCTTAGGCCTTTAAAGAGAGAATAAGCAACATCCCGACAGTGAAGAAATATCTGCAGCCTGGTAGTCCAAGAAAACCACCAACAGATGAAAAGGCTATTGAAAAGGCAATGAAAATTTTTGCCTGAATCATGGCTGAGGATCACAGATGATGCACTATTGTATTTACAGGCAATAGGCAAAAACTGAAATGGGACCACAATGGCAGTGTAAATCCACAAAGCTACAGTAGGAACCAAAATAACTAACAGAACAATAGGAAGTAGTGATAATACTGTGCTGCACTACACCAAAATGAAATAAAGCATTCTACAACTTTTGTATTCTGGTTGTTTTAGTTCTAGTATGACGTCATTTACATTAATCTTAAACAGCAGGGGAGCTCATAAGCAGCCTTGCCATACTTTTTGTTGTTGTTGTTGGAATTGGAGCTGACAACCGACAGTTTACACTTACTCTCACTCTCACACACATTTCAAAGTATAATATCCTAATAAGTGTAAATAACTGACACTCTGTGTTTTAGTTCCAAAGTTGTAACCACAACTTTTCATGATTTATCCTACCAAACACTGCTGTAAGATCTACAAAGGTTGTAGGTAGATCTTAGGTCCTTTACCATACTTCTTAATCTGATGGTTTAAGACGTAACATTGGTTTATATATTTAGCTAAGTGTGCATTTATGAATATTTATTCTATGATTGAGACCTTAAAATTCTTGTAACAATCCCCCATTTGGGGCAATAATTTAACTAAAATTGTTGCCCCACTAAACAACCTGATGTCCACCCTTCCCAGATGTTGAAACAGGGTGTGTTTATGTAACCCTGAGGAGATTTGCATGTCAGGTCTCTCATGTTTTTCAATTTTTAAACAAACTAACAAACAAACATACCTCTTAATTGTACTAAATCCAATCTTAGTAACATTGTTAAGTGACTTTCTCAAATCCCCCTGGCTGAATTTCAGTGTATATCATTGTAACAGTTTTCCAAAACCGGTTTTCTTATAAAATTAACTTCATCACTTAACATCTTTCTTTCTTTCCCTTTTAACTTTAAACATGCTATTCCCTAACATTTCATATTTAAATCCTAAGCCTATCTGGTATTTGCAAGTTTTTCCAATTAAGTTATCTTAACATATTTAACTAAATAGTCTTTGAATTTCATCCATTCCTCCTGGTAGTCCTCCTTCTGGTCGCGGACTCTTCTAGTCAGGTCAGCTAGCTCTGAAAAGTCCATCATTTTCATCTGCCATTCCTCCACTGTTGGGACTTCTTGTGTTTTCCAATTCTTAGGTAACAAAATTCTAGCTGCAGTTGTGGCATACAAAAACAGTCTAACATCTTTTTTGGCCAATTCCAAACCTGTTATTCCAAGAAGAAAGACCTCTGGTGTCTTAATAAATGTATATTTCGACATTTCTTTCAATTCATTATAAATCTTCTCCCAGAAGTATTTCACCTCGGGGCAGGTCCACCACATATGATAAAAGGTACCTTTTTTTTCTTTACATTTCCAACATAAATTATCACTATTATGATATATCTTTGCCAATTTTACAGGTGTTAAGTACAATCTATACATCATTTTCATAATATTTTCCTTTAACACCGTACATGCAGTGAACTTGACCCCTTTCCTCCATAACCTCTCCCAATCTTCAAACATTGTTATGTCCCACATCTCTTGCCCAGTCTATCATCACAGATTTAACTTGTTCATCCTTTGTATGCCATTCCATCAATAAATTACACATTTTAGACAAATTTTTAACTTTAGAGTCCAACAACTCCGTTTACAACTTAGTTTTTTCTAAAACAAAACCATTTTTCTTATCTAATTTATACAATTCATTAATCTGATGGTAATGTAATGTAGCCAATTTATTTTATCTTTAATTTGATCAAATGGTTTTAATTTATATCCTTCTTTATCTTCCAATAACAGATCAGCGTATGTCAACCACTTGGTTTCCATATTTAACTTTTTCTGGGCCTTTGCCTCCATTGGCGAAAGCCATCTGGGTGTTTTCCTCTCTAAGAGTTCTTTGTATTTTTATCCAAACATTATATAAGGATTTTCTAATTACATGATTTTTAAAACCATTATGGGCCTTTACCTTGTCATACCATAGATAGGCATGCCATCCAAACACGTTATCAAATCGCTCCAAGTCTAAAACATCAGCGTCATGCATGTCGGGTCTCTTAAGGCTATTCACAAGTGTAGCAGTGCACATAGCTGGACATAGGATTCTGTATCATATAAAATAACACCATCTGGTTTTGTTCTATTCTTAAAATACTGGTGGCCTTCTAACACTTTGAGAGAAGACTTCTCTCCCTTTTCGCTTTTAAAATGAGGGTCTATGCTTTGCATTCCGGGATGCAGGTGGCACTTTTGGTTAAATCACAGATCCTAGGACTTGCCGATCAGAAGGTCGGCGGTTTGAATCCTCACGACGGGGTGAGCTCCCGTTGTTCGGTCCCTGCTCCTGCCAACCTAGCAGTTTGAAAGCACGTCAAAGTGCAAGTAGATAAATTGGTACCGCTCCAGCGGTAAGGTAAACGGCATTTCCGTGCACTGCTCAAGGTATGATCAAGGTGATCATAGACCACACCAAATAATTGTGGGGTGGGGGTAGGGGAATGAAAGCAGAATTTCTTCCATGAGGAAAACACTGTATATTTCCCAGACAATGGGTTAGATTCTACTAAATAGTGGGAGCTGGCACAGCAACTCATGCTAGCACAACAAGGATTCCCCCCCCCCACGTCCCCCATGCCTTCCCAAACAGCTCTGGGGGTAGGTCAGGAGAACATCAGAATGACACACAGAGGGAGGAGAAGGGAGGTCATTCTGTCTGGCAAGAAGCAATGTTTGTGTTGGCAGAATGATCGTAATAGCGCAACACTGAACTCCTCCCAATCGATTGTATCGAACCCTGCCATTCCACTCACAAAGCAGGAACAACTCCTCTCCTCTGCAGCCACCATGCAACCTCAAAATCTGCTCCGGGGTGCTGGAGGAACCTCCCAGAGCAGATTTGGGAGGGGACATAGGGAGAGGACACACATCCAGGGCACACACCCCTCTCTCCTCTTTTGACCCATGCAGAAAAGCTGAGAAGAGACATTATCACCCGCCCAGGAGTGGGAGGCCTTTTGGGCTTGCTGACCGGAAGGTTGGCGGATCGAATCCACACAATGGGGTGAGCTCCCATTGCCCTGTCCCAGCTTCTGCTAACCTGGCAGTTCAAAAGCACACCAGTGCAAGTAGATAAATAGGTACCACTATGGCAGGGAAGTAAATGGCGTTTCCGTGCGCTCTGGTTTCCGTCATGGTGTCCCGTTGTGTCAGAAGCGGTTTAGTTATGCTGGCCACATGACCCGGAAAGCTGTCTCTGGACAAACGCCAGCTCTCTCGGCCTGAAGCAAGATGAGCGCCACACCCCTTAGCCACCTTTGACTGGACTTAACCATCCAGGGGTCCTTTACCTTTAACTTTTGCTCTTCAGTAGAATCTAAAGGTGTTTCCAATAAACAATAAGGCTTGACTTCACAGGCTCTTGGAATGAATGAAAGTAATAATCTATTCTGCCTGAGATATTTGGCTTCAGGCCTCTGACACATTTTTATTTTATTTTAATATAATTATCTCTGCTTTCCTAGAGACTGTTGATGAACCATTATAATAGATCAGGATTTCACTTTAAAGCATAGCTATATACTCCAGGGAAGCTATTTATTTCCATTATCCCAAGACTGTAGCATCCCCTCTGGACCTTCCTGGTCTCTGCTTGCTGGGCTCTAGGCATTTAAAGGTTAGCTGTGCGAGTAAGCTGTGTGTAGATCAGAATAACATCAGCTCCAGAGAGCAATTTTCCTGCCTGGTTGAAGATAACCAACACTATGGTAAGCATCCTTTCCTATTCTCTTGCTTTGACAACCACAGCTAATGAAAGGAAGGGAGGCAGATGGCAGAAATGTACAAAACGTATTCATGGTGTAGAGAAAGTGGATAGAGAGAAGCCTTTTTTTGTCCCCTTCTCCTAATACTGGAACTGACAGCCAGCCAATGGAACTGACTGATGGTAGACCCAAGACAACACACAGCTCATTTATGGAACTCACTGCCACAAGATGTGGAGACATGGCCACTAGTTTATAGGATTCAGAGACATCATCACTGGGGAATGTCTTATCAATGGCTACAAGTCATGACAGGTATGGGGAACCTCTAAATTCAGAGGAGCATGTTGTTGAATACCAGCCCCTGGAAGGAGAGGGCTGTTGCCTTTGCACTCATGATTGTGGGCTTCCCAGAGGCATCTGGCTTTGCCATTTTGGAAACAGGACACTGAGACGGAAAGGACTTTTGATGTTATCTGGCAAGGCTCATTTTGCAATGTTATGTAGTAGCAGGCTAAAAAAAGAAAGGTATAAGGGCACAAAATACTCTGTCATTCTATGTAAATGACTACAAAAGTCAGATGATTTGCCTGTCTGTCTCTTTCTCTCCAGTACGGATTCATCAACACTTGCCTGAAGTCTCTTCTAATAGAGAAATTTGGTGAAGAAACCTGGGAAAATCTCAAGTGAGTATGTGTACCTTTCCGACATTGTACGAGTGAGATTTGAAAACTTAAAAGTCAAGCAGGGGATAATTCTTTCAGTTATGGACACACTAGAGAGAAACACAAGAAAAAGAAGATCCTTGTTGCACCTTAAAGACTAACAGATTTATTGTGGCATAAGCTAGTGTGGACAATTGTCCACTTCATCAGATTCATTCAGAAAGATGCATCTGACATGAAGTGAGCTCTAGTGTGAAATTTGTTAGGTCCACAAATATTTAGAGTGCCACAGTTAACATTTGGGAAGGATAAAAAAAAAAATTCAGAATGGGTTCAGCAACATCTCTGGCAATTGCAGTGGTACATGCGCCCTATTTTTGTTTTATACAATGCATGCATGTTCATGCATGTTTCACAGTAGGCTCCATCTTAAAAGAGGCATTCTCTCCTGTTTGAGAGAGAAGGGGAAATTCCTGTTTTTAAGAAGGTGCCTGCCAACTGTGGGTTTGTAAGCACTTGAAGAACGATTTTACTGGGTTAAAAAAACCCAAAAAATCTCTCTCTAATTCATTTTGTATTCATTTTAAATGGTTTTAAGAAAATTATGCAAGTAACATTGCAGTCTTCCTTAAAAGTTTTGCATTGATATATTTTTAAGTAGATTGTACACATTGCACAATAAATCATGCTCTCCGTTTCGTTTTATATTCAGATGCTGATGTTAATTTTGATACTTTTACAGGACAAAAACTGGGATTGAAGACACCTTTATGACATACACAGTTTATGATGATGCTGTCACAATGAAGCTGGTCCAGGAAACCTGCAAAACACTAAGTCGTGAAACATGTTTTGGTTTCATTTATTATATTTGCATTCTTTTAATTTTGCCTTTTAAAAATTCTCTTTCTGGCTTTTAATTTACTTTGATGTTATGTTTAACTGTATTATTTGGTTTATATTGTTTTATCTTATGGAATAAACTTAGTTTAGGGACAAAGAATTGTGCAACCCAATTCTGAATGTGTTTTCTGCCGCCCTGGGTTCTTTGGGGAGGAAGGGAGGGATAGAAATACAATCAATGAATAAATAAAATACTGATGGACAAGTAAAACATGCAACATGATCCAAGGTAAAACATGCAACATGATATATATATGAGTGTCCTGGAAGTAAGTCCCATTGGACTTATTTAAAGTGGGCCTGTCAGCTTCATCAGTGGAGCATGGTGCCTCTGCCTTGACTCCAGATGAAGGCCATGGGGTATCCTTCCCATTCAGGGGTGTGGAATCTGTGGCCCTCCAGAAGCTGCTTTCATCCCTGATCGTTGGGCTAGTTGGCTGGAGCTGGCTGAAGTTGCTGTCCCATTACACCTGGGGGGGCTGCAGGTTTCCCACCCCTGCCTTAGCTAATCATCCAGTTCCCTCATCAGCTGTACTTTTTGCCCGCCAAAACAGCTAAATGGAGCTCCTACTGAAATGCAAGAACTAGCCTTGCTATTGATGTCTCTGCTGTCCAGCCCATTGCCCTGTGAGAACTGTATACATTTCTCTGAACGGAGAAATTTTGTAAAGAAAGTCATATGACACTGGGGACATTAACAAATGCTAGGGTGTTGTGTTGAGGGGGGACGGACAGGCAAGTCTTCTTCATGGGAAAAGGTATACTTTCTGTTGTGCACAGGTATGTCTCCTTCCTGACCTCTGCCAAATGCAATATTAGTGTTATGCCATGCCGCACACTCTCCTCACATCACCAAACAAGGGGTAGCATTATTGGAGAGGGTAAGGTAAAGTTAAGGGACCCCTGACCATTAGGTCCAGTCGTGACCAACTCTGGAGTTGCGGCACTCATCTCGCTTTATTGGCCAAGGGAGCCAGCGTACAGCTTCCGGGTCATGTGGCAAGCATGACTAAGCCGCTTCTGGCGAACCAGAGCAGCACACGGAAACGCCATTTACCTTCCCGCCGGAGCGGTACCTATTTATCTACTTGCACTTTGACGTGCTTTCGAACTGCTAGGTTGGCAGGAGCAGGGACCGAGCAACGGGAGCTCACTCTGTCACGGGGATTCGAACCATCAACCTTCTGATCAGCAAGCCCTAGGCTCTGTGGTTTAACCTACAGCGCCACCCGGGTAGGCTCGACCATATGTTTCCTGGCAAGAGGAGAAGAGATCTTTCTGAGCAGCTGAGAGGTCTCTGCATTCAGACTAGGACGTTGGCCAGGCTTGTGATCTTTTGAGAAGGTGTAATGGCTGGATTTTGCTCATGCTCAGTGCTTAAGAGCGATTATTCCAACCCTGTTATTATTTGTTCATCTCATTTATTTCCACTCAGAGCTGTCAGAAGAGGCAGTGCTCAAACTTTTCGGGGAATACTTTTTCAGTTTCTGTAAGATGTCTGGATACGACAGAATGCTACGGACCCTAGGAGGAAATTTGATGGAGTTTATCGAGAACCTTGATGCCCTTCATAGCTATCTTGCCTTGTCCTACCAGGTACCTCCTTTGCTGTGTAGACACAATTCTGAAAAGCCCTTTTAAGAAAATACAAAATAAACAATTTTAGAAAGGGGGAGGGTGAATGTGTGACCTGGACCTGGCCTACCGGTCCCTGGCAAAATTGAGGGCTTCTTTTCCCTATCACAATGCTGAGGTGAGGGGGAAAGTTTAATCTGCTCATTCTACCTGGGGTGATGTGATACAGCACTGTTCTCTACTGGGGCAGTTTGATAAGTTTAAAGTCCACCTCTTAGCTTAGTACTACGACTGGGAAATCTACAATGACAATACAAGAATTACAATACAATAATTGTTCAGGCCGGACACTGAGATCCAGTGCCAAGGGCCTTCTGGTGGTTCCCTCACTGTGAGAAGTGAGGTTACCAGGAACCAGGCAAATTACCTTCTCGGTAGTGGTGCCCAACCTGTGGAACTCCCTCCCATCAGATATCAAGGAGATAAACAACTAACTTTTAGAAGGCAGCCCTGTTTAGGGAAGTTTTTAATGTTTGATGTTTTATTGTGTTTTGCATATTCTGTTTGGAGCCGCCCACAGTGGCTGGTGAAGCCCAGCCAGATGGGCAGGGTATAAATAAAGTAGTAGTAGTAGTAGCAGTAGCAGTAGCAATAGTAGTAGTAGTAGTAGTAAAAGCAAAACTGAATCCTTTTTCATTCCTCCTCTTGGCCGCACAAGAGAAAGAGAGTAGAGGGAGAAGTATGTGATGTAACATGAAACTGTGGTTAAGCATTACGACTGAACTCCACACAGGCTTTTGACTCTGAAAAGTTACCTTGGAAGGGAATGTGGTCCTTGTTTGGAGAAAGCCCGCTCCCCCCCCCTTAACAGAATTGTCTCAGAGGCGCTTGTCCCAAGGATGTTAGGAATGCATCTTTTAAGAATGTTGAGCATAACTATTGTGTGTAGGATTCCCCCCAAGAAAATAAAGCAATGGTTTTTCTACTTAGGAAATGAATGCGCCATCATTCCGAGTAGAAAGAACCGATGGGATGTTGTTGCTCCACTATTACTCCGACAGAAAAGGCCTGTATCATATTGTCCCAGGTATACTACAATATCTTGTTCCTTGTCAGGTTTTGCTCTGGAAACCTTTCCATAGAGGGTAGAAAATATGTTTGCACTAGTGAACTACCTGTTTCCTATTTTGGGACAATTCCTCCTTCCTCTCCAGTAGCCCATCCCACATTGTTCAACAGGGTTCCCCTCCCTGACTGCAGTCTCCATGAAGAGAATTCCACTTAAAAAGCCAGAATGCTTCAACCCTAATTGCTAGAGGAGAGGGAAGTCGGGGCATGTGTGAAGAAGGAAGTATGGAGCATTGTTTTCATCCAGGAGCGCCTCTTGATTAATGCCAATTGTCCGAATTATGGAGGAGCCAACCACAAATCATGCCTGAGGTGGAGGCTGGTCCATGGCAGCAACACACTCCCAGGCCGCACCCGCTCTGCCTTTCAAGTTGGCAGACACGGGTTAGCGTGGCACAGTGGGATGCAGTGAGCTCCCCAGACCCCACTGGGGAACATTGCCAGGAATTTTGCCTCATAAATCCTGGCTTTCCCCTGCCTGAACCTGAGGAGCAAGCGCCATTGACTCATGACGTGACCGGAAACACAAACGATTATTCTTTCTTACATAGGAATCCTTGAAGCTGTGTCAAGAGATTTCTTTGACAGCGAAGTGACGCTGAAGATTCTTCATCAAGATGTAGAAGAGGAGCGCACTGGGAAGAAAGAACACGTGGTGTTTTTTCTTTCGCAGAATGAGAAAGAAGCGAAGAATGGGATCGAAGAAAAAATAGCCTCTGCAGGTGAAGACTGTCAAGAGGATGAAAAGGTGACAAAATTGGTCCTGTCAAAAGTAGGAGGGGGGGTTAGTTTTGAGTTAGCAGAAACATTCGTGGCTTAGAGAGGGGGAGCAGCCTTGCAAGTCTCTTAAGATATTGTAATAGATGAATCACTCTCCATGTGTACAGCAAAACTGATGTATACAGATTTAATTATTGTGCTTTATACCTTCTATGGCAACCATGAGGTTGCTCTGTGTATATGGCTTTAGAATATGAGCATGATTCAGTTAATCTTAATTACCACGATGTACCATTTTTCTACCAATGTTCTATTTAGAGACTGGGTGCTGCTTTCCAGAAAGGGAGGGAAGAATCTGTGTTGCACCAACTAGAAAAGAAATCTCACTGGGACATTGTGAGGCACATTGTGAAATTTAGGAGAGGTATATTAAATCCTTCTTAACCTCAGCATGATTATTGAAATGAAAGATGGGCCTCATCAGCATAAATTAGAGGCTGTCTTTGGATGTAAGTATCCTTACAGAAAACTGCCAGATGATATAATAGATTGATATAATTGGAATGTGATGCTTTGCTGCTTCTCAATTACACTGATCTATGCTTAAGTTCAGGTAAGTGAAAGCCTGGAATTTTATTACATAGACAAAGATACCCACCCCTTCTGACTACACACACCAAATCTTGTGTCCTGCTCCAAATTTTGATGCCATGTTCTCCCCCCCCCCCATAAAAATCAGATTGTGAATATGTTAGAAACTGTGTGGAACTGTTTCAGCCAAATTCTTTATTATCCAGCAAGTAGAGCTTCACAACCTCCAGAATAATGAATATCAAGGTGTAGGGGGGCTGCATGTTCTGAACAGCTACTTGTGTCTTCCAAACCATAAATAGATGCTGGACTGGCCCTATCAGGCATTATCCCCCTAAAACAGTGAAGCATTATCCCGCTACAAAGGGGGATAACTAAGGCAGGAATTGATATCTGAATGGTATAACAAGACGTTTTCCAAGTGTTGGCTAGAGCAAAGGAAAGGATGTATCAATGGAGAATGATCAAATTACTATATACAGGCGAAATGTGGAAATTCAAGAAAATATTCTCTCTTTGTAAATTCACTCTGTGTGTTGTCTATCACTCTGTGTTTCATAGAGGACCTTATTCGTACCTTGGAGCCATTTTTTCCTGAGAGACTTTGGGTTGAGGAGAGAACTTTCTGTTGTGCGTTTCCTTTCCACATTGTGTTCGATGAAACAGTAAGTTATCCATTGGCCTGAATCCTCGTAGCTGGAATAGAGATGCTTGTTGAGTTGGTCTCAGAGTATCTGTGGTTGAAGTGTATGCAAAGTTTTAAAATTACGAATGTATGTTGGCAAAAGGTGCTGTTGTTTTTTGTTGAAAAAATGATGTAAGTAGGATCACACATGAAGGTTTTTTTTGTTGGTGCTCAAGAGAGTTTGAAAACTTTCCTTTTAGTCATGAAATTATGCAACCTTTCTATCTGCTCCTCAGCTGACGATCAAGCAGGCTGGTGTGAACATTCAGAAATTTGTACCAGGCTTGCAGATCTATGGAACCAGATTAGATGAGTATTTCTCTATTGTTCACCCACAAGTTACATTCACAATCTTTAGCATACGGAAGTTCATCAACAGCCAGTTTGTTCTCAAGATACGAAGGGATGCGCTGCCTAACTTGTGGACGAGACGGCCCATGCTAAAGCTCAGAGGTATCAAACAAACTTGCTTTTTGCAGACATCTGAATGCTAAGGACCCTCATACTAGCACTGTGGTGGCAAGGAAACTTGAGAGATGGTCACCTGCAGTTTTATATAAAAATGGTTGGAAGGCTTTGGAAGACTCCCACATTTCTAGATGTTAGTTAATCTATGTGATTCCGTTGATGGATTGCTTCCCGTAAGTGTCTTGAAGTGATTTCACAGAAAAAAATATATATAGACAATTAAAAATAATTCCATATTTAAAAACAATTTAAAAGTCAATGCAGAAATAGACAGGTATAAAAATAACTCCACTTAAAAGGCTGGCTGAGATACAAAGGTCTTCAATAGGCACCAAAAAAAAGAAAGACAATATAGCCTGGTGTCTCCTGATCCTATGAAACTTACTCACAAATCATACAGAGACTTTCCTTAGCAAATGGAATACCACCATAACTGCTTGTATGCAAGGCAAAATAAAACAAGGAAACACATCTACATTTGGGGTGTACAATATACATCTCTGCTATAAATTTGTGTATTGCATTTACATATTTTATTAATATGGCAAATGCCAATTTAAAAAATGTTGCCCACCTCTCCCTTAGGAGCCATTCCTCCTTCCTTAACTTTTCCAGTGCCTCACAAAAGAATTCAAAATTCTGGACCCAAGTTCTAAACCTCTGTTACGATCTGGTGACGAAGCATTTGCAAGATTTGGGGGGTTCAAGGTGTACAATAGGTTTGTGGTGGTGTTACAAGTAAGATTCGGCTTAATCAGTAGCTTTAAACACAAGGGAATATCATTCTGTAACTTATTTCATTTTTTTTAATGAAAAGGACAAATGATCTGGATGGATTCCATGAAGTGCATGATGTACTTGTGCTCACCCAAGTTGCGCAGTTTGGAGGAACTGGAAGAGCAACGGATGCACCTCTCTGACATTGCACAGCACGACACAACAAGGGATCTCATCCTCTTCAACCAGCAACGGCTGGCAGAGATAGAGCTATCTAACCAGCTAGAGAGGAAGAAGGAAGAGCTAAGGATTCTCTCCAAAAACCTGGAAGCGGAAAAGAAGAAATCGGAGGCTCTGCTCTATGCCATGTTGCCAAAACATGTGGCCAATCAGCTTAAGGAGGGCAAAAAGGTGGAAGCAGGTAAATGCTTTTTATTGTCCTTTCATGCTTTTGTGGCAGCGAGGATATCACTGTAATGTTTTGAAAGACTGGACAGCTAACCAATTTCAACTGGGAAATTATAATAAAGCAAGACAGAGGGGGTTCGGCAGATAGTCTGGGGAAAACTGGCGGATACTCTAACATTGCTGATTTGGCAGGTTTGGCCATGGTTGGTTCCCCGAGTTCTGCTGGGAACTCAAAATTAGAGTGGGGTGTATGTCTCATAAATAAATATATTACAGTATGATGAGCTCGAGTGATTTCAGCTGGAATGTGGGGTTATAGTTTGCTGTTTAAAGTGTGTCAGAAGTACTGCCACCTAAGAGATTCACCTCAACGCAAAAGGATTCAGAGGATATGTTATTCTTTCTTTGCATATTTTTACATTAAAAGCAGATTTTGAGAACTGGAAAGTTCTGTCTGAATGCATCCTGATTAAAAGTGTCCAGGACCATGTGCAAAGGTTTGCTGCCTTCACTGACAAACCCAGTGGTTCAATAAAATGTAACACTAGTCTAAGCCACTTGAGTCCATCTTGAAACAGAAAGACTTTTCACAGTCTGAGGTTAACAAGCTTTTTTTGGAATAGAGGGAGCATTTTGAATTTTGAGAGGGTGCTGGGGACACAAGTCACAAAATGGCAGCCGTGGAGGGGGTGTGGCATAGCACAAAACAAAATGGCTGCAATTGGGCATGTAGCATAGCACAAGATTAAGGAGACAACCACCCCTGACTGCCTTATTCTTACCATGGGAAGTCAGCATGGTCCTAATGAAGGCGATTGCACATGTACCAATGGTGTTGCTCTCTAATGATAAGAAGGAATATTCCTCAGTACCAGAGGGAATAGTCAGGGTGACCATACCACTATCATTTCACTTAGAAAGTGTTTGCATGTTTTGCCCCTGAACATCCTTTCTAGGAGGGCTGGAGACTTCCTTGAAAGATAATGAACACTTAGAGTTTGGGGCACCAGCCAAGGGTACCACCGGAAGCCTTCATGGGCACCACAGTGACCATGGGCACCAGGTTGCCAGCCCCATGTCATGCAGGCAGCTGCTAGCTTCAGTGAGACAGCTGCTTCAGGCAGTAATCTGGGGACAGCCAAGAGGAACAGCCGATCTGGGCCCCTAAGGAGCACACTACTCATTGCCTCCTGAACTTGTCACCCATAGCCACCGCCTGGGAAGAGTGGGGCCATTACTGCCTTCTCCTCTCTGCTCTACTTTTCTCTCTCCTGCCACAGGAGTTTCCAGTCACCTCAGGCAGCAGCAGTGGTGTGTGCATGTGGCAGTGGAGGCAGCAGCGACAGGGCACCATTTTCTGCTTTGCCTTGAGCGGCAAAATATCTTGGGCTGGCCCTGAATGTGGGGATTGGTTTTTCTTCTCTACCAACAGAAGGACCGAAGCAAATGGCACTGTCAACTGCGTTGGCCTTACAAACAGAATGGTGTCTTGGTTTTGTGGCTTAAAATAAACAAAACTGACTTTCCAAAATAGGCATTATTCTTTTAATTATTCCCTAGGAGATTTTAGTTGCTGCACAATACTTTTCAGTGATGTCGTGACCTTCACAAACATCTGCTCTGCCTGTGAACCTATTCAGATAGTGAACATGCTTAATTCCATGTACTCAAGATTTGATCGGCTAACTAGTGTCCACAGTGTTTATAAAGTAAGCGTTCTTGCAATTTACACACATTTTCATCACTTATTCTGCCTTTCCTGCTCATCTTGATGTTTATAGCTGGTTGTATCAAGCCCTATCGCTATGAAAAATTGTTTTAGAATGATGGACACAAGGATGAGAATGAAAACTGACTATTAACTTGTCAAAAACATTAAACTGTCAAGCCTTTCCAGACCAGTTTTTCCTTCATATCATTTCCCTCTGCAGCATGCCAGTATTCTTTCCTCCTTTTATTCCTGTAAATATTTCCCCTGCTGCCTAGAGCAGGCATAGGCAAACTCGGCCCTCCAGATGTTTTGGGACTACAACTTCCATCATCCCTAGCCAACAGGACCAGTGGTCAGGGATGGTGGGAGTTGTAGTCCCAAAACATCTGGAGGGCTGAGTTTGCCTATGCCTGACCTAGAGGATAAACTGCACTAGTGCAACCTTTTAATTGTGGTGGTGGTGATAATGTATTATGTTAACTATCCGGGACAGATTAATGTCTCCATCCAACATTGCCCACATAGAAACATAGAGTTGGAAGAGACCCAAGAGTCATCTGGCTCAACCCCCTGCAATGTAGAAATCTCAGCTGAAGCCGAGGAAATGCTGTGTGCTTATTAATAAGCCTTGCTAAATGGGGCAACTGGCTGTGGGCCATTATGAGAGCAGCCCCTGAGCTATAGGTGAAATATAGGAAGGACATCTCTCTGTGTGGGACAGGAAAGTGGGGAGCAGTCATGGCACGTGTTGGCCAAGGAATTTTTTGTCTTCCCATCCCTACAGTATGTCTCTCTATTGCCTTACAGGTGGAAACAATAGGAGACGCCTACATGGTTGTAGGAGGCATCCCAGTGCCTGTCAGCAGTCATGCTGAAAGGGTGGCTAATTTTGCCCTGGGCATGAGAATAGCTGCAAGAGAAGTGATGAACCCACTCACAGATAAGCCTATACAGGTACATTTGATCTCGACTTCAATTGCATGATTCTATGGATGCCTAACTCAGAAGTAATTCCCGCTGAATTCCTGCAGTTGGCAAGGCAGTTGGATGGGATGACCTCCCAGTTCTCTTCCAACTCTGGATCTCAGTTCCAGCACCTCTCAGGTGGCTGCCATTGACATTGTAAGAGAACACGGGAGGCATTCATAGTGAGTTCCGGCACCTCTTTTTTCTAGAAAAATAGCACTGTTGGAAGGTGTCACTATTAGTTATGCCTTTAATTGCCCTCCTGTGTCTGGTGAGACACTAGGACATTGTTCATGGAAGACAATCTTACTCGGCTACAAGTGATCACCAAAGAAGAAGAAGAATCCCATATATTATTTTCCCAAACGTTCCAGCCTGGTTCTTCCATTGTTGAACTATCTCTCACCATGCTGCAGTCAGTAGAAATCCGACTAGTTTGCTGTGGTGCAGAAAGTGTTTTTGAATGACGGCCTTGCTAAATGTCATGTTATACTGCAACAAATCCAGGAGGTTGAATGAAAAACAACCAACTATTTCTTTTAGAGCTGTAACAGAGAACACATTTTCCTTTGTTGTGTTTATGCCAGCAGATTAGAATTGGGGTGCACACTGGACCAGTTTTGGCTGGAGTGGTTGGGGAGAAAATGCCCAGGTACTGCTTGTTTGGCGATACAGTCAACACAGCTTCTAGGATGGAAAGCCATGGACTTCCAGACAAAATCCATCTGAGCCCAACAACGTTCAGGTAAGAACCTGCAAGTCAATCGCAACACAAGGAAAATTCTCCTCTTGTCTTTTCTACATTGGCAGTACCAAGCCTATCAAATCCCAGACGTTTTGTGGGATCTGTGCTGTCCCTAGGACCACTAACATGCTCCACATCAATTATCGAATTATCTTCAGGAGTAGGCAGTGAGAACTTTTGTAGGGCAAAGCGGATGACCTACTGATGGGTATTACTGCCTTTCTCATATTCCAATTGTCCACTCTATATATCAGGTGTGAGGAACCTCCAGGTGTTGCTCAACTAAAACTCCCACCATTGGCCGCGCTTGCTGGGGCTGATGGGAGTTGTAGTTCAGCAACATCTGGAGGGCCAAACGTTCCCAAAGCCTACTGCAGATCAACAGCAACATTTTCTGGCAGTAGATCCTTATCTAGCCAAAAGAGCACTAGGTAAAGGGACCCCTGACCATTAGGTCCAGTCGTGGCCGACTCTGGGGTTGCGATGCTCATCTCGCTTTATTGGCCGAGGGAGCCGATGTACAGCTTCCGGGTCATGTGGCCAGCATGACTAAGTCACTTCTGGTGAACCAGGGCAGCGCACGGAAACACCATTTACCTTCCCTCTGGAGCGCTACCTATTTATCTACTTGCACTTTGATGTGCTTTTGAACTGCTAGGTTGGCAGGAGTAGGGACAGAGCAATGGGAGCTCACCCTGTCGCAGGGATTCGAACCGCCAACCTTCTGATCGGCAAGTCCTAGGCTCTGTGGTTTAACCCACCCCCATCCCTTTAAAAGAGCACTATCCACACAGAAAATTGAAATATCAGCAGGCTTGGGGGAATGGCAGAGTTTGCAGAAGCACAACCAATAGTTTGGGGGGACGACAGTAAAGTGGGGGGCAGGCATGCACCACATAAACAGCCAGAGAGGACTGAGAATGCTCAGGGGGAGAAAAAATGCTGATGGACGTGGAGATAAGATAGAATGGTGGACTTTGGGAGAGGACATGGCTCCACACGGCAACACTTGTTGCGAGTCCCACTTGTAATTTCTGTTAGGGCTGTGTACACCCTATATCTTTAAAGCACATTCTTTCCCTCAAAGAATTCTCAGCGCTGCAGTTTGTTCAGAGTTGCTGGGAACTGAAGCTCTACAAAGGGTAAAATACAAGGCCCAGAATTCCTTGAGTGGGGAAAAACACATTCTGAACATGCTTAAAAGGTATGGGGTGCTCACATCCTTAGATGCATAAGCTTCAAGGAGGGTAGAATTTGGCAGCGTGGAATCGGGTGGAGGAGCGGGCAGTATCATGAGCGACAGAGGTGTTGGACACCTGAGGATTTTGGGAAATGGGTGAATTGTGAGCCCCACATTTGCTGTGCTTCTCGCACTCAACAGAGCATTATCACACCAAGTGTTTGAGATGGTGGAAAGGGGAGAGATACAGGTCAAAGGAAAAGGGAAAATGACAACGCATTTTCTGAGGAAAAACCTCCATGCCACCGAGAATGAAATAATGGGACGACTGGAAGAGACATCTGGGAATGGCGACGGCAATGGTGTGAGTCTGTCGAGGGACAGAGAAATTCTTATATTTATAGCATCATGAAATTCTTATATTTATAGCATCATGAAATGAAATCGCTCCGCCACTATCTACATTGTGTGATGTATCTGCACTAAGAGGTTGGTGTATTTATCTCTATATTCTTGGATTTAGGTTCCATGGCCAGGACTAGTTCTTATGAAATCAAGCGTTGTTTTTCCTACACTTTATTTTTGAGCCTCGCTTTGCAAAACTGCTTCTATTTGTAAATGGATCTACCAAGCTTCGAACCCGCCATGGATTTGAAATAAGCCTCCAGTCAAAAGCTCATGTCAAATTACAATTTGCCTTTTGAACGCACAAGATTCTTACTTGTCTTTTCGGTAACGGGTTAATCTTGCTCATGTGCTTTGACTGGTGAGATACAAAAATGGAATCCTCAGCTCAAATTCAGAGAAACCCAAGTAAAAATGCAGTAATAATAATTCTGCCTCAATACATATGTTGGTGCTGGAATTTCCAAGC
This sequence comes from Podarcis vaucheri, assembly GCF_965113315.1. Lineage (NCBI taxonomy): Eukaryota > Metazoa > Chordata > Lepidosauria > Squamata > Lacertidae > Podarcis > Podarcis vaucheri. Next base: position 103,992,687 of record NC_138761.1, read on the forward strand.
TGATGCACTTTTGATGGTTCTTAAATGCTTTAATTAAGTTTTTATTTCATTTTTAGCTGTTTGTTTTGGTGCTTTGTTGTTTGCTGCTCTGGGCTCCTTTGGGAAGAAAGGCAGGATAGACTTTTAATAAATACTACTACAGTGGTACCTTGGTTCCCAAATGGCCTAGTTGTCAAACAAATTGGCTCCCAAACACTGTAATTGTTCCGGTTTGCAAACATTTTTCACAAAGCCGAATGCCCAACGCGGCTTCCGATTGAGTGCAGGAAGCTCCCACAGCCAATCGGAAGCTGCGCCTTGGTTTTCAAACAGTTTCGGGAGTAGAACGGACTTCAGGAACAAATAAAAGTTTGAGAACCAAGGTACGACTGTACCAGAGAGTGTGTATTATGAGGAGGTGTGTTAATTTGTATAGAATTTACACAATACTAGCCCTTTTCTCTTTTTTTTGTTGAAGCAGACACTTTGGAAAGCCATCATCATGGCAAGAATGTTGTAATAATGAAGTATGCTGAAGATTCTCTTACAGCCAGGGACGCAGAGCATAGAGAAGATGCGGCAGGTTTGTTACAATGTTCACGCAGTGCACAGAAGCTGTGGGATTAGTATTGGTTACCATACTCATGTTTACCTCCCCAATTTTGGAGAGGGAGGGGGGAAGTGAATAAACTCACCATCCCTCAAAACTTCTAGCGGCCTCCAATAAATCTGCTGCTATAGTGAATCCAGAAGGCTTGATTCAGTTGGTGCAATTCTATAAGTGCAAGGGCTTTTGAACCTCAATGGAAGAGAATGGGTTTTTAAAAAAATCAAGTATTAAATAAAGGAAATACATGAGATAAAATTGGATGGTATAATAGAATATGCAGCAGAATAAGGGTTGCATAGAATGCCATGGAGAAATGAACTGGGAAGTGATATGTGATGGGCAATGTATGTATGATGAATGTAAAAAAACAGTGGAAAATGCACATTTAAGAGAGAGAGAGAGAATGGGATTTTTGCCGATTTCCCCTGCCTCTTGGAACTGTTGTCGCTTTGATTACCTAGATGCAGAAACATGCACATTCCCTTTCAAAAATGAGAGTTGAACTGAATTGGGGGAGGCGGGGATATTGTGTAAACTGTCATTACCCATGTGAATTATTGTACTCCTGTGTGGCAGCAGACAATAATGGCGCTACCTCTAGGATGGCTAACAAACTGGCTCCAAATTAGAATATTCCTGATTGTTTTTCTCGCACCTTTTGCTTCCTTCTCCCTGTTTACCTGTTAGAGGCTGAAAGTGATGCTCCCCATGGAGAGGATTCACAGCAGAAAAAAGAAGTCTCACTTCCTAATCTGTCAGAGAGTGCGGCTCCCTCAGCACTTTGCGTCCTGTTTTAGAAAAATGGTCATATGAGGAATGAAAACTCAATGGGGGGGGGGACTTCTGCATGTTACCTACACTACAGCTTGGAACGTAACCCTGTGTGATGAATTCAAGAAGCGGCAAAGGGAGAGCAGGCAATGTTTTGCTGAGAACTAATGGTCTACTTCATCCTTCTCTTAAAGAGTTTGCACTCCTTACAGGCCAAGCATGAAAGGCTTCATTTCATTTGAAACTTCTTTCCTTCTTCTAATCTTTGGCCATATTGGATAGGATGAGAGAAGCCACAGGAAGCGCAGTTCTCCTTTCTATGCAAAGCTATCTGATAGGGAGGAGGGGGCTGTTTGTCTGTATGTGCATAAATACATAATTGATGAATGATACGGGTCTTATATATTATTTAATGGTATATTTATGATTGTTTTAAAAGGCGTTCTAAGTCGCTTGGAGACCTTTGGGTAACTAGTGACCAACAAAGAACAATAGACAATAAACTGTCCGTCAGAAACAGGGCTTAGCTTTAATCACCATTCTCACAATTGAATTATCTCAAATTTATTTATATGAATAATCACATCTGACACAATGGAATTAAATTATAAAGCAAAAAAACCCCACACCCCTACTTCCTTATTCACAACTAAACCTCTGTCTGAGTCTTTCCTTAAATTGTTGTTGTTGTTTACTGCAATTATTATTACAATTATTACAATTTGTTATCCGCCCTTCACCCTAAGGTCTCATGGCAGGTTACAGCAATTAAAGCACAACATTAATGTTAAAATTATTATTGTGCAATATTAAAAGCAGTTTAAAAATGAGTTAAAATTTTACAAAAAAAAGGCAGGTCCTAAAAACATACATCTCAAGAGTCGAAACATTAGCAAGTCCCCGTTAATTGCAGTTGGCAAGTCATTTCCTGATCAGCGATTTGGGGACTACAAAGGGCTTCATGCCACATGGACAACTTTCTCTTCAGGCTTCCTTAGGGAAGCTGCCATTAATAATCAGCAAAGGGCAACAGGCAGTGCACTAGCTCGCCTTTCAGGTGGCACTAGAGACTAAAAATCTCTCTCCCACCTTTCTTGTGATTCAGTATGCCCAAAACCTTTCCTTCCCAAAAGCCCTTGTTTAGAATCAGCATGGACCCAATTACCAGCTCCTGGCACTTTCTGAAATAAGATTTACCACTTCGGCTGGTGCTCGACGAACGATGAGACCCATAGCTTATTGAGTTCTTAGAGCAAACTGCCAGCAATTGACACTGTTTATTTAATGCCATGACTGTGCCAGGTGTTCCTGGGGTGTTAGGCTAGTGGGTAAGCTGGTAAGAAGCTGTGGTGTTTCCCATTTCCTGAGGTAAATTTCAGGAGGAGCTGTACTCCTTCGATTTCTATCTCTTTTCCTTCTGGTGTGGTGTTCTGTACCTAGTATGCTTAGTGGTAAGGTTTAGATTCATTATAAGTTATTGTAAGTTTAAGTTAGGTCTGCTGCAACTGGATTTCTTATGGACAGTGCCAATCCTGTGCTGGATTTGTGACCATTATGCTCATTTGCCTTCAGTAGCCGTAAAGCTCTGCTGGATGAAATATAATTGTCTCTGGTCTATTTTTTTTTTGGGGGGGGGTCCTGCAATGTGTTTAAATTTTTACTCTGCTAATTAAACACTGGAATCTGTTCTGGATCAATAATGAGTAGAATTGCCTGACACAAACACCACTCTGTAACTGGAAAGATGTGCTGTGCTCCATGGTCTGTCAAAGCACATCTCACTTACATTTTGACTTTAATTTGCACAAGACACTTTTTGGTGCCTGATATACCAAGAATACTAGGCCTGAAATCCATTCTAAGGAGTAAACCCTCCTAACACAAGACATAGTTCTGTATAAATGTGCCTAGGATGATAGAGGTGTCCTATCAAACAGAGCCAGGACATAGCTTCCAAAAAACTGAAGAAAAATTAACCAGACACACATTTAAACAAGATGACCTGGTGGAGGACAATGGGAAGTTTTACAGTTTGTACTTTCTTCTAAATAAGGTACACCAGAGTTTGCTCGGGTAGAGGAACAGCATACAGCTTCTAAAAATTCCATTTTCTTCAAATAAATAATAATGCGATTTGAAGGGAAAGTGCAATATCGCCACAACAAAACACCTGCCTTAAGGGAAGATAGGAATCACGTGTGGGGAAAAGTGCATCGTTATTGTGAAGGGAATAATCCAGGGTAAAGGGTTCTTTGCATAGTCCCCGGTTCATTAAACGACTTTTTAAAATTGACATATCAACTTTCAACAGAAGTTTACATGGCAGAAACCCAATAAAAAAGTAAAAAAAAAACACAAAAAACATTAACATTAAATTGCTAAAAATAAAGAAGAAGAAAAGCACACACCCAGCCATCAGAACAGTAGTACAAGTAGTGCAAGAAACAGTAATAATATATCAACCTTTCAAAGTTCAGGAAGTTAGTGAAGCAGGCACAAGCCAAGTATCTCTGAGTTTCCCCCAACCAGGGAACCACCACAGAAAAGGCACTGTCTCTTGTTGTCATCTGCCTCCATTTTGAAGGCAGAAACACACAGGCAAGTTTATTTGGGAGCAAGTGGTCCTTCAGTTACCTTTCCTCCCATAGGCACAAGGGTTAGATGTTGTGCTTTTTCAGAAAGGAAAATAAATTACCTATATAAGCCCTTAATAAGATTAAACAGTATTATCTAGAGCTTGCCCACACCAGAGTTTGCTGTAGGTTTGCGTTCACATCTAATTTGTGTAGTACCAGAACGTTAACCTCAAATAATACAAATCTTGATTGGTAAATTGCTGGAAATTGGACTCCAAACCGTTCCATTCAGGGTCACAGATACCGTATTTTTTGCACCATAACACTCACTTTTTTCCTCCTAGAAAGTAAGGGGAAATGTCTGTGCGTGTTATGGAGGGAATGCCTACGGGTGGCATGCCTACGGATTTTCCTCCTCTAAAAACTATGTGCGTGTTATGGTCGAGTGCGTGTTATGGAGCGAAAAATACGCTAATTTGTTTTGGTAGTTTGGGGTGGGTGGATCAATTGTCACTTTTGGCTTACCCCCTTCCACCCCACTGCTTCCTTAGTCTTTTCATTTCTTTTCTTGTAACTATTTCTGGTACATTCATGAAGGGAGGATATTTTTTTCCCTTTTGATCCCTCAGATTTGCACAAAACCAGAAAAATGTACAAGGAAATGGCACTAGCATTAGCCTCTCCCCCTTTGTGTGTGTATAATTCTGAACCATCAGGTTTGCTGAAAACTGCACAAGCAAATTTACAATTGCCTGGCTATGCCTACTGCACACTTCTTATGCAGATTTTTCAAATAAATAAAAAGCCCAAGGTGCACAGCTATCTGTGCACGTTCCCTGTTGTTAATTAATTGGCATCATAACAAATGAGAAGACAGGTTCAAACAGAAAAGGCAACTCCTAGCAGTATGAATGCGAAAGACTGTGGTTTCTCCTCAGAAACAAATTCAAGTATGAACAAGTGTGGAATACTCCAAGTTAATTTGGATGGGAAAAAGTGGATTAAGAGATAAATAATGCTCACATGTGGACAAGCCCCTCAATACATTTGCTGAAAGCAGACAGCAGTAAGCAGACAAGGTACACCAAGCCAGAAATGCTCAAAGGACAAGGAATAATTGTACTAGATCAAAATCTAGAACTTCAAGAAAGAGATCCCAACCACATACCAGAAGGGAAATTGACCTCATCGAATTCCAGCTCTACCAGCGAATCTCACCTGGATAACAGTCTCTAACAATACAATTTGCATTTCTTTAAAATGGTTTTAGGAATGTTCCATATTAAAACAAGGCATCCACATTTCCTTTCATTCCCTTCATCTCTTCCTCTGGTGACGAGCAGACATCTAGTGAAAGAAAAAAGCACATCTATAAATATTATTACCCAGATGATTTGTCAACAAATGTATTTGTAACACTTTGATTTTGACAGTTCAGTCAGTTTAACAACATTTTAAAAACTATTTTTTACTGTTTTATTTTCTTTTATTGCTATTGAATTTTATTGCTTTTAGGCACCATTTTACATTTTTTTGTAACATTGTATTTCAAAGTCAGTTTCAAACAGCAAACTACTCTCAGCAAAATACCAAGTATTTTGGTACATTTGGCGCAATTTTTAAAAATAACCTAAAACACACACACACACACAAATGCCCCTTTTTAGTAAACGAGCGGCTCTGCTGAAAATGGATTCATGACGACTGTATCGGTGTTCCTCTGTTTAAATGAACAGAGTCAGTTTAACAACATTGTTACTGGCTTCTGTTTTAATACACACACACACTGTACCTTTCCATCTATAGGACGCCCCCATGTATAAGACACCGCCTATTTGGGGGGACTCAGATTTAAGAAAATCGGGCAAGATGGCGGCATGTATAAGGCGCCCCCTAATTTTTGACATTATTTTTAAGGGGGGAACCTAGTCTTATACACAGAAAAATACAGTGTGTGAGTGTGTACACACCCACACCCATCTTTCCTGATAAATTTACTCCCACACAAAATGTGTGCCATTTTAGATTGGCAGAAAAAAACTGTTCTGGAGGGTCCTCTAACCCGCTGGGACAGATTTTGAAGATGCACTGATGGAGGGAGGAGCTACAGGGGAGAGGAAAGTTCGGTTGCACAAGCTATTTTACCAGAACAGCAACATTGGATGTGATCCACTGTCACTATATGGAAAATTATTTGGCCAACTTGTAGTCGTGCTGAGAGCTACTTTTCCATTCTAGCTAATTAGGAGATGTCTCCAACCTCAGCTTGTGTAACTGTATATGAGACTTTCTTCCAATAAGTGTCCAACTCTCTTTAATAAACTTTTGTTTAAATCAGCAGACTCTCTAAAACGATGTCCCTTAAAATTATCCTTATTGCACAGAAAGAATCACTGATATTCTTGAAGGAAGGATCACTCACAACATGGAGAAAACATGTTTAATCATGTATCACATCACTTTTCTTGAGAAACTGAGATTAACCATACAATGAAGCATAACAGCTAACAAAAAATCCAGCTCACTAATGTAATAAGCAAAATGCTGCCATGTTAATAGCAAAGTGTATTAGAATTTGTCTAGTATTAGTATATCATTAATTCTTAAAACTGAAAAGTGATTTTAAAAAATGTGCTCTTATATCCTGATGACTCTTATTTTCTTTAGTTTTTGTATGCGTTAGAAACTTATTTTCCCCGCACTTTGTATTTGTTAATATTTTGAAATTTAACAAAAACCATTTGGGGGGAAAAACCCAGTTCAGGTTTTTTTGAAAAAGGAAGAAACATTTGGCATTTCCCTAATCCCCATCCATTAAAAAGACAAGAAACAAGAAATATCTGTTTCAGAAATGAATTTATTTTACCTCATTACATTGCAATGTACACCTTACAGCTTAACAGTGCTAAATAAACAAGTGTATTGGCTGATATGATAAATTACCAAAATTAGTTTTCCCAGTGGGAACTACAACAGGCTATCCTGACTTTGTTTTACACAATATTAACTTTCACAGTACTGTTTCTATTTTTGAGCCCTAACTTTAAGTAGAGGGATATCTGAAAACTTGGGGGGGGGGAGGAAGGGAAGAAGTGAAAAAGAAGCTGGCCTATACAAAAATAATTACTGTATCAAAAGTCTCATTTTGTTGTTTTAGTTTTTGAACTAAAGAAAGAAGACATTGTTTTCATGCCACTCTTGTCAACTTTTGCCAGGGCCTTTTGAGCAGCTGACATCTTACTGTTTGCCTGGAAATAAGAACAGAGGAAAAAGTTAGACTAAAGTAAAGTTTCCACGCAACGTCACATGCCTATCAAGCAGAAACCACACATATCCTTTAGCTATTGTATATCCCTTCACACTATGTGCCTAAATATTTTATCTGGGGGATAATTTGATAAATGTAATCACATGGTTTGCAGATCTGGCTAATATAAAAAGTGGACATTTGGCCTGATCCGGACAACATTTCTTCACATTTAGATAGGTGGGATGTTTCATCAGTTAGACAGCACAAACATTAATGAAAACATCAGGCACCAGAATCCTGATCATGCTGGGAATACAATGAAGTTAAATGCACAGTTTTTTATCCCGGAAATGCTACCGTAAAAACAAGTATTAATATACACATCTTTAATACACATCCACACATGCAGTGAACCGCCCTGAGCACTTCATTGTGATAAAGGATTGTATATTTTCTTTAAAAGGTTAAATGAAGAAGTAAAATTAGACTACTGTTGCTGCTTGAAATTCCTCACTTTGAAACTCTGTGTTTCTCAGGTTATCCAACATCTTTTATGAGTAAACTGAACTGAATTATGCAGGCTACTCAACTCTTTCCACATCTTAAATACTGTACAATGCCTGCTCCAGAATTTTGTACTGTGTGTGATTCTCGAGTTCCTTTTTACTAAGCTAAGAGTGTCACCTGTAAGCTACACTCCAGCCCTAAGCCTTGATGTCACAAACATCCTAACTGCTCGGGGTGAATATGTTAGAAAATTGTTCCTTAACTAGGGAGGCTTGCTGCCACCATCAATGGAATCAGCAGTGCTATGGCCTCCCCTAATGGGAACTCCATTGGGGCAACTGACCCCTGCTGAAAGCAGGACTTTGTTTTTCCTTTATAGCAAGGCTTGGCCTCAAGCTGTGCTATGAAGGAAAAATGGGTCACCTGATGTCATAGTGATGTCAGGTGACTGGCAGGTGGGCGGAGCCTCTCTCTCACACCCCTTGCTTAAAGTGGCCCACTGTGGGTGGAATGGATTCAACATTCCAGGATACAGTTGTAGCAGATTTAATAAAAGCTTTACTAGTTCTTTAGTCCTAGATAGGCATGAAAGCCTTTTAAATTCCTGCCACCAATATTTTCACCATTTCTTGAACTAATTAGAATATACTATTCTAAAACTTAATGGGGTTTTTTCCTCACATATAGAATTAGGAGGTTTTTCCAGCCAGAACTTCCTGGAACTCAATTCTGGCACCTCTCAGGTAGATGCTATTGCCATTCTAAGAGAATGAGGGAGGTGTTCATGGTGAGTTCTGGCACCCCTTTTTCTGGAAAAATAGCACTGGATAGAATGTACTGTACATGCTTAGAATATGTATTCTACTTTCTCCTGAGTAAAGTAGCATCCTACAAGAAAATGAGGCTGCTAGTCAAAAAGCTAGTCGGAAAAGCAATATACAACTCACCTTTTTGCTTTTCAGATCACTAGTATTAAACTTGGTGTAATCTTCTTCTGCTTCCACGGGGGCATCTGATAATTTCCTTTTCTGCAATGTTAGAGTGAGGATTTGCTCCATAAAAATCACAGTGTATTGCATACACCGATCTTCAGCGTAAACAAAAAACGTTCAGGCTTAATGTGAGCAATGGTGATAAAATTATCCAAAGCAGTATCGCCTGTCCTCTAGATTAAGTGGGAAAGCCGATTGCAGAACATGCAAGCAGAGGTGGGAAAAATGCTGAGTGAGAATGGTTGGATAAAGGAAGAAGACTATGAGCAGAGGAAGCCGAGATCTGAAAAGTGGAAGTAGTATGGACCTGGGGAAGTGAGAGGCCAAGGACATTAATACAAAAGACACAAGTGTATTTTCTTATCATGCATGCATCCGTATAACTCCTGCTTTGAAAACCATAGGCATAATTGTAGCACTTCATTGCCAACATATACTCTATGTACTAGACAGTTTGAAAGGTCTTCCTCATTTGATTGGTGATTAAAAATAATTGCACATTCTTCTTACATCTTGCCGAACACTGTGACACTGTTTCATGCGTTTAGCTCGATGCTTTAAAAAAGCCCAGTTATCAGTGGGGGTGGGGAGTTTGTTATCAATGGGAAAAGAAGTATTTCAGGACTTGACTTCCTCTTCTCTAAGGTTTTCTCTGGTACAGCATTTCTTTTTCACCATCTCCAGGGTTCCAGACCATGGTCTGAAGGCTCACAATGCCCCCACCTCGCTGAGGCTAAGCTCACCTGAGTCTGGCCAATGCCTGAACAGGGATCTGCCTGAAAACCCCATGCAAACTGCCCTCAAGTTCCGTGATGGAAGGAACGCAGGGCATAACTGCATGAAAACGATACGTATCCAGCAGTACCTAAATTTTCATTACCTTGGATGCTGGCTCCGCCGGAGGACTTGCAATCTGTGGGAGCCTGGAAAGCAAAACAAAAAAGAAAAGAGGTTAAGGTAATCATATTTTAGAACTATCAAGCTAGAATATTTTATCAGTAAGTGGCTCATCTATTTATTTTGAAGTATTTGTGTGGGAGACAAGCAAGAGTGAGTTTTTATCAGGGTGGGAGCCTGGGGAAAGGGGGAAACTTTCCAGGTGGGAGCTGGGGATACTCAGTTTTTGTATGTGGATTGAAGATTAGGGTAAAACTGGAATATATATATAGCCCTGCATTCGAGTTTTACCCTAATCTTCAATCCTCTCCTTTCTTTCTTCTTTTGCCTTCCTCTCTTGGCTTTTGCGCGCTCTCTCTCTCTCTCTCTTTGACTTCATTTGTTCTAGATATAATTTGATTGCATTGTGAAAACTTTAATAAAAACTTCTGGGCTAGAACAGCCATGCACCACAAAAAAAAAAAAAGAATTCTACTTTTATTTCAAAGTTGTATTCCCTGTGTGTCAGTTCTGAAACAAAAATGCCCAAGCCAAATGACAACAAATATTAATTCAGATGCAACCTAATAATCAAATGATGGAAGCAGTGGGCAGGAAGACTAAAAAACATAAAAGTAGCATTAGGAGAAAATGTAATATGTACAAAAAACGTTCAAGTTGCGCTCCGCGGCAACCTGGAAGTAACAGAGCATGTTACGTCCGGGTTTCGCCACTTGCGCATGCGCAGACGCTCAAAATGACATCACGCGTATGCGCAGAAGCGGCGAAAAGTGACGTGCACGTGTGCAAACGTGCCATCACTGGTTACGTTTGCTTCTAGATGCGAATGGGGTTCCGGAATGGATTCCGTTTGTATCCAGAGGTACCACTGTATGCAAAGCAAATGTGAAACTTAGTCATGGGCGTCATATTTTCTAAGTGCTGAATCAACTGCACGTGTACGTACTTTGCAAATTGTAAAGAGAAAAACACACCCAGCAAAGGCAGAAACAGCAGTAAGTAAAGCAGCAATTTCAGTATTTCATTATAATATTTTATGACAGTCTCAATGCCTTCTGTACTTAACTAAATCAGCGATTCTCAAAGTTTGCGCCCCCGGGTTCCAAATTAACTGGCTGAAAATTACAGACACAGATGGATCCTTTCCACCTAATACAGTGGTACCTCGGGTTAAGTACTTAATTCGCTCCAGAGGTCCGTTCTTAACCTGAAACTGTTCTTAACCTGAAGCACCACTTTAGCTAATGGGGCCTCTCGCTGCCGCCGCGCCGCCGGAGCACGATTTCTGTTCTCATCCTGAAGCAAAGTTCTTAACCTGAAGCACTATTTCTGGGTTAGCGGAGTCTGTAACCTGAAGTGTATGTAGCCCGAGGTACCACTGTATATAAAGAGCTAAAGCATGGGGGGGGGGGAATCAGTCATTGTCATCAAAGTTATCCCTTACAACATAAAGCATGAACACTCACCTCAAATACTGAGCTAGTGCAGTACTCAGCTCTTCAGAAATATATTCTGTTATTAAACCATGAGCATAGCGAATATAGTCCTCTGAAAGAAAAACAAAATAAATGCTATATATTATTAAAACATCTCTCCTTTAGAATGTTCAGTCTCCAAATTAACACTGCCCCAAGTTTACCACTTCTATCTGTGATGAGTGATCAGCAACTTTAGTTTCGTGGTGTTCCCATCAGTGCATCTCACACACCCTTTGGCCTAAACCAGATGTGGGGAACCGCTGACCCTCAGCAAGCATGGCCAATGGTTAGGGCTGGCGGGAGTTGCAGTCCAGCAACAGTTGGGAGGGCCAAAGGCTTCTCACACCTACCCTAAACAGAATCAATACTTGCAAAGAGCAGACACTGAATGCTATAGACAGCTTGCAGCATGCCAGCAGTACTTATGTCCCGAATGTCACTCACAATTAAAATGCAGCAGCGGTTGTCAGCTTCGTATTGGTTGTGTCTTGGGGAAAAATAAAATTGGAAAGGGATGGAAAACCACACAGATGGCCATGCAAATGTTCCCTATTTCATAAGCCCAGGCAACCAGATGGGTTATTTCTCCCTATCTGACCTTCTCTTCTCTTCCCAACTGAATACTCCTGAAGGCATAAAACTGGCTATAAAGTTATGTAGCAACTATTATCTGTTTTGCCTCAAAAGGATAGCAGTGCTGGGAACATCAACTAGTTTTGGGGAGGGAGATGGGTGCATTGTGGCCTGATAGTGTTTAGTAGCAGTGGCCTGGTAACTATAAAAACACCACACACACACAAATATTAAGAGAAACTGAAAATAATGCCTGGAAAAGCAATTAAGTGAAGGAGGGGAAGGTGCAATACACAAGCTGACATCATATGGGAGTTATTACAGTAAGGAAAATGTAAATACAGTGGTACCTCGGGTTAAGTACTGAATTTATTCCGGAGGTCCGTTCTTAACCTGAAACTGTTCTTAACCTGAAGCACCACTTTAGCTAATGGGGCCTCCTGCTCCTGCCGCACCGCTGGAGCACGGTTTCTGTTCTCATACTGAAGCAAAGTTCTTAACCCGAGGTACTGTTTCTGGGTTAGCGGAGTCTGTAACCTGAAACGTTTGTAACCTGAAGCGTATGTAACCCGAGGTACCACTGTACTGCAAGAGAAAATCATATGTGCAAACAAATTAAGTACTGTACAAATCTTACCAGCATAAATTTATATTTCACTTGGGATCTAAATCCCCTCACCTTCAGTGGCATCCGTGTTCCGTTTGCCGCTGATAAATGTAGCAGACTGCACCTTTCCACCCACAGGTATGTCATTGTCTTTTAACACTTTGACAGTCTGGTCGACCTGACAAAAGCCACAAAACAGAAGGGCTTATCATTGCTGCCGTTGTGCGTACATGCAATGTACCACCAAAGCCAAACCCTGAACCTACGAACTGAAATCTAGCACACGTTTGTAGCTGCTACCACACTGACATGGGTCACAGTCTTCTACGGTTGCCCAAATAAACCCCCTTTTGGTGGGATGAATGAGAATTGTGCAAGAAAAAAGTGGCACTCCAGAGAGATTTCCGTTCGTGTAAAATGTAACTGCTCAGGAGAAAATCACAGAGGACTGCATTTACGACATACAATTTACTGTTAAAATAGCTACAAACTTAGCAAATTACTGATACACTTTTTAAAAGTTTTCCTAACCAAACTTTTCCCCTACTGCAGCCAGCAAAGGCTACTGAGGTATTCCATTTGTAGAGCGATCACAACTAAACTAGCATAACTACAGCAGAAAAAGTGGGGATTTTAAGCAGAGATTGGATGGCTGTCTGTCAGGGATGTTTTAGCTAAGATTCCTGCATCGCAGGGGGTTGGACTAAATGACCCTTAGGGTCCCTTCCAACTATGAGACTATGAGTAAGTGGAATGCAGCTTCTGCTGCTCACAGAAAATGTGGAAAGAGAGGGGAGAGGAGAGGGAAAGCCCTGCATTACATCTGAATGCCCCACTTTTATTTTCAGACAAGTAACTATGCAAAGCAAATGTGAAACTTAGTTCAGGGGCGTCATATTTTCTACGTGCTGAATCGAGTGCAGCATGAGAACACATGTACGTACTTTATAAATTGGAAGGAGGAATACACACCCACCAGAGGCAGAAACAGCAGTCAAGCAGCAATTTCAGTACAGTGGTACCTCTGGTTACGAACTTAATTTGTTCCGGAGGTCCGTTGTTAACCTGAAACCATTCTTAACCTGAGGTACCACTTTAGTTAATGGGGTCTCCCGCCGCCGCTGCACGATTTCTGTTCTCATCCTGAGGTAAAGTTCTTAACCTGAGGTACTATTTCCGGGTTAGCGGAGTCTGTAACCCGAAGTGTTTGTAACCCGAGGTACCACTGTATTTCATTGTTATATTTTACGACAATCTCAATGCCTTCGGTACTTAACTAAATCGGCAGATCTCAAAAGTTTGCACCCCCATGGTTCCACATGAATTGGCTGAAAATTACGGAAGTCCGCCAGTCACAAAATGGCTGCATCCTTATAGCGCTGTTACACTTTTTCAGTTTTAACTATAGTCCCTTGCTTTTGTACAAGGCAACATGTAATATTCAGAATTCATCACAATAGAAAAGAAACTCTTTTAACATAAAGATACCTTCTTCTTCAGCCACTTCAGTGCTTTCTCCTCGCTGTATTTATAAAATTTTCTGCCACCTATTTCTGAGACAAAAAGAGTCGCCTCGTATTTAGGTTTGTACTTTCATGACATTTATATATTTATTTGTTGAATTTATACACCCCTCTGACATGAAATAAGACATTGCAGTAGATATGCTATTTCAGCATCTGTACAAGGTTACTAGTGAACACATTTATAAACACACACACACTGCTGTTTTTTCGTTAAAAAATGTTTAGGGGTACTCTCATTTTGACTCAAGAAAATCACCATTTTATAATCCAAATCGGGGGAAATAAATACAGTAAATACAACGAAACCAACCAATCACCGTGCTAGATTCCAACTCCTACTTCACACATTAAACGCTCACTTCCATCTGAGATTCAGGAAACACCATGCCAGGAAATGAGGCCGTCATCAGAGGTAGCAATGGAACTGATGATTCACCGTGCTAGAGAAGAAGCTTTTTTTAAAAAAAAAAATTGTTTCTTCTCCCGTTAGATTCACAAAATGTTTAAAGGTATGCGCACCCCTGTGTACCCCCAGAAAAAAAGCACTGTACATACACACACACACACACAAGGTTACCAGTGAAACACACACACACAACCTTATAAGCACTGGTCTATTTTGCTCATTAACTGGCAGGGCTCTCCTCTATTTCAGAGAGGGCTCTCTTCCAGTCTTACCTACAGATGTCAGGGACTGAACCAGGGACCATGTGCATGCAAAAAATGTACTCTACTACTAATTAAGCTACAGTCCCTCCCTCTACGACTTGGGCATGTTGAACACACTCAAAGAGTTTCAGCTTACATTCCTGGCACTCACAATTGCAGAAACTGTCGTGAAAGTATGAATACTCTGCGTTCAGTGGCCTCTCTCATACAGACCCTCTATAGTTTGACGTGGTTCACTGGGAGTTATTTCTGCATGTATGGCTTGTGAAGCCCTGGGAAGGCTGACTGTGACAAACCTTCACCGGCTAACAGCATGAACTGACAAAGGACTGTATAACCTGTATCAAATGTTGCTTGTTCATTTTATTTGTCAGATCTTGTACCTTTTTCATCTACTAGGTGCTGAACAGACTGCGAAACGTTCTTGCAATTTAGCAACATTGCACAGGAAGAGAACTCTTCGTCTACCAGGAACTGATCCAGAGGCTGAAACTTTCCCTGCTGGAAAAAGGGAAGATAAATCAAAATGGTGAATGGATTAAAGTGATTCTAAAATGTTTTGCCAGAAATGTATTTTTTTTTTTATGGCCAGGTAATTTCAGCTAGAGATGGATGGATGACAGGTACTACCAAAAGCTGCTAAAAAATTAAAGAACAGCAAAGCATTAACAGTTATTTCAAACTGATGAAAAAGGCAACAGAATTCTTTAATGAAGGGTGTTTAAATAAAGCTTTTTTTAAAAAAGGCAGTATTTTAAACTCCTAGTGACTCTTTGTTGTGAAGGATAAATGCACGTTCTGCAAGTGAAAATGCACCAACAGGCAGACCAAAAGGCAACAAGATTTTGAACTCTTTCACTAGCAAGATTTACGGACAGAACTCTGGAATAGCCAATCTTTCTTCCTTGCAATACATGTTCCAGTTTGGCTTGAAGCCCTACAGGAGTTGTTTTCTACATGATTTAATAATTTCAAGCCATGCCAACCTAACCAGCACATTATAATATGTAGTGGAGTCTACTGACTACACTTGAGCACCCACCTACTTTAGAGCATTAATTTACAGTTGTTTTTAGAGAAAAGCAATATAATGTCAGCCTTAAAAATTTCTAGTTACCTACCTCTTTCTCTGCCTTGGTAAGGTAAAACAACAAAAGAAATAAGGGATCCACCGGTGTAGCAAATAATAGCCGTCCATCTAAAAGTATATAAAAAAGCATCATTGTGACAATAGATAAATAATTCTAATAGTAATTTACCTTGATAAAGACAATCTTCCCCTGAATAAAGAAATAGGTTCTATACCCCAAATAAAATATTGCTATATTTGATTTTGGGTGCACAAACCTATTTCTTTATCCAAGAGCAAATCCATGTAGACAATTTTGAGCCACGAGGCCTGACTTGGTGTAAGACAGCTTCCTATGTTCCTGTGTATATTCTTATACAGATCTGAATTGAGGGCAATGGAAGCATAAAGCTTCGCCCAGGTCGTTACATGTAAATGAGGATAAACTAAGCCGCAGTAGCTCAGGAATCTGTGTATGCCTAAAATCACGAGGAATCGCTGCTTGAAGATCAGGCTGCAAATGGAGAAAGAGGACACTGCTCACCATGTTGAACAGCTTCACCTATAAACCACGACCGGTATTCTTCATGAAAAGCTTTCACTTCAAACACCTGACGGCCATCACTTCCGAACAAGTAAAGGGCTGCTTGTCCTGTTAAAACGACGACGACACAGATATTGGTTTCAGATTTCTAAAGCTGCCAATAGCCACCCCCAATCAAAAGAAGAAAGTAAACTCTCAGGAGAATGCCAGACTATATGCAAACCTTAAGTGCAAAAGAAACTCAGACAAATAGAAAAGTTTAAGCATCACACTGAAACTAGGGATTGCCAACTCATGCACCCACAGAGACCTTCCCAGGTACTGCTGAGTCCCCTTAGTCTGCAAAGAAGCAGTATGTTGTAGCTAACAATTGGCTGCTGTGCACGAACGGGTGAAGTGGGGGGGGGTCACCATTGTTTCCCTGCTTTGCAAATGTGCCCATGGGTCCAGAATGGTTGACAACTCCTGTGCCAACCCATGGTTTAGGAAGCTTAACTATCGTTTGGCAGGGATCACATCTGGATGTAATGCTAAATGTAGAGAGAAGCAATAAGCTTTGACGGGGCGTTGGAACACAAACACTGGTTTGGACAGAATGTCAAGCCAGCCAACTCTGTGGTTTGTTTCCTTGCTCCAGGAAAGGAAGAGGGAAGGAAGACTCAAGCTGTGTGCACAAGCAGGAAGCTCATAAAAGTAAATGTGTCCCTGACCGTTAAGTCCAGTCGCGGATGACTCTGGGGTTGCGGTGCTCATCTCGCTCTATAGGCTGAGGGAGCTGGCGTTTGTCCGCAGACAGCTTCCGGGTCATGTGGCCAGCATGACTAAGCCGCTTCTGGGCGAACCAGAACAATGCATGGAAACGCCGTTTACCTTCCCGCCAGACCGGTACCTATTTATCTGCTTGCACTTTGATGTGCTTTCGAACTGCTAGGTTGGCAGGACACAAGCTAAATTTGCTTAACGTGTTCCATCTGAATGTAAGCATCGTGTATAAACTGGCAAGCCATGGTTTGCAGTCAGCCAGCAAAGCAAAACTGAAAATCATGACCTGAAGTAGATTTACAAAACCATAGTATTAACTATAAAAGGTAAAGGGACCCCTGAACATTAGGTCCATCGCGGATGACTCTGGGGTTGCGGCGCTCATCTCGCTTTATTGGCCGAGGGAGCCGGCATACAGCTTCCAGGTCATGTGGCCAGCATGACTAAGCCACTTCTGGCAAACCAGAGCAGCGCACGGAAACGCCGTTTACACCGGAGTAGACCTATTTGTCTACTTGCACTTCACGCTTTCAAACTGCTAGGTTGGCAGGAGCAGGGACCGAGCAACAGGAGCTCACCCCATCGCGGGGATTCGAACTGCCGACCTTCTGATCGGCAAGCCCTAGGCTTTGTGGTTTAACCCACAGCGCCACCCGTGTCCCAGTATTAACTATAGTTTGGCATGATGTCTGAACCAAGTCTATTACAGACATCATGTGAGATCAACATATCCCAGTTCTGTTGACCCTTGGGAATTAATTTCAAAGAAATCTGACATGGATCTGGGCAGCCCAGGACTTCTATACACATTGCCCAGGCTTGTGGTGCTGCTAACACAGTGGTTTGAATTCACCCCCAGAGGCATACTCCATTGTCTCTCGAGACAGACGGATGTCAACAACAATATGCCTTGGATGTAGCCATTGTTTTATTAGCTCTGGGACAGAGGAACAGCTGGCAGCTTAACTCAGCCCCCCCAAACCCATGTATTTTACAGCAAAACACAATTCACAACATACAGAAACATACAGACATAATCTTACAGAAAACATTTACTGAATAGACAAAAAGCCCTACTCTTTTTAAACACATCATTTTAAAGCTTCAGTCTACAAAGGAAATACAGTGGTACCTTTGTTCTCGAACAGAATCCGTTCCAGAAGTCTGAAACATTCAAAAACCAAGGTGCAGCTTCCGATTGGCTACAGGAGCTTCCTGCACTCAATCGGAAGCTGCAGAAGCCGCGTTGGACGTTCAGCTTCCAAAAAGCGTTCGCAAACCGGAATACTCACTTCCAGGTTTGCGGTGTTCGGGACCCAAAACATTCAGGTCACAGGTGTTTCAGAACCAAGGTACGACTGTAATTCAAATTTGAAGGTAAGGGAAGAATTACAATATCAGACTTGCCTGTACTTGGATTACACAATTTTGTAAATAAAGGCTCAGAGCCTGGCTTCTTTGGCAGATTAGTAGCAGATTCTGAAAAAAAGTTAAATTCGAAAGTGAGATATAACCTTCATATATTTAAAAATATTCACATCTAACTATTGTTACTGTAAATATGGTTGAGGCTTCCCTTGTTACCTGTGGAGAGTAAGAATTGCCCCCAGAAGATCAGGTGAGCCCCTATCTTCTAAATACAGTGGTACCTCAGGTTAAGTACTTAATTCGTTCCGGAGGTCCGTACTTAACCTGAAACTGTTCTTAACCTGAAGCCCCACTTTAGCTAATGGGGCCTCCTGCTGCTGCCGCGCCGCCGGAGCACGATTTCTGTTCTCATCCTGAAGCAAAGTTCTTAACCTGAGGTAATATTTCTAGGTTAGCAGAGTCTGTAACCTGAAGCGTATGTACAGTGGTGCCCCGCAAGACGAACGCCTCGCAAGACGGAAAACCCGCTAGACGAAAGGGTTTTCCGTTTTGGAGGCGCTTCGCAAAATGAATTTCCCTATGGGGTTGCTTCGCAAGACGAAAAAATCTTGCGCGTCCCCGCGGGTTTTTTTCGCTCCCCCCTTTTTCCTAAGCCGCCTATCAGCTGTTCCGCTGAAAAACCCGCTTAACAGCTGATCACGGAAAGCCGCTAGACCGCTGTAGCGCTAATCAATGGGCTTGCTTCGCAAGACGAAAAAACCGCTAGACGACGAGAATCGCGGAACGGATTCTTTTCGTCTTGCGAGGCACCACTGTAACCTGAAGAGTATGTAACCCGAGGTACCATTGTACAGACTTCCATTAAACAGGGTTGCAATCTAGAAGCTGTGCACTCAGATTCATCAAGTCGACATCATCATCACTCGTAGGAAGGGAGAGAGTATGTCTGAGCTGTCACAACATTTCATGCTACTCATCCTAATTTTACCTGAAAACACAGCTAGGCAGAGCCATTGCTCTCTCCATGCTTTCTGAAGCTGGAAGGCAAAGCAGAAGAAAGGAGGAGAAAAGAGAGAGCAGTGCAAAGCACAGCAACAGCCAAGATGAAGAGAGAAGAGGCAAAAAGCAGGACAGGGGAGCAGCCCTCATTCCCCACAGTTGTAGGCCTAGTTCACACATGCAACGAAACATAGCAATAAGAGTTGTGATATGGTAAAATATTGCGTGGGCTAGAATGCCAGCTGATATAAAAGAAACTTCACACCAATGGGAAACATGTTGGACCACAACATCTTTCCCTGATGTGCTAGATCTTTCCTTGTGGGGATTTGAGTGTTTGTTTTGCCACATGGGATAACAGTCTTAAATGGCAGGCTCCCACTCCTGCAGTTTGATATGTTAAAGACTCATGGGCGTAGCCAGGAGGGCAGGGGGGCAGCTTCCCCCCATCAAGTAAATTAATAATAATAATAATAAATAAATTTTATTTAAATCCCGCCCTCCCCAGCCAAAGCCGGGCTCAGGGCGGCTAACAACAATAACTAACTGACCAATTGCATTGCAGATAACTTGGTTCTGCCCCCCCCCCAACATAAAGCCTGCCCCCCACCAAAAATAAATCCTGGCTACACCAGGCCATGTGTACATGGTCAGAATCCCATCTCAGAGGCAGATGAAATGGAGGAGAAAGAGGTCAGATTGAGAAGATCAGGAGGACACGGAAACTTGCATGACAGGGGAAAGGCAGAAAGAGGAAACCCTTGCTTCCTGTGTCTCATCCTCCCACACTTTGTGTGAGATGGTTGTGTGTGTGTGCACACTCACACTCACACAAGTTGACATGCATGCACGTGCATGTGTGTGCCAGAGAGAAGGGCACAACTGTGAGAAGGTCCTCTCTGATCTATCTTCTCCACCCATTGCAAATATTGGCAAACCCCGTTGTTTTTTAAATCTGCAATGTCTGCATGTCACAGAAGTCAGTTCAAATGCTGCAGCATTTTAATAGTGGTCTCCACCGTTGCATTCAAAGAACTGGCTTTATCATGAATTCCCACTCATGACTGCGACCGCCACAGAAAGACAAACCGGTATGATTATGGCTGTGATCCAATGAGATGCTAGAGCAAGACCTTAGGGATGCCCTTGTTGTTGTTTAGTCGTTTAGTCGTGTCCGACTCTTCGTGGCCCCATGGACCAAAGTACGCCAGACACTTCTGTCTTCCACCGCCTCCCGCAGTTTGGTCAAACTCATGCTGGTAGCTTCGAGTACACTGTCCAACCATCTCGTCCTCTGCCGTCCCCTTCTCCTTGTGCCCTCCATCTTTCCCAACATCAGGGTCTTGTCCAGGGAGTCTTCTCTTCCCATGAGGTGGCCAAAGTATTGGAGCCTCAGCTTCAGGATCTGTCCTTCCAGTTGAGCACTCAGGGCTGATTTCCTTAAGAATGGAGAGGTTTGATCTTCTTGCAGTCTATGGGACTCTCAAGAGTCTCCCCCAGCACCATAATTCAAAAGCATCAATTCTTCGGCAATCAGCCTTCTTTATGGTCCAGCTTTCACTTCCATACATCACTACTGGGAATACCATAGCTTTAACTATATGGACCTTTGTTGGCAAGGTGATGTCTCTACTTTTTAAGATGCTGTCTAGGTTTGTCATTGCTTTTCTCCCAAGGGATGCCCTTAGTATATATATTTATGCTCTTTCCACACACACAAAGACAAACACACACCAGCTCTAAACAGCAAATCCTCTGGGGCCATATCATAGCTGTCCCAGCGTAGCACAGCAGTAAACTGAGGAAAACAAGTCCAGACCCCCTTGGACACGTGTAAGAGCAGCTCTTTGGATCGAGGCCTTTATCGGCCACAACTCATTTTAAAAAGCGATCATATTTTCATTATCTTGCTAGCAGGCTCCACCACCTCCCCTTTTTTTTTAAAAAAAAAAAAAAGCACCAAGTGCTCCAGGAAGTGACTTCCAGTTTCGTTTCTGCAAATTCTCGCCGAGATGTTTTCTGTTCCTTTGGCACTGATCAGATCCTCCAGAAATGCCTTTTAGGGGGATACATACATACATACATACATACACGTGCACACACAGACACGCGTTGCCCCAAGAGGGCAACTTAGCTTCAGGACAAGGGAGGGAAGATCCATCCATTCAAATGAAAAGAGATTCCACCCCCACCCCCCCAGAAAAGAGCCCATCCTTTCCCAGCTGCTGCAGACCTCTCCCCGCGCCTCTTTGCAAGGAGTTCTTTACCTGGCGCAACGATCACCCATTGGCCGCCGCTGCCTCCGTTCCCCGCGGAGGCTTCCAAGAGCCGCTGCCTCCCAGCCGGCATGTTGCCTTCTGCTCGCTGCGGACCCTCCCCTCGCTATAACCCTAGACATACAAAAACAAAAAGAGGTGCACAAGCGGGCCAGCTGGCGGGTCGCCGCATGGGAATGTCCTCGCTAGACTTCTTCGCTTGGCGTCCACGCGCAAAGACAAGTTTTATACATAGTAGTTTTTTGGTCGGTGTTTTTTTTTTTCCTTCTAGGAAAGAAAAACGGTGCTGGTACACGCCCATGAAGTTGTTACACTAAAGATGCCGGTTGAGTTCCCCCCGGGGGGGGGAGCCCTGTTTTTGTTATATTTTCTAAATTTCTGATAATACTTTACTTTTATATTTTGAAGTCACTTCTTTTGGATAATTGAAGCAAGTCATTTGGCAGAGCACCAGCAGTGTTGTAAATTTTTATATACAGTATTCTGTATGTCACTTGGAGAACTTGGAGATCTTTCAGTGACAAGGCTGGGGATTGATTGATTGATTGATTAAATTTGTAAACCACCCTATACCCGGAGGTCTCAGGGCGGTTCACAGAACAAAATCAAAATATAAAACCACTATATATATAATCAAAATAAAAACAACAACCCAATAACACCTCCCCCCCAAAAAGGAACCAGATTTTAAAGGGGCATAGAATGTCAATCAAATCAAACAAAGACCTGGTTTAAAAAGAACGCTTTTGCCTGGCGCCTAAAGGTGTATAATGAAGGCGCCAGGAGAACTTTATACTGTTTCACTTTGTAAAATTTGGAACTTTACACATTGTTCCCTATGGGCAGGCAGCAGCTAACTTTGTCAGGGTGTGTGAGACATAGAAGGGACCACGAGGGTCATCTAGGCGAACCTCCTTTTCACCCGACGTGGGGCTCAAACCCACGAACCCGAGAGTCTTATGCTCTACCGACTGAGCTATGCAAGCTAAGATCCTGGCATCTAAGGAACCAGACTATCCCATCTTCAACCAATGGAGTTATCAGTCTATCATTATTGCTATTGTAAGTCTGTGTTGCTTACTTTAGGCGGAAATCCAAAATTTCCCGCGCAGGCTTGGGCCAGCGACACCTGGCGGAATATTACTTCCAAAGCATTTAATCGACAATACACTGTGCGGCTACCCTCTTGTGGCTAAATCATATCATTTCAGGCTTTCTGAAATATGTCTCTCGGAAACACATGTTTGCACAGTGCTCTTTACTTAACAAGCTTTGGGAGAAAGTGCTGGACTGTGTAACTATATGACTGTGCAGAAAAAGTTAAATCTTTCAGCAGAGAATATTTTATTGAACTATATACCTGCAGTATGGAAATTGTCAGCGGGACAACGGAAGTGGATTTTCCATGCCTTAACGGTTAAAAAAGAACGTTTTTGCCTGGCGCCTAAAGGTGTATAATGAAGGCGCCAGGTAAACTTTATACTGATTATACTATACTTTATACTAACCCATTGTCTGGGAAATATACAGTGTTTTCTTCATGGAAGAAATTCTGCTTTCATTCCCCCACCCCACAATTATTTGGTGTGGTCTATGATTACCTTGATCATATTTCATTTTAAATGGACCTTCCTGCTGAATGTAAAGCATAGACCCTCATTTTAAAAGCGAAAAGGGAGAGAAGGCTTCTCTCAAAGTGTTAGAATGCCACCAGTATTTTAAGAATAGAACAAAACAAGATGGTGTTATTTTATATGATAAAGAATCCTACGTCCAACTGCTACACTTGTGAATAGCCTTAAGAGACCTGACATGCAAGTCTCCTCAGGGTTACATAAACACATCCCGTACCAACATTTGGGAAGAGTGGACATCAGGTTGTTTAGTGGGGCAACAATTTTAGTTAAATTATTGCCCCAAATGGGGGGTTGTTATAAGAGTTTTAAGGTCTCAATCATAGAATAAATAAGCATAAATGCACACTTAGCTAAATATATAAACCAATGTTACGTGTTAAACCATCTGATTAAGAAATATAGTAAAGGGCCTAAGACCTATATACAACCTTTGTAGATCTTGCAGCAGTGTTTGGTAGGATAAATCATAAAAAGTTGTGGTTACAACTTTGGAACTAAAACATAGAGTGTCATTTATTTACACTTATTAGGATATTATACTTTGAAATGTGTGTGAGAGTGAGAGTAAGTGTAAACTGTTGGTGGTCAGCTCCAATTCCAACAACAACAACAACAACAAAAAGTATGACAAGGCTGCTTATGAGCTCCCCTGCTGTTTAAGATTAATGTAAATGACGTCATACTGGAACTAAAACAACCAGAATACAAAAGTTGTAGAATGCTTTATTTCATTTTGGTGTAGTGCAGCACAGTATTATCACTACTTCCTATTGTTCTGTTAGTTATTTGGGTTCCTACTGTAGCTTTGTGGATTTACACTGTGCCATTGTGGTCCCATTTCAGTTTTTGCCCATTGCCTGTGAATACAATAGTGCATCATCTGTGATCCTCAGCCATGATTCAGGCAAAAACTTTCCTTGCCTTTTCAATAGCCTTTTCATCTGTTGGTGGTTTTCTTGGACTACCAGGCTGCAGAAATTTCTTCACTGTCGGGATGTTGCTTATTCTCTCTTTAAAGGCCTAAGAGAGAGAAAGAGAGAGCAAAATATTTTAGTAGAGAAACGGAGAAATGGTGGTATCCCCAAATAATCATTTGCCACTTACGGTTACTATGATTTCATAGTCAATAATGAAACTACAAGTGATAAACTTTATATGTACTCAAACTTTATACGTACACTAAACCCAGTTATTTCAGGCATGCACCTTTGGAGAGGGAGGTCAATATTCAAGCTCCATTGCAGGTCTATAATCGTAGGTAGGTTACCTGTTTGTGTCTAAATTTAATTCACAGAAGGCTTATCCATGAATGTGGGCCTCCTGTGTGATTTAGACTTTGTGCAATAGAAATCCAGAGACAATGGTGTTTTAGATATGCAAAGAATAAAAGTGCCATACTAGAACTTTGCTTATGCTTCAGTAAGCATGCTTACCTTTAAAAGAGGGAATTTGGAGAGAATATCAGCCTTCAGCTCTTCTGCCATTAAAATGGTTTCAAGCAATTGAATATCTGCTCTGCTGAGCTGATTTCCTACCAGGTAATTTTGTCCATGATCTTTGAGGACCTATAGAGCAGGAAGTGTTCGAAGAGTACTTCAGGTACATAAACAAAATGGAGAATCTATATCTCAACCACTTTTGAATATCACGCGCCCAGATTATATTGTATCAGGAGATTGAGAGTATTTGTATCAGTTCTGATTCATGTCTTCTAACAAACTGCCGGCTAAGAAAGAGAAGCTTGATCATTACATTCCCTCTTCCCAAACCACTGCTTATCATGTTTCAATAAGGCAGGGCAGATTCTGAGATCAGAGTTCACATGGTAAATGAACACTGCGTGTGATTCATGTTTTACTTTTAGCTCAGAAGCTTGGAAAATACAAGGAATAAGGAAATGATTTCTGATGAGCCAAGCAGTCCTATCAACATTACCAGCTGCCAACTCCAGCTGAGCATAGGTGACTTTGTTGTGTTAAAAGGTTTGTAAGTTTCCTTCGCCCCATACCTTTTCAAAGACTGGAAAGTATCTGGTGGTGGCTTTTTCAATAATGTTTGCAAACTCTTTCTCCTTGCTGTCAGCTGGCTTGAAGGGAAGCATCATTATCAATTCATTCAGATCCATAGCACCTTCGCAATACATATCAATCCTATTTGAAAGAGAAAGTGTTTCCTTCTCTCATACTCAGGTAATAATAAGAAAAACAGTAGTGGTAGCAGCAGCAGCAATAGTACTAATTATGATAATGCAGAGCCAAAACCTTGTGGGGGAATTGGGCAGTAGTGTCACAGGCAAAAATGTGTGATGACCCAGCAGAAAAACAAGTACAAGGATCCTGTATGTTGGAGAAAGGGCATTTTCCCTAGAAAGAGCCTCGCTCTATGCAACAAAAGCCCCTATAATGTGCTTGCCAGTATAGTGATCTTCACCAGTTAGACCTTTTATAAAGAAAGCCTTATATAAAAAATCAATTTTATACATTTGCAAGAACCCCCCCCCCCAAAAAAAAAAACCATTGGGAAGGGACAATGACCTCCCAATCTCCTATTGGGATTACATGAAAATTCATTGATTTCAAATGAACCAGTCCACATGAACTTTGCTGGGACTGAGAGATCAAATTACCTCATATTGGACCCTTTCTTGCCCAATCTGACAGTAGAGATGAAACATGCTGACTCATAACTCATCAGTAGATCATATGACAGACCAGAGATGATGTTATATCATGTACAGCAAACCAAAGTATGCATTTAGTAACCAAACTTAAAGGAATGTTAAAGTACCATGCTCTCTGCTTCACGTCCTTCCCAGAGAGATTATATTTGGCGGCAATGTAGTTGAGAATAGCTCGGGTCTGCACCATCTTCATCCCATCCATTTCCACCATGGGCACTTGCTGAAAGAGCAGGTCTCCACCTTGTGAAAGGAAGATGAAAAATCAGTCCATCCTCCCAGCTAATTACTAGGGAAAGTAAATTTTCAGGAGCATCTCACAAGCCATGCTTTGATTTTGAGACTTTACTTTTACATTGCGCCTTTGCGATAATCATGTTTGCCTCTGCTTTTCCCTCAAAACCCTTTTGCAGAACATGTGTTAAATTAGTACAGCAATCACACATTGGAAACTAGTTTTGTACGTTATTTAAGCTACTTCTGTTCTCCAGCTAAAAAACAAGCAAACCATTCTGCACAATGCAGAGTTGAGTGGTATGTTTTGTGGGTATCTGGAAAACTCTCTTTTCTTTCAAAGAAGAGAGAAAAATGCAATATAACTAGATCACAACTGTGTATTGACACATATTCCTGTCTGAAAGTGTGCACAATGCAGAACTGGAGAAACAAGTCCACTTTGAAAACCCCTGGTATTAAGACTATAAGGCTTTACTGTACTAGAAGACAGTCCCACTGATACTCAGATAACATACTCACCATGCTTTAATTTTTCTAGATATTCTTTTGTCTCAATGAATTGTTCTTCAAACTAAAAAATAAAAGAGGCAGAATATTTCAAGGGTCTCATGAAATAATTTCAGGCTCCAAAAATGACACAGGGCCTTTCAAGTTTTCAAAATTTGATGAAAACTCCCCTTTCCCAGCCGAATTCCGGGCCAGCCCACCCAATAATCTTCTCTGTCTGGGACAGAACAACAAATGTTTCCCATGCACAAATCAAGTTCTACAGGCTAGTCATATCATTTTAGCACTTGAAGCAGTAAATCCCACAATGACCGCTCCCCACATTAAATGGGGGGTGCTCTTTGCGTGGTCATGTGAAGCCCCCTGGACCCTATGTGGCACCATTAGCACAGGCTTGGCTTGGCCTTCCCCAGGTGGGATACCTGGAGGTCTCTGCCTACCTCAGCCAGTTGCCCAATCCCGCCTGGGGAGGCGTTGCCAAGGTGATCAGGCCACTTAGGGGGAGGGACCACCTGCCCACACAATAGGGGGAGGATCTTACCTGGGAATCGTCAGTTGGCTCCAGAGCTTCTCCCACCCTCCCCACCCTCAGTTAAGACTTCTTTTGCAGGTTAACCTTTTCTCCACAGGTATGCAGGTGCTACTATGTCAAGGTCGCTGTTGAAGGGTCGGAAAGGAATTCTCCTGCATTGGCATGTTCTGCTTTCCTGTATCAAAACGTCACAACTTTGGCAGTATCAGGCCTTGGGCGGAATCCTTTAGTCTATCTTCCCTAAATGGGGGGGGCGTTCAGCGGTGACGCCCCCCCCACTCTTTGCAGCGGCGATACCAGGGTTCCCCGTTAAAGGGGTTGTTTGAGGGGAGGCTTTGGCCGTACGCCTGGAGGTTGTCATTGCTCTCCCCTGCGACGGCGGTGTAATGGGGCGGGCTCTCTCTGCTTGAACATATGTTCTCCAGAGCCAGCCCATCACCCCCCCCCCATGGATAACCCTGATGTTCCCCAGATCCCCAGCGGGGGACTGGGAGGGATAAATGCCCACTGCCTGAGCCAAGGTCTACCCACATCTGAAACATAATAAAGTTGTGGCCAATTTTAATCCCATAGCACGTTGTCTTGAGTCGTTATTCCACACGGGGGCCGCCCAGGGTTTGAGGGACTCCGCCTGTCCACACAATCATATCTCCCCCCCCCCCTCTTAGCAGCAATAATAATGAATGAAGATAACTCATCAATTAGCTGCCCCTTCCAGTATAGATAAAATCCCCCTCCTGAAGCAGGCACCTCACTCACAAATGATAATACTGGACCCAAATTTGGAAACTGCCTGAAATATAAGAATGCTGGAAAAACAACCGTTCCCTTGATTCTTTCTTGGGGGTGGGGGAAAGGTGCTTTCTCAGAGAAACCAACCTCAACTCCTGCTGCAGCCAACAGCCACCTTATGCTTTCCATTCGGCCCCTTCCATTGAAGTAGTAAAGCTTAGGTTTCCCAGCCATGTTCCTAAGTGTTTGCTTTCCTGTTATGATGAGAGACAGAGAGAGAGAGAGATTGCGAGGTCATGTTTGATAGGGAAACCACTGCAGAGCAGGACAACTGTTCAAAATGGTGCTCTCGCGATTGCTTACAGCAAGAAAAGATTTCATACTCAATAAAGTCTTCTGGTTTATTTTTTTTAACAAACTCTTTTTCATAATCATGGAGCACAAGCAGATGTAGCATATTATTGCACAGATAGAATAGGAAGCAAGAGTTTAAAAAACCACAACAATCTATTACAGGGGTCAGCAAACTTTTTCGGCAGGGGGCTGGTCCACTGTCCCTCAGACCTTGTGGGGAGCCGGACTATATTTTGAAAAAAATATATGAATGAATTCCTATGCCCCACAAATAACCCAGAGATGCATTTTAAATAAAAGGACACATTCTACTCGTTGATTCCCGGACCATCCGTGGGCCGGATTTAGAAGGCAATTGGGCCGGATCCGGGCCCTGGGCCTTAGTTTGCCTACCCATAATCTATGACTATCACCCCCTCTTGGACAGCCATGGTCCATGTTCCCAGAGCCACAAAATTGTAACTTCTCCCTCGTACTTGCACCATTGCCATTGCCATCAGCTGCCTCTCATCTCCTCAGGCAAGTTGGGGCACATGGCTTTCCAGCATGGCCAGCCGCCAGGGATGATGGGAGTTTGTAGTGATGAATCACATCTGAAGCACCACCTCTTTGACTGGCTGGCTAAACCAGGTAAAGATAGCTGGTGGGTCTCAAACCCATGTGAGTTAGGCACCTCCCCTCTACGCAAGGACAGGCTCTGGCAGGTTGAGGGATGAGACCAATAGTGGGTCCAAGGGTCAAGAAGGCGGTTACTGCACATGCTGTAGAGGGAAGTGAGGGGCAGATGGGGCTCATCAATCTGGGAAGGTAACCCATCTAGGAGGAGGTAGCCTCTGACCCTAAACCTCCATTGCCTTGTGGGATATCCTAGGAGAAAGAAAAGGCTAAGGATTAAACCCTAAGCAAATCCAGAGTGGAGTCCCTAAGACAATTGGATGGCATCTACACCCTCCTCAACCCTGGATAACCACACCCATTTTCTACATTCCTTTCAATAATATATGCACATTTTACCTTACCATATGTGTTTTTACACATTGTTTGGCTGGAGAACTGCAGTCAAATTTCAAGGGATAGCTATGTTTTTGGGAAATGAAATTTGGTGAGTTACTATTTTTTAAATGAATCTACTTTCTAGAACCAATCAGACTGCTGCATTTTGGATCCTATTGTTCTAGGACCAATCAGACTGCTGCAGTTTGGATCCTATTTAACTCAGTACATAACAAAAATGAATCTAATTTCTCTCCCATTCTTACCCAACATTTCTTTTTCCTCTGAGGTGCAACAAAGACCAACCCCATATTATTTTTAGAACTCTGCCCACTGCCCAGCTCCTGCCTTTGGTCTGTCCAAAGGGAAATGTCTCTGTTCTGAGGATTACAGTATCCCCCCTCCCCAACCCACAAACCTTTAGTACTCTGCGGGTAAGAAGAAGAAAACCTTTGGGCAGAGGTGAGGTCTTTGGAAATTGTCCCTGCACTACTCCTGTGTCCAGGGTGTTGTTCTTGAGCAATGACTCTCCAAAGCAATCATCTACCTTAGAATACTAACCTGCTGCAAGTCCTGAACAAGTGGAAGTTCTTCTCAAGCAGAGTGAGCCCCGAACTTGTGTGGCTCAGGGTTATAAAAGCTCAGAAGCTCCACCTTCTGAGAGAACAGCTTATCTGTAGCAGAAACTCCCTATTGCAAATAGGAAAACACTTACTCTGCCTTTCGTGAGACTTTTCACCTACAACAAATCAGTCACGCAAAGTTAATTCACAATGGGAAAGGTTGTCTCACGCTTGCGTAACATGATGCAACTCGGTTTATTGTACCGGTATATCTGTACAGCTGCACTGAGGGCAAACATTCCTGGTCTTAGTACTGTATATTCAACTGAAACCTTTGTATAACTGGGCAGGAGGCCACTGCAGTCTCTGGTTGCAGCTGCTAGTCACAAAATACAGGAAAAGGTCAAATACACAGGGCTTCCCTGTTGGTCCTATCCACCTTTTGGCGGGGGTTGGGGCGACTAGATCGCTACAATTAATGGTATGCAAAACTGGATTTCTACAGGCAATCCAGAAATTATTCTTGATTTGTTATGTAAGATACCTGATCCGGATGATCAAGTGAAAACCACATATTTGTTGTCTGGCTTTGACAAATTTGTGACAAATCATAAAACTGAGAAGAACATTCCTTGAGGAAAGCATGGTGGGCTGGTAAAGAATTGCTGCTATGGCTGGTCAGACTAATTGCTGTAGAAGGCTATGAAAACAGGTCATTTTCTGGCAGGGAGTACGTTAATGGGATTTATTTTCCTTGCCTCTAATCCAGCAGGACCACACAGATCCCGTCACATCTACGCAAAGCACAACAGGAACTAGTCATGACAGAACAGACATGTTATTGACTACTCAAGTAAAACAAGGCACTGAAGTACAAAAGCTGCAGAATGCTTTATTTCACTTTATTGTACCATCACACAATATTATCATCATCTCCTTTTGTGGATTTACACAGTGCAATTATGGTGATCCTCTACTCAGTAGCATTTGAACTCTGGAATGCACCAGAGAGGTGGTGGAACTCAGTTCCAGTGAGTTCTGGCTGAAAAAAATCCTTGCACAATATCAAATGTTTGCTGGCTCTAGCAATTTCATTCTTTAACTGCTGGTCGTGCTGGCTGTGGCTGATGGGAGCTGTAGTCCAAAACCCCTGGAAGGTTTGGGAAGGTTGCATTAGACTAATATCTAAAGGAGGCCTCAGAATCTTCACAAAGAGTTCTCATCTTCTACATTTTTCAAGAGTTTGCAATCAAAAGCATTTGAGATTATGGAACCAAGAGGAAATACTATTTTACGGATTTAGGCTCCAATCCTATACCTACATTTACCCAGAAGTAAGCTACACTGAATTCAAATGGAACTAATGCTGAATAGACATGAATAGGACTACACTGTTAATCCTCCAACTAGTAAAAGAGAAGTCACACAGATTTGTTAAAATCATGCCAGTATTTGTAGTGATCATCATAGCAGATGTTCTCAGATGTTGAAAATCTTCCTGATCTCTTGGAGAGCCTTGTCGTCTAATTCAAATTTCCTCTGGCTGCCTGGCTCCAAGAATTTCTTAGTTGTGGAGATGTTGCTTACCCTTGCCTTGAAGTCCTAGATTGAAAAGCAAGAAGCACTTCTAAGAAAAAGGTACCAACATAGATGGACTTACACAAAAATGCAGCTCACATATTGGAGAAGAAGACCAGGGGTGGCCAGGGCCTGGCCTGGCCAGGGGTGTAGGAAGGGGGGTGGAGGGGGCGGTCTGTCCCGGGTGCCACTCTGGGAGAGGTGACAAGATGGCCCCTGCCTCCCCCCAGCTGTAGAACGGCCGAGGGCATGTACAGTCCATATGGGATACCGCTCGAGCGGCAGCCCATATGGACTCTGCATGTGCGGCATTCCATAAGGAGTGCACACGCATGAGATGCTGCACATGCGCAGTCTGCACGGGCTGCACCGCCCCGGGTGCTGGAGAGGATTCCTCCACCACTGGGCCTGGCCCCATCCATTGGCTTCAAATGTTTGCTTTCCTCTTCCCTCCCCATTCCTTTTCCCTTTTGTATCATGTGTATCATTGCAAGCTTGGGGGCAAGGGCCATTTTTACTATCAATATGTGTGCAGTGCTTTGAAAATTTTAGATTTTTCTAAATGTTTAGTAATAATTATTATTATTATTTCTAGACATGTGTCCCTATTTATTTCAGATTCATAAAATGAAATTGGGTAAAAGGCTGATTTGATTGTAATAGTAATCCCATTGCTGCAAACAAATAAAGATTCTGACTAATGAACACAGTAACAATAATTTTCACATTCAATCACCTATGGGAAGGAGATCTGTGGACATATTGTCCCATGGTCCTCAAGCTACATGTGAAGAAATATAAGTCAGTGTTGAGGGTATGTAGACCCCTGGTTCATACTGGGCAACAGAGGCTCGTTGTAGGTTATTTCTGCTGCTTTTGTGTTTCAGACATGTAAGGCTGAGAGGCAGGCAGGGATAAAACATCTGTGGCATCTTCTGCTTCTTGCGCATCTAAGGAACCAGACTATCTCAACTTCAAGCAATGGAGTTATCAGTCTATCATTATTGCTATTGTAAGTCTTGCTGCTGACTTTAGGCGGAAATCCAAAATTTCCCGCACAGGCTTGGACCAGCGCCACCTGGCGGAATAATACTCCCAAAGCATTTAATCGACAATACACTGTGTGGCTACCCTCTTGTGGCTAAATCATATCATTTCAGGCTTTCTGAAATATGTCTCTTGGAAACACATGTTTGCACAGTGCTCTTTACTTAACAAGCTTTGGGAGAAAGTGCTGGAGTGTGTAACTATATGACTGTGCAGAAAAAGTTAAATCTTTCAGCGTTGAATATTTTATTGAACTATATACCTACAGTATGGAAATTATCAACAGGACAATGGATATGCCTTAACGGTGACCAAAAGATTGATACTGAGGAATTAGAAAAATAAAGATATGCTATACCCTTCAATCAATGGACTGACGATATGACATCAATTGCAATTTATGAACAGACTGCTTACAGGCGCAGACTCTGTATGGATAAATACAGTAACATTTGGAATGAGTTTATGCAAAATTTAGTAGGCTATTAGCATTTACATAAGCACTAGGGCAGGCATAGGCAAACTCGGCCCTCCAGATGTTTTGGGACAACAACTCCCATCACCCCTAGCTAACAGGACCAGTGGTCAGGGATGATGGGAATTGTAGTCTCAAAACATCTGGCGGGCCAAGTTTGCCTATGCCTGCACTAGGACAATAACACTATACCAATTTATATAAGAATGTATAGGAATATCATATACAGTGGTACCTTGGGTTACATAGGCTTCAGGTTACAGACTCCGCTAACCCAGAAATAGTACCTCAGGTTAAGAACTTTGCTTCAGGATGAGAACAGAAACCGTGCTCTGGCAGTGCGGCGGCAGCGGGAGGCCCCATTAGCTAAAGTGGTGTTTCAGGCTAAGAACAGTTTCAGGTTAAGTACGGACCTCCGGAACGAATTAACTACTCAACCTGAGGTACCACTGTATTGCTACCTTTTTTTGTATTTTTTCGTTTTTATATGTATCTGTGTTGTTGTTTATCTCCCTCTCCCCTTTCCTCCTTCTTTTTGTGTATCCCTTTATTTTTTTTACACTGAAACACAAAAGAATGGCCAGGCTGCCCAGGGAATATAATCAGAGACAATCATCAGATGTTGACGAAACCTCAATTTTTACATCAAAAGCAAAACAAAACAAGAATTACATAAGTTCCCATGGACTTCCTCCCTCCCCTTTATAGGTTAACTTTTTCTCCTGCAGTAAATTGCCTCCTTCGGCTGCTGAGCTTTGGACTTAAGCAGCTTTTTCAAAAGAAGAAGAAGAGGGGGGGGGGGAGAATCAGCAGCAACTGGATCCGCTCCAGATTATCCACCCCCATCCCCAGCCACTCTTATGGCGGAGCGTCGGAAGTCAGACGTCATATCCGGGAGAGAGAGGCGAAGCGAAGCGGATGTTCCCCGCGCGCCTTCTTTCGGCGCAGGCGCAGGACGGGGTTGTGGCTGTACTGAGGCTTCGCGGCCCTCTCGCCTGGTCAGTCGCGGCCCCGACGGCGCTCCTGTTTCCCTCAGCAGCGGCAGCAGCTTCCCACAGAAGGCCGCCGCCATGGCGATGCAAGCGGCGAAACGCGCCAATGTAAGCTGGGACCCGCCTTTCCCTTTCTCCTGTGCGTGGCGCGGCCATTTTGCACGTCGGCTGCCCTTTCCTCGCTTCCGACTCCGCTTCTCCTTTCTGCCTCTCTCGCCGCCTTCCGAGTCTGGTTCTGCGCCTCTTCCTCCTCCACCGTCGGGACATTCAGGAGGGCGCGTCACGTGGGAAAGGGCGTGAAGCGGGTCCGCTGGGGTAGCCTCCTTCGGGCTGGGGGGTGCACTCCCATAGGTTGTGCGGCTGCCATTATTATTATTATTATTATTAGCCGCCTTCGGGCTTTGGGGGCACCCCATATGTTGTGGAGCTGCCATTATTATTATTTATTAGCCTTCGGGCTCGGGGGGCACCCCTATATGTTGTGGGGCTGCCATTATTATTATTATTATTATTATTATTATTATTATTATTATTTAGTCTTCGGGCTCGGGGGGCACCCCTATATGTTGTGAGCATTATTATTATTAGCCTACTTTGGACTCTGGGGAGGCACCCCCATATGTTGTGGGGCTACCTTTAGTATTAGCCGTCGGGCTCTGAAGGGCACCCCCATATATTGTGGGGCTGCCATTATTGTTATTCCTCACCCACCTAACAAGTTTGCCCCAGCCACTCTGGGTGGCTTCCAACATATATAAAAACACAATAAAAGATTAAACCCTCCACTAGGCCTTTACGGTTTTTCTCCCGAAGCATCTCCTCTTGTGAACAGATGCCAATTTTCATTTGTCGACTCCTATGGTCCTGTCCTCTATGCCAGTAAATGTTAATTGATTGATTGAAATAAAACATCTAAAAACTTCCCCATACAGGGCTGCCTTGGAATGTCTTCTAAAGGTTGTATAGTTGCTCTTTTCCTTGGCTCAGGAGTCGCATAACTACACACCCTCCAACCTTTCTCTAATGTAGAGACCAGGAGTCGTGCTTTTTCTGTTAGCAGAGCTGGCTGGGGATGACCTGGATAGCACTCACAACAAGGCAGAGTCATAGAATTGCATAGAGTTGGAGGGACCCCTGAGGGTCATCTAGTCCAACGCTCTGCAGTGCCAAAGTTAAAATTATTCTCTGATTACACATCTACATACCATACAAAGAAATCATGTTCCTAATTTGTTTCTGGTTTGTAATTTTTACCGACTCTAGATCCGTCTGCCCCCTGAAGTGAATCGAATTTTATATATCAGAAACTTACCGTATAAGATCACAGCAGAAGAAATGTATGACATTTTTGGAAAATATGGACCGATTCGACAAATCAGAGTGTAAGTCTGTTGTACGTTGCCAAACAAAGCATAGAAATCAGAATTTTCTTACTTATGTCAAGTAGCTTTCTAGTTGACTGACAGATCATTATTGCAGCTTTCAATGTAAAATAAAGCAGTTGGGGGTCTAAATATATCAGCTCACTTGATTTGAATTCTGTTTGGGGAACAAACCAATATAGGCAATGTACATAGAGACATAGATAATATGGGGGATATTCCATGAGTGAAAATATTAGAATTATGTAGAGAGTTTTGGTTGTGTGTGTGTTTGGGTTGGGTTTTTTTGTTTTGTTTTTTTACAGGGAGGATAATTAATAGACCCAAAAGGGAGCAATTTGTTGTGAGAAAATTGTTACTGTACGCAGCCCAATCTAATGCACAGTTTCATTGGGTTCACCTCCAAGTGAGACAGCGTAGGATTGATGTCACTGCCTTTCCTATGGTCAGAATGTAACAGTGACTACAACAAAGAGGTGTAAATATTAACATGATTTTTTTCTTAACTTTTGCTAACATTAATTTTTTGTTTTGTTTTTTGTTACAGAGGAAATACTCCTGAGACTAGAGGTACAGCCTACGTTGTCTATGAAGATATCTTTGATGCCAAGAATGCTTGTGACCATCTGTCAGGATTCAACGTGTGCAACAGATACCTTGTTGTCTTGTACTATAATGCAAACAGGGCAAGTACAAGAGCTTTTCTTAAAACATTTGAACATGAGATTAATAAGATCATTGTGAAAACAGTGCTGGAATAATTCAGTATAAGTGAATTGGGGTGTTTCCTCTTTATTTACCCTCAATAGCAGGGGCTTGTATGAAGGAAACAGGACTCTTCCAGTCCTGTTTATTTCTAATCAGATTGTGTGTCCCTTAAGGTTCTCTAAAGCAAATATCCTCTAAACTACTTCAGCTGAAAATTGAAGTGAATCTGTATTTTGTGTAAATCAAAAAACCTGAATCATTCTTGAAAAGTGTTTATCAAACTCGGAACAGAACAAGTTCAATACAGGCTGCATATTCAGAGCAAGGTATTGACTGAATGCCCCAGCCAGAGTATTCAGAGTGGACGGGAAAATGCACAATCTCACAGGATTTCCATACGTGTTAGGTTTGTCCAGCCCACTGTATGGACGAGGAACCAGCAGGCAGGATGGAGGCTTGTTGTTTCAATGCTTTAACTCACTGTTGCAGACTCTGAAATAACTTTGTGGGAAAGGTCTGGATTTCTGTGCACCACAGAAAGAAAATGAACAAATGATTTGAATGGTTTGACTCCTCAGTCTAGCATCTTGATTTTGAGCTGCTTTGGCTACTAACATAACTGGCATTTATGTTCAAGTCTCTCTTGAGGCTCAGAACAGGTACAAAGATGTCAGGATTTTAATCTGTGCATTGATTGATTGACTGAATCTGTGCAGATCTTGATATGTCTCTTAGAAGCCCTGCATCTGCCTTGTCTATGGGACAAATGTGGGTTTTTTCCGCAGAAGTTAAAATGCCAGCAAAAAGGGGGGCGGCGGAATGGGGGTTAGTTTAGTTGCTTGTACCACATTGATGTCTTAAAACAAAGAAAGGGATCACATTTCTTTCATCCAGTTCACAAAGCTTCTTTGCTTGGTTACTTGGAGGTGAATCTTTCCACAGATGATGAGAGGAGATGCCTTATAAAAAGCCTGTTAACAGGTGTGCCTGGGGGCACCCAGCAATTTCTCCTCTGTTCCACCTCCTGATTTGTGAAAATCTTAGAGAAGCATGGGCACAACATGAGGCTGCTTATGCAGTATTATTTAGGGTCAAGCTGTTCTTTCCCAAATACCTTTCCTGAGGAATTAAATAAATGTGTTTTGGAACATAGTTATTATAAAGTGTCTGCTTTTCTTGGTAGCAAGTCAAGTTGCCAGTTTATCATTTAAATTGATAAGATAATCATTTAAATAAAAAAGTGAGATTGCTTTGAATTAAATAGATGGGATGAAGCTGTTTTGACTAAAGAGTGTTCTTTTGTTAATAATAATTTTGTTTTTTTTACAGGCATTCCAAAAAATGGATACAAAGAAGAAGGAAGAACAGCTCAAACTTCTGAAGGAGAAATACGGAATAAATACAGACCCACCAAAATAAAAATTATAACCTCTATGAGGAACTGGCTCTTTTGGCCTTTTTTTTTTTCTTTTAAAAAATCCTATTGGTGTTTCTAAACTAAGTGCCCCACAAAATGTGCATGATTAGTTTGGAGCAGGGACATTTTGGGATGCTAGATTTAGTGCAAATATAGCTTTATAATCCCAGTTTTGGAAAGATTCGGGACTGCCCTGCCTTTGAAATTAAGGTTAGCCATAGAATTTGGTACACTTTTGTAGAAATCTCCTACAGCTCAGAGCCTTATAAAAAGGCTTTTTGAATATTTAATCAATATAATCATTACAGTTGTGAGAACATGTAAAACATTCCAGGATAAAATTCTGTATTTAATCTGTTAGAAAAGTACACTTATTTTGTGTTTTGGTTTCATAAATGTATTTTCACAATTTGTTTTTTTTCAGTGGCATGAAGATATGCTTTAGAAAAGAGCTGCAAGTAGGGAATGAGGTTTGCAAGTGAGATACTATGCCTTGTGTTCATCTAACCTTAGGGAAAAATTCAGCTTAATAATGTCTGATGCAATTAGGGTAGTGAACTGGCTCCAAGATGTATTTTAAAGAGCTTTGTTACAGAGAATAGCAGAGTTCATTTGGCATTTGCTGCAGTGGTCTATTTACCTGGCCGTCTGTCCTACTATCTTGGGTTTTGAATCCATAGTTCATCTGCAAGGACAACTAAAACGACAAACTCATCTCTACAATGAAGCTCTTCAAAAGATGAAAGAAGTTCTAGGCTTATTGTGTCCATCCAGAGACAGTGTCAATTTTTTGGGGACAATGTTTTTCTGTTCTGGCTTTTTGATTTGCTGTTGATATTGCTTGCTCTTCTAAGTGACAGAAATAACTTTAAAATTAAGTTTTAACTTTGTTCATTTGACAAATAAAAATAGTATGCCATTTTCCTTTTAATTTTTGTTACTATGTGTTTATTCAGATTTTAATGTTTCTTTGGCTCTGAGAATATAAAACCAACTGTTCTTAGTGCTGTTTACTCAGCAAAGCAGTGTCTTTGGGGTTTCATTGACAGAGGAGATTCACAGATTGCTCTTCTAGAGCTTATTTTAGGGGCCCTGTTTCTCTGTGTGCACACAAAGTAAACAGTTTTTGCTTTCCGCACAAGGATATGGAAAGCAAGTGCCTAGAGGGTTATTTGGATGAAATCTCTTCAATATTTTCCTTGTGATGCAACAGAATACAAGGAATGAGACCAATTTAAAAGGAATGGGGGAAAGGGTGGCTTGCCAAGGTATTAATGTCCTTTTACACTTCTGTTGATGCAGTTGAATTTAAGGTGTTGGTTTTTTTTAGCCAAACCAGAAACTGTGCCCAGAAAGTAGCTTATCCTTCTAAAATGCTTTTATGTTAACAATGGAAGGAAACAGAATTCCCCTATTTGAAAATTACACTGGCATAATTCTACAACAAAGCTGAGCGGAAAAGAGCACAAATTAATGCTTTGGTTGTCTTGATGAATATCATAATCCTTATATATATCTGCAACTTGTGACAGTACATGGAATGGGGTGCACTGATATAACTAATCTAGTTGCCTAAGATTAGCATTTAGGTAAGTCTCAGATCAAGAACTTAAAGATTAGCTCCTGACCCTCATGATTGTACGGGCAGAATGCTCAAACCAGAAAGTTCCTGAACAAAGCTAATTTTTATTGAGAAAGCAAGCAAAAGCTTATATGCTAGTCTTAAGCCCTCTTCCTCCACGCCTGGCTCCTGTCATTTTATTGCCTCCTGCTTATTTGAGGCATCTATATACTTCTTAATTATTCACATTTCTAAGTGGTGTGCATCAAAGCAATCCACAGAAAATGGGACAAATACAAAAATGATCACACAACACTACGTTAAAATGCTGTTAAAACCTAAAGTTTAGCAAGGTGGGGGGTACCTGTCTCATCTCAGGAGAGCATTTCACAGCCTTGACCCCACTATGCTGGCTGCATAGGTAATAGTTACAGACACTTAATCTGAGCCAGGGGGTGATCAACAACACAGACTCCCCCCCCCCCCGAAGATCTTTGTGATCAGGCCAGGATATAAAAGATCAGGTGGTTTTTAAGATTTACCGCCCCCATGTTAAGGTGCTTGTAATTTAATTTTCCAGGAGGAAAAACCTGCCCCAAATCCTGCACAGTGATTCCACTCTAGCTTCTGTGTTTCTACTAACCTCAAGTTAGATGACCCCTGGGGTTCCCTCCCTCCCTCCCGCTCTGCACCTCCCTCCTCCTCCTCCGGGGAGGCCCTTCCTGGCTCTCGGCCAAGGCTTGGCGGCTGCCACTCACTCACTCGCTCGCCCACCCGTCCCTCCATCCCTGCACCCGGCCTCTCCCCCTCCGTCCCCGGCGCGGGGGCTGCCGGGATCCGTAGTCCCCTTGCCCTTGGGCTCCGCGCCCGCGCGGGGTGCGCAAACTACGTTTCCCAGCGTGGCCTGGCGGGCCGGGCGTTTTGTTTGAAGCGCTCTTCTCCCGGCCATGGAATGAGCGCAGCGGCGGCGGCCGGGCGGGCAGGGGCTCTTCCGCGCAGACCCCGCGCAGCCTGCCTGCGCCCCCGCGGAGATCGGGCGGCAGGATGGAGCCCGGGGATCCCCGCGGAGCGGCGGAGTCGGAGGCTGCCCCCCAGCTAGGGCTGCGTCGGGGTTTTTTTATTTTTGCAATGCTGCATCTGCGCCGGAGGGGACGCATCGGACCGCGGGGAGACCCCTTGGCGGGCGTGCAAGGCAATGCATGCGTGCAGGCGTTGCATGGAGTGCAATGCAATGGCAACACGGCGCCCTGCATGCATGCATGCAACTTCCACCGGCGCTCCGGACTTGGCAGGTGAGGGGGGTCCCCAGTGGGCGGCAGAGAGAGCCGGGAGGGTGAAGGGGAGCCGGGGGGGAGCAGCGCTGCTCCCCGAGCCGAGCCCGGGGGGAAACTTCGGTGTCGTTGCGCCGGGTGTTGGAAGCGGAGGCTGGCGGGGGCCCCTCACCTGCAAAACCTGGTCGCCTCTCATATATTTCGTGCATTGCATTCATCGCCCGCTTTCTCCTCCAAGGAGCTCCCGGGGGCGCGCGTGGTTCTCCCCGTGTTATCCTCGCAACAACAGCCCTGCGAGGTGGGTCAGGCGAGTGGCCCAAGGGAGCACCCAGGGATTGTCCTGGCCAGGTGGGGTGATTTGAACCCTGCTCTCTGCCCGGTCTTCATCCTCATTTAGCCCCCACATGTGCATGACTGTGCATGACTGAGGTTTTCCCCCCTCGTCTTGGCTATGGTGTGAGTCTGTGCTGTTAATTAATGGGGTTCTGCCTTCGGAGAAGATGAGCCAGCCCTCAAGGAGGTGATTATGTAATTTGCTAGCAATTCATGTCCCTCCCGGCGTGACGCTGTGCGCTGACGTCACGGGGCTGTAATGGTGGTGTGCCTCGAGATTTTTTTCATGAAACAAGTGTGCCTTTGCCCAAAAAAGGTTGGGAAACACTGAGCTAGGCAAGTTGAGCTATGCTGTCCTTTCCCTTTCAGTACCCGCTACATGCACACCTCCCCCAAATCTTCTGGGGACATACAAGGGCCCACAGCTAGGAGAAAATAAAGTCTCGCTGTGCAGAAAGAAATCTGACGACACTGGACGTGGCCCATTATTTACAGAGTATATTTTGAGTGTAGAACACGGTATCCTTAAATACATTTTGTACAGAGTTTTAATTATTCAAATACAGGCAATCCTTGTTTTGCTCGCATTGGCAGGGCCCGCGTAAAGGGTTTGACCCTTTTAGTGACGTTTTTGTGTCACTTCCAGGTTCGGCACTGGGTGCGCATGCGCGATTGGACAAACATCAGTCTGTCTTTGCCTGTAATACATGAAAAGCACTTGTTTCTGGACTTCAACTACAGCACCGAAGCTCAGTGGCAGGACACGTGCCTTGCATACAGAAGGTCACAGACTCAGTCCCTGGCATCTCCGGGTAGGGCTAGGAAAGAGTCCTGCCTGAGAACCTGGCAAGGCACTGCCAGTCAGTGTAGACAATATTCAAATAGACCAATGGTCTGAATCAGTAGAAGGAAGCTGCCTATGTGCCTATAGTAAGATTTTGGTTAATAGATCCGATCATTCAAAAACTGCAGCAATATTACCAGTGGAGTGAGAAAGAATTCTTGCGCTTAAGTTTTTTTAGCTGCTAAAAAAAACGAGAAAGCACAGAAATCCATAAAGTATCAAGATTTTATTTTTCTTCTTGGAAAGTTATCACGTGAGATGTTTTCTTTAAAACAGCAGCAAGCAGAACATACAAACTGAGGGGAAAGTGGCAGCGCAGGTAACTTGGTTTGGCTAATGCCCACTCGTGTACAAAATGCACACTGGATTTCTGAGCACCCTTGTGTGTGTTTTTCTTTAAGTGTATAAGGCAGTGGTTTTTCAGTAAGTAAACTTTATATATTTATAAGTTTATATATATTTATATTTATATATTATATATAGTTTCAATCACAATTTTGGAGCTTCACATGCAAATTAAAATAAAATGTACAACTCAGATGTAACAGCCATCTTTTTTTCCTGTCTCTACAGCAAAGAAGCATCTAATCGGGGACAAATCCCAACACTAATAACAGTAAAAAAGGGAGGAAGAAGTGGGGAAAACAACCCTCAGACGAGGCATGGGAGGCATGAGAGCTTGAGTGAAAACGATGGAAATTCTAGTGAAGGGTGGTTATCAACAGGTGCTTTCAGTCAGTTGCCCCTCTTTACTCTATCCTAAGTAGCTCCACGTCAAAAATCAGAGTAGCGTTGGGAGGGATGACTCCGGGATGCCCCATGGGTCCATACGCCATGTCAGGTGTACAGGTCAACTTTGCTCTTTGTCCTAGGCTCATCTGGCATTTTTTTAAAATGAGAGCAAATGGGAGAGAGAAAACGAGAAGCAAAAGAAAAGATCAGAACATGTCAGCAACGCAAGCATTTCAAGATGTGCTGTATGTTAAAGAGTGGTTCCAGTGAGGAAGTCACAGGTCATAATCACCATCTTTTAAGTAATAGGGGTCAAGATACCATGCAGGAGGGGCGACTAACCTGTGGCTCTCTAGGTGCTGTTGGGCTACAAGTCCCATCATCCCTGACTACTGGGCTGCTAGGAAATGGAATCCAACAAACTCTGGAGAGCCAAAGGTTCCCCATGCTTGCCATCTAGCAACCAAACACCACCAGAAGAACGCAGGAATTTGCAGTAGTGCTA
Organism: Podarcis vaucheri; assembly: GCF_965113315.1. Lineage (NCBI taxonomy): Eukaryota > Metazoa > Chordata > Lepidosauria > Squamata > Lacertidae > Podarcis > Podarcis vaucheri. The sequence continues at coordinate 104,035,217 of NC_138761.1, forward strand.
TGCAGAATGGTACTTTGGCCAATCTGCCAACAGGTGGAAATAATATATTAATGGCATCACAGTAATTCCCAATGCAACAATCCACTAGGTGGAGCCAACAGACACTTGACCAAGGCAAGCAATTAATTGAAGGATATCAATGAGAGGTTGCATGTCTTAGGATGGCAGAAACTGCACTCCTAGAAACAATTTCATTGGCGTAAGCATGACTGAACATAATGGAATGAACCTCTGAGTAAAACACACATGAGGGTGGAAAAGTGCCGTCTTAAAAGTAAGGTATTCCTCACAAACACTGAATAATTTTCTCTGCCACACTATATTTGGTAATATAGCAGCTTCAGGAATCTAAAAAGTAAAGCTCTGCTCCAGGAAGAGCAGAAGCAGCTGCAGAGGCACTCAGTTGATCTTACACCTGAGGAAGATACAATCATGAACAAATTCACTGCACTAAATTCAGACTTTGCCCAGGATGTTTAAGGCCTATTCACATTGGCTGTATGGACTCCCAGCTGACTGAGCCTGCAAGTAGGCAGTTGCCAAGCATGTTGCTTAGACTGAATTTACGATGCACCACTGCGAACCTAAATCACTGGTCGATTAATTTTAAAAGGTGCTATTTGAATTAATTCATTCCTTAAATTCCTTAAATTAAATTCATTCCTTAAATTACTGCAAATGTAGGTTTCAGATGTGCAGCAAAAGTTGATCTCTGCTGAATTTATGGTGATAGCGGGAACATAGCCAATTGATGCTCCAACAGGCTGAAGCAGGAAGTGCTGGAGTCCCCTGGGTTCCAAAACTTTAAAGGGCAATCCTAGGTATGTCTACTCAGAATCAAATCCCACTGAGTTAAACTGGACTTCCTATCAGGTAAGTGTGTACATAGGATTGCAGCCATATCCTGCTGAATGCTGTTTATATTCAAAGCAGCATACAAGTCCATGCACATTACGCTCCGCTCTGAGACTATAAATATGACACTCTTCCCTCCCTCCCTATGATGTTAACCCCTCATACCTGTGCAGTACCTTCCTCAAATCCTTTAATGACCTCTTGCCTGCCGATCTTGAACCTGAAAGGCTTGTTTCGATCTCGGGAGGAATCAAACTTCTTTCCGTTCTGTAGCATTCCTGCCAGAACACAAAAACAGCTCCTGTTCCAGTCAAGCCTGCTGAGCTTCTGAGATGGTGGCACATTTGAAAAATGGCTGCCGAAGCCTGAACAAAACAGGTATGCTCTGCTGGTCTTTAAAGGCTAGGCTAGGAAACCCACATACGGAGGCCTCTAAGAATTATCTGCAATATCCCCATGACAGTGGTTTGTTACTGCAGTTATCTGTGTGGTGGTAATTCAGGCCTAGAGGTCACTACCAAGCCTTGGGTCACCTAACGCTGGACACTAAAAAGCAATATTTTGCTCCCGGTGCTGGTCTGTTGCAAGACACTTCCAGCTGCACTATAACAGGACTGCATTTATCCTTCAAATTCCAGACTATGAATGAGTGACCAATTTCTTACAATTGCGTAACCCTCCCAGCAATGCTGTTGCCTGAAAGACCCCCCCAGAGTCATCCAGACAAATTGGCAACTAGGGCAGCCGACACAAGACTATCCGGTTACAGACAAACAAGCTGCACTTTATATATTCAAGAGAAAAGATGACACAAGCAAATAAGTAAACAAAAAACAAAAGTTCTCAATATTACTACTACCAATAAAACAACAGAGGCTTTTAATTTTTTAAAACACTGGAATATGAATTTTGTATATTTATGCCAAAACGCTTGGGAGCCATGATGGACTTTCTAATGTGAAAAGAGTTAAAATTCTAGGCGTCAGCCAAGAGAGAAAACAATGATAAATAATAATTTTATAGACTGCTGTCATGTCCCTCCCTTGCTTGCCTTTGTTCTAAACTAACTTGTGCGTACATTTTAATCAAATTGATTACATAGCAATACCGGCATGTTTCCCTTTCAAATAGCGCATGTTCCTGAAATCAAGAACAAATAGAAATTGGCAAGCCAGAATACACTCTGTAAAGTCTGACCTTGCATTATGCAGGTTGAAACAAAGCCTAGAAACTTCAGTGGACAGCTGCGTAATGTATAAACTTTTTCTACTAAAGGCCAATGTGACCACACTCAGCATCACTAGAAACAAAAGAAATGTGCAAGAGAAACCAGTGGAAACAGGATAAAACGTTAGTTAAAATGGCACACACATATATACACAGCATAACAAACACACACAAAATATGACAGAAAAAAATAGGAAAAGGATTAAGGCTTTCATTAGCATTCCCAAAATATATGGGGTGTTCCTGCCAGCCAAAATGAGTGCCAGGTGAGCCTCTGTGCCTGGTGGAGCCAATAAAAGTCTTTGTATCTAAGCATAAAATGAATCATACCTAATCCAAGATAACCTGCCATAACTTAAGGGAGATCATCATTTAAGTGGGGAAGCATGTTCAGTCCAAAGGGGCCGCATTCCCTTGTGGGCAACTTTCTAGGGGCCACATATCAGTGGTGGGTGGGGCCAGAGGCAAAATTGGGTTGAGCAATGAATGTAAACTTTACCTTTCTATATTAGGGTAGTTTCTACGCATAATCTATCATCCATCCAGGAAAGCAAGAGGCATGATCAGAGCAAGGGTAATTGTGTGGCCTAAGGGGAGTCCTGAGGGCCAGGCAGAGAGGCCTGAAGGGCCACGTTCAGATTCCAGGTTCCCCATGCCCAACATAAAGGCATGGAAATAGAGGTTTCCCCAGCTGCATACTGGAAAACTTTGCTGTGGGAGATATCAGGTGATGCCCTGTTCTGGATGGGAAATCCTTAAATTTCTCAGCTGCTCATACTTTACTCAATTATATTCCAATGCTGTGGGCCTTAACGAAGGGGCAACCTAATGTTCTCTGCACTCTCCCACCTGAAAAAGCTATCCTTAGCAGGTGGCATAAACAGAACAAACATTTGGACATTTGAGATCCATACTTGGAATTGTCTGAATGAAGTAGAAGCCCAGAGGCTCTGCTGGAGCCTATTCCCTGCCCTTTCCGCCTCCCTTCAAACAAATGTCATGGCAAGAGACTAGAAGAAGCAAGAGACTAGAAGAAGCATAGGTAAATATACCTCACCAAGAGCTTCCAAAATTAAGTGGAACTTAAGAGTCAAAATAGATGTGACATGGTGCCTAAAGAGAGGGGTAATGCCTCTCAGTTCATTCATAGCCCACCTTTCCACCAAGGAGCTCAAAGGACATACATAGTTCTCCTTCTCCCCATTTTAGCCTCAGAACTACACTGAGAGTTAGTTTAGGGAGAGACTGTGATTACCAGACTACCAACTGCGTCACCCAGTGAGCTTTATGGCCTAGCAGGAATTTGAATCCTGGTCTCCCAGGCCCTAGTCCAACACTTTAACCGTGACACCTCACTGGTCCATTCTACTCTGAAAGATATCTATGGCCGAGGGAGCCAAACACTACCTCATCTTACCTTCCTGGCTAATGTCATTCAATAAACATTTTCTCAAACATGGTTCCAGTGCTAGACTTGAGCTGGCCTTGGGAAAAAGCATCTGGGGTGACAGAATGTGATGTAGTAAGGCAGGAAAATTTCCACTCCACTCATCCACACATCCCTTCCTTGTAAGTGAATGGAGCATGCTTAATATCAAACACAGCAGCGCCCCCTCCCCATCACATCTTGCTCAGCATATGACTAATTCCTTAGCTAATACTGTCTTCTGATAATATGGCTGAAGGGCAGTCACACCTCAATTAAGGCGGAGATGCTTAACTGTACCAGATACAGCTGCACTGGTGACATGCTGACTCATCCCAGAAACTCAGAAGCTCAAGGATACTTGAAAAAAAATTATCTGCAAAGAGACAGTATGAACATCTGCCAAAAATCCAAATATAGCTGCAGCTGTTTTGAACCACAGTCTAAAGGAATGTAGGAACACAGACCTTTTTGCTTCTATTCTGAATACCGTGAGTACGTGCTTTACCTGGTCAGGGGAAGTTATTCACTCATGCTGTTTCCAGGTAAGAATCTCATTTTTGCAAATCTCAATTGCAATAAGAATACATTGTCGGTTGTGATTTTGGGAATGACTATTCTGCCACTTGCTATTAATAGTCCTTGCTGAGAGCCAATCAGCATTTTAACAACCCAATATGGCTTTGGCTTCTGAGTTGCTTGTCATCTCCAGCACAGTCAGTCACCGAGTGCAAGTTTTTGCAAGGCTTGCAAGTTAAATGCTCCTGCTCATGTCCTCTTTTGATCCATGCAGCACGTAGGGACTTTACATTGAGCCTGTGCCTTTGGCTGCTTTGACAACTTTGCTTCAGAGACATCAACCAGGAATCCTGCAGCACTGGATAATGTGTCTGTAATTAACATTATGAGAGGCCTTGGGATATTTAGGCGCTGAAAAGGGAAAATGATGAAATTGGGTGGCAGCAGAGCTCGCTTTACAGAACAGGGTTTCAAATAATTCACCAGGATGGTCAAAATATGCTTAACATTGCTGCGTTTCCAGTCCATTTGATATCACCTGCCCTTTATTTGCTGAAAAAAAGATTTTACTCTCCTCAGTTGATTATATTGTGTTCATATACGCATAAACAATCCAACCCAATCTTTATAATGATCACTTATCAGCCACAAAGTTACAGTCAAACAAATATGATTATAAATTGCAATTTACCAGTCAATATAAGAATATTAGAAATTAACAACATAGCAAAAGAGAAGGATATGTGTGTGCATTGTCACACATTCACAGTCATACTTAGAATGAGTTATTGTGTGCTAGTATCGTTGGTAAGAAGATTTAATATAAGCAGTAAATGTAAATATAAACTGTGGACGTCCCACTACCCCAAGAAAATAAGTGAGGCAGGGGGAGAAGAAATAAGAGAGAGGTTGCAGGTCTCGTTCAGATGACAACATGTTGCCAAGCATCTCAGGAAGACTCAGGTATGCTTTCTTTGAAATATTCTTGCATTTAGCCCAAGACAGGACACGTTTGACAGATCACATAAACCTTGACTTAAATTGTTTTTATACATTATTTTCCCCCATTTTGAGGGGGGGGGAGATCAAGCTGGATTATGAAAAATCAGGCGACAAGTAAAACCAGAAACTGATCATATAGAGAAGGATGAGTTCAAAGAAACCCCTAGCATGCCAACAACACATGTGAGAAGTCTGCAGAATCATGCCCCTCACTGCCCATTCTGCTCCATTTGCATTCAGCTAGGCTGCAGAGGAGCCCTATAGACAGGCCTACATTTATGCATGGAGTCCTCAAGGTAAGGGAATTCTGGGTTCTCTCACGTGGAAGAGAACACATTGCACACACAGTGGTAGCTGCTTACTTTGGGTCTCTTCTCACGTTGGCTGAATGCCTAGTGGGGAACACGGCCAGAGAACGCATCAACAAGGGGCAAAGTTAACACACAGCTCCAGAGCCCTTCTTTCTCATGTGCTTTTAAAATGTGAATGGGTGCATCAGAACTTCTGCCTGCTATATAAAGATGGTCGTGTTGACACCTCCATATCCCTGGCCAGAACTGATCGTGCAAGGACTAAGAAGTCCTACCCACCTTGCACACGGCTGCCATTTAAATTTTAGTGATGGTGCTGTTCCCTTGTTAGGGCAGGGGGAGTTTAACTCAATCACACTCCCCTCCCACTACCGAATCAGGGACAGGTCTATTTAACTATATGTAGCACTGCTTTGTTCATGCATAGCTGCCATGAAATGACAAGTTGTGGCAGAGAAGTAAAGTTCCTTTGACCACTGTGTTTAATCAAGCACCATGAATAAGCTACATAGCAATGAGCTGAAAACTGGCAATACCAGATTTTAAAGGGAAAGTATTTGTTATTTCACCTGCCAACTTGCCCTTTGCTCACTCATCTGTGAGGCCATTGGGTTGGGGCAGGGAAGAGGATGCGAGTATGGTGACAATGGAGGGAGCTGCCATCTTTTCTCTTGGCACTGATAATGCCTACAGTCTGATCAACAGATCTGAGATGCTGTTTTACAGCAGGTTTGTCTGGGCAAATCAGGCCTCAGTACCATGTTTGCAATCAAACCCACAATAGTAGTAACAGTATTTTATTGATCCTCCCAGACTATGACAGTCTCCAGTTCTCTCTAGACCACATGCAGTAAACAATACCAATAACCAGCTGGGCTGATAGTCCTCTAGTCTGATATCTATTTAACGTATTAACAAAAGTTGTTGACTGACAGTCTTGATTTGTTGTACACAGCGAACAAACAACTGGGCAGTTTAAAATGCATATGTGGTATGCACAGCTGATGAGACCAGTTAAATGGATGACACCTTCTATTGCAGTGTGAGCACAGAGTGGTAGTTCGGTGGTTAAGCAAATTATGAGGTTATTCCACCTTGAGCACTGATGCAACGTAACTGCCTAAAAAGCACAATCTGGGAAAGAGTTTAGTCACAATCAACTCATCCAGGGGTCTCAGGTAAACCATGATATCTAAGCCATAGCCCCTACTGTCTTCTGCAAGAAGGGGATAATATGATCCTACCTGAAAATGTTGTTGTGAGAAATAATGAGATAATGTATGGAGAATGTTTTGAAAACTCAGGACTATATTAATGTGAGGTATGAGTTATTGTTACTGAATACTGCTTGTGGCATGATTCAGAAATGTGATTTAACCCTTGCGACATTTTGCCCTGCTGCAATCTGTATTTTCATTTTTGTGGTTATGAGCAGCTGCTGCTCGGTTATTTATTTATTAGCCTAATGGATTCCTAACCGTGTAGGAGACAGTTACAGAGCCATGCAAGACACACACTTTAGTGTTTCAGGAAATCCTAATCTGCACTGCCAGAAAACATGATGTTATAGACCATGTTTTGCAAATATGCAAAGAAGGAGCTACACTTTTATTTGAACCTGCCAAAATTAGAAAGTTCAGTCTTTTCCATTTCTCTAGATAATAATGTCAGTCAAAGCCACATATCAGAGTCCTAGGTGGTCTATTGTTTCCCAGCTTTAATGCAATCTCTGGGTGGGTATATAGCAATTTCACCACACATACGCATGCACCTGATGAGGCTTCCAATCTCTCTAACTATTTGGCAAGATAACACAGGCAAGCATGCTATCCTGAGGTTAACAAGCTCACAAGGGGAGGGGGTGAGTATGCCTAAAAGGTAAGTCAAAAGAGGAGAGTTTGTATTTTGGAAGGATTTTTTATGTCCTTGACAGACAGACATAATCCTCTCCAGGGATGAACTTTGGGAAACAGCTTCTGCTACTCTAGATGGCCCTTTCACCAGAGCAATTTTGTAGCATTTAAAAAATGTGCTTTCATTATTTTCTTTCTTTCTTTTTACAAATAAGATGACAAATGATTTTTGTTGTTGCTTAAGATGAACAGGTGTGTCATTTTAATAATAACAAAAAAGAGGGCAACAGCCCACCTGAAAAATGAAGGAAAGGGCAAGGCAGACTACATAACCAGAATTGCTGGAATGTATCTCAGCCAGAGATATTAGGAAGACAGGAGGGAGGCAAAGCGGAGCCAAACTATCACTTTTGTATCTTACTTCTCACCCCAAGGAAGATCAGACCTCCATACGAACTTGTGAAGTAGTAAAGTTATCCAAAGATATATAGCCATTTCCAGAGCTATCCTTTCACAAGCAAGAATTGGGAAAGAAAATAACCCCCCTGATTTGTTAATGAAACAATTGCTTTGATTCAATTCACACAGGAAGAAAAAAGCATGTTGTGTGGGAGATCTGTGACTGGATCTCTCAACACCAGTGGCGTAGCGTGGGTTGTCAGCACCCGGGGCAAGGCAAGTAATTTGCGCCCCCTAACCCGTGGATTTGCGCCCTCTAACCCTAACCCCCCAGATGTTGTGCCCGGTGCGACCGGGCCCCCCCCCCCTGCACCCTCCACGCTACACCACTGCTCAACACTGTGAACTGCATCCTTCTCACAGACAACGGTTTACCAAAGAATGAGACAAGGGTTTTTGTGTAAGGAGTTACCATTGTCTTTTGGGCTTGCTAATAGGGAATACTGCCTGCAATGGTCTGAATGGGGAGCTAAAGGTGTCACTCAAAGATTGACTGGGCAATTTCATCCAGGCACTGAACAGACCCAAACCTGCTTAGCTTCAGTCAAATATCTTCGGGTTATGCCGCTGGCCTGGTTAAGAGAAGGAATGAACCATAGGATTACTGTTAGGAGGTCATGGGTCAATACCGGCTCTTACTGGGCGAGTCTATTCAGAGGCTGCTTGAATGTCATCAGCTGGTAGATCACCAATACAACTTCTGATTCATAAGAACACCAATGCTACATCAGAAGATTGGCAGCTTCCTGAAGACAACAGGAATACAAAGACATTTTCAAATGACTAGGTTTCCCAAAATGGCTGCATACACATTTGTGGGAGAAGACAACAACAGTACACACTGTGGGTAGTGAAATACTAATTTTCTTATAATAACTGACTCACATGTGGGGGTGACACAGCGGCGTAGCATGGGTTGTCAGCACCCGGGGCAAGGCAAGTAATTTGCGCCCCCTAACCCCTAACCTGCCGCCGCTGCCAGCTTCTTCTTGCTGCTGCCTGGTCTGGTCTGGTGTGGTTCTCTCCCGCACTCAGCGCTGCGCTGGGCGGCCGCTGCACTGTCCCTCCCCCAGATAGTCCCTCGCTCTCTCTCCGCACCGCACGCCTGGCACCCACCCCCTCCACAGTGGGTGGCGACCCGGCGGCTCGGATCGGATTCACACAGCCAGCACTGCAGTGAGAGAGAGTGAGTGAGCCAGGTAGGGCAGAGAGCTGCGAGTGCGAGCGCACCCCCCCCCCCAGATGTTGCGCCCAGTGCGGCCGGCCCCCCTGCACCCCCCACGCTACGCCACTGAATCCAGAAATTCACAAGCAGAAGGTGTTGTGTTGCATTTGTCTCATTCACAAAAATACCCTAGACTTGACACGAAGATGTTAAATCTATGGATCAAAGCTACTCTTATAATTCTCAATTAGCAATCTCTATCGCAGCTGCCACCCTTCCTGGTGCGTCTAAATTATACACAATTTCAGCTCATGTGCAAATCATCATTTCAAGCTTTGCTTGATTCGGAAGGGGCGGGGGAGGTGTAACCACAGAACTCTGAAATGCCACCTGCCAACTAAATGGCAGATAAATATTTTAACAGCAGCCACTTCATGCTGGGAAACTTGGCATGGCTGTTGAAGACAATCAACAGCACCACGACAGAAATGTGCATCCTGTATGGATTAGCTGAAGAGGCATGCTGGAGCAGGGCGGGGGGACTCTGACAAGCAAGACAGGATGGCGTGTGCTAAAATGGCAGAAAACAAAGTACCCTCTGGTTTACAGCAGTGGCAAAAGCCTGCCTTGTGGAAATTCCTGCCTAGCTTAAAGAAAAACATCAGTTATTACTGGGGACAGGGTAGGGGAGAATCTGCCCCAGGCAGTGAAAGAGGCCAAGATGCTTAGGTCTAGCTTTCACTGGCACAGAGCCATATATGCAATGAAAGGCTTAAGAGAACTTTCAGCTGGTGTCTCTGTGCCAACAATAGATATGAGCAGCAAAAATATTTACAGAACTAAAGTGGGATGAGACCAGAAGGTGGGAAGTCGTGCTGGCGCTTAATATAAACACAAGAGCACCATTAGAGAGCCTAGTTGTAACCCATGTTGGCTTACCTCAACCCGCGGGGAGCGTCTGCACAGGGAGCCCTGACAGATGGGGAAGAATGACTCAATCCAAAGTTCATGTCACCTCCTAGCACAAGATCTCTTTTCACACATGCTGTTCTGCCCAGGCCACCCCTTGCCACAAGGGATATATTAATAGCAACATGTTCATACTGTACATACTGTAGAAACGCAAGCACTTCCACAGGAAGGTTGAAGTCAGAGCTGTAAAAACTAAAGCAAACCAATTTTTTTAATGGCACGAACATCCTCCGTTGGAATCTCCCACCCCAACCTTTTGATGTGCAATCCAGTGCTTTTTCAAAGATGGCTTTGCATGGAAAGGAAATCCAAAAAGCTCAATAATGTTTTGCTTTTGGAACAAGCAGGCCAGGAGGCAGCTGTACAGTAAGCAACACTAGAAATGTCTATATGTTGTGTTAGAAACTGGGACAGAAAAGCTAGGGGCCAAATGGCTTCTGGGACCTGAGTTGTGGGTGCCAAAGCATAATGTCTAGTCACCACTGGTGTGTGTGTGTCAGCAACACTTTTTATTTATTATTTTGATAAGCATGAATTAATACCCAATTCACATAAGTGACACATTGTTAATATCACCTTTTAGCAGAAATTGTTAATACATGTTGAATTTGGTGTTTACAATAAAAATATTGGTACCGTACTTTAGTTTTCAAATCATTCTACTCTTTATTGTTAAACTCCGTAACGTATTGTTTATCCTTAACATACACTTCGAGGCTTCAAAGCACATATATTTCGGTAATATTTGAGTATCGGCCAGGTGCAAAAAAGGGCACCAAGACTTTTTGAGGTTCTTGCAAATGAAGACTCTTTAGGCACAAAATGCGCCTGGCACCCTGCTAATTTTGAACCCTGTCCATATGGCATGCTATTCTCTCTTAATCTTTGTTGATTTTTAATTTTTTTGGGGGGGTCAAACACGTATCACAATATGCCAGTCAATACCTACAATGGGAGGCCTATGCAGGAAAAGGGCCTTGATTCAGCGACAGAGCACATGCATGCCTTGCATGTAAAAGGTCCCCAGTTGAAAGTGAAGCTCCTGTTATTTTTGCTATTGGATGCTGCATGTTGTGATCTTGTTACATTTATAGCATTGAAATGTGGGGGTTTGTGTGTTATGATTGCTATAGGGATTCCACTCCAGATTTGTGTAGGGCTCTCTTCTCCTGAAGATCTCCCGCAAGGCAGCCAAGGTTTAGGGTCAGAGTTTTCCTTCTCCTAGATGGACTACCTTCCTAGGCTGAAGAGCCCCATCTGCCCTGGCTGGACGGTGCCCTGTATGCCTCCTTCGGGCAACTCCTGCAGCCAAGCTGGTGCTGAACGTATTGCTCTGCTTTCCTTTGAACCACATCAGCAAGGCCGAGATAGGAGTCTTGTCATCTGGGCAGCCCAGGACCTCCATGCGCACTGCCTAGCCTTGTACCCCGGGGACGTCACTTTGATGCTACTATCACAGCAGTTTGACTTCACCCCCAGAGACACACTCCATTCTCTCTTGAGACAGATGGATGCCAACAACAAAACAATTGTTTTGCTACATAATTATGAAATTGTTACTGTGTTGTTTTGCAGTATATTACAGTATACAGTGGTACCTCAGGTTAAGAACTTTGCTTCAGGATGAGAACAGAAATCATGCTCCGGCAGTGTGGCAGCAGCAAGAGGCCCCATTAGCTAAAGTGGTGCTTCAGGTTAAGAACAGTTTCAGGTTAAGAACGGACTTCTGGAACGAATTAAGTACTTAACCCGAGGTACCACTGTATTGCATTGTATTTCATATATTATTATGAAATTGATTTGTAGTGCTTGCTTGAACTATTTCCCTCTTTGCTTTGCTGTAAGCTGCTGTGTGCATGTTTTATTTGGGGGGGTGGGGGCGGAAAAGCTGCAGACACATAAAATCAATGAATGAATAATCTCTGGTAGACCTTGTGGGTTAGTAACTGGAAAACCATTGTCAGTCAGTGTCACTCTATATTTGGCAGTTTCCAATGCTTCACATAAGCAGATTCCTCTATGACTAAGGACATCTGCAAGGACTAGTCATGCTCCACTGAAGAGTAGCCTTCTTGTACCTCTATGGGAAAAAGCAGGCTACATGGATCTACAGTATATTTTTAAGGCCATAGCAGCCAAGCACTGCAATGTGAATGTAGCTGCATGAGGGCTATGAGAAAAATGAAGAGGAAAGACTGAAGTTAGGGGAGATCCCCTCTTCTACACGTAGAGGAGAATGGGTCATGCCCAGAGTTATGCAGTGCTGACTATAAGGGTTAAAGCCACACAGTCAAATTCTTGCCTTAAGTTTCCCCACAAGTGAACAGATGTACAAACAGCAATAAAAGGTAAAGGGACCCCTGACCATTGTGGCACTCATCTCTTTACTGGCTGAATGAGCCAGCGTACAGCTTCTGGGTCATGTGGCCAGCATGACTAAGCCGCTTTTGGTGAACCAGAGTAACGCACGGAAACGCCATTTACCTTCCCGCCAGAGCGGTACCTATTTATCTACTTGCACTCTGACGTGCTTTCAAACTGCTAGGTTGGCAGGAGCAGGGACCGAGCAACAGGAGCTCACCCAGTCACGAGGATTCGAACCGCTGACCTTCTGATCGGCAAGCCCTAGGCTCTGTGGTTTAGACCACAGCACCACCTGCATCCCACACAAACAGCAATAAATGCCACTTATTAAAACTTTTTAAAACAACAACAACACATGCACAAAATTAGGACTGCAACTTTTAAAACAGAGAAATCTGTCAAGTCAGCAGGTGCTAGTTTTAAATGACGACAACAGGTTTAAATTGGTGGAGATGGGAGCTAAGATCACACTTTTAACAAGTTAGTCATGTAATGCTGCTGTAAAAACAGGGGATTAAAAACAAAATATTAAAGATGGGGATTCAACAAGAGGCGGTATGTTGCAGGAAAAAAACGGTGCGGGTAGTGCATACCCTTGAGTGTCCCCAGAAAAAGCACTGGATTAAAGCAACTCAAGGATAACTATACCGCAAGAATGCAGAATGCTGGTTATTATGATGCTAAAAGCAATATAGAGCAAGTAGAACCATAAGAATTTATAAAATCTGCCAGTGATTCTGGAGCAATATTTCATTTTAATTAACCAAATTATAGAAATATGTGTTTCACAGGACCCTAATATATATACATACATTCCTAATATACAAATACAAGTATTGCAAGATAAGCTTAGCCGACACAGAATTTTGCTCAGTTTCTGCACCATGAGAAATGCATGGTGACCACAAATAACATAAAAGCACTAGCTACCTTTAAAACTGCAAAAACCCTGAAGACATATTATGTAATACATTGTCTTCAGCAAAGCACAGCATCAAATACAAGGAACCGCTTTGGAGGTCCATGCAAAATATGATTCCCACTAAAAGTACAATATTGTTTTTCAAAAGTGGTTATTTAGGAACACAATCCCCACCCACCCATTTTATCCTCACAACAAAACCCAGTCCGGTAGGTTAGGTTGAAAGTTACTACAAAAATCTCTGTGGAGAGGATACTTGAATTGACAATGCATAAATAAACGTATTCTTGTGTACTGTGTACTGCATATCAAACTTAATAAGAATGTACCACTGGACAAGTTACTGCAGCTATATGTTGTTCTTGTATTTACCTGAAAATCAATAAAAAATATTTGGATTTTATTTTTAAAAAAGTTACTGGCCCAGGATCATTCAGTGAGCTTAGTGGATCAAAAGGGGGAGGGGGGATCACCCCAGGACTCCCAGCTCCCACAATCCATCATTCTAACCACTACACCACACCATAGACAGAAGGATAATAAAGCCTATTCCTTTTTATTGTTTGTTTAATCCAGGGTTTCCCAAACCTGGGTCTCCAGCTGCTTTTTGACTACAATTCCCATCATCCCCAACCACTGGTCCTGCTAGCCAGGGATGATGGGAGTTGTAGTCCAACAACAGCTCGAAACCTATGTTTGGGAAACTCTGGTTAATCTAAACTTCACAGAAAAAACGGCAATGAGTAATTTCCACTATCTGCCATGTTGATTGTCCATGCTCAGAAACAAAAAAAATGTCCCATTCATTAAAAAAAAAATCCTCACCCCCAAACACAGCTAAGAAAGTGAAAATGACAGCAGGATCAGAACGATTCCGTCTCATTCCTGTTGGCCAGTATTAACTTCCCTTGTTCTACTGACTCAGTAGTTCTGCGAGCCATATTAGCAGCTGTCCATGCTAGCTCTTCAGGATGAGAGACAGATTGATGCACCAGGAGATACTTAATCGCACCAGTAATTATTCACATGTTATCACCTCTGTGACTTATTTCCAATCACACATAGATACATTTCACGCTGTGATATATTTTTCACACATAGGCTGCCCCGATGGAAAGAGCATAAGGGACAGCTGCCAGCTCCACAGCTAGAGAGGCCGTCTGTCTTCTGGCAGGGTTCCTGTACACTGAAACAGCTGCACAGACAGGCCGAAGTCCAGCAGGTACAGTTTTACCCGGCAAGGAGACGTAGCGAAAGGGGAATCAGCAGCCACTGAACTGTGCCTCGCATGCTGCTGCTCAAGCCACCCTGACAACGTTGCAACCTTATCCACAGCTCACCCCCAGTATCTCAAATGTTACAGCAGCATCAGGACTGATTGCTTAACACTGTCTTTCGCACTTACAATGTCTGATACAGTATCCAGGTCTAAAATAGAACTTGGATGTGATGTGGTTAATCAAACCAAACACAGTTGGTACAGGGCTGGCCCCAGACATTTTGCTGCCCGGGATGTAATGGCATGTGCTACTTCTCCCCCCCCCCCCGCCAGCTTGAGGGGCACAGCACCAAAGGCTTGCCAAGTCATTTGGCACCAGTGGTAGAAAATCCCACATTTCAGGAGTAAAAACACAACTCTTTAATTCATTCATTCATTCATTCATTCAATTTCTATCCTACCCATCCTCCTGAAAGAGCCCAGAGTCACAAATATGATGATGATGATGATGATGATGATGATGATGATAACAGTTATCCCAGAGTGCCCAGGAAGGGTGTACTGTAGCCATCAAATGCCTGGGTAAACAAGAATCTTTTTAAATTTCTCCTGAAAGTCAATAATGAGACACATGTCACCAGAGAAGACATTCCACAAATGGAGAACTGCCACTGAATAGGCTGTGTTACAGGTCAATGCCTGCCAGGCAGCTGCCGGTAGTGCAACGTCCAAGATGGTTGATGCTGGGGAGGGCACTTTTTTTATGTAGGTTCCAAGATATTTAGGGCTTTGTATACTAGTACTAACGCTCTGAATTGGTCCTCACTGGCAGCCAATGCAGCTTTCAGGACTGGTGACACAGGTTCCACTGGGCTGCCCCACTTATCATCTGCAACAGCCGCAGCCTCTGGGCCCTCTTCAAGGGCAGCCCTACATATAGCCAGTAGCCAAGATGGGAGCTCACCAGAGCATGAGGAACTGAGCTATCACAGTAGCTGGAGAATCAGCTTAAGTTAGGCATAAGCACTCCTAGTTACAGAAGTCGCTTGAGACCCTAATGACAAGTTGGAATCCAGAAGTACTTGTTTCTTCAGTGGGGAGCTGCAAACCTTCCAGAACAGGTTGTACACCTTAATTTCTGGGCATGGGAATCACCTACCCGCAGTGCTTCTGTCTTATTGGGATTCAGCAGTAATTAATTGGCCCTGATCCAGCCCTTCACTGCTTCCAGGCACCTGTGGAACAGCTTCACAGTCCCTCCTGATTGTGATGGAATGGAGCTAAAGCTGTGTGTCATCAGCACATGGGTGGCACTGTGTTCCAAATCCCCAGGTGACAGCTCCCAACTGTTTCATGTAGATTTTAAATAGCTCAGGAGACAGAAGAGACACTTGAGTCCCAAAGCCACTGAGCCGAGCAACAATCTCTGATTACTACTTTCTGGTAGCAATCCTATGGGTAGCAGCAGAATTACAGTAATACGTTACCTCCAGTTTCCACCTCCTTGGGTTGCTCCAGAAGAACACTGTGTTCAATGGTGTCAAAAACCACTGAGATGTCAAGGAAAACTAACAGGTTCACACTACCCTGTTTTACTCCATTTGAAGGTCATTTATAAGGGTGACTAAGGCTGATTCAGCATCCAAACCAGAAAGGATCTTGATAATACACTTCTTCCAGGCATACATGCAGAACTAAAGTCGGGAGATTCTCCAACTCCTCACCAGATTACTTCAGACAGCTTAGTCAGGGAGGTAGTTGGGCAGTAGGGAAGACAGTATACCAACATGACTTGCCTCCCAGCACCAAGTATAAACCCTCCCATCCAGTTCCCAGATGGACTGACCTCCTGGTGAGAATGATAAAACTTTTATGGGTCACTGCCCAGTCGCCTCCACATCTCTCTAACCTTGACTGAATCTGTACCTTCAGGACACCTAAAATGAGCTGCCTGAGTGGCCACTCCACTCTACCTCATGGTAGGGTTTGGCCCTATGAGAAAAACTTCAGCCTTCACCTTCCGTAGAAGACAACTAGATCTAATCTTCACCAAAAAAAAATTAGTTTCTTGGTAGCTGATTCAGGCACAAGCATGCTTATAGTTGCAGAAGCTCAATAGCATGGCTCACTCACACATATATACATCCAGGGTCGGCTCAAGACCACAAAATGCTTCCTTCCACCAGGGAAGAAGGAGTGAGTGATGATCTACATCAGGAACAAGGTGGTAATAAAGATCTACACTGAGAAAGATGCGGGAATAAGGATCTACTTTAGGTACGAGAAGTGGGGGAAGGCCTATTTTGGGGGGAAAGGGTGGGAGAAGACCAAGAGTGCCTCCTGTCCACCAAGAGGCCACTCTAGAGGCAGCATTGATGGGGGGATGCCAAGGAAGAGGCAGATCTGGCCTCCAGGAAGTGTATCACAGCTGTCACTGACACTGTAGCAGTGGCGAGGCATTCCTTGGAGGCTGGATCTGCTGCCGCTGTGAATCCTGCCACCCAAGGTGATCACCTCACCTTCCCTCATGGGTGGGGTCAGCTCTGCATGTGTCTCAAGGCAATTTACAAGCATGCCATATAACCAGTTTAGAAACAGTACAAAAGACAACTGAAGAGAGGTTGGAAAAACAGTTCAAAATGAACACCCAAGGCAGAGCCCTTTTCATCCAGCTGGAAAAGCTTGTCAAAACAAAAATGCCTTCAACTATTTCCGGGAAATACAGTGAGTGGATGCCTGTCATATCTCATCAGGGATACTGCTCCACATGGTTTATCATGCTGTATATTTCCCCACCTTCATACCCTATTATTGGTGGGAGGGAAAATGCCCAACATGACGACGCTGAGACAGGGGAAGTTTTGCTACACTATGATGAGGGAAAGGAAGCCTGAGGCACAGTTGCTGCTTGGAATATTCAGAAAATACTTGGTTAGAATCAGAAGGCATTTATGGAGTGAAAGACATGCTACTCTGTACTTAATGCAGTGCAGAAATAACTTACGGTACATTATTTCAGGAATACAGAACAGGAACTGGGGGAAAAGAAACAACAAGGAAAAGAAACCCACAACAACAGGAGCCAGTGAACAATCAATGAGCACTCTCACTTACAAAATATTGCCAGAGTTGTCTATTTTGAACAAAATCAATTTAGCCCAAGGTGCCTTTCCATAATGAACCATTCACAGACAGTGGTCTGCAATTACTTTCTTTTCTGGTGGCACAATCAATAAACAGTAACGTTTTCTAATAAAGTTGCCTTCCTTACAATTCCTAATTGGTTGCAATTGATGGGCAATTTTTTCCCATTAAAGTCAATGTCTATGTTTGGTGGCTCCTTTTTTCTAATCTTAAGTGCAACGTCCCATTTCCACATCAGCTTGCAGTAATCCTTTTTAAACTCTGGAAAAAAAATATATACAGACTGGGGTGTAACAGGGTAGGGCATACTTATGTGTGCTCCACCAACACGCACAGGGTCTGGGAACGGAACCCCAGCACAAAATGGTAGCTGCCTGTATGTATTTTTATGTATGGTACATTTCTCCCACACATTTTTGTATGCAATTTTGCCTCGTAAATACATTTTTGCACAGAATTTCTAACAACACTTAGTTTTGCACTGTATCGAGTAATATACGCTTTTGTGTGTGTGCACCCTTTCCCCTCAAATAAAGATTTGGCATTTTTAATGTTTGGCTGGTTAACTGCATTGCAAAATTCAGGAGAAATGTGAATTCCTGTCACATTCCCATGGGTGCCAGGAGGTATAAGTCTCTCACCAAAGCATTCACTAAGGATACCATTGGGGGGTGCAGTGTAGTGCAGTGCAAAGAAACTGGGGACAAACACAAGGTTCAAAACATGATCCAGAGACAACCCTCCCAAGATCAGTTAACACAGGGTATCCCAGCACCACGTAGCTTAGCAATCATAGAAGACTAGGTTTAGGAACGAAAAGCCTTTCCTCCAACAACTGGATGGCTCAAGAGGGAGACCTTTAATACTGCAGTCTCCTAAACTACATCCTAACCTCAACAGCTGACAATGAAGCAGTTTTGGGGATTATTTACTCACAGGGAGACACCCTCACTCGCAACCCAAGGTCCATAGATGTATACTATGTTGCTGCTCTTTGTCTCAGATCTTTTGGTTTGGGCATTCTCGAGAACTGTGGAGGGTGACTCCACCTCTTCCTCTGCTCTTCGGCAGGTCTTCCCACCACCAGGAGGCCCCTCAAGGAGACCCTTAGCACTGTTTCCAAGAGACCCTGCCTGCTCCTCAACACCCTTGACCTGTGTGGAGTTCGAGCCATCCTTTCAGGACTCAGTGTCTGGTACCAGGTCAGTGCCAGGCTTGGCAATTTCACAGCAGCAACTCCATTCTTACATGGATTCAGGGACTACAATTTAGGTGGGCTCAAATGGAATGAATTTCTACTTCATCCGTACTCAGAAGTTCTGCTGCGCCTATGTGTCTTACTATGAAGTTATGTGTGTTTACAGCCAAAGGGTTTTTGAAAAGCACACACGCCATCACCACCAACACAGTTTCCGGTATTGGACTTTACGATTAAAATGGTGGCAAATAACACAAGGTACCTAAACATGAAATAAGAAAAAGTTTATTTATCCAGATGATTTCTGTGAACTCAAGTATGCTGAATTAACACAGCAAGCTGCTGAATACAAAGGTCACTGGATTAACATGGCAGCAGATTTACAAAAAATCAAGTTGAGTTTTACTTATCCAAGTAATTGTTCACCTGTCAAAGTGTGAGTCACAAAAGAAGGGGTAAAGGAGCACCGTGGAACTGAACAAATTCACCCATGCCGCCACATTTCTGTAAAAACATTCAGAGTAATCTGGTTTAAATATGTGGTTAATAATAAATTGGTATCTCTGCATTTTGGGTTGGTTTCCCTGCCCCACTTTAAGGAAATTCTAATATGGTAGCCATGTAGCCTGAAGTCTTCTAGTCTGCTCCTTCTTTCCGTTACCAGAATGGTGATAAATATATCATCATAGTCATCTCAAGGGAGAGTTATTTTTTGCCACTTCTTGCAAGTTTCTGCCAGTTATTGCAATTATATTAATGGCCACAGCAGCCAAGTTTAGCTCACTTTACAGTGGTTCCCAGAATCAAGAAAAAAGCCGGCTAAAAAGGGATTATAGGATCATAGTACAAGAGTTGGGTCTTTGTATAACTCCATCAGTAATGACATCTCAGCATCACACACATACTATTCTCCAGCTATGTCAGAAGCGAGGCACCTCCTCCCAGATCATCAGAACTTCTGCTGCATGGAGACAGCACTCAGATACCTTTTTGGAGAGCAGTTCTTACTCTTTACTGACTCTGAATGAACCCAGTAAATACAACAATAATCTATGGATCATTTCTAAATCCCGATTTCATTCTGTGCTGAGTCAGTGATTTTGGTAATAAGAACAAGCAGTTAAAGGCACACAATATAAAAAATGGGGGGGGCTCACCTACTTTAAAAAAACCAATTTCATTAAGAACCTAACAACTTGAGGTTGTTAAAAAGAAGAAGCAATGCTTAAAAATACTTCTCTTTATGTCAACATTTGTCAAACGTGAGATATGGTTTGCAGTGGCTTTACATGACAGAATTCCTGTTCTTCTCTTAGTGACATGGTAATTTTCAGTTGTCTCACAAGGACACACTTGCAGAATTGGGCTTCAGAACTGAGCAAACTTCACCACCGTTGTATTGTCTTCTGCCAAGTAATGTTCCACAAGATCTTTCTGCGAAGCAACTGTCTGGGGGTGGGGTGCTTTTCTCTGTGTGTCACATTATAATGGCAGAACCCCCCAATCATCTGGATCTACCTGCAGTTTTGAATTTTGCACCTTTTTCCAGAAAAACCACCGGTGTACATTCAGCACAATGCAGCTTCCTGTTTTCTGCCATTGCAGCAATCACAGTTCACAACAACACATGCAGAGCCTGCGTGCAGACAGTTGTATGTGCATGATGGCCAGCTCTTACTCAGTGCTGCAACACTATCAGCAGCAGTAACAGAGGTGGGGACAGACAAAGGTGGCTCTGCAATCTCTGTGGGCTACTACCTGCACACACACCGTCCCCAGGCACACACATTAAAATTGCCCTACCCACTAACATGACACTCAACTTCTTCATGCTGATTTTCTTTTAACATTGCTTCTTCAGACTGCCTCAACCACATCCCAGATTCTTGGGTTCCACCCTTTTTAATGCTGGGCTCTGCCCTGTAGCCTATGGCCATTTGAAAGCGAGTCCCATATTTCAGGTTGGGATTACAGGTGAGTCCCAGCTCTTAGTAAGCTGAAGACCACTGCACCTGAACACTGACAGACTTTCTAGCTGCTCTCCACAAATAACATCATAAGTGTTCAGTATGTACTGAGCAGTAGAGGAAAGGGTAAAAAACAGCAAGCCAGGAGTGGAGTCATTTGTGCTGTACTGAAGAAAGAAAGCTTCTGCTTTGATTCTGTAGTGATGACAACATGAATAGCTAGACTACAACCTCTGGTCCTTTTTATGAAATGGGTGGGGAGAGGGAGAGAAAAGCTAGAAGGGTCCAGGGTACTTCTTTTAGTATAATAACCTGAGCAACAATTATCTGAATTCATGTAAATCAATAGCATTTTGGATAACCTGAATGCCATTATACAAAGATGTAGGACATCATGAATCAGTATGGAGAAATGAATATGGTTGGACTGCAAACGGAAAATAACAATCTGAAAACACAAAATGGTCTATTCATAATGGAACGTACCTGTATAATGGACCACACATGTCTGGCCTTTCTTTGGAAATGTCCTTCCTGTTTAAAAACATGAACAAACGCACACTTTAAAAATGCTGTTGAACATCCTTTTAGAAAAGTGGATGTTTAAAAAGAGTCAAAGCAGAATAAACTCATTCATATTGAAACCTACATTAAATACAAGATAAAATGGAAATTGAATAATTTGGGTTTTCTGTGTTAAAAACACCGACCAGTGTAAGAAAACAAAGGTGTAGAGGCAGAGATGGTGTCATGTAGTGTGAATGACATTGTAATCACATACCTGTAGCTTATGCTAGTCTCACCCTCCAGAGAGTGGCTTATATGTGCCATTTGGAAAGAAGGGGGAACAGATTTCAATTTTCAGTGACCATCAATTTAAACGATACAATTGGAATCATTCTTTTACTACTGTGTTTTTTAAATTAAATGACAACCATGCCTAAAGAGGGCCCACAAATATGATTTCAAAGAGCAGTGACCAAAAGCTTGATTTCGGCCAGCTTCTAGTTTGCTTCACCACAGGACCATTTTCAACAAAGTTATCAGTGACATGGGGAGGCAAACAGCAGAAGAATGTGCCTCATACTGGGATCATGGTGCCTTCCACTTTGTCCCTGTAAAATCCTTTTGTTGAGCATCTGGTCCACAGGGGATACACTTACTTTGTATCGGCTACCTTGTGAACAAAAGAGCAGCCCTGCTCATTCAGACCAAAGACCTAGAATAATAGAATTTTAGACTTGGAAGGGGACCTGAGGGTCATCTAGTCCTCTGCAATGTAGGAATATTTTGCCCAACGTAGGACTGGAAGATATTTCAAAAAGTTCCAAAGTTGTTGAGCAAAAATAAATAAACTGGAGCTATTTTTTCAGCTATGGGACGCGGGTGGCGCTGTGGGTAAATCCTCAGCACCTAGGGCTTGCCGATCACATGTTCGAATCCCCGTGATGGGGTGAGTTCCCGTCTGCGGACCAGCTCCTGCCCACCTAGCAGTTCGAAAGCACCCTTAAAAGTGCAAGTAGATAAATAGGTACTGCTTTCTAGCGGGAAGGTAAACGGCGTTTCCGTGTGTGGCACTGGTGCTGGCTCACTAGTGCAGCTTCGTCATGCTGGCCACGTGACCCAGAAGTGTCTCCAGACAGCGCTGGCCCCCGGCCTCTTAAGTGAGATGGGCGCACAACCCTAGAGTCGGACACGACTGGCCCGTACGGGCAGGGGTACCTTTACCTTATTTTTTCAGGTAAATCATCAGAAATGACACTGCCGACATGACTTGCCATGCGTCTGGATTTCCCCGGACATTTTTAGCGATTTCTGCAACAGACACTGTTTCCAAATGCAGTATTCCGGCTATGTCCAGGAAATTCCAGAGGTATGGCAACCCTACTTGAACCCACAATCCTGAGATTAAGAGTCTCATGCTCTACTTTCTGAGCTATCTAGTCAAGGATCCTTTTCCCATGGTGGCCAATCAGATGTCTCAGGCACTTACTCACCTGCCAAAATCTGTAGACTATTGTCCACAGTAATTATATTCACCAGTCAGGGGCTGTAAATCTGGTGAAACTGAAGAGTTATGCCTGGCTGAACACGCTGTAACCATTTTAGAATGAGCAGAGCATTTGAGGCTTTACAGGATTCTTCCTCTGTGCTGTGAGCTGGGCTAAACTGCCATCGTTCTATTGTATGTTCTCAAACCAAGCTGCACCCACAATGAAGACTTATTCAAAGTCAATGTCTGGCTAATGACTAAGTGGCACACATTTCCTTCATGACAAAAAGGTATCTCCACTTCATGGCAAAATGCTATCTCCACATGTTACTGTCAGCCACAAAACTCTGCTAAATCCCATTCACTGGTCACCCCCACCCCGTAAAAACAGGAGTTCTTTGCTTTGCTAGCTCTGCAGTTGCAGCAGCGGTCTCTTCAATAAGAGCCTTCTCCAGGTTTTCACAGAGGAGCAAGCCTGAAGCCTTGTCTCTCTCCTGAATGGAGAGGCTCACATTTTAAACAGGGAAGTACAGCGTACTATAATTTGCTCTTGTTACTAAATTACTTCACTGCGCTTGGATTTATGCAGCTGTCAGCAAATGCCATTTAAATATCCCTAATCGCTTGTGGCTGCCGATGCTGCTGCCAAAGATACAGAAGACTGCAGCCCACCGATCCACAGAGCCCTCTGGGCATTTTCCCTCATTATGTTGCTCAGGACAGGCACCCTCCACCATATTCTAAGCCAGGGGGTCTCAAGTTTCCCCCCACCTGACAGCAGGAAAACACCGCTCCCATCCCCCACCATATATATATGTAGGTATGTTTGCATTTAGCATTTTTTCCACGCATTTTGCATTTTAAAATTCCTGTTCCAAACATCCTGTAGGTTCCACTTTCTCCGATCCTCCCTGATTCAATCTCCTGAGACAGCAAGAGAAAGAGACAGTCACCTACCCATTCAGCTCTCTGACCTCAAATATCCCTCTGAAGCGATAGGAAATCCGATCCCTTCGCCAGCCGCCGTTGGGCTGAAATATACTTTACAAGCTTGGCAAGGTGGACAAGAGTGATGGCCAAGGCAGGAGAGAGCCAAAGAACCACGGGGTACTGACCAGGGTGTGGAGAACAGGAGGACGCGCTGCACCGCAAATAAGGTACCCAGAAACCCTGAACACCGCCTGCATTGCATCACCAGCTCCGTCGGTGGAGCCTGAGGCTCTTAAATCTCAGCGTCGTGGGTTCGAGTCCCACGGTGGGCAAAAGATTGGGCTGGACTAGATGATCGTTGGGGTCCCTTCCAACTGGACAATTCCAGAACTGATGTTGCTCCACCGTTACCAGGAGCACCCCTACTTGGTACCACTCCCTGGCCAAAAAAACTCCCCTTCCAGTTCATTCATCGCCTTCTCCCAACCAAATCTCCTCCTCTCCTCTTCTGAGGATCCAGAGGCTTCACCACCACCACCCTCCTTTCCCCCATAGGCACCCAGCTCCCCCTGCAGCTGCTTTGCCCTGCCGCCCCTCTTTTCCCCGCGCCTCGCAGCCCGAACCCGCGGCGAGGGGGGCACCGCACCGTCTCCCGGCGTGATGGTCTCCACTTCCACCCCCATGGCCGCCGTGCTCCCGACGCGGCGCGCTCCCGCTTGGCAACCTGCTCCGCGCCCCACGCGCCGCCGTCCTCCTCGGCCGGTCCCGGCTTAGCGAGACCCTCCAGCCGGCGCAGAGCTCCCCGCCCCTCTCCGCAGCTGACGGACAGGCGCCTCCGGAGCTGCCCATCAGCCCACCCGGCCAATGGAAAAGTGGGGAGGGGGGCTGCAGGCGCCGCCGTCGCCCAATCCCCCCGCGAGGCGGCGGAGGGGAAGGCAGGGCGAAAAGCCTCCCGTGGGGCGGAGCTGGGCGGCGGAGTAAGAGGGCGGGGGACCGCACAGGCAGGCAGGGTGCGCAGCTTGCGGAATGAATGCAGTCCTGTTTCCTTGGGGGAAGAAGCAGGCGCTGCTCCTTTGGCAGCGCAGAGCCCGGCTTGCCAAACGCGGGCGTGGAAACAACTCTGCATTTTAAGTGGAGGCTGGGTGGCCATATGTCATGTGAGATCTCTGCATTGCAGGGGGTTGGGCTAGATGATCCTGGGGATCCCTTCCAACTCTGTGAGCCTATGATTCCAATCTAGGGCTTTTGTGCCCCCCTTTTTTTTTTACTTTACTTTGCTCCGTTCCATGCTGAGTATCAAGCCCCGTTTCAGAGGCGGAGCGCTAAGGTGCGAAGTTGCTCCTGTAAGAGGCTGGTTCTACTCAAGGGCCCCATCTCCCCAACCCAGACCCTGAGATCTTCCTCGTGTGCTTCCTCCACAAGAGTTCTGGAATGGTAAAACAAGAATGGCCATTTTCTGCAGTGTCCCCCCTCCCCTGTGAAATTCTCTCTCCAATGAGGCTCACCTGGCGCCTACATTAAATATATTTAGGCACCAGGTGAAAACATTTCTCTTCAACCAGGCATTTGGCTGATTAACATTCTGTGGGCTTTAAAATGTGTGAATGGGGGAGGGAGGGTTATTGGTTTGGTTTGTGTTATGTACTGAGTTGAATAGGATCCAAAATGCAGCAGTCTGATTGGTCTTAGAACAATAGGATTCAGAATGCAGCAGTCAGATTGGTCCACAGGAGCCACCCAATCCAGCTCCAGGTGGAAGTGAATCCGCAACCTGATTGGCCTACAGGAGAATCCCGGAATTAGCCAATCACATGGGGCCCATTGTGTAAATAATGTATATAAAGCAGACATTCTGGGGGAACTTCCATTCCTCCTCACCACTATGAGCTGAATAAAGAGCATGAAATCCCCTCTTGACTCCGAGTATATTTCAGTTTGCTTTTGTTTTATTATGTATTTTGTGTTTCCATTCTCTATTTTTATGTTGTGGACTGCCCTGTTATCTTTGGATGAAGGGCGCTATACAAATTTTAAGAATAAATAAAAACACCACAGAGTAAGGATCCAGGCCTACCAAACAGAACTGAAAAAGCTGCAACCATGAGACTCGTTTCCAGAGAAACCCTCTCTGCCTGCAGCCTCAGGAAATAAAGCAACAAGGACCCTGCAGCTATCATTATACTGGACAAGAATAGAAATGAACCTGTAGAAAACAGGGGTGTTGTTTTTTTAATAGGGAGGCACCATTGCTCAGCGGTAAAGGCAGCAGCTTTGACTGCAGAAGGTCCCTGGGAAAGATCCTTCCAGTTGCAGAACTTGGGGTCTCAAATTTCAGCAGCGCCCTGTGCGATGCCAAAATTGGGCGCACACCCCTCACACTCAATTCTAAAGCATAGTTTGCGCCTCTGGCAGAGTCCCCAAGGCTTCATGCTCAGTGCAATTGAATCAGTTGCATTCCCCTACATCTGCCTCTAATCCTCTGCCTAAGGCCCAAAGAGCAGATGCTTGGTGAGGAAAAGCCTTAGCTCAGCGATGGAGCATTTGTTTTGCATGCAGAAGGCCCCAGGTTCACTCTCCAAGAGCATCTCCAGGTAAGGCTGGGAGAGACTTCCTTTCTGAAGCCCTCATGAGCCACTGCCAGTCAGTATAGCGCCAAATTGGAGCAAATGGCAAGAGATTGCTGTTTGTTCCGATTTAGCGCTAAAGAGCAGGTTTTCTGGGGGAAAGCAGTGGAGGAAAGGCAAAACAACTCAGACCCATACCTAGAAAGCACAGGACAAGTGGAAAGCTGCTCAGATCCATGCTTTCTAGTCACAGGGCAAGCGGAAGTGCGGATGAGCCCTAAGAAACTGAGAAAGGAGCTCTGCTTGAGCAAATCAAGGTTTCGTCTAGTCCTGCATCCCACAGCAGCTAACCACAAGTGTCATGGAATTTGGGTAAGGTATGTAGCTTGGGTGCATTTCACAATCCCTGTTTGAAGTATTGGTGCAGACTATAATTTCTTTTCTTTTAAGGAGGAGGATAAGGCTATCAATGGCTGATAATCCTAAAGGCTATATACTGCCTCCATGATCAGATGTACTGCACCTCTAGATTCCATTTGCTGGGGGACAACAGCTAGACAGAGCATCTGACTGGCTATTAAGGAAAACAGGATACTGAATTACACAGATCTTTGGTCTGATCTTTGGTCTTTTTGTATGCGCTTATGTTCTCTAACCAAAGGTTTTTCAAGGTTAGAATTGCTTTATATATAAGAAAGCAAAATGCACAGAATCCTATGGCAATATCAAGCTTCATACAATTCCTAAGCACAATAGGACTATAACAACTGTATAATACAAGTGACATATATATGTAATAAGTGACTGAGATTTCTGCCTTCACTATTTACAAAGAATTAATGCTGGAAATTTCCCCAACCCTTCTCTTTCTAGTTTAATTTAATTTCCACTAAATCAATTAAAGAAACAGCCCATAAAATCACTTTGTTTTATTCTTATTTCTTTTAAATCACTGTCCAGGAAGATTTACTTTAATATATACTGTTTACTTGCAAAAATGGTTTGGAAACAAATACTTTTATTCTTCCATCCAATTCCTCCCCACCCCCCAGTTCAGTAATTCAATACTGTAAGGTTTTGAGGTCCTCTTGGGGTCTGCCCCTGGCACTCTTAAGTGGTAGAAAGCTTTGAGACAGATCCAGCCCAATACATTTTGCTGCCTGGGGTGAAGGACAAGACGACAGCTCCCTCCCTTTCCCTTCCATGTATTGAAGCCCGCTAGACTTGCATTTAGATATTCCTTCAGCCCTGGTGATGGGACAGTATCAATCACGACATTAGGGCAGCAGGGTAGCTTAGGGGCTGGAGAGCAGGTCACATAGCACAAATAGCTATGTTCTTCACCTCACTGTTGCCGCCTGCCCATCACCACCTGCCACTTGAGGCAGATGCTTCACTCTACCCAATGGTAGGGCTGGCTCTGCTTTAAGAGACAGTGAAAGGAAAGAGATTAGATAGGATGGAAGCCCTCCATTCCTCCAGGAGCTGTTGGCTCCACACATGCAGAATAAACTGGCATGGGAGCACGTTTTGACAAGCAATCATAGGCGCCGACTCCATGGGGCTTGAGGGGGCCCGAGCCCCCTCAAAAATTCGTTTGGGGGGGCTCTGCCCCCCCATAATCTCTGGCGCCCCTCCAGCAGAGCGCCATCGCCGCCCCTCCCCCAGCCCAAAATGCACAGGGAGGGTCGGGGTGCATGCCTCCTGCCCTCCCTCCCGAGCAAAAGCTCCACCCAATTTCCTTTGGAGCTGATTAATAGGCGCAGCACGCTCTCCCCTATTCGCTCACGAGGAGGCGGCGCCACTTTATTTGCATATTCATGAGCTTATTTATTATTCATGATCTTTCCCGGGCCCCCCCAATATTTTTTATAAGTCCGCGTCCCTGCAAGCAATCACCCTCTCCCTTATTTAGATGATGTAGTTCTTTATGGAGAACTGGCTTCAGGCACCACACCCACTGGGGTAAAACTCTGTATTACAAAGATGTCTGCAAATGTGGCATGAAGGCTGGCAACATCAACTCCATGATGCCTGGAGACAGTCAGAGGAGGAATGACCACTGGGAGGAGCTTCATCCACCCCAGCTGCAACAAAACATGTCTCCCCCCGTATGTCTACATGTCTACAGCCACAGAAGGCCCTGTAACCTTTCAAGTTTGACTTCGCCCCCAAGGCGCACTATGCCAACAATTTATGTGGAAGACAACAGCACCATCTGCCTTGCTTAATGTCTGAATCAACTTACAAGCACTGAGTCATTTATTGGTGCATTTGGATTTCTTTCAGCATGTCCAGTCTGTGACAGACAGACAGACAGACAGACAGACACACACACACACACACACACAAAACACAAACACACCCTCCAAGGGTAGAAATGCTGAGAAAATAATTTGGATGTGAGAATGCTCTCGCAAGTATTGTATTGCAATATGTAACCTTCTACAGAGTGACATAGTTTTGATAGCCCACATTCTGCACAATGCACAGACACACACACAAAGTATTGTGCAGAAGTGGGGGCCTGAACAAAATGTGTTTGCTTTCAAGTTCTTTTTGTAACTTCACAAAGAGATCAAGGCCAAGCTGTGGAAATCATTGTAACAGCCCTTAATAAAAAGGAAAGTGTCTAGCTTAATTTACAAGTGAAGGCTGCAGTCTGATACATGATTTACTGACAAGCAGCCCAATGTGTTGAGGTTTTGTGTATTGGGCTTATATTATTATTATTATTATTATTATTATTATTATTATTATTATGCATTGTTGCTATATTTCACCTATGCATTATTTTACTCATGTGATACTGTATCTTTGAACTGAAATTATGTTCACAATATTTTTTGTGAATACATTAAAAAAAACAAGAAATAAAGATTTCAGGTAAAAGGAGGAGGAGGGTTGAAGTACTTCTCTACATTTCTGTGAAATATTGGTAGTATTCAGCTGCTGTATTGGTAGTATTAAATTTGAACTTGCAACAAGGTTTATGAGATCTGAGCCCAGCTTAGCCAGGGGAACAATTGTGAATTGGAGGAAACCTGGTCTCCCCCCTTTCCGGTCATCAGTGTATGCCACAAATAACTAAAACCATTCAAGTATTTTGTGAACAGGGAACTTTTGCAGACATGTCTGTTAAAAGGCTGCTTTAATTGTGCCTGTGAAACTGTCAGAGGCGCCATCTGGTGGCTGTTTTTACTTTTGTGAATTGATGTACTACTCCAGCCAAAGATACAGAATTGATGTACAAGCCATAATGGGATCTTGGATGAAGTGCATTTCATTTGGAATTCCTTCTGCTCTGTTGTGGGAAAGAACAGCCTAACTGCTGCACTGGGTGCCTTTTGTGTCAGTTAGTGGGTACTTTCAGCTCTATGATTCTATGAATCTATTATTCTAAATAAGGTCAGCAAGATGGGAGGCAGTTGAGACAAGGGAGTAATGTAAAACATGGACAAGAGATGAACTGCACTGCTTTGAGTTGGCTTCTGCAATATCTTATTCACAGCAAGAAAGAAATTCATTGCAAAGCCTTGCATCTTTTAATCATACAGTCTTGTGAACATTTATTTCTCGTATTCCTTCTAAATGCTGGGATTCAGCACTCAAATGCGTGAAATAAAACTAATAAAGATAACAGTGCTTCTGAGCATGTGCAGAGCACATTTCCTTCACCAGAAAGTAATCACAGGTAGCCCATAAGCATCTTTAATTACCATCAGTGCTTCAAGATAGTATGACTCAGGCTTAAGGCCCAGATTTTCTCTTTTTATGACCCTTCAGTTTGGATTACAGAATAAAGTGAGAAAAGAGTAAATGCAGAAGAAGAAAAGTCTGGAATCAATTGGTCTGCCACTCACAGAAACCAGCACCTTGTTTCTGTTGCTCTTGCTTTTGTTTCCTGTCACTCCAGTTACTTGTTTGGAACTACAGTGGTACCTCAGGTTACATACGCTTTAGGTTACAGACTCCGCTAACCCAGAAATAGTGCTTCAGGTTAAGACTTTGCTTCAGGATGAGAACAGAAATCGTGCTCTGGCGGCACGGCGGCAGCAGGAGGCCCCATTAGCTAAAGTGGTGCTTCAGGTTAAGAACAGTTTCAGGTTAAGAACGGACCTCTGGAACGAATTAAGTACTTAACCCGAGGTACCACTGCACTGGCAAAACTGAATACTACCCTTCAAGAATGTGATTAAATATTCTTAGTGTTCCCTTCAGGGGCTGTGAAAGAAAAAGTGTCAGGTGATTATTTCTTGCTGCAGCTGCATTGCTTGCTAGTGCGTAAGAGCTTTTCTCCATTCAGTGAAGAGACCGTTATTCACTGAAGGTATTAAACTGCTATTTTAAAACACAGGCCCAGCCCTTAAAGAGTTAAAAATAGGCTTCCAAGAACATGTCATCTCAGAGAACAGTAATTAGCTAAACCTTATTAGATGTCACATGTGTCTGTGAGAGACACACAGAGAGAGAGAGCGCCTCCCCAGAAAAGAGTATGGTTAGAGCAGCTTTGATGTAGATCTATACATCAGCAGAGCTACATCGCAGAAGACGCTTGAAAGAAAGGGCATTGCCATAGGGAAATCGGTCTTCGCTCAAGGAGCATTTGCTTTGTCAAGCTGTTCTGATGAATCCTGTGGAAAATCAACTTTGGATCCAACCACATTAGCGAGGAGGGCTGAATAATGGAACTGGGGAAAGCGAAGCTGCTGAGAACAGGCCTTAATGCTTTGCACCAGGCCATACACCCTGTGCATGGGATTGCGTGGACAGATGGCAAGCAGGTGGCACTGACCGGCCTGCACTTTCACAACAAAGAACTGCGGTTTGGCGACTCAACTGTTATTGGCCAGTTTGAACACGTCCATGGACTTTACTGGAGCCCATGTTACTCGGCTGACATGCCAGCTCTGCTAGCTGTTCAGCATAAGAAGCATGTCAGCGTTTGGCAACTGAGCCACGTTGCCTCGGAAAAGAATAAGCTCCTGGTTTCTCAGACCTGTGAAATTGGCGAGCCTTTCCAGTTGCTTCCCCAGGGATGTGTGTGGCACCCAAAGAGGGACGTTTTGTCTGTACTTACCAAAAGGGATGCTTCTGTTTTATATGCCGTTCGTTCAGACAACTCCAGAATTAAAGCAGAGATCAAAAGCAGTGGTCTCATCCACTGTGCTTGCTGGACTAAGGATGGCCATCGCTTAGTCGTTGCTATAGGCAGCGCTCTTCACTCCTATATATGGGACGATGCCCAGAAAACATTAAACGCTTGCTCCTTTTGCCCAATATTTGACGTTGGAAGCTACATTTGTGCTATTGAAGCCACGCTGGATTTTCAAATTGCTGTGGCTACCGAACTCCCCCTTGATAAGATTTGTGGCTTAAATGCAGGCATCACATTTGAATTGCCTGTAGGAACGGAAACGGGTTCTTTAACTTCGCAGTCTACACTGGTGCTTGGGGATGAGGAATACTCTATGGATCTGCGAAGAAAGTCTATAGATTCAGACAAATCAGTAGCCGTTGATTCAGTAGCTTCATCTTCCTCGGGCCCAGTTGATTTAACCCACATCCTTTCAAATCACCGGAGATCTGATCCCAGTCCTCTCATTCCTTTGAGAAGGAAGGATTACCCTTCAGGAACTGGCCAAGATTCGTCACACTTGATCTTAGTGACTTTTGAAGGAAAGGTAACCACAACCAGGAAAGTCAGCATTCCAGGAATTTTGGTCCCTGATATAATTGCTTTTGACCTTAGAGCTCAGATTGTGGCAATAGCTTCTAACACTTGTAACATTGTTTTGGTCTACTCAGTCACCTCATCCTGCATGCCCAACATTCAGCAAATCCAACTAGAGAAAAGCGAACGACCCAAGGGTCTGTCCTTTTTGACAGAGAAACTCTTACTAGTTCTGATAGGGAAGCAGAAGTTCACTGACCCCTCACTTATCCCATCATCTAATTCTGATAGATATATCATCCGACTGATGATCAAAGAATTAATATTTGAGGAAGAGCCATCAGCAAAATCTGATACCGCCCACAGTCTGCCATTCAGTTTTGAGTCCTCTGTGAACATTCCTGGGAAAAGAAAGTATTTTGAGAATCTTGCTGCAGAGGATCACATTGTAGGGCGGGAGCTCTTAATCCCAGGCAGAACGATTATTCAGTCACCTAGTGGCAGGAGACGAATGCTGGAAGAAGTGAAGAGTCCTAGTTATGAGCAAAGTTCATCATCTAGTGTGAGCGATTTTGATGAGAAGAGAGTCTTAGGTGACCCATCCATTGCACTGGAAACTTTGGATGCAGAACCAATTAATCGGTCAGTAGCCCTGTTTGGTCTTGGAACGCCTACCAGGTTTTCCAATAGATCAGTTTCTTCTAAAGTGATGCAAGAAACTTTGAATTCTCCTAAAAACAGCAGCTTGGCTAATGAAAAAGGAGCCAGTCAAATATCCAGGAATTTGGAAAAATTGTGTGGCAGCTTCAATGACTTACAGTTGAGACTTCTGGAACTAGTAGATTTCACAAAAAATGGAAAGAGACTATCTGTAGCTTACCCATCTTCTCAAGAACCACCTTTTGTTCACATCACCTACCAGGTAATTGATATACCATTCTCCAAAGTAGTTTGTTCTTAGAAACTTCATTACAGTTCTTAGAAACTTCATTACAGGATTTTGCTTAATTAGTAAGTTTCACATGAGCTTCATGCTGTGCTTGATTTAAATGGTGAAATGATAGTTATTAGGAGCAATGCTTATGTCTGATATTCTGCACAGGAAAATCCAGACCTGTGCTTCCTTTACTGTTCAGCTTAATTGTCATTGATGTATTATATATGTCCATTTGTTCTAAGTCATCTGTTTCCAAATCTTAAGGCATATTTTTTTTACTACAAGAGATAACTGGCAGCTCTATATGTGGCTTTTGAAATGCTTTGAATCTTTTTAGAGAAAGAAGATATCAGACCAACTTCTGTAGATAAGAATATATAAGCTTCAAAGGATCATGGGTCTCACAGCATAAAAGCATTCAGGAAATATGGGATATTAATATTTGATTACATAATAAAGCAATTTAAGAAAATCAAAATCCATGGATTAAGGTTCCTGTTTCCTCAACAGCAATTCTTTTCTCCTCCCTTGCTTTTTCATGAAATAATTGTCACTATTTTATTAATTTGATTGCTAGTCAATGTTGTAGTGTTTTGTGGTACAACACTAATGGCAACAAAAATTAGTCAATAATTTAGATGTGCTGCATTAAGCAAGCTGGAGCATAAAAACCATTATTTGTATTTCTTTAATAATTCAGAGTACCTTCCATTAATATATAAAATATAGTGTAGTAGCAAGGCACCTATCTATCTTCCTCCTTCCACTCTTTTCTAAGAAACTTCTGTAGAATTGCTATTGATTTTTTCCTAACAAATTTTATTATTATTATGAAGCAATAGTTTTTTTAAAAAAATCTCTATGATATGAAGCTTGACTCTGCACTCTCTTATTCCGATGACCCAGGCAGAAAATTGTGGTGTGTTGAGGATTTGGGGGCTGCTTTTAGATTAGAGGTATAGCAGTGGGATGATTTTACGCTTTTTGTTTTGCTGTGAGTTAATTTTATCTAAACCAGTCCATCCAGAGTGTATATGAGATATTTGCTCTGGGAGCTGCTGCTGCTGCTTTCGCTGCCATTAATCCTTCCAACTCATGGTTGACTTTTCAACTACTGTTGTTGCCTTCCTCTTCCATTCCATCCCGTTCCACCCACACAACCACTCCAGGGGTGCATTTTTCAGGCCTGGATAAAGTCACTTTGCAAGCCTTTAAGCACAGCTGCTTTTAAAGCAGAAGCTACTCAAAGAGTAGGGCTATGTACCTGTCATGGGGGTGCCTTATTGCACCCCCACAAAAATATGCAGCTGGGGCCATGCCCCCCGGCTCCCCCCCCCACACACACACCTATGCTTCCGTTTCCCAGTGACCAAGCTCAGCCTTGCACATAGGAGCCAAAAACCCACAAAACTTTTTTGAGGGGGCCAAACCCTCACAAAGTTGATGGGCATTCCCATTCAAATGGTGTGTGTGTGTGTGTGTGTGTGTGTGCGCGCGCGCGCGTGTGCGCATGCGCACTGCGTCATGTGATTGATTATGTAGAGTGGGGCTTACCTGGGCCCCCACAATATTTTATTTAAGTTGTCACCCCTGACCTTGCCATAGCTGTCAACTTTTCCCTTTTCTTGCTTGTGAGGAATCCTATTCGGAATAAGGGAATTTCCCTTTAAAAAAGGAAAAAATTGACAGCTATGGACCTTGCACCTGGGATAGGTATAAGTAGGAACCTAGATACGTCGGGCTGGTCTGCACCGATGGCTCTTTGATGCAGATTGTCATGTCAGTAATCTCTAACGTGCTTTCCCGACACTGAGTTGTGGGTTGTCTTTTGGCTCAAGTAACTTAAAAATAAATAAATGAATACATAGATGTAGTCTAATACAAATTAATGTTTTGCTGATGGTAAAAAAGGAGAGGCCTTGGGGATCTCTAGGAGTCATGGTTGTACAAGACACAGCTGTACAAGTTAGTGGGGATTCCTGAATGGGTTGGCTGTGAACAAAATAAATTGTGGAGTGTGCCTGATAGTCAAGGAGGAGGGCTGAAGCAACGGCTGAAATGAAATGAAGGGAACTGCAATAAGTTTTTTCTCCAATCTAAAATACAGAAGCCTACAGTACAGATAATAATGCTTTTTGATGGAGACTTGCAAAGTATGAGAATGCTCATTCATGGTGAGCCATGAATGCAACAGACATGTACTTTTTTGTATGTTAATAGCAGCCAAGAATCTTGATTCTGCCTGACACAGTTCAGCAATTTTGTGGGAAGCAATATTGTGGGAGAGAAAGCAAAATTCCTGCTCTCTTCCACTAATGGTCCCAAGCCTGCTATGCAGTGGTTGCATATGTTAATTGCCTTCATGAAGTTAACATCCCTTCAAGTTTGGCTCTTAAAAGCAATATATATATAGTGGGAGCATGCTGTTAGTCCAAATGGACTAGCATGTTCCCACAAGACATTAGACTTCAGTGAGCCCACTACCACGTGCAGCTTCTAAGATGGGTTGCTGTGGAAGGGCTGCGTAGGTGCCCATCGATGCAGCAAAACCCTGTTACCCACTGCTGACTACCTTGACCCTGTTAACCCGCTCATCTCACTCCTTGATGGACCCTTGGGCATGCTTTGCAGGTAGGTGGGTGGGGTGGTAGTGCTTGGCTCCAATCCTGCCCCATCTTAACCACACTGCAATGGCCAACCCAAAGGCCCAGGTGAGTGACTAGTGTCAGAAGCATGAGTTGCCAGGGTCACACCATTAAGGAATCGGTTCTTCTGACCAGATTTTTTTTCCCCAAGCCGGAACGCACCAGAACTCAGTTCTGGCACCTCTCTGGTGGGCGACATTGCCATTATAAGAGAACAAGGCACCTCTTTTTCTAGAAAAATAGCACTGCTTCTGACCATGCTGACCCCTTAGGGTAGACCTGCATACACAAGCAGTGGTGCGAATGTGAAACATATATGGCATATCTTCTGTACC
The DNA here is from genome assembly GCF_965113315.1 of Podarcis vaucheri. NCBI lineage: Eukaryota > Metazoa > Chordata > Lepidosauria > Squamata > Lacertidae > Podarcis > Podarcis vaucheri. The sequence continues at coordinate 104,070,898 of NC_138761.1, forward strand.
AATACATCACCTCCCAATGTAACATTCAAGAGTCATTTTACATATTGTGCAGAATGATGACAATTGTGCTTGTTTACTGCAGGGGAGCATTAAAAAACATAACTTGCCCACTTGCTGTCCAATTTTCTTTCACTTAATTTAAGGTGTAATAGCAGTCACAATGGTCCCTGAATCAGATTGGGACTCTTTAAGGTGCGCACACAAACACACACACACATTTTCTGTTTTCCCAGTTAAAATACAGAAAGAGGGGGGGATGCCATTTGCCCTGCAGGACAGGATCTTACCCTTACCAGAAATTGTGCTTCAGCATTCTACATTAACTCAGGTTTCTGGACCAACAAGGGAAGTCCCACATAGATTGTATTGCAGTAACCCAGTCTTGAAGTTCCCAGTGTCTGGTCTACAGTGGTCAAGCTATCCTGGTCCAGGAATGGCTGCAGCTGATAAAAGGTGCTTCTAGCCACCAAGACTACCTGATACGAAGCTGCACTGGCCAAAAGCCAGGGCACATCATTCTGTACTAGCTGCAGTTTTTGAACCAGACTCAAGGGCATAAAGCGAGATGAGTGCCGCAACCCCAGAGTCGGTCACGACTGGACCTAATGGTCAGGGGTCCCTTTACCTTTACAAGGGCATGTATTGCTATACTGCATTCTAAAGGTTACCAATGGCTGCACCACTTTAGCCAAACTATCCCTGTCTAGGAACATACGTAGCTGGCATACCAGCTGAAGCTTGAAGAAAGCACACTTTAACAAATCCAGCATTTCTCCCATCCTCCAAATAGTATCCATCCCCATTATGCATGGTTCATTACAACTCCTCACCATGTTTCCACTGCTTGACATTCACCTCTAAGGTGACCTGCTGCTACCCTGAAGTTTCATCTTGAAACAGATATTTTTAGAACAAAGTGCTGAAAAGAGCTGCCATCTAGGTAGCTTATGCTCTTGTAGGCTGCAGGAAACAAGGACAGAGACTGCAAACAAACTAGGCAATTGTGATGGTGGCTGGATCTCCTCTCCTATATACCCTAAGAGGGCAATTCCCACTCACAACATTTTGCAGTCTACTTTAGAAATAAAGCAGTATTTCTACAAACATATTCTTTTAACCAAAGCATCTGAATGAAAATAGCTAATTATTTTGTGAAAATTTGTTTCCTACTATCCTCTACGGACCTTAGCAGCCTCCTCCCCAATCTGCAATCCTAGGATAAATAGGCTGGCCTGCCTTGTTCCTGCAATGTTAAGGGTTGTCTTGAAGCTATGTGTGTAATCACTATATAAATCTTTATTCTCATTGTGCAGTTCAGTTAACATGGAAGTATAGTCCTCTCCCACACCTTGTATCTAAGCCTGAAACACAGGAAGCAACCTTAGATAGAGTCAGCATTGGGCTATGTAGCTCAGTATTTTTCAGCTAGAATATATTAATATATACAGTGGTACCTCGGGTTACATACACTTCAGGTTACATATGCTTCAGGTTACAGACTCCGCTAACCCAGAAATAGTACCTCGGGTTAAGAACTTTGCTTCAGGATGAGAACAGAAATCGTGCAGCAGCAGCGGGAGGCCCCATTAGCTAAAGTGGTGCTTCAGATTAAGAACAGTTTAAGGTTAAGAACGGGCCTCTGGAACGAATTAAGTACTTAACCAGAGGTACCACTGTAAAAGTAAAAGAAGTTCATAACACAGCTTATTATGCGATCCTTGAATCATCAGATGTGCATAGTGGTTTGGCACTATTTTGAAAATTCAAATAAAATCCTTTACTTACTTAAGGAAAAGTAAATTACAGACATGTATAATATAAGATGATACTAAAGAACCAGGGGAGGGAATCAGAAGTGAAGCAACCTGTTCCAGTACTGGATCTGAGACCTTTTGCATGCAAAGCATGTGCTCTGTTGCTAAGCTGTGGCCATTCCCAAAGGATGTGGGGAATCAGAAGTGGACACAAAATGTAGTGCAAACCAGTGCTACTCAAAGGAGTGGTCCGTGGACCAGCACCAGTCCGCAGGCTATTGGCTGCTGGTCCCTGGTGAACACACCACAGCCTGAGTGGGATGTTTCAGGGACCAAATATGGTACTGATCCCTGGTACATTGGGGTGGGGTGAGGGGAATTGCTGGTCCGCAACATCAAATAGCTTGAGAAGCACTGGTGCAAACAACACATGCTAAACCCAACAATAAGCACAGAGGTCCAAGCAACAAGTGCAAGCACACAATTCAGACTACACATTAGCCTGATTACTGCTTCTTCCTTATAATGGACCCAGCCACAGGATGGGGTGATCTATAGCAGAGGGGTGCTTAGCCACCCTTGCTGGTGCACCCTCATTTCATGCTTTGCTGTGTCTTGTAGCGTGCAAGGCTTTCGTTAGGGAAATAAACAAAAATCAGTGTGTGTGATGAATTAATTTAGGAGAAGAAGAAACAGTTGTGGTTTGGACAAAGATGACAGAGTTGGGAATAAGTGTGTGTGCCATGAGCAACTGAGGGAAGTTATTGTAATAATGCATGTCTCTAAGTTGGTAAGGAAGAAGATATTTGGTATAAACAGCTATTACAATGTCCTATTTAAGAGACACCGAGGAGCTGAAGACATTTAATGTACAGCATCAAACCCTCTTTTTGCTGGCAAAGTGATAATTTGCTCCACCAACAGTAAATGAAACAGAATAGGAAGGTAAATTTAGGGAAGCGTGTTAAATGTACACAATAAAGTTGAGAAAGATAAGAGGCAAACTTGTGATAAACAGTGAGAAAGTAGAGGACAGAGAGGAAGGAGAGACTGGAGAAGTCAATAAACTGAGCCAAGGAGCAGGTGAATCATCACAGAGGTCATCTTTAATAAATCCACAAACCATTCTTATAATCGGGAAGGCAATTTTGAACTAGATTGAAAACATAAAAGGAGTCGTGAAAACTGATGAAAGATGAGGGCGATATGGCTCAGCTTTATAGTGTGATAGACTAGTCAGACAGTTTTGAAAGCAAGATTTAAAAAGCCTCTTAAGAAGTGGAAATGCAGTAGTCAAAACAGGGGATTAATGCTTGGAGGCATTAAAGCCCAAGAGGGCGGGGTGAAGAAAGGGCACATTCTAATAACGTTCTGATGAGACTGAGCACCCACAAATAGAAATTCTGAATGAAAAACAGTACTGTGTATTTTGAAATTAGAAGCACAGACTTCTCACTTCTGTGAAGGCCCTGGTTACTAATTCTATGATGTTCTATAAAAGTTCCTTCCTCTCTAGCTGGTAACCTGATTAATCATTCAACTAGACTCTCTTCAGGGGATAATAGTGTTCTGTTTGGTAAAGAGCCTCATTACTGTGATTTATGTGTATGGTGTTAGTAGCTTGCTAACTTTTGCAAATGAGAGAGAGTCTTGTCTTTGAAGCTAAACAAGTAGAGAGAAGCAGGAGAGATCTTTAAAGAATGTTACAGTGGGTAGATTTGACAGGGGGGCAGGAGGGTGCCGAGGGGGCCGCCCAGCACAGCTGAGACCTGACACACATGGTGGTGGCACCAGTCATAGTGCAAGAAAAGTGTGGCGAGCCATGCCAAGGCACTGAAAGGGGTGGGAAGCAAGAGGGTGCTCCACCCCATCAGAGGAAGGCCTGACCAGCTGCCTGCTCTCCATGCGCAACCCATAGCCACCCAGGGGCCGTGCATGCTGCACACACTGTGCAATACCAGACCAGAAAAGGGAACCACCTCCCTCCCAGCCTCATGACACCTTCAGGACTTCTGCAGCCCAGTTGTGCCTGGGCCAACAGCCCCTGCTGCCCGCCCCCCATGCTACGACTCCAATTATATTTATTTGCCAAGCATTTTCTGATCAGTTATAGTCTTGTCTGCTGTATCTGTACATTGCAATTTGTTTAATGTGGTTTGGTTGAATTGTTTCATATTGATATCGTACACCACCGTGATATTTTCTTTTGAAAGAAAAGTGGTATAAAAACATTTTAATAAAAATAATGATAAAATTGCATAGGATATGATAGAAATGACATACTTTTTTGGCAAATGGTTACTTTTACTCTTGTTATTCAAGAGGTTATGTTGATATAAAAATGAAATGAGGAGGAGAAATTTAAGGTGCCACACATAATGCCCATTCCACATTTGTAAGATCAACCTTTTAGTGTTGCAGCCCTGACACTTTGGAATTTCCATCCATGTTGACATCAGGAGATGCCATCACTGTACGCTTTTTGATCACTGCTAAGAACATTTTTGTTTAAACGAGCCTACTCAGATATGTTGATTTGTATTTTTATCTGTTTTCAGTTGTCGCTTATCTGAATTTCTTTGACTGTTTTAAATAGTTGCTTCTAACTGTGTTTACTGATAATTTTATTGTTTTATTCTTTTTGTAAACTGCTTTGAGGTTTTTTACACTCAAGCAGTGTATAAATTTTATGAAATAAATAAATAAGAAAAAAGTGTACTATCATAAGTAAGAAAATACAGTATTACTGAAATCTAATAGTGACTCTGGGTGATTGTACTGATAGTATAGCAAGATATCCTTTGATGGCTCATTCTTGATGGCTTGTGCTTCTGATGCTATTGGGGCAGTCATACATGATCCCGCTGGCAATAGCATTTGCACCAGCAAAGATTATTTACTTCTTTAGAGCATTTGTGCTCTTTGTCCAAAGTCTCCCAGAGCAGCTTACATACAACAAAAACAAGACAGTTCCTACCTGCAGGCTTGGGGGAGGGGGGAAAGCTAACACACAAGTGGAAAGTAGAGTTGCCATACGTCCGGATTTCCCCAGACATTAGCGGGATTTCAAAGGCGGCATTGACGTCCAGGGGAATTTCCGAAAGGTGGAGCTTTGTCTTGGATCTTAGGCCAATCAATTGAAAAATCATGTAGGTTTTCCTAAAAAATTAAAAAAAATTGGGGTCTTCCTAAAAATAAAACAATCACTCAACAACTTTCAGGGTGTCCTGGTTTTTGAAAAATGGCAACTCTAGGGGAAAGGGACAGGGAACAGAAGAGGAAAATCAAAATTCAGGCACCCTATTTGCAAATACAACCAACCTCTTTTAATCAGTTGCTTTTGATAATTTATACAACATTTTGCATGTTAAGAAAGCCCAAGCTTAATGGGTTTTTCCTCCTCTATAAATGCACAGTCCGTCACATAAGAAAAAATAAGAATCTGTGCCAAGGTAGTGGTTATTACCTGTCCCACCCTCTCACAGAAAGTAAAATCTTAAACCATTCAAGGTGCCTACCTCCCCTTTCCTTTACAATATTTCTATTCAGAATGTATAGTATGTGGTTAAGGTTTCAGTCTGAACTACTAGAAAAGATTTGGATTCTGTTTGCAGAAGCATAAAGCCAGCTTCTACTGAGGTGGTGAAGCTGTTGGTAAGGGTATCAACATAATGGCGTATTCCCACATGAAAAACTAGCATGCAGTGAAGGATAGGCTTTTGATCTCAAGTTCCTTCCCTATGTACACAATATTTATTGTACAAAGGAGCATTCAACCATGTGAGACCCTACCTGCTTATGAAGTAGTATAAACCAGACACAGATTTACCACATTTTCCTGCTGTTTGTGAGAAAACACAAATATAAAAATGGCCTTTAAGTGAAAGAAAATGCACATAAGAGGAGGGTGCTTATAGGATTTTGCATGGTGCGTAGGTGCCCATTGATGCAGCAAAACTATCTAAGACGCTGACAGAGCAAGTGAACCTGAGTAGAAACCAGCACGTGTGCACTAAAGAAGATTAGGAGACATTTATTTGTACTGAAGGTTAATTAAGATTACTAAAAACAGAAACAGAAGATGCAGCTGTGAGTCTGCTGAAAGGGAATGTTGGTATAAGTTTTCAGTATCAGGATGGAAACACAGCAGAACCACAGCAGAATGAGATCTATATTACTTTGATGGTCCTGATTATTTTCCCGTTAAAATGCCTGTGACACTGCATTTTATTTCTTGTTTAGTATCTGGAGGACTAAATAGGATGTTGATGTGATTTACGGTTGGTGCTAAATTGAGAAGTGTTGCAAACAAATACCAATTACTTAGAGGTGAGGGAATAGGATGAGCCCTGGATTGGTTAGGAAGTAATGGGGTGAACTTCAAACAGTGTGATCCTCAGCACGTTTATTGAGAATCATAGCATGTTGACTGGGGACTACCTTGTGTATTTAATGCTGGAGCCAAAATGAGTAAAGACAGGGGAGGAAGATTTAATAACGAAACCATTCTCTTTATTTCCAGGAAGGAATGTGTGGGGTGTTAGGGAAGGGGAAGTACTTATGGTGGGGAATAGGTCATGCTACTTCTGGAGTAGTTTACCCACCCTGCACTCAGCTCTCACCTGTGGCTCCTGGAAGCTGGCAGTATGCAACAGTGGCAACACCGCAGAAATGACTTTGTCTGGCTAAACCAGGTGGGGGTAGCCAATGGGTCTCAAACCCTCCACGTTACTGGTCCAGAACATCACTACATTTACACACATGCTCTTGAAGTCACCATCTCTAGCCTGAGATGACTGAGCCAACAGCATTCAGAGACTCACAACAACATCTGAGTGATCCTAGCAGGGTTGTAGCCCCATACTTTGGGAAATCCTGAATCTTTCATTTTTTTTAAAAAAGACTCTTATAAACAAGTTGGTTTTGTGCTGTCCCCACCCATGTGGGGCATGTGAAAATATGGAAAGCAGAATATAGAAAGCAGAATTCATGAAAATTGCTGATTCATAGGGCTAATTAGCAATAATTAATGTAAATGTGACCAGTATTCTAACAAGATGCTTATCCCTATATGTTTATGTGCCTGAAGAAGCATTTTTCAAACGGAGCTATAGCTGAAGAAACAAGAACTGTTCTCCTGTGTGATGGCAAGGTTCATCTGAATTTAGTCCAACGACTTTTTGATCTGCCTATTGTTGAAATGAAACATGGTAAGTTCTCTATTACTATAATAATAATAATTTTATTATTTATACCCCACCCATTTGACTGGGTTGCCCCAGCCACTCTCTCTCTCTCTTTTAAAAAATGCAAGTGTTTATTATAATAGGTAGTACTTTTGGGGAACATAAGTTCTGCTATTAAGGGATTGTTTACATGTACATCCTCCAATGTGATGGAAGTTTAACTGAGTTCTATTCCCTCTCCTGGCAAGCTTATTCTCCTCCTGAGTACATCTCAACACTTGCCTGACACTGATCAAGCCCTACTCAGTTGGTTCACAGGTATCATGACCTATACCTACAATAGATGGTCAGTTTAATCCTCATGTTTTTTCAGCAGAATGTTGTTTCTACCATTGATAGAGACCTTCTTGTTTTGTCTCAATGTCTGTCCTTAGTCATATATTAGTTGACTATGTCCAGAAATATGCTACATATTAGTAGGCTTCCCTTCTTGCAGCAGAGCACCCAATCAAGCTACTAATTCTCACCTGGGTCTAATGTCATGTATCATAAATGGGGAAGTTTAATATTTAGCATGATTGTTCAGCAATCCCACAACCAAAGCAGGCTGGTTGCTGCCTTTGCTTACTGGATTAAGTCAAAAAACAAAACTCCTAGGAAAGATTTCCTAACAGGTTTGCTGACAATTGAATGCCTTTCTCTATCAGATACAGACACCATATACTCAGTGATACTTAAAACAGGTGTATCAAATGCTCTGGATTAGTTTAATCTACGCTGAGAACAGAAGGAGCTCACCAACATAATCTTCCAAACTCCCACCTTTGATTTACTTGTGAAGGTAGGGAGCAGTCAGAAAGATCTTTATTCATGGCTTCTTTGTTCGTGCCTCTATGTATTCAATGATTTAACAACTTCAGCAGCAGCTCAACCATTTTCAGCCTATAATGTTTTCTGCAAGTAGCTTTATCATATACTGTAAATATATACACAATACATTGAGGACACAGGGATTGCCCACGCTTTTGCTTGTTCCACACCTAGAATGGGTCTGAGCGGTTTTCTACTTGCCCAATGCTTTCTAGCATGGGTCCAAGTGGTTTTGCTTTTGCACCACCACTTTCCCCCAGAAAACCCACTGTTTAGTGTTAAATTGGAACAAATGGCAATCCACAGATAAATTTATAGCTGTTTGTTCCAAATCGGCACTAAAGATCAGGAAAGAGGTGGGGCAGATGGAGGTGTGGAAAACCCATGAGCACAGCGGGGAGGGGGCGGCTGCTCCCCGATCAAGTAAATAAATAAGAATACTTAACTGACCAACTGTGTCACAAATAACTCAGTCCTGCCCCCCCACCCCAATAAATCCTGGCTATGCCAATGAATAACCCCCAAGAGAGAAAAGACAGAAAGAGGAGAAAGTGTAACTAAACGGTAGGGCATATAGGAAGGGGTTAACATCACTAGTTTTTGCTACTGTGCATCATCTATTTATTTAGTATACTCAAGAGATACAGTAAAATTACCCACTCTCAGAGGAGCCTGCCCTTTCTGTCTTGGAATGAGTAGTTGCTCTCGGCTTACCTCCAATGAAGTCACGAAGCATCATGCTTACAATAGTAATAAGCATTGGACAAAAACATTCTCTCAGGCGTTTGGCTAATTATACAATCTATGTGGCCTTTTAAACTGTGCGTGGTTTTTTTGTTTTGTTTGTTACTATGTTATGTATTTTCATGTTTTTATATCACAAACCACCCTGCGATCCTCATTGGGCAGTATAGAAATCTAAATAATAATAATAATAATAATAGTAACTTGAAGGGAAACATAGGGGCAGACACTTTTAAGATTAGGTAACTTTTGAGTGTTTTCATAGCTTTGCTTTCTGAATGCAAGTGAGAGTCCAACTTTAATTAAGAAAAAATGTATATCTTTAGGAAACACTGCCCCAGCCCCATACAAAACACAATATGAAGTTGAACACATCATTTTGAATTTAGTTTTTTGACTAAAAAAATGTAATTCATTAAGGAAAACTGTTCTTTCCTCCTTTTTAAAGAGTTATGTGAGCATTTAATCACCCATACTTTCATATACTATGGCTTGGATCAGGCATAGGCAAACTCAGCCCTCTAGATGTTTTTAGGACTACAACTCCCACCATCCCTAGCTAACAGGACCAGTGGTCAGGGATGATGGGAGTTGTAGTCCCAAAAACATCTGGAGGGCCAAGTTTGGCCATGCCTGGCTTAGATATTAAGATTAACTTTCATTCAACTTTCTTTACCCCATAACAAGCCTCTCTGAAGGAGAAGGGCTGTTCTTAACAATGTTGAGAGCGGCAGGGTTGCTGGAGGAGCGGAATTGCCCCAAACTGGGCAAAAACTGGTAAAAGCCACAGTTGTCCAACTCAGACAACTAATAAATCTAGCTCTTTAGTTATACTCTGAAATAAAAAATAATTATTGATATTATATTCTTATTAGGCCAACCATGTTTAGAAATTACTAAAGCTTTTAACCCTTCAGTCATATATTCTATCCAGATATACTTCAATTTACAATCTAGATTTGTTAAATGCTTTCTCCCTGCTAAACGAATTCTGTACATGCCAACTCAGAAGCCAGCTGTACTCAGTTCAATAGGACTTACTCCCAGGAAAAGGTATATAGGTTTGCAGCCTTTGTTATTCTCTAGTAAGTTTAGAAAAACACGGTTTACTCTCAAGTGAGTTGATTGCATTGCAGGCATAATAACATTTATCTGTACCCAATGCAGAGTGATAAATAAACTATTTTGGAAGAAACCCCCCCCCCATGTTTTACATATAAGGTTAGCGATGTAATTGCGTAGGTTTACATGACACACACAAACACCCAAGCACAGGGTAGTTTATAGAATCAAAAGTCTGTCCAGAATTAGAAAGAAAGCATTAACTGCAAAAGATTAAAAGTTCATGCTTGGTAACAGTAATCTTCTTATGACGCGACAGACAACACGAAACAGCAAAGCAACATGTGTAGGTGTTTAATTAATAGATTTAATGAAAAGAACTTTCTGTACTTTCAGATACAGTATTATAAGGAAACAACACATTTGTTTTGCTTTAATTGGTCAAATTGGAGTGCACAGTTTATTATTTCCCACCAAACCTTATTGGGTACAAGATACCATCATCTATAAAAGTTAGCTGTTCTGATTCTAGGCATGCACATTAAAACACACACACACTTGCTCTTGGTAGAAATTAAAGCTACTGAAGTTCTAAAACACAAATGTCTTAGCTCCTTTGTTTTAAATTCAGAAATTAACTTGAACTGTGAAATGGATAGATTTGACCCATGAATAAAGCAGATCAATTGGCTTGGTTTGCACGTTATGGTAAGCCATGGTCTGAAACAAACAATGTCTTAGGGCTCGCCCACACTTCTGCTTGTCCTGCCACTTTCCTCTGGGAAACCCACTCTCTACAGCTGAATCAGAGCAAACGTCAATAGGGTTTTCTATTGATTGACACTTGCTCCGATTCAGTGGTAAAGAGCAGGTTTTCTCAGGGAAAGCAGTGAAGCAAATGGAAAGCCGTGCACAGAAAGCACAGGACAAGCAAAAAAACTTCTCTGGCCCTTGCTTTTTAGGAGCGGGACAAGCAAACAAGCCCTTATTACCGTGACAATGTGCTGGTGCAAACAATTCAATTTTTGTCCACTCAGGTGCTCCCTTTGCAAAGCCAGGAGTACAAAAATAACAGCAGTGCCCTAGCATTACATGCAAAGCAGCACTCATTGTTTATCTCCAAACAAACCACAGGTGGCAGCCAAAGTTTGTTCTTGAATTACCTGCACATAATTATGATTTCACATGCAGAAGTTTCTCTAAACACAACTTGACTTCACTTGCATGTCCCTGCATGAGAAAAAATTCCACATGCCAAAGAGGTTTCTGAGAGTTTAACTTGAGAAAGTGTACAAGGAGCCTTTGAACAGACGTATGAGTCCAATCTACCCCGCACACACACACCAATTCTCCATGCAAAGCTAGTGGAACAAAGATGGTAAAACTATACATGTTCAATATTTTTACTAGGAAATCATCCTTGAATGTTAAATTTTTTAGTTAATCCTAGAAAAGTCTTGATATGTGAGTTGAAATCATGGTAAACAAAAAACATAATAAACTGGTGCTTCATTGTCAGTTTTCCCCAGGCCCTTGGTGTACACATTTTCCGATTATGAGGTTTAGTTGTTCCTTCTCCTACCCCCTTCCCCATTACCATGCCAGAACAAGTGGAGCCAAATGAAAATACCAAAAAGGGGGGGGGGAATACTGATAAATGGCTTGTCCATCTTGGTTCAAAACCTACATCAGCATGGTAACCCATTGAGCTTTGCAACACTGTAGGAAGAAGAACCTATGAAAAAGACATGAACAAAGCATGAATTTAGGGTGAATGCTAACATTTACATAGGCAATTGCATTCCCAACATAATAATGGTTATACATTTATACACCCTGATGCTTTCCTTTCCTTTCCCTTTAGGTTCTTCTTGGATTGTTCTTACTGCAGATGGTGAAGGTTTTATACCATTAACATTTAAGGCAAAGCAAGAGATCATCATAAGGGAGGGGAGTGATAGTTTGGAAGCCTGTGGAAGTCACTCCTTCAAAAGAAACATTTCTTCGCAACCACCGAGCAGCGTGACATAATGAGGCAAACCAAAAAAAGATGTTCTTCAAAATAAATAACTGCATGAATAGAAAATGATCGGCAGGGTTTTTGACTGCATTTTAAACTATAACTCATGTGGCTTGTGTTCCATGGTAGCTAGTCCTCCTCACAGTAATCTACTGGATCAGATCTAGTATGTCATGTCTGTATCCACTGAGGATACAGACTGAGATTCCTGGCACTGAAAAGGAGAATACTGAACTAAAAGTAATGTCACGACAATGGGTAAATATTGCCATATTCAGATTTGGTATATATTCTGTGCATGAAAAGTTAGCATTAATGAAGTTCATGTTTGCTAAAGAAAGGCTAAGTTTGGTTGGCTGACTAACTGGCCCTAAGGATTCTGGGGGGGTGAAAAACATGCATTAGTTTGGAGTCTATACAATGCCAAGATACTGGTGCAGAATGGTTTGGTCTGTTTTAATTTTTCATGTGGCAAAGCTTCTCCCTAGATTATACTCAAGAACACCAAGAAACAACAAAGCAAAGAAGAAGAAAATACAATGGTGTGTTTACTAACTTCCAGTGAGTACAACTCATTCACAGGAAATGCCCATTGGCAGAAAGAAATGGAAGCAGATTTCACCAATATCCCCTTCCCACAGCAGCCTCCTGTGCCCTCTGTGGTGTAGTGGCTAGAGCGCTGGACTAGGACCTAGGAAAACCAGGGATCAAATATCCACTTAGCCATGAACCTACCTGCTTGCCCTTGAACCAGTCACTGTTTCTGACCTAGAAGAAACATGAGCACCTTTGAGGAAAGGTGGGATATAATGGTAACATTAAAAAATTGTGGGACCTTCTGACATACAGATTTGGGCTGCAGAGGAAAAGGAGAACAGGCAAAAAACCTCCCCCTTTGGCCTGTTAGTTCTGCTCTAGGCAACTCTAGATCCAGTCCATATGTGTTTATTTTGCCACAAATGCAGTGAGATTGACACATGTGCATTTATTATATATGACATAACAAAATGTATGTGTTCTACCTTTTTCCTACATGAAACCGAATTATGAAGCAATTATTAGACTGTACAGTGTTAATTAATTAATTATTTTTTACACAATGCATAATGGTTTCTGTAAACCTTTTCTTTATTCCTGAGAACCGCATTCATACAGTCTACACATACGATGAAACACATATGGCAGAATATAAATTGTTGCTGAGAATCTTCTTCCGATTCTTATTCTAGCATTTCAAGTTTCTCCCATATGTAAGACTAACTGGCCTATATTTCCACTCTATGAGCCAAACTGCATGTGACATGGAAGATCTCCTTTGATACTTGTATGCTTTTCCACATGAGACAAATCAACGCTTTGAGTGATTTAAATTAGGAAAATGATGTGTGGAGAAGGATTAAAAAGTAAAACCCTTCTCCTAGCACCACAACCACAGTCCAAACTGGGGCGAGGGTGGGATTTACTGCTTTTAATTAGGAAAAAAGATGGAATATCCTATTATCATCTCTCTTACATTGCATCTAGTTTGGCTCTTAGTCTAAACTAATATCCCCCCCCAACAGATGGGGGGCAGGAAATATTTTCTTCAGAGTTCAGTACAAAGGTATGCTTACATTACAAGCTTAAATTGCTTTCAGTGACAAGCTTCCCTCCCCAGAACATTGGAAATTGTAGTTCTGTGTTGCTGTGAAGGCTGCCACAGAATGCCTGAACCCTTGGAAGAACATTTCTAGAGTTCTGTGGCCAAAGTAAAGCCAGCTAAAAGCAATCAACCAATTTCTTTCTACCTGTAGCATTATACTGTAAATCAAGAATTCTGTGGATCTTGAAATTAAAAAGAAGTAACTTTAGATTATTATTTTTTCCAAAGCTTCTATTTTTGGACTTTTGATATGAAGGCAGCTTGCTTTCGATTACTGAAGATGCAAAGGTGGCACTACCAGCCTGATTATGAACTGCCATAATTTATGAGAGACTTTACATATATTGTGCAATGTGACATTCACTAGCATATATATATTTCCTCTACTTGTATTATATTTACATAGTTAAAACAGAATTTTCAAGAAGTAATGCTGCATCTGTGCCAGCAAATATATATATTTTTATAAACACGAGAGATGTATCGACAGACAAATATGCAGATTATTAAATGTGTCTAATTCATGCCATGGAGTTATTATGCTCGTTATTTGGAAGGAGGGAAGAAACTAGCCCTTACTCTTCTAACTGTAATTCTAAGTCTTACCTCTTCTCCCTCATCGTGGCTTATTCAATATTTGCTCGGAATATTGTTCTTCCTTCCGCTACCGTCCCTTTGCTCCACCACAAGCCTCCAAGAGTTCTTGGAATAAGGCTGCACCTTTTCACAAAACAAAAATGACAGGGGGTTTCATTCTGACATTGATCTGATATTATTTCTAATCATTTTTAAACAGGGAGAGATGCGTTTAGTCTCTTGCCACAAGAGCAAGAGTCCTGCAGCCCCTTAAAGACTAGCAAATATCTTATGACATAAAATGTTCACCATCAGATTGTTATCCCCTTGTTACAGGTAACACAAAGTACTGAAAAAGCACAGACAGCAATAAACCACGGGGATTCATAAACGCACAGGGAAAGTCAATTCATCTGAACCCGATCTTATTAATAGCAAAAAGGTGAGAGACCTTCATAGCTTACCAAAAAAGGGGCCAAGACAAACAGGAAAAACACCCAGAGCTCCTTCATTTAAAGACCTCCCAAAAACCCAAAGACTGCACATATGTGTCTTATTTGCTATACACTTGTTTATTAAATTCAGCGGTTGATTTTTACCAGGACGAGAGTTTCAGAGGCAGAGCTAGCTACCTACACATGTAACCTGCTATTTCTACGAAGAGGTCGGGTTATACTCACAGCAACCTTACGCGCTAGGACGGAGACTAGCGGCCTGCGCCCACGTGCATATAAAGTCCAGGACTTGCCCCCCGACCCAGAAACGTGGGAACTGTGGTGTGTTAAAATGTTGGGAACTGTAGCTCTGGAAGGGGGTGAATTATAGCTTCTGACATTCTTGGTGGTGGTGTTTGGTGCGTGTGGGCAACCTCAGCCTGACGCGCTTCGTGGCCGAATGGGCGATTTAGGCAGGCTTTCAAGCCGTGGTCGCCTGTGAGGGAAAACGCCACTATATAATATATATATATGTATATAGACCTAATGGTCAGGGGTCCCTTTACCTTTATATGTATGTGAGTATACACACAGAGCACTTGTTTTTATTGTCAGGCACATAAAGTGTATTGAGAAGCTTACGAGCTCCTAATGAACAAACCGGGGAAGGTTGCCTCATAACGCCCAACTGAAGCCCCGAGGGCGAGGCGGGGCCAGCGCGTCTCCTGGCCCCGCCTCCCTGTCAGAATTTCTCCTCACGAACCGCACGCGCCGCCTGCCACCCAACCGCATAGGAGAAGCTTAAGCCACGTGAGAGAGGCTTCAAAGAAAAAAAGGGGGGAGGGGAAAGCCGCTCCCTTGTCGCGAGAGGGCGTTTGTTAGATCATAGAGAAGACCCATTGGTGGTAAGTAGAGCGCCGTCGACTGAGGAGCGTAGACAAGGGGAGCTGACGCGAGGCGCCCGGCTTAAGGCCCCGCCCCTTTTCCCGCCTACTGCCACCACCGAAGGCCTCCCACAGGCCAGCCAGCGCCCCTGGTGGCGGCTCGGGAGCCGAGCAGCTCCTCCTCCTCCTCCGCTCGCGAACTAACAGGAATGAACAGAGCGCCGAGCGGGTGCGAGAAGAGGCCGATGTCGTTATCCCGATTGGCGACCGAACCGCGTTCCCTTATAAGGTAAGAGCCTCCCGCGGCGGGGGCGGGCAGGTAGGCGGGGGCGATGGAGAAGGAGGAGGAGGGGGCGGGGCCAACGGTCCGAGGGGAAAACCCCGAGGCGCTGCGTTTTTATTGTGGGTGGGTGTGTAGCACGATTTAGGCCGCAGTCCAATATGCCTGCTTGGCGTGAGTCCCGTTGAACTTCAGTTTAAAGAAAAGCAAACCCACGCGGACAGTTCTCCTTTCAGGGGATCGGAAGGGATCCTGAGGGTCATCTAGTCCAACCCCCTGCAGTGCAGGAATAAGGCAGCGCCGGTCCCATACAGGGCTCGAACCTGCGACCTTGGGGTTATCGGCATAGCTGTCAACTTTCAGATTTGAAAATAGAATCATAGAATCATAGAGTTGGAAGAGACCACAAGGGCCATCGAGTCCAACCCCCTGCCAAGCAGGAAACACCATCAGAGCACTCCTGACATATGGTTGTCAAGCCTCTGCTTAAAGACCTCCAAAGAAGGAGACTCCACCACACTCCTTGGCAGAAAATTCCACTGTCGAACAGCTCTCACTGTCAGGAAGTTCTTCCTAATGTTTAGGTGGAATCTTCTTTCTTGTAGTTTGGATCCATTGCTCCGTGTCCGCTTCTCCGGAGCAGCAGAAAACAACCTTTCTCCCTCCTCTATGTGACATCCTTTTATATATTTGAACATGGCTATCATATCACCCCTTAACCTCCTCTTCTCCAGGCTAAACATGCCCAGCTCTCTTAGCCGTTCCTCATAAGGCATCGTTTCCAGGCCTTTGACCATTTTGGTTGCCCTCCTCTGGACACGTTCCAGTTTGTCAGTGTCCTTCTTGAACTGTGGTGCCCAGAACTGGACACAGTACTCCAGGTGAGGTCTGACCAGAGCAGAATACAGTGGCACTATTACTTATATAAGGGATCAGCAGCCTCACCCGTCCCGAGGACAGTCTACGGGATATCTAACAATCCGGGATAGCAGCGGGAAACGGCACTGGAATAAGGAAATTTCCCGTAAAAAAAGGGAAGGTTGACAGCTATGGTTATCGGCAGCCCGCTCCTAACCAACTGGAGCTGTGAGTCACAGAACAGTCCTCAGTCTAGGCCTTTGGGGCCCTTCACAATATGGTTTGTATAAAATAGTAGAATTTTGGAATCGGAAGGGACCTCCAAGGGTCATCTAGTCCAACCCCCTTCAGTGCAGGAATCTTTCGACTCGGGGCTCGAACCCACAACCCTGAGATGAAGGGTCTCGTGCTCTACCTGACTAGGCTGCTATCGCGCTGGAAGAGAGATTTCTGCTCTCATGCAGCAGAGTTAAGCGCGACTGCGGTTGCTCCAAGCGCATTAAAAACCAGTGCAGCGTAGCATAACAAATCAAGCTGGAATTGTGTCACAAGCATAAAGCAAGAACTATGTGCAGACATCCCTGCTGTGGTCTATACATCAAGTCTCACACATGCAGCACTAGTTTAGTTTGCCGCCTGATAGCTGTCAAAATGGGTTCTGGGCCACAAGTGTTTATGCCACAATTTATTACTTCGGTACCCCAAGACTCTTTGTTATATGTGGAGTGTATTGTCAAGTAATCACTCCTCAGTTGTCTCCCAGGACAGACGGATGCATTTAGAAGACATACTAGAAAACATACCCATTTCACAGATGGGATCACTAAGGCAGACTTGGGACGTATCACTGGCTTGGATCATTTTGAGTGTTCTGAATTCTCTACCGTAGATACTCACTTATTCACCTTTAGCGAATATCTATAGCACAGGGAATACAGAACACATGCAGAGCATTGAAACTAAACCAAGCCTATGGCAGGAAAGGCACAATCTGCATTATATAGTCAAGGTTTTAAGCTTTTACCAAATATTTTTCTGTTGCACACTTCTCCCAGCCACTACAAACACTTTTTAAAAAAAGAAATGGGAAAGCAGCTGTACCCCAAGCAGTAGGGCTGATTATTTTTCACTCAGATGGTAAACTTAGTACAAAGTGCCCCCTCCTCTCCCCAGCTTCTTATATTTGCCTTATGCAAGGCAGATTTGGGTTTGACATGAAGTATACACTTCGCAGGGAGCTGCTACCAATCCTGACTGTGGTGAGAGTACCTGTCTGACATAGATGTCAGAAAGCACATCCCACCCCCTCCCAAAGAATTATGGGTACCGTAGTTTTGTCAAGAGTTGCTGGGATTTGTACCTCTGAGGGATAAACTGCAGTACCCAGAATTCTTTTGAGTGAAGGAATGTGTTTCAAATGGGCTTTAAAGCTATAGTGTGTATGCAACCTTAGAGAGAAAAATGGGTAATGTGAGAAGAACATCAATATTCTAGCATTTGTTAAAGTTGTTATTGTCTATTACAGTATTGTAACAAAATAATATAAATACTTTTTTAAAAATGCAAATAATACCTACTGATACATGGGCCCCTATATTTTTGGACTTTGTTATTTTAACCCATGTGCAACTATACTCATTCCATGTGCCTATTTTATAGTTTTGTTTTTCATATTTTTATTTTTATTCATTCTTTTATTATAGACATTGTAAAATGAAATTTTAAAAACTCTATGGAAAAAAGATACATGAACCTCAGTTGTATACTTTGCTCCCCTTTTTGCTTATTGTCTCAAATCACTAATTTTTTTTTTTAAATGAATGGTAGAAGAAAACAAGAAACCTTGATGGATCAAGGCAGAGATTCATCCAGCATGCTCTTTTCAAGAGTGAGCCCCAAAATGTTCCTGGGAATTTACTTTTTGTATTTGCGTCATTATATGGCATAAAGACAAATTAGCAACAGCGAAAATGCTTCAAATAATGTTTTCTGTTTGCTTGCTTTATAGATGTATTCCTTCAGAACATAAACATGGAGTTGGGGAAAGGAAAATTGCTGAGAACTGGCCTCAATGCCTTATACCAGGCCATACATCCTGTGCATGGGATTGCTTGGACTGATGGAAAGCAAGTGATCCTGACTTCGTTATATCAGCATAATGGAGAACCTAAATTTGGCAACTCGAATGTTGTTGGCCAGTTTGAACACGTTCACGGACTTTACTGGGCTCCATCTTGTGCCCCAGATCTCCCTGCCCTCCTTGCTATCCAGCATAAAAAACACATCACCATGTGGCAGCTATGTTACAGTGTTTCTGAAAGAAACAAACTGATGGTTTATCAAATCAGTGAAATTGGTGAGCTGTTTCCCATACTTCCTCAGGGCTGTGTGTGGCATCCGAAAAAGGAAATCTTGGCTGTGCTTACTACGCGGGACACCTCTGTGCTACACTCGGTTCGGATCAACAACTCTAGAATAAAAGCAGATATTAAAAGCAGTGCGCTCATCCACTGTGCTTGCTGGACTGAGGAAGGCAATCGCTTGGTGGTTGGGATAGGCAGTGCCCTCCATTCCTATATTTGGGATGATGAACAGAAAACTTTGAATGCATGCTCTTTTTGCCCAATATTTGACGTGGGAGGCTCCATCTGTGCAATCGAAGCAACATTAGGTTCTCAAGTGGCGGTTGCTACCGAACTTCCACTAGATAAGATATGTAGCTTAAATGCGGGCATTTCGTTTGAAATGCCATCTGAGGCTGTCGGAAACTCTGTTCCCTCACAAACTTCCTCGTCAGCCTGCAAAGAAGAGCTCTCAGTAGACAGTGGGAAAAAGTTAGCAGACCAAGAAAAACCTGGGTCCATTGTAACTTCTACATCTTCAGCGGTGGATCTAACCCACCTCACTGCAAGCAAGCAGCAGTCTGATAACAATTCTCTCCTTCATCTAAGAACTAAGGATTACTTAACAGGAAGTGGCCAAGATGCCTCACACCTGATCTTGGTGACTTTTGAAAGAAAAGTGACAGCTACCAAAAAAGTCAGCATCTCAGGGATTCTGGTCCCAGACATAATGACTTTTGATTCTAAAACTCAAACTGTGGCAGTGGCGTCCAACACTTGTAATATAATTTTGGCTTACTCTTTATCTTCATCTCACTTGCCTAACATTCAACAAATTCAACTGGAGAAAAGCGAAAGGCCAAAGGGATTGTGTTTCCTGACAGAAAAGCTATTGCTGATACTGGTTGGAAAACAGAAATTAACAGACCCAGCTTTTCTTCCATCGTCACGCTCAGACAAGTACATTCTCCGTTTGATGGTCAAAGAAATTGTGTGCAAAGAAGACTCTTTTGCCTTTTCAGGGACTACCCAGGTTTGCTTTGCAAACGTACCGGTAAAAAAAGAGGGCATAGAAATTCATTCTTCAGAGCCTCATGTACTGTGTGATGGATTGCTGATGCCAAGTTGCACAGCGATCCAGTCTCCTAGAAACAGAAGAAAACTCATAGAAGAAATTAAGAGCCCTGCTAATGAGCAAAGCGTGCTGACCAATGCAGTTGACTTCCAGGAGAAAAAGATTTCCAGGGACTTCCCTCAAGTCCTGGGAAGTTTGGATGCTGAACCAACAAATCGTTCCCTTGTTCTTCAAGGAATCGAAACCTCTTCAGGATTGTCAAACGTATCCATTTCACCAAACAAGCATGTGCATAGTTCTACGGACATGTCAAATTCCTCAAAAACAAACTTGCTGCAGATTGAAAAAGAACCCTCTTACACCTCTAAGCATCTGGAAAGGCTGTGCTGCAGGTTTGCAGAATTGCAGCATCAGCTTTTTGAACTAACTGAGCTTTTGAAATCGGGGAAAAAACCTCTGCTGGGATATCCATCTTCGCGTGCTCCCTCTTTTGTTAACATCACTTATCAGGTACCTTTTGAACAAAAAGTACATGTATTCATGTGCTTTATTGTTACCAGCTAGGCTTAAAAATACTAGCAATCTTGCTTCCTATCGCTGGAGAGAAGCAACTTTTGTATAGCAGCATGGGCTAACACAAACTCACTGAAGGGAGGCAAACTATTTTACTGTCCAAAATTAGCTGTGTGACACTAAGAGCATCTACGGATGGGAGCCTGTGGCCTTCCAGACATTGCTGGACTACAACTCCCATCATCCCTGGCTATTGGCTATGCTACCTGGGGCTGATGAGGTTTGGGAGTGCAACAAATCTGGAGAGCCACATCCATAGAGCAACAGTTGGGAAGGAGACCTCTGGAAATTCACTGGGCATTCAGACATGCTTGGAATTCTCGTGTGTACAAACAATGCATAGATCTGTTGCACTGGCCTGCAGATCCTTGAATGCAGTCCCAGACTCTGGGCATCTGTTTGATTTTGGCAAGTGCTGTCCAATTTGAGTGCTTCTGCTAATTACCTGTAAAGGGCAAATCAGCAAAGAGGTGGCCTGGATATAGTTCCCCCGCTCCTGGGCCAAGCAGGTGATCAGCACAGGCTGAGTTAGAACATTCAGTAAATTTAGATGCATGCAGATCAGATTTGTTGCAAGGTGCCTGGGAACGGGGTGAAATAAGTCTTGATCACGCTAGTAGTTTGTTCTTCATTTACAGAAGGATTGTTCCGGAACTGTTACACCTGAGAAGCGAGCTGTTATCCTCTGCGATGGCAAACTTCGTCTAAGTGTAATTCAGCAGATTTTCAACCTGACTCTTGTCGAAATGCAGCATGGTAAGTTCTGTTTGTCAGAAATATGGTATTTAGTGAAAATATTTGATTGATCTGGAAGGAAGGCAGTGTGCCAGTGGGGAAACAGTTGTGCCTTTTATTGTGGGTGTTACATTTGGTTTAATTTAGAATTCAGAAACGGAAGTTGCTTTACATTTTTGTTTATAAGAGGTGAGGGTGCCCGAGCCCTTTGTTTTCAGCTAGGGTTTGTGCTTATTAGAAGAACATTTGGGCACTCAGATACCATTTGGGAAATCAGAGAAGGAATACTGATTTCTTCTGCATAACTTGTATCTTTTGTGTCATTTCTTACAATATCACCTATGCTTTAGAGGAATGTTTATTTCAGTAGCAAGTGTAAAGAAATATTTCTGAGCATTAGCTCTGCTTTTCCTCATAGGGAATTTCATTTTGATTACCCTTTTCCAGCTCTACAGATCCTTTTTGAGGTGCTATGACCAGAATTATACTCAGCATCCCAAGTAAGGTAAAGGGACCCCTGACCGTTAGGTCCAGTCGTGGCCGACTCTGGGGTTGCGGCGCTCATCTCACTTTATTGGCCGAGGGAGCCGGCGTATGTGGCCAGCATGACTAAGCCGCTTCTGGCGAACCAGAGCAGCACACAGAAACGCCGTTTACCTTCCCACCAGAGTGGTACCTATTTATCTACTTGTACTTTGACGTGCTTTCGAACTGCTAGGTTGACAGGAGCAGGGACCGAGCAACGGGAGCTCACCCCGCTGTGGGGATTCGAACCGTTGACCTTCTGATTGGCAAGTCCTAGGCTCTGTGGTTTAACCCACAGCACCACCCGCGTCTCTTCAGCATCCCAAGTACAGTTGCCTAATTGCAGACATTTTACAAGTTAACAGCACTATCAAGGCCCAGTAAAAAACAGAGTGTGCCCAATTTAGCAACACCCCGCTCTGTACCCAGTGGCTTCAGCATGCTTCATTTGTTGCAAGCTGCTGCAAGAACTCCCAAATGGCATTTGGAATAATTTAAGAAAATTGCCACCGTTCTGTTCAAATAGGCAGTTACATCGCTATCAATAGTGATTTTCAGATTGATTCCCCTTACTCAATTATGAAATAAATCTTATAAATTGCGACTTGCCCTAATTTTACTTGCACAATTTCAGGGTGTGTTATTAACACGTCTGCAATGTGTTATATATACTGGCTTGTTTACCTGTGCCCGCAGAGATATTTTGAAAGTCTTGTGCGGTATTGGCCTTAAGTTGAGTTCAAATAAAGCATTAAGCAGAAAGATTAAAAGTTCACATGACTGTAAAGCCTCAATCTTCTCATGATGTCACTTGCCGCATAGTGTTACATAACCGACAAATGGAGCTGCCAGTAAGAATTGCATTTCTAGCAGTTCCTAAAATTACGGGTAGTGAATGACGTCACCGTGTTTTTTAGCATGACTGCTAAAAGCTGACTACACCAGCTATCCAGGAACAGTTTTATAGTTTGGAACCAAGTTCCTTTGGAAAGGCTGCTTCACGAGGTGCTGACAGAACTAGACATTTGGACCTGCCAGTTTTTGCCCTGATTGTGCTGCAGTCCTTTCAGGAGGAGGTGGTTTGGGAAAGCTGTTTGCTGCCCTTCCTGACACATTTTACAATAATGCCCCCCTTGCATGTCTGTGGGTCTGCCTCCCTGTTTCTCCTGAACTGCTTTGCTAATGCTGGTATTATTCTATCCATGCCCTACCCCAATTCAAGCTGGCATGTACTGTCTGGTTTTACTCCCCTATTTTACCTCCTGCTTTTTAAGCCTGTGACCTGAAAAAAGGAAGCCTCCAAACGCCTTTAATAATGATGATGATGATGATATATTATTATTATTTATACCCTAAGGGACGCGGGTGGCGCTGTGGGTTAAACCACAGAGCCTAGGACTTGCTGATCAGAAGGCCGGCGGTTCGAATCCCCGCAATGGGGTGAGCTCCCGTTGCTCGGTCCCTGCACCTGCCAACCTAGCAGTTTGAAAGCACGTCAAAGTGCAAGTAGATAAATAGGTACCAGTCTGGCGGGAAGGTAAACGGCGTTTCCATGTGCTGCTCTGGTTCGCCAGAAGCGGCTTAGTCATGCTGGCTACATGACCCGGAAGCTGTACGCTGGCTCCCTCGGCCAATAAAGCGAGATGAGTGCCGCAACCCCAGAATTAGCCACGACTGGACCTAATGGTCAGGGGTCCCTTTATCTTTATTTATACCCTGCCGTCTGGGGTATAAATACTTTGGAATGGCGTTGGGGGAAATGGCTGCTTTTACCTGCTTTAGGAAAGCAGAGGCATGCCAAATGTTCTTACTTCTATCAAGGCTAAGATCATCTCCCCAGTGTTTCCATGCACATCCCAGGAAGAACACCCTCCACAATCTTTAGGCAGCTCACTAACATTGCTGTATCAATGGGCTGAAACTGAGATGAAAGGGAGGAGGGCCCTGAACGGTGCAGCTAGGTAGATATAGGCCTTGGGCTTAACAGTCATTACACACACACACACACACACACTCTCTCTCTCTCTCTCTCTCTCTCTCTCCACCATTTCATTCTTTACTTCCAACATTCCTGCTGTGTTGGAAGAAGGCGGGGGGACGGGACCCCAAACCAAAAGCAGTTTGGTTATCCTGATTTTTTTAAGAGAAAAATACTCTTGAGCATCTGCAGCATTGCATTTTCAGACTCAGCTAAATTGTAGTGCCATCAGGACTACAAGAAAAAAATGGGAGTTTGCTTCTGCTGCTCAGCAAGAAACATCTGAAGTCATTGGCAGCCAAGCTACAGAACAGTGGGGTGTGTGGCCTTGCTTGGCAACAGGAGGGACCCTGGCTACAGCATAGAATCCAACCTTTGTTGCTGTTTAATTCTCCAGTACTGAAGTGCTGCATGCTTCTCTGCTCACTGGGCTACAAGCTGAACCAAGACATGGATGGCTGTCAGAGTGGAGTGGTCACCCCCGTTTGCTAGTACTATCCCTTCCCTTGGGAGTGTTCATGTCTTACTAAGCTTGTACCAGCCATTCAGAGAGTATAATCACTGTATTGAAACACCACCAGGTAGAAGCTGCAATGCAAGAATTGTTTGAATTAAATGCTTCCAGCCAAGAATTGCCCAAGTGTCATTTTGATACAGTCGCATTTTAAAAGTTGTCTGTGACTTGGAAGTCATGTCAAGATGACTTGCTGCTTTCTGTGTATGCAAAAATTAATCTAACATTGCTAGCTAGAAGCAGGAGTTCCAGCTTGGTCCCATGACCATGGATGCCCGGGGCTGTGGGCACCCTTCATGGGGAATTTTGTGGGTGCTCGGGCACCCAGGGCCCTGGGGAGTTGGCACCTATGGCTGGAAGTGTATTGCATAATTACATAACTGTTGTGTCTGATACCGTTAAGCTAAATTCTGAATTTAGGCCAGCCAGTCAGCTCCTGTTGTTTTATATCGCAAACAGTGTAACAAAGATCACTGTTTTTCTGTTATGCTCGTGAAAAATTGTATGTATCTAATGTCTTCAACAGGTTTGTCCTGGATTGTGCTCACTTCAGACAACGAAGGTTTTATTCCATTAACATTTGATGCCCTGCAGGAGATAGTCATAAGGGATGCCCACTCTAGTGATATTGCCAGCTGTAACGATAGCAGCACTGATTCTTCCAAAACACTGAAAACTATCAGTTCCACAGGTGGTGGATACAGGAAGATTTCCTCCCAAAGCTTGGATCGTGATAACAGTTCTATGGAAGTAATGGGAGAACATTCTTCTCAGTGTCTGGTACAGAGCAATTCTTCAGGCCAAACCAGTACGGCTTCATAACCAAATTAAAGTCGTTCCGTCAGGACAGTTTGTTAGTTGTCACTTAAGACTGAAAGTTTTTACTGCCCATAATTAAAAGTTGCATTTTCATGGGGGTCGGGGGGAGGGTTCCCTGATTTTACACTCCTATGGTGTTTCACCATTTTGTACATCTTACCTTGTCGGTCTTTTTTAAAATATAATTTACAGCTCTGCAAACTTCAGGTTATTTTAGTAATGGATCCTGGTATAGTTCTGGAGACCACATCCACAAGTTTACTCAGTCTCTTATTTTATTTATTTGTTTATAAAAAGTATATATTGCCAGGGCAGTGTACAGCAACAACCCTGTTTATTAACAAATTTATATTTTCAGATTTCCTCACCAATTATGTTTCTCTACTAAACACAAAAGTCAAATTTTATCCAGAGCATTGGTCTTCAGGGGGTTTTGTCATTAGAATTTACTCAGGAGACATCTCAGTGGCATGAACACACTGAAAACTATGTTACTGGTGGTATTTATGATTCTAGAAGCGGAAATCCAAACTGGCTCATATTTATTGCTGTGCCATATAACACACTCCTCCTACTACAGTTTCTGTATTGTTATACTAATGTATTTGTATTTTACCAGTGCCTGGAAATTCCTATGCACTTGAACTAGTCACTAATTAGAATCATGATAAGAGTAACTGTATCTAACCTTAATGTATCTCAACGGAAGTCTTCCTTCAAAATGTTTAAGAGTATGCATGTATCGAAGATAAATAATTCTAAGCTATAATAAAAAGTAGATATGTTTAATTCATAACAGCTATGAAGACTGATTGCTGGGTATTCTAAAGTGATATCACATACCCTAGGAGGTGAGGGGCAGAGTTAATATTTGGGAACCGGAGATCTCAAACATGATGTTTTGCTGCCTTGCATTGCTGTTTAGACCTTACAGGTGAGTGGGTTGGTGGATGTTTCAAGAAAGAAGAATGGGAAAGGGGCATATAAAACATATTAAAAACCCTAATCCATTTTTATAAAATCCTGGTTAAAATAAGATGTTAAAATAATAATGGAGAAACTGTTAAAATCACCTGACAGCTAATATTGCCATTATACATTTTCATTGCACTGCTAGCTATTATCTTACATATACCAAAATATTTTTTAATAAACTGATTCAACTTCTCCAAAAAGCAGCAGCTGCTGTCTCTCCTATGCTAGTCAGCTGAACAGCATGTTTTCGTTCTGGAATACGGCATGTTCTGTTATAATAGTAATTGTCAAAACCATCCTCTGTGGCATTTGCAGGTCTATCAGCAGTTTGAGATGATTCGATTAATTATTTAATTTCTATACTGCTTAATAGATTAGAATTTTCTTTAAGCGGTGTACAAAAATCTGAAGCAACAACTTAAAATATTACAAAAATACACAGTTACATATAAAAATGTTACATAAATACAAAGTTGTGAATATATCTATAAATCAGTATCAATTCATTTTCCTTCTGACGCACCCTTCAGCCTTTGGGTTCTCACCCAGGGTCCAAACAAACTCTCAGCTCAACAACAAAAGTCTCACAATTAGAAGACTTCCTGGAAACGGCAGGCATGTGAAGTTTTAAAGGTTTTTTTTAAAGTGCCTGGAAGGCAGTTCAGTAATTTACCGTATTTTTCTCTCTATTAGATGCACCGGATGATTGGACGCACCTAGTTTTTAGGGGAGGAAAACAAGAAATAAGAAAGGAACGCAAAGCATCCTGAGCTAAGAGGCTTTGCGGTGCTACCCCTGAAGCCAGGAGAGCAAGCAGGATCGGGCACACCGATCCCTCTTGCCCTCCTGGCTTCAGCGAAAGCAAGCCTATTGGCTTTCCTCCCGCAAGAGCCGTGCACTCTTTAAAGGGAGTGCGGCTCTTGGGGACTTTTCTGGGAGGTGGGGGAAGGGACAGAGCCGCAAAAGCCAGGGATAGCCGCACGAAGCCTCCGCAGGGCAGCGGGATGAAGGCTCCCTGTGCCCTGCGGAGGCTTCGCCTGGCTAAGCTAGAAGCTAGAACAGCCAGCGGGATCCCGCTCGCTGTCCTGGCTTCCTCTTTAGCCACGCGCAGCCTCATCCCCTGCCTGGGAGAGCCTGCACGCGACTAAGACTCCCCCAAGAGCTGCACTCCCTTTAAAGAGCGTGCGGAGCGTGTGTGCGACTCCTGGGGGCTTTTCCCCGAGGAGGGAGAAGGGCAGCCCTTCTCCCTCCTTGGGAAAAGCCCCCAAGAGCCGCGCACACTCCACGAGTCTCTTTAAAGGGAGCGCTGACAGAGCCTCCTGCCTGCATTCGCTCCATAAGACGCACACACATTTCCCCTTACTTTTTAGAAGGGGAAAAGTGCGTCTTATAGAGTGAAAAATACTATCTTCCCTTGTAGTGTTCACCTACAGGGGAGTGTTGAATGCATACTGGGGCGTGCTTTCAGTTCCAGAAGGGTTTTCACAGGTTTAAAACTGGTATGTGGCTGCTAGGGATGTATTAAGGCATCGTTTTCTGTTGTGTCTTGTATTTGTGGCATCCACTGCAGCTTGC
Source organism: Podarcis vaucheri (assembly GCF_965113315.1). NCBI lineage: Eukaryota > Metazoa > Chordata > Lepidosauria > Squamata > Lacertidae > Podarcis > Podarcis vaucheri. Next base: position 104,098,319 of record NC_138761.1, read on the forward strand.
CTTGCACCAAAAGCTTTACTCATTTTGCTGTCCGCTGCAGCAAAAATACAGAGCCTATGTGATTTCTGGCATAAATTACTTTGTCATTGTTATTTCATCCCATTCATTTTAATGCAAAGCAAGCATAATGCAAACAGGGGGAAATATAATCAAATACACGTTGGTTGAAGACTAAAAGCATCAACAGTGACATACCATTCGGGACATGGGACAAATAAGCAAACATGATACTGATTTCCCCTTCAGATTCTGCCAGAATTCTCTGACATCCCTTGTGGCTGCACAGAGACCGTAAAGGAGGACAAGCTTTCTTAGCAGCAAAAATATTGAAATTCCTTGGGCTACTGTGTCATCTTTGAGACCCTTAAACAATACAGTGGCTAGTCTCGTATTTTGTAGGCTTAATTTCCACTATCTAATGGAAGAAGCGTTTAGTTTCCACCACCCCATTCAGCTCATATATAGCTTGACAACTCCCAGGTACATTAGGCTTGAGGATTAGATACAAAAGCAACTTTTTTGCTTTGTTGTGAGGTATCACGGCAAGCAGTGCCAAATAGCATACTTTTTAACATTTAAATCCTCAAATCTACTCATTCATTGGGCCCAGCTGATGATCTGCTTTCAATGGGTTGTGCTACAAAATAACTTAAATGTGCCCGTTCTAAGTGTTCAGAATTTTTCCCAACCCTGTGAAAGCTTTTAAACTTAAACTTACAAACACTACAGTTCATTAACAAAAATACATTCTCCATTTCCAAATACATTCATCTATACACTCTAGCCATTAAAAGTCAAACATGTACCAGGTCAGACTGCGAGAACCTGCTCTTCACTGTAAAAATAGTGCAATTTCTCTGCCGACAGCTAAGTGTGATAATGGGAGTTTTATACTTCATCTTATCCAGCCAACACTGGTCACAAAGCCTGCCATGTACCATATAATCTGCCCCCCGCTTAGATTTCCTAGCAATGCTACATGCTGCATTGGATATTTTTAGCTCACTAAGAACGTACCTGGAGAGTCAATTTACTTGCAAGCAGAGGAAGGCAACACATGTAGCCGTGTGCTCTGCTTTTGTACCTCTTTCTATGTGTGGACTGGCTTCAAGTTGAAAGTTTCATTAATCTGTACTCTCAACACAGGATCAAAACATGACCTGGGAGAAACGAGTGAAATAGCACTGGATGACAGTTACAGAGTGACATTGGGAGACAATAACTTAGCACATTGTGAAAGAGAATTCCAATATTCTGTGTGCACAGGAAGACACAACACTGACTAATCACTCCTGTCCCGAGCATTTGGCACCTGAACGGATAATTATTTACATTATCTGGAAACTTCTGTGGAATCTGCCGCGGAGCTCATGAGCAGGTGGTGTTCATTTGGAGATGCTATTAATAGGAACTGGTGCCTCCATCTGAAGGCTGTATGCACTTCTGCTGCAATTAGAGTCCTAGGAGCTCAGAAAAGCGCCATAGAAATTACCCAAATTGTGACTCCAATATGAAGGTGCCAATTCAAAACAACAACAAAGACTCTCCTCCCTGGAAGAGAGGGGAGTGGTTGTGGGCGGGAGACCGAGCCCCGCCCCTGGTAGGGGGCATTAGCCCCCTCCCCTCCTACCTGGCTGGCGCCCACGCCCACCGGAGGTGGCCAACCAGGTGCCTCCGGGGGGGCATGTGTAGCAGCTTAATGCTGTGGTGCCAGCTCCGCCGCCTCCTCATTCGTCGTCGTCCCTCAGCGAGTCAGCAGCTAGGAGTCATCTCAGTTATCACAGGGAAGAGCCACGAGGTTTGGAGTCGGGGGAGGGGTCTGTGTGTGTGGAGGCTGCCTGGTTCCTGGCTTGCCTTTTAACTTTAAAAACCCAGGCAGCCAGGTTTGCCTTGCTGTGTCTTCTTTTCCGGGTAAAAAACCTACATTTAACCTTCTACTTCCCCCCCACTCCCGGTGCTTGATTTGTTTGTGCAGCCTGAGTGCAAATTAACCTTTCTTAAGCTGCAGCTTGTTCCCCTGCCCAGCACGTGCCCCCAGCGAGGTCTGAGTGTGAGTGTGGCTCCGTCTTTCTTTCTTCCTCGTATCCTCGCTTTCCTTACCCTGCCTCTGCCTTGGTGGCAGTGCGTTTTTATTTAATTTTTGGCCAGGGTGCTTGTACGTTTTCCCCTCTATTGCCCTTACCTGGCCAATTGCATGGCTGGTCTGGGTGACTGAGTGGGTTTGCCTTACATTTTAATTTGTTGGCCAGGGTGCTGGTGCATTTTCCCCCTCCATTGTCCTTGAGAGCCTGGATAGCTCAGTTGGTTAGAGCATGGCACTGACAATGCCTAGGTTGCAAGTTCGATCCCTGTTTGGGACAGCTGAATATTTCTGCATTGCTTGGGTTGGACTAGATGATCCTCAGGGTTCCCTTTCTTCTTCCTCTCTAATTTTAAGTTGTGTGTGTGTGTGTGTGTGCTTGCAGCGTGTGTTTGTGCTTGCTGTTTATTGTGCCTGCCGTTTATTTATTTATTACTCTTCTACTGTGGGTTTAATTTACCCTGCCATCCCTTCCATTGGTAGCACTTGAAGCGGGAGCCCCCTGTAAAATTTTAAAGGCTGCCGGGGCTTGGAATAGACTGTGCGCTTAAACCTCACCCCTCTTGGTTTCTCTAAGCCACCCCCCCTCGCTTGATGTTTGGGGGAAGAAATAGGGCAGGGCTTGGGGTAGACAACTCAGGGTTTCTGATCAGGGAACCATTCCTCAGCACTCCATGTCTATATGTTTAAAACCTTTGAGGGTGTGCCTTTGCCTGGTTCTTGTCATTGGCTTCACTTGCCAGTACAGGCTCCCTAAAGAAAACCACTTTTACACAACAACAACAACAACAAAAGTTTTCGGCTTATAGTACCTTACTGAAAAGTCCAGGTTAACCCTCGGTTTATATTTCCATTTCTTTTTGGCTCACTGTAAAGGACAGCTATTTTCCTTTTCTTCAAAACTTCCTTGCCCAGCATGTTCATTTTACTCCCCCCACCCCTCACCCCTCCCAACTCCCCCCCACGCTTTCCTCCTCCCTCCACCCATCCTCCCTCCCTCCCCCCCACCCTTTCAGGAGATACATCGGGGTCTTGGGAGTTCCCTTTGCTTCTTGCCAGAGTCATCACAGTTGCCAGACAGGTTTTTCAACTCTCTGCTCTTTCAGCAGCTCTAGTTGCATTGTCAGTTTAACTATCCAGCAGTTTGACCAATTGCAGTCTTTTGTCTGTTTAAGTACCCTTATTTCAATCAACTGGTATTGAGCAGACCTTGTGGGCAAAGATTTATTTTTCTTTGTTTGGCAAAGTTTCCTTTGTTTCAAAGAAGTTTCCCCAGCAGTGGGATATTAAGAGCAACCCCACCCCTCCTTTTCTGAGGGCCGCTGGTGTGGGCCTGGAATCTTATTGATTTCCTTTTCTCTTAATTTGGCTGCAGCTTCTGAGCATCTCCTTGTAAGCAGTTATTTTCAATTCTGTTTGATTACTTGGCAATGCTTTGTGCCTAGATTTGCCTATCATTTAAAAGGGGCAACTCTTATTATAGGCAACTATCTTCTAATTCTGGCTGACTGGAGTTGGGGTTGCTCTGTGTATGGTATTGTTCCTTGGAGCCAGGTGCTAATATGTAGTTGAGCGCTGCTGCAGTGCAGTTAAGTGACGTATAGCTTGTTCATTTTGTCAGCAGTTACGCAGAGCAACTGATATTAGTAATTCCTACTCATAGCTATAAATCCATTGGCTATTAATTGAGATACTATCGATTAATAATTAATCCCTCAACAGTGCTCTGAACTTTATTGATGCACAATAATTGTATGTTTGTTTGTTTGTTTGTTTAGTCGTTTAGTCGTGTCCGACTCTTCGTGACCCCATGGACCAGAGCACGCCAGGCACTTCTGTCCTCCACTGCCTCCCGCAGTTTGATCAAACTCATGCTAGTAGCTTCAAGAACACCATCCAACCATCTCATTCTCTGTCGTCCCCTTCTCCTTGTGCCCTCCATCTTTCCCAACATCAGGGTCTTTTCCAGGGAGTCCTCTCTTCTCATGAGGTGGCCAAAGTATTGGAGCCTCAGCTTCACGATCTGTCCTTCCAGTGAGCACTCAGGGCTGATTTCCTTCAGAATGGAGAGGTTTGATCTTCTTGCAGTCCATGGGACTCTCAAGAGTCTCCTCCAGCACCATAATTCAAAAGCATCAATTCTTCGGCGATCAGCCTTCTTTATGGTCCAGCTCTCACTTCCATACATCACTACTGGGAAAACCATGGCTTTTACTATACGGACCTTTGTTGGCAAGGTGATGTCTCTGCTTTTTAAGATGTTGTCTAGGTTTGCCATCGCCTTTCTCCCAAGGAGCAGGCGTCTTTTAATTTCGTGACTGCTGTCACCATCTGCACTGATCATGGAGCCCAAGAAAGTAAAATCTCTCACTGCCTCCATTTCTTCCCCATCTATTTGCCAGGAGGTGATGGGCCCAGTGGCCATGATCTTCGTTTTTTTGATGTTGAGCTTCAGACCATATTTTGCGCTCTCCTCTTTCACCCTCATTAAAAGGTTCTTTAATTCCTCTTCACTTTCTGCCATCAAGGTTGTGTCATCTGCATATCTGAGGTTGTTGATATTTCTTCCGGCAATCTTAATTCCGGCTTGGGATTCATCCAGCCCAGCCTTTCGCATGATGAATTCTGCATATAAGTTAAATAAGCAGGGAGACAATATACAGCCTTGCCGTACTCCTTTCCCAATTTGGAACCAATCAGTTGTTCCATATCCAGTTCTAACTGTAGCTTCTTGTCCCACATAGAGATTTCGCAGGAGACAGATGAGGTGATCAGGCACTCCCATTTCTTTAAGAACTTGCCATAGTTTGCTGTGGTCAACACAGTCAAAGGCTTTTGCATAGTCAATGAAGCAGAAGTAGATGTCTTTCTGGAACTCTCTGGCTTTCTCCATTATCCAGCGCATGTTTGCAATTTGGTCTCTGGTTCCTCTGCTTCTTCTAAATCCAGCTTGCACTTCTGGGAGTTCTCGGTCCACATACTGCTTGAGCCTTCCTTGTAGAATTTTAAGCATAACCTTGCTAGCATGTGAAATGAGTGAAATTGTATAATAATTGTATACTAGCATTTAATTACAGTTAAGTTATTAATCGAGTGATGATATTAATACTAATTAAAAAATAACAACAATAATAAAATAAAGTAATAAAATAAAATAAATTTGAAATATAAATAATTAATAATTAATAATAACAATAAATAATTATAATTATAAATAATAAATTAAATAAAATAATAATAATAATTAATATTAAAATATAAATAAATGAATAAAAATTAAATAAAATAATAATAATAATAAGTGACAAAATAAATAGTAGGCGCATTTTTCTAGTGCACAGAGCAGGCACGGGTGCAGTACCAGCACACACTGCAGTTGTCAACCGTCATAATAATAAACCCAAACCCATTTCGCAGTTCCTTAATGCCTTCAGATCATTCATTGTTGACTATGAACAGCGCTTTCTCTTAGCTATTCTTTAGTTCAATTTGCCTTGCGTTTCTTACTTCCTTGTTTTGCAAACCAGTGGCCAGCCTTTAAACTACCCAGGTGCAGGCCCAAGCCCTCAGACAGGAACGGCGGCTGTGCAAACTAGGTCTCAGGCTTGCTCGCCGACTTTGAGAACTGCACCAGGGCGCCTGCATGGAGACTGCCGGCCCGTATCAATAACCCGGTTGCTTCCAGTTCTTCTAGTTCTTTGCAGAATAAGCAGCCCAGGGTCCAGCTTCCAGAATCAGGCACCTCATCAGCCAGTGATGAGGAGTCAGAATGGCTTACGCCCTTTCTGGGGAGGCCGCCGCTATTAGCATCTGGCAGTTAGCCCGTATGTCGAGAAGAAGCCATCAGAGGTGTATCGCACTGGAAAGCTGGGCCTTAGAAAGGATTTAAAACGTAAGGTGTGCTGGTAATTCAATAAAGGGCAATGCCAAAGGCAGTCTTGTAAGTACCCGCACGAGTGTGAGAGATGTGCGGGGGCTCACCCAGCCACAGCGTGTTACAAAGGGAAGCGGCCCTTTTGGGGAGGTCAGGGCTTCCACCACTCTAGTTCAAGACGAGCCCCCACAGCAGGGAACCATCGATAAAGTCCTTCTGGGTCTAGCATTTTCTTCAATTCAGCTTTCTCCTCTCCTCAACCTCTTGTCTATCCATCTGGACGGAAGTGCAGCATCCTATCTTTGGAAGGGTTTCTCAGAGGGTTGCAGAATCCCAGTAGTGGCTCCTTAACCGCGAAGGACTCTCCTAATCAGAAGTCAGTAAGGGGAAGGACGCTCGCCTCACCCAACGGGTAGCTACAAAATGTATCATTCCATAACACCTCATACAGGAATGATTTATTTATTTATTTATTTATTTATTTAATTTTCCTGGGTAACCTGCCTTTTTCTCCCAGATCAACTACAAGAGCAAGACCACAGCTTTAACAAAATGACAGCCCAAACAGGAAGACACATGGGAGCAATGATACTGCTTTGAAGTGTTCCAGATCCATTTCCTGTTCTCCCAATTAGCAGGGCAGCTGTGGGCAAAATTGCAAAGAAGTACAATAATGATTTAGTCCTTAGTCCTATAATCTAGTAAGCCTTTAAGCCCAACAGGCGAAATCGCATAATTTCAATGCTTTAACTATATTAGGGAACATGTATAGTTAGTAAACAAATTGCTAGTTTGGTGAGAAATAACACTTCACTGAAGTGGATAACGCTTTGGCCAAGAGCTCACCTTTGGCAATCTTCTAGAACATGTTGCATATGTAGCAGTTTTTTCTAGCTTGAGTGAAACTCAAACCTGACATTTACAGTACCAGATAGAAGTGTTCTGGAATGTCCTGGCTGTGTCTGTAATACAACAGTTTTGGGAAATCTGTAGGAGAGCATCCCACCAATCTCTTGTCATACTAACAACCGTGTTATCAGCTAACAATCAAAAGTGCTAAAATCTTAGCTACATTGGCAACAGGATGTTGGCTAGAAGCAACTGGTTTTCTGAAGCTAAAACTTACAATTTTGTTCTAGGAGTTACTTGATCACAATATAGAACTATTTGTTTATTCATTATGAGTTTTACACATGATGAAAACATATACTCAAGCAGATATTCTATAATCACTGTACTATACTATGATACAGTGCATAATGGACATCCACATTCAACTAGTCTGTGTGCCAGCCCCCTTCAGATTCAGCACAGAGAGCACCAAGTGACTCAGAAACAAATCAGAAGTTTAAAAGTCATGATACAAAATGAGGCTTGGGGCCTATGTGCATATCTAACCTTAAAAATAAAATAAAATAACAAAAACAAACAAACAAACCGCACCACAGGGTAAGACTCCCAAAATCAGTTAAGACAGACCTTGAGATCTGGATCACGTTTCTGCAACGCTTCAATGTAGTCTCCTTATGGCAGGAAATCCTCAACCTGTCCTCAAATTGCCAGGTTCACTGATGCCGCTGGGTCCTTGGGCTTCAGTTTATTCTTTAGGGGACGCTGGTGTGCTCAACAATGGCCAGCAGAGTAGCAAGGCAAAGCTACCACGTGGGATCTCACTTTTCTGGAGTTTTTCCCCCCTTAGTTGTGGCTGTTCACATTTGGACTGAGGAGTTCCAGAATCGCCGGGTGTGCTTCAGATCTGAAAACCAGGCAGTGGTCAACATACTGGCTAAACAGTCATCGCGTTCCGAGAGGGTGTCGCGCCTACTACAATCATTCGTCCTCCAGTGCCTCGCTTCTGAGCATTAGCTCCCAGGGCTCAGCCACTGCCAGAACCCGTTCCAGAGCACCTGTGGATCCTTGGAGACGTGAAGTGATTAAGGGAGTATTAGCATCTGTCGCACCCTCTACCCTTAGATCATATAAGAAAGTCTGGTGTGATTTCATGGGGTTCAGGTCCAAGGTATCCTCCCTTTCCACCAATGTTACACCCTCCACAGAAAACGTTTTGCAACAGTATTAGCGTCTGTCGCACCCTCTACGCTTAGATCATATAAGAAGGTCTGGTGTGATTTCATGGGGTTCAGGTACCTGGTGCACAGCTGTTGCCCAAACCCTTTCCGGAGCACCTGTGGAACATTGGAGACGCAAAGTGATTAAGGGGGTATTAGCGTCTGTCGCACCCTCCACCCTCAGGTCTTACAAGAAGGCCTGGTGCGATTTCTTGGGCTTCAGGTTTGGATCTTCGGGGCTTTCTGCTAGCGCCCCTCCCACCACCGATGACGTTTTTGCAATACCTTTCACACCTTGATGACCTAGGGCGCACACCTAAAACATTAAAAATACATGTAGCCGCCATTAGCTTCTTTGCTAAGGTCACGTTCTCCGATCCATGCAGTGACTTCCTGATCCATAGAGCTATCGAAGGCTGGGGCAGGTTACAACCCCCTAGGGTTCAGGGCCGTAAGCCAATTTCGTACGGGTTGCTCTCTCAAATACGCAAAAAACTCCGGTCAATTTGTTGGTCCCGGTTTGAGGCCCGCCTCTTTTCTGAGGCATATGCCATCGCCTTTTGCCGCCCTAAGAGTGGGCGGGTCGTAGTCAAAGGTAGTGCGAATGGTGTGATGCGGGGCCTCCTTATGGAAGATGTACAGCTGTCTGAGGCGAGCATGTTGGTACGGATACGACAATCCAAAACTGATCGGGCCGGTAGGGGTGTCCTTCTAAAACTCACAGCGTCCGGGGGCAGGGTTCTTGTCCGGTAAAGGACACCAGGCAGTATCTTTGCCTCAGACCACCTGGTCAGGGTCCACTTCTGCTACACGAAGACGGGTCCCCTTTACTGAGACACCAATTCACCAGGGCACTCTGCAAAGCTATTGATGCTTGCGGTTTAGCTTCCCGGGCTTATGCCGCCCAGTCCTTTAGGATCGGTGCTGCCTCAACTGCCGCATGCCTGGGCTTGCCTGCGGACAAGATTAAAGAAATGGGCCGATGGAAATCCAATGCTTATAAGGGTTATATACGTTAGTTTGCGCTCTGCTACACTGAATCTACTTACCCGCTTTCTCCTTTCTTTCATTCTCAGCTGTTTCCGGGGGCACCGTGTGGATTTGCGGCCACAGTATTGTTCTTTGGGCCCACGTTCGGGCTGTCAGCAGCGGCCTTACCCATCATCTTGGTTTGCCTCCTGGGATACAAGTTGCCTGGTTGTTGTGACGCGGCATGCGGTGGGAAGAGCTTATGCCATTGCTGATTGACAGCGTTGCCATCTTTGGCCCTCCTGACATCTTTATCATTCACTTGGGAAAGAATGACCTGGCCAATAGGTGAAGCGGGGATTTGTTGGGGTGCATAAAAAGAGACTTGGAGTCGATTGCGGCCTTGTGCCCTGGAACAATGGTGTTCTGGTCCTCCTTCTTGAAAAGAATTGTCTGGCGCGGTGCGCAGAACTGTATGGCCATTGAAAAAACCAGGAAACTCCTGAACCGGGCGGTAGCCCGTTGGGTGCGCTTTATGAATGGCCGAGTCATTTGTTGTGGCGCATAAAAAGAGACTTGGAGTCGATTGCGGCCTTGTGCCCTGGAACAATGGTGTTCTGGTCCTCCTGCTTGAAAAGAATTGCCTGGCGCGGTGCGCAGAACTGTATGGCCTTTGAAAAAAACAGGAAATTCCTGAACCGGGCGGTAGCCCGTTGTGTGCGCTTTATTTATGGCCGAGTCATTTATCATGACCGTATCCGGATCGGCGACCAAGCCATGTACCGGAATGACAGAGTTCATCTAACAGACATTGGGAATGATATTTGGTTGGACAGTGTCATTAGCAGCATTAGGGATTGGTTGCAGCTGTGAGGGTATTGGCGGCGAGCCCCTTTGCGGCTCGGGTGGCGGTTAGGCATTGGATTCATGTGTTGTGCTGTGTCAAGGGCTAGGTGTGGCCATCGCCTATGCTATCTACCGTGGGTTATTCCGTTAAAGGAATCTGGCGGTCGTGTATTCCGTCCGATGCCTGCTTGGCGGGAGGCCATGGCACGACCCTCGGTGACATCAGGGGGTGAACCTATAGTTGGATGAGCATCAACAGGCTCCACCTACTGTTGAATAAACCCACCACCTATAGTCATCCAATGCCTAAGCCAATACCTTTTCACTGCTGTAATCAATAAAGTTGTGGCCTTTTCTTGCCCATTAACCTTATATCACGTGTCCTTGTGTATTTATTTCACATAGCGGGGTCGGGCCCTCGATCCACAACAGAACCTCCACATGAACATCTGACTACAAAATCAGTGGTGGACCATGTGGTACTCCCAAAGAGTGTCAACTATTTTGTGCAATAACCTTGTAGCAATCAAAAGGGTTCTCCCAATAATATAGTACCTGGAAAAAATATGGTTTTCACCTGATTAGTTATTATTTAAATAAACTACCTCCAACCCTCTTGCACATACTATCATACCAAGAAATGCCAAAAGTAATAATGCAACGGAGTGGCAATTGTCTGAACCCTTGATTTTGAAGAGCCACACTCAATGTTATCTCCAGGTAAATAATCATGGACCTAGCTGTTCACTTAGAATAGCAAATCTCCAACATTTTACAGAAGCAAAGACACAATTAAAGGTTTTTCTCTTTTCTTTTCTTTTGGAGCATCATGCTGGATTACAGATGCTCTTGCTTTGTCACAGCCTTAATTTGATAGTTTAAATATGGGCTTGAATTTAAAAAGCACATGAAAAGCAAGCCTTTCTATTTGGCAATATGTTTTTCCATAGAGCCACTTTTAATGGGACATAACCAAGTGTCTATAAAAGTCTTGATTTAGATAAGTAGAAGGTGAAAAACATTACATTTTAAAATCATGAAAACATGCCGACACTTTGAAGGGTTGATGAAGAAAAGAAGATCCCCCCATTTTTATTTTTGCTCTAATCGGTTATTTATAACAAATTGTGAAAGGGGATTGTTTGATGAACAGAGAGTCTGCGTAGGCATGGATAACGTGACCTCTTAGTTGAAATTTTGAGGACTACTCATCCTTGGAGACAGACCGTCGGGCAGTGCTTAGAAGACAGCTTGTTTTCCAATCCTCAGTATAGCTGTAGATCAGTGGAAAGAGCAGCAAGCAGTTTCCCCAGTGTTCTATACATATAGGTTCTAAGCATTCCTCTCCAAACTATGCTCCAAGTTACAATGTGTTTTGAATTCATTTAGCCTTGATAAATAGATGTGTGTATCATCCGTGAAATAAAGCTTCGGTGGAATATGGAACAGCCTTTTATCCCACAAAGCACTGCTGCCTGGTTAGGTTTTCGTTACCACAAGCTATTCCGGCTTTCAAAGAGGAGTGATTTCTTCATTCTCACGGAAAATGCTTGCACGATGCCTGTTTTAAAAAATGCAAAAGAACCACACATGAAGAAATGTGCTTTCTGTGGTTGACATAGTAACATAGGTGCTAAGACAATGACATCTAATAAAGGTAAAAGGTAAAGGATTCCTGGATGGTTAAGTCCAATCAAAGGTGACTATGGGATGCGATGTTCATCTCGTTTTTCAGGCTAAGGGAGCTGGCATTTGCCCACAGACAGCTTTCCGGGTCATGTGGCCAGCATGACTAAACCACTTCTGATACAATGGAACACTGTGACAAGTGCCAGAGCGCACGGAAACGCCGTTTACCTTCCCGCCACAGCGGTACCTATTTACCTACTTGTACTGGTGTGCTTTCAAACTGTTAGGTTGGCAGAAGCTGGGACAGAGCAACAGGAGCTCACTCCGTCACATGGATTCGAATTGCCGACCTACCAAACGGCAAGTTCAAGAGGCTCAGTGGTTTAGACCACAGCGCCACCTGCATCCCCGGAACCCAGCCTTTTTGAAGTGTTTCGTTTCAGTTATGCATCATCTGAAATTGTTCCTGAGGCATTGGGAACCTGGCAACTATTCTTCCATGCTTTTGTAACTTTCAGGGCGGTTACATGGTCCTGCCCCTTTGTAGTATTTGAAGTGGCAGCTTGTAGCTCAGAGGTGGGGAATGCTTTTGGACCGGTGGGGCCTCTCCCCTACTGCTGCTTTAGAGTGTTGATGGACCCTCCAGAACACTGTAGGAGGTGGCCCTGAGAAGTGCAGGGCGAAGGGGCAGTCAACAAAAACCACTTTCCTTTGCACTTCCCTTTGCAGCTTTGCACTGACATTAGTAACAATGCAAAAATGCAATAGCAGGGCATTACATCATACCATATGGAAAGCCTATAGAGCCTCTGCTGAAATGAAGCCAGAAAATGCTGGTAGTCAAGCAATGCAGTAAGATTTTCAAAGTAAAAGGCTTTGTTTTCTAGGTCAGTAAAGGGGTTCTCTGTATGCAGCGTAATACAAGGTGTTTGCTTTTGAAATAGCCTCGCTCTTCCATAGTGAGCACTAAGAGAATCTGTTGTAGGTACATACTTACCTTCGTCTTTCAAGGGCATGTTTTGTTTCCTGTCGAGTTTCTTCATTGATTGGATAGAAAATGAGTATAAACAAGCCTAATGGCACGAGAATAGATGGGACTGCTCCAACCAAGACTTTCAGCATGATAACAACACTGTGAGACTGTTTGCACACCCCTGATTTGAAGCCTGCAAGACTATTAAAAAAATAAATACAGATGTTACAGTCGTATCTTCATACTATATTTAGTGTGTGTGTGTGTGTGTGTGTGTGTGTGTGTGTGTGTGTGTAACCTCTCCCACCCACAATGTAGAGCCTTCCCCATAATTTTTTTCCCTGGGGTTTCACTGGCTCCTTGATATCATCTCAGCTTCCTTGGAGATTGTTTTTCTTGCTGATGCCAGATCTGAGTAATGAAGAAGGCAGGGGCTTACAGATGAAACAGAGTCATGTTTTTACCTTTCGCTGTGGTCAAGACTGAAGCAATGAGCCAATTATTATCTACATTCTGTAGCCGAAATCTTCGGCAAACCAGTTTCACATTGTGGAATTAATTTATTTCACCCTGTACAAGGACATGTATTTATTAAACTTTGTATCCTATGAAACTTTTTTGACATTTTTAAGCAAGCAGAATGCAGTAGAATTCATTATCTGCTAGAAATTCTGTGAACTATAAGTTCCCTGTCTGCAGACACTAAACAGGAGTAGAGCATGTTCACTGCATTGAGGCAAGACTTAATTTTAAATTGTCTTGCACTAAAAATTGCATGTGGAGTCTTTGCTACTCACTCAAACACTAGCTGGATTTTGTGACTTTTTAACTGATGCACTTCCTATTTCACATCAAAATGCACATTCAGGCAGTTCAATGGAGCTCTGATGAAATTTGCAATATAAATGCACAGGGGTCCACAAACTTCAGGTGGCTGTGGTAGCAACCAAAAGGAGCAGAGACTTTACCCAACTTCAAACTGCATCTCGGAAAAACACAGTGCAGGATTAAGGACAGTCCTATTTCCCTCCTCCCTCTCTAAGCTTGGGTATAGGGAAGGTGTAAGGAATCACCTTTGCAGTTACACAGAGCTTCTGGAGGCCTCTGACCAGCTCTGGGGCACAACATCAGTGTTGGAACAATTCCTACACACTTGGGAGCGGATCCATTTGATAAAGAGGACTGAGGCTTGTAGTTTGTGCTTCATAAGCCCAGTATAACTGTGGGGATGATACCCAACCCCTTTCCCCACTTTCAAGGTCAGTAGGGAAAGGTGAGACTCATCATACTAGCCATGGAAAGTGGAATTGTACATCTGTGCAGGTTCGCACAGCACCCCCAACAACAATTTGTACATGTGAACTGCTTTGAGGTCTTCTACAATCGAGCAGCATATAGATTTTATGAAATAAATATAATTTGACATGTAGGAACTTGTCTCTACACACTGCTTCCAAGCTGTTAAATGAGTGTTGTTGTTTTCAACCCTCATTAGGAAAGAGCCAAAATCCATAGCTTGTATATTCCAAGTAGGTTGAAAACTAAGCAGGGCTGGCTTTGGATTCCAAAAGGCTTTTTGTATCAGGTAAACAAATATTAATTTTCACATTTAGATTCCGCTCGGAATGTCATTCGAGGGTCTCCTGCTGCCTATTTTTACAACATGGCAGGTCTGCAATCTGAGAAACTGAGACTCGCCTAAGGACATCTAGTGAACCTCCCTTTTTTGTATTTGTTTGTTTTTCTTTTTGCCCAGCAAACCTCATGGTGAGGATTTTAACTTGGATGCTCCTCAGACCTAGTTTGACTCTTTAGCCACCTCACTTGACTGGCTCTCACTAGGTTTGATACTCAGAGATTCACCACTTCCTGCTTACTGATGCTCCTGGGCGTGGATGCTGGTTCTAGTGGTAATAAGAGCCTTGAACTATAAGTGATACTGAGAGTTTAACTGAACAAACCCCATATTAGTTTACCATGCCCTGGGTTCCTATGTACCTAAAAGAACCCAGATACTGACACATGGATATTTATAATGTGGTCCTATATCTATGTCTGGAGCAACCATGTGTGTGTGCGCATGCACACGTTTTACTCACTTCAGACTAGCTGCAGAAATTCCTAGTCCAATTCCTGCTGACATCTTATGAAAAAAGGTATATGAAGCATAAAAGATGGTTTCATGTCCTACTGAATTAGGATTTTGCACCCGAAAGTAGTCGACTACATCAGGCAACATGGACCTTTAACCAACCAATGAAAATAATTACACATCCATTAGATATTTCTGGAAAAAAGATGTGACATTTTAATGAGCAGCATACAGTACTTTAAAAGAAAGACATTTTCATCTTTTGTGGCACAATTAATAAATATTATACCACTTATGTAAAACATGGAGGGTTTACAAACTAATTAGGTCAGGTCAGGTAGGAATCCTGAAGCAATTAATGATCTCGCAAGTTAATGGATAGAAACTTAACACTGGCAGAGGTTTGCTATTCTGGAATAAGCATGAGGGAGGGAGGCTGGGACTGCACTCTTGATTAACATCAAATTTAATTACTTCTGCTGATAGGTTAGTGATGTCTAGAACAACAGAGAATAAAACTGAATGAGTGTAGCATATTCCCCAGGAGGACTTTTGTAATGAGTTACAGTAAGAGACATTTGTAAAACCTCTTAAGCCATAATGAGAGAGAGAGAGAGAGAGAGATCCCAAATATCTATGCTCCTAACAAGATAGCAGATTTTCAAAGCATCTGCAGGTATTATACTGGCTGAAAACACCAGTGCGACTCTCAAGAAAATTCATTCCTCTGTTTGAACAGTTCTTTGATCTGCTCTCAACCAATACAAATTATGTTGTACGTTTATTATTATGTTCCCATAAACCTTTTTACAAATGCAGTAGCCATCTTAAGGTGGCTGGCTGTGCTCTCTATAGGAGATGAATAAATGTAAGTTTAAGTCCTTCTTAGTGATGACTAACATTTCAAGGAAGTATTAATATGGCAGGGGCTACTTCTCCTAAGGTGAGGATTAAAGAGAGAAACAAGACATTTGTGCAACTCTTCTCACATCCCCTTTTGCATATTTCCACACCCAATCTCTTATCTATGCTAGGGGGAAAATAGCATGAAAAGCTGCTTTCACTGCGTGCAGGCGAAAAAAGAACTGGCCTGTGAGTTTGGGCGAGTAAATGTCTGCTGTGATACACTGCTCTTTTTCTTAGTGCCCTGATACAGGGCACAGGTAGGGCATAAGCGCATACCTTACAGAAACTACAAAGTCTGATGTCCCACACATCCTACTGTGTAACAGATATTTCCTTTTAAATGCTGATAACTGTTGATTTTGTACCTGGTACGCATATGTACACACACACCTATAAGACTGTCCTACCATGGCAACAGCAAAGAGGCTGCAATGCTAATCCCTGAAACACCAGCCGAAAGGTAGGCAACAGCCGGTTCTGGAAAGAACACCAGCA
The DNA here is from genome assembly GCF_965113315.1 of Podarcis vaucheri. NCBI lineage: Eukaryota > Metazoa > Chordata > Lepidosauria > Squamata > Lacertidae > Podarcis > Podarcis vaucheri. The sequence goes on from NC_138761.1 coordinate 104,114,252, forward strand.
AGGTCGAAGCAGGAATCATCAACTGGAAGAAACGGAAATCGGGAGAAATGTGTATGGTTAGATCAGTGTTACTTACTGTGGAGTTGAGAAGCAGGAGTGGGGGACGTGGCTCCCATTTGGCCTGCAACGCTGTATCCTACAAATGGTGCTCACCTGCCTCATACCTGCTATGTCTGATGTGGATCAGGTACGGACTTTGTTATAAAGGAACAGCTGACAGCTTAAAGGAAGCTTCTGATTTGTTCCTTTGAAAGGGCTCCCTGCCAGTTCCCATCAGCTGAGCAATGCCGACAGGGAACTCCGCTGAAATCGGGTGTGCTAAGAAGTTCCCTGTTGGGAACTCCCTAGGAGAGAGCCTGAGAAGGCTGGAGGATGCATTCTGGGTCCAAAAGGCTTCTTCCAGCGCTCTGAATCCAAACCGCTTTCCCTTGCACCTGCAACCCTGCCCTCGGTGATGGCGTGGGTGCTTTGGTGGAGGCTTATATCGTCTGTTAGTGGACCCCAGTTCCTGAGGACGTCCCTTGGATCGTGACAACTGCTTGCTTTTTAACCATTTAGTCTTAAATTTATCCAAGCATGGGCACCTGGACCTTAACTACTCTAAATCGAAAGGCTGACTACCTTCCCCGCAAACAACATCCAGAATTACTAAGCCCAGTCTTACACCAAATGCAGTATTGTCAGCCTAAGATCAGTTGATGAAAATAATGCATTTGGTTTGCAGTTCATGAAGCTTGTGTTTTTTTCATGGAACAGGGTGGGCATTTGGGGAAGACCCTGGTTTTCGCGTCTGTATGCAGGTAGAAATATGACCTGCTTAAAGCCTTTTGTCATTTGGAAAGACAATTACGGGGAGAGCTTCACCTGTTGACACTCTGAAGTCAAACCTCTTATTACATGTATTTGGGCCCTGATTTATTTTGGAGCCCTCCGCCCCACCCGCAGAAGCTATAAATCTGAACACAACAGACACACTTGTGCTTCCTATATGCAACCTGTGGTCATCCACTCAAGAGGTTAAAGATGCAGGCTGTGTTTGCTGCAGGGGAAATCATGGACTTCCTGCCTCTGCCTCACACAGTGCATCTCGTATCCACCACAGTGTAGAACACACCCAGTTTGCTCTGTGAGGAAAATATCTGCCAATCCATGTTGACACCATATCTTTCTAATTTTATAATTTCTTACAGGTGTGCATGGGCCAGACATTTCTGGCTCATGCTCCCCATGCTATGCAAGCATCAAATATATACAGTCGTACCTTGGATCTCAAATGCCTTGGGTCCCGAACAAATCGGCTCCCGAACGATCAAAACCCAGTAGTTAGTGTTCCAGTTTCTGAAAGATTTTTAGAAGCCAAACATCCGGCGCAGCTTCCGATTGGCTGCAGGAGCTTCCTGCAGCCAATCAGAAGCTGCACTTTGGTTTCCAAACATTTTGGAAGTCAAGCCGACTTCCAGAACAGATTCTGTTTAACTTCCAAGGTATGACTGTACATAGCTGAGCAAGCTCTGCTTAGAAGCGCTGCCTAATCATTCATAAGCAGACACTCAAGCTAGACAGCTCTGCCTATAATAACCAGTGTTTCTAAAACGAAAGAGTCAACAATCAACAGAACTCTGAATGAGAAATACACACACTTGAATTAGTCTGTAGTGCTCAGCAATAGACCTTGTTTCACCACAAGAGAGCACTCCAACAATACAAGATTGCCATGTGCACAGATTAAGCACAGGAGCAGTGTTTACCCACTTGGAAGCCAAAGCACCCAGATATTTATAAACCAATAGTGTCATAAAATTGGATTTTCTTGTAAAGAAGGAGTATGACCCAACATTCCAGAGGCTCACACTAATATTCTTAAAAGCTTTGCTAGCATAAGCAGAGAAGCAGGAAATAAATTCACGGCTGATGTATCTATGCTCTTTGCAGACAAATGATTGTAGGTATGCTTACTCTTAGCCTTCTCGTTAATTGTAACAGAAAATCTGCACTTACAAAGTATCTTCCTCCCTGACACAGTTCAGGAACTCCCGATATGCACAGATTTTATAATTAGCTCATTTGGGTAAGCAATTATATGATATTCTAAACCAGAGTGGTGACAGAGAACCTTGATTAAAGGCATGAGAGAATAAGCCCTTAGGAAAATAAAATGCTCTAAGACTTCATGTTATAAATTTCAGAAAGATAAAAGTACCAGGTTGACCAATTTAAGAATGTTCTAAGCGTGCTTTATACTATACCAGCCAAAATCAAGCAGTTTGCCATCGTCAAAATTCCCTGTGGTTAAAATTAATCAAGATTTCCCTTATATTGGATTAAACAATGGCTTCAAGGGAAACACTGGGTAGTCTCTTGAAGACTGCAGGAAAGAATGCAATGTTACCAGAAGTAGCCTTTAATTAACCTTGCATTATATAATCTACATCCTACCTATCAAGGCAGAGTAAAGCCCATAGTGTGAAGGAGAGAATGATCCAATCCAAAGTAGGAGGGAATGCAGGAAAAATGAAGACAAATCTGAACGATAACCAGAAATTGGGAGCCTATGTTGGCCTGGCTAGGAAAAGAAGCACAAAGGCCAAAAGGGGGGAGGTGTCTCAAGTTTCAAAAGCATTGTTAAAAATGTTTGGTGCAATCCCAGAAAAGGCTATTTCTAAAGTACAAAAATGCCAGCTTGCATTTAGTGCCTCAGTTGCTTACTTACTGATATCCCACCCGCTGTAGTCTTTTTGCCGAACTTGTTCAGAAACCATTGCCAGCATGGAACGCTCAGTGCTGCAGATATCTATGAATGATGAGGAAAAACCATTACAGGAGAAAGCATGCTTCATATCAAGGGGATCGAGGAAGCACCATATGAATAATTGCACACATCACAAAAAGGGAGGGGCACAAACTAGGCCATATGGGTTCACCACAAAGCAGGTCTCATAGAATCACAGAACTGTTATCTAGTCCAACCCCCTTGCAATGCAAGAATCCTGCCCAAAACCATCCCTGGGTGGGCTCGAACCACCAACCTTCTGGTTAAAAGCCAGACACACTAACCCACTGCACCATCTCTATCATGTGAACTCGATAAACATGGGTCAAAAAGCTGATCAGAGAGTTAGCAAATAATGTTTTTAAAACGCAAATCAAACTCAATTAATTTCACACCCTGTCCAACTTCCTAGCTGCAATCCAGATCATTTACTTGCCTGATGACATGAAATTAACCCTGGGTGTGGCATGATCCAGGGACTAAATAGTGATATGCATACCATATTATGAAAATAAGAGCTTAAGAGCAACATACTTTGCAAGGAGGCTCTGCTTTGTCCACATGCTTACCAAGACAATCAGCACTAAATAATCAATGTGGTTGTGAAGATTAGTTGCAGCAGAACAAAAGAGGACAAAGTTGTTTTGTACAACCTGGAGAGTTGAAGACAAGAGGAGGAACAAAACGATAAATTAGTCACAAAGCAAACATGGAGCAGGGTTGATTAATCAAGGCCATTTAAATGGTTTAAAACCAGATTTCCCATTTACAAATGCTGAACAAGAGCGCATGTGAACTGATTGCTATAATAATTAAACACATGCTGGCTGGCAAAGACAAAGCTGCTACTAGCAGGGAGCATAATCAAAATCTCTCATTATGCATGCCATTTAAACAATGCAAATATATATACATGCACTTTTTGAATATATTAAAAACAACAAAATTTGTTCCAGTACAGGTACATCTAACATAAACTAGCAGTTATGCAGTTAGGCAATTTTAGACTATCTACGTACAGTTACATACGCTTCAGGTTACAGACTCCGCTAACCCAAAAATAGTGCTTCAGGTTAAGAACTTTGCTTCAGGATGAGAACAGAAATCATGCTCTGGTGGCGCGGCAGCAGCAGGAGGCCCCATTAGCTAAAGTGGTGCTTCAGGTTAAGAACAGTTTCATATTAAGTATGGACCTCCAGAACGAATTAAGTACTTAACCCGAGGTACCACTGTAATGGTCTTATAGAGAGTTTCCTCTATAGGTGGTAGTGGATTAGTTCACTAACATCAGATAAATAACCCTTCATGTGTGCAGCAAACAGAGGGTTATCACTGGCTTATCTCCCAACTTTCATCAAAATGCCCAAACAAATACAGCATAGTGAAAAGGTGAGACCTGTGTCTTCCAGGCAGAGGCTGCCCAGTTTATGTCACTGATAATCAACATCTTTTACTCCAACGAGGACATATTTATGTGGGAGATCGTTTCCAGTGCCACCAATGAACTGGACAAGATCCACTATAAAAGTATGACAGACCCCTAAAGTCAGTCCACAATGACTGGCAGTGTCTCGCCAGGGTTAATGCAGATTGCACAGCTTGAAGCAACTGGATGCATAACGACTGGTTCATTTTGGAATAAGCCGTTGTCCAGACCCATGTTTGATTCAAAGCTTTACATGCAGAACTTTATTCAAAACAGAACAAAACACAGTAAATGATACATCCAAAATATCCATAAGGTCATGTGCAATGGCCAGCACAGGCTCAGCTTCTTAGAAATAAAATAACATAATCAGAGCTGACAAACATAGCTCTCTCTCAAAGACTCCATTAGCCTGTATTCCAGCCCCAAGGCTGTTGAGCTCATTTACGTATCCCTACCCCAAGGAGTATGGGAACAAAGACCAAAGGCCACTCCCTTTCAAAATGGTGATTTGCAATTCAATACTCTCATGTGATCTAACACCAGGTGTTAGCTAGCAAGAGAAGAGTAACAGTAAATTATCAACCCATCTAGGAGCTTAGAGAGCTTAATATAGCCCCATGGAAAATCCCCAAGTTAAAGCGTTCAGTAAAACTCACACTCTCCTGTGTGAGTGTCTGAGGGCCCTGCTCCTTCCTGCCACTCACCATCTGGCCCAGGGCGGGGCCTGAAGCCTCACAAGGACTGCTGCGCTCTGCTGCCCAGGAGGACTCTCCTGTGTGAGTGTCTGAGGGCCCTGCTCCTTCCTGCCACCTGGCCCAGGGCGGGGCCTGAAGCCTCACAAGGACTGCTGCGCTCTGTTGCCCAGGAGGATTCTCCTGTGTGAGTGTCTGAGGGCCCTGCTCTTGCCGCTTACCACCTACCTGGTCCAGGGCGGGGCCTGAAGCCTCACAGGGACTGCTGCGCTCTGATGCCCAGGAGGACTCTCCTGTGTGAGTGTCTGAGGGCCCTGCTCCTTCCTGCCACTTACCACCTGGCCCAGGGCGGGACCTGTAGCCTCACAGGGACGGGTGCTGTCACTGCTGCTGCGGTCTAGGGGGATCCAGAGGGGCGCAGAGTTCTTTTTAAAACGTTTTAAAATTTTCCTTTTCCTTTTTATTTTATTTTTTTGTATATTATTATTATAATATACATAGGCATTCTCCATTTCAGTGTGAATTGAACAATTATACTTCACAAGGGTTTCAGGCAGTGGACATTTCCAGCCCCACAGGGAAATGCCAGGTATTGAACCTTGGACCTTCTGCATCATCATCCATCGCTGAGCTAATTGGACTGCTTTTGGATAAGCTGTTGTTCAATTATTGTTATATTTTAAAATGGTATTTGTATTTGTTAAAGATCCAAAGAATGAGTTTGGTAGAAGGAGCTCTTGAGATGGTCCAACCATCTTGAAGTGGGGGAAAATCCACTACAGCTTCCAACTTAACGCTGGTGGTTTGTAACTAACTAACTAAGTATATATATATATATATATATTTGCTTTCGTAGATTTTCACGGGTACAGGAATGCAGGTTTTGGTGTCTTCGGGTGTCTTCCCGTGTAAGAGTCGGGGTGTCTGGGCGACGTTTCGACGAGGTCTCACTCGTCATCTTCAGGCTGGAGCTTTCGGCTTCTTGTTACTCCAGTAACAAGAAGCCGAAAGCTCCAGCCTGAAGATGACGAGTGAGACCTCGTCGAAACGTCGCCCAGACACCCCGACTCTTACACGGGAAGACACCCGAAGACACCAAAACCTGCATGCATATATATATATATATATATATATATATATATATATATATATGCTTTCGTAGATTTTCACGGGTACAGGAATGCAGGTTTTGGTGTCTTCGGGTGTCTTCCCGTGTAAGAGTCGGGGTGTCTGTGCGACGTTTCGACGAGGTCTCACTCGTCATCTTCAGGCTGGTGCTTTCGGCTTCTTGTTCCAGTAACAAGAAGCCGAAAGCACCAGCCTGAAGATGACGAGTGAGACCTCGTCGAAACGTCGCACAGACACCCCGACTCTTACACGGGAAGACACCCGAAGACACCAAAACCTGCATTCCTGTACCCGTGAAAATCTACGAAAGCATATATATATATATGCAGGTTTTGGTGTCTACCGGAAAAAAACACACACCAACCGCTACTTACATGCACAATCACACCACCACCCTGCACAAATAAACTCCGTAGCCAAGACTCTCATCTCCAGAACCAAACGCCTGGCTGACAAAGACCACTTGACAACTGAGTTACAGAATCTCTCAAATGTGTTAATCGCCAATGGATACCAGAAAAACAGGGTTACGAAGCTAATCCAAAAAGAAACACCCCCCAAAAACCAAGACACAGAAGAAAACAATGGCATGGCCCTCCTTCCTTATATCAAGGGCACTACAGACAAAATCAGCAAAATCCTCCATAAACACAATATCAAAACAGCCTTCTGCACCAACCAAAAAATAGCCAATATCCTCAGAAACCCAAAAGACAAAATCCAGCTGGAAAACCAAGGGGTCTATGAAATACCCTGCAAAGTCTGCCCAGCCACGTACATTGGACAAACAAACAGACGAATAAATGCACGTATCGCAGAACACAAGAATGCCGTCAAAAAAGAAGAAAAAACTTCCTCTCTTTTCCAACACATGAAAGAAACAGGACACGAAATTAATTTTGCAGATTCCAAATTGCTCTTTAACATGGAACATCACCACAAGAGAATAATCATGGAAGCCATCGAGATAGAGAAACACCCTCACAACATGAACAAGCGTGACGACACGTCCCGCCTGCCAGACATCTGGAAATTAGCCCTCCCCACAAAAACCGACACCAGAACCAGAGGCACACAGAACGCCGTCACCAATCAACCACACCAGACCCAAACCCAGACCCTCTCCACAGACATATTACAGACTCCATCCAGTAGCCAAACTATAGTGGCACCTCCGGATGCTGCACCCCCCTGCAATCCCTACACAGATCTGGCTGGCACAAGGCACAAAACCACAGCTCGCCCCTATACACGAAGCCAAGCCAGAGCACAACTAAATGCAGCACAGCCATCTTCTCAGAAAAACTCTTCACAAGCTCAAGAGGTCAAGACACGAAAGCTTTAGCAACTAATCTACACTTAATGACCCACCCAGTGGTATTCAGAATATCACTCATGAAATCACTCAAGATATCCCTCAAGTAATTAAGGAACAAAAGAAGAAAAGGCACACTAATCTAGGAACTTCCTCTCTGCCCAGAACGTTGGAGGCTATACACCACACCCCTCAACAGTATTTATAGAAACTCAAACACCAGATTCTGCTCTGTTCCAGTAACAAGAAGCCGAAAGCACCAGCCTGAAGATGACGAGTGAGACCTCGTCGAAACGTCGCACAGACACCCCGACTCTTACACGGGAAGACACCCGAAGACACCAAAACCTGCATTCCTGTACCCGTGAAAATCTACGAAAGCAAATATATATATATATATATATATATATGACCATGTTTCTGTTTCACAGTTGATGTGGGTTCTTTCATAGTTCAGGTACAATCTATGCTGCTGCAAATCCTCTTATGAACTAGAATTACCTGAACAGCTGTTGAAATCAGGAGAAATGATGCTGCAAGTTTCACATATGGTCCACACATCAGTGCAAGTTTGTGTCCCTTAAGGAAGGGAATTTGTTGGTCTGATTTTAAGGCATAAGGATCTATAACGAGTGGAATAAATAAATAAATACATATATAAATATATAAATGCATAGCTGATACCTTGTTTTTAAAGTAGGAAAGAAATGTATTAGGAATGTTTGTTGCGATTAAATAAACTCACCTACTTTTTCTCTCACTCCAGTGCAAAGGGCAATAATGCCAATGATGTATAATACTGATATTGTTCCTCCTGCAATCATGTAGAGTTTTTTGTTCTAAAAAATAAAAATAGGTGGTAGTGGTGATGTGGGGTGGAAAAAGGGAATCAAATTTCAATAAGACTATATAGGTGAGAAAATGCTTGATACAAACAAAATGAATATATATATATATATATATATATATATATATATATATGAAAATCTATGAAGCACAATGGGTAGAGGGGCAAAAGGATTAGTTTCTAAATTGTACTCTATTGCTTAATGTAACTTACGGATCTATGGAACCTCTTAAAAAGATATGGGAACTAGATACTGGCACATAAATTTCCCCCAAAGATTAGAATAAAATTTGGGATTCACAACCCTTAAAATCTGTTTCCAGTTTTCTCAGAGTAAACACCTTAAAATTGTTACACAGATGGCATCACACTCCTTTCCAAATGTCAAAAATGTTTTCTTCTGTATCACTTAACGGTTGGAGAGGTTGCGATAAACTTGGCACATGTTATCATTTATAGTGGGAATTGGTACAAGATTTTTGGAACATAAATTTGATAGAAATGATAAACATTACTAAAGAAATTGTTGTTTGCTATCCGAAATTAATATTACTGAGTATTTTTTATGATAACAATGTAAATATATTGTCAAAAGAATTGGTCTTATATATCATCTTGGGAGCATGAATAGTAATTGTAACTTAATGGAAAACAACCCCAAATCTTAACACTGGACACTTTGTACTGATCACTCTGGAATATAGCTATAATGGAGAAAATCATGCAGAATCTGAGGTTTTGACAAAGACTAGAACCTCAAGAAACATTTTATATGATTTGGCATTCCTTTATGACATATATAGTACAATGGAACCATCATTTTAAATACAATCCTTGTCACAAGCCAGCAAATCTGGAATTATACTTGATCTGATAAAGTTGATAGTCTTTACCCAGACTTTATTATTTTAACTCATGTACAACTACTCATTCTATTTTATAGTTTAATTTTCATCTTCACCTTCCAGTTAAATAAAAAACTTTACACTGAAACTTTACTTTACTCTGAGCCAAAATTCCACCAACATATGTAATCTATAAAGTTGTGGCCATTTTAAATCCAAATTGTTGTCTGTTTCAGTTTGTTCTATCACACCTCACTTTAGTCACTGCCTAGGGGAGGGTGGCACTGCGACTGGGACCACAACTCCCAGCACACATCAAATCCCAAACATATTTTATTTTATTTATTCAAGATTTGTGTGTGTGCGCGCACACACGCGCACACACGTACAAACATACTGTGTGTGTGTGTAAACCAAAGCTCAGTGGTGTTGAACAGATAATTGAAAAAATAAGATTAGCAGACAATAAATGAAATACTAAACATCCCTCAGAAGTAATGAATCCCACTATCATGTTTATCTCAAAGTTCATTTTAGTAGGGTTACCATATTTCAAAAACTGGTTGGCAAAGATTTTGAGCTTCTCCTTTTTTGTCAAAGTGGTTGAGCTTTTTTGGCAAAACTGCCCCCCCCATGACAACCTCGAGCTATTATTAAGGAAAATCAGCAAAAACAACACTGCTGACATAGGTTGCCATACGTCTGGATTTTCCCAGACATTTTTCCAATTTCTGCCCAGACACTGCTTCCTACTACAGTATTCTGGGTACGTCCAGCGAATTCCAGACGTATGGCAACCCTAATTTTAGGAAAGTTCCTGTCCCAATTCTATTGCCATTGCTATTAAGAAAATCAATAACATATCTAGGCAGTAGGATGGTGAAATACAGGATGCTCCCTTCCCACCCACCCCAAATCTTTTGAAAGCTTTTCAACTTACTGCCTCAGTCATGTCTGGAACACTGGAACTGTTTCCGTACAGATTGGTGGGAGAGTCCATGTTATCCACACTATCGTTACAGTGGTCAGAGCTGTGAGCATCGGAAACCATACTGACCTGGAGTGTAGCTCCAACCAATGTTCCAAGACCTTCAAATCCCATTCCTAAAGTAGGGGGGAAAGCCCACTTCTTTTTAAACCTGAAATGGTGGAACAGCTGCCAACAAGGCTCAGAAATAACTGAGAACTCCCCTGTTGTGATGTCAAAAGATTTTTGTGACCCCCCGCCACAAATATTGCCTTTTACATAAAGAAATAAAACTGCCCCCAGCTATTCTTGCTTGGTGACACCCACTAGGGGCTAGGAGGGTTGACAATGTGTCAATGTGACTCTTAGCTCAAAAAAGAAGCAGCTACCCACCCCTCCCTTAAAGATTATGAGCTCCTATAGACAAGAACAGACTTTCTGGAGTCATCTGTCTTGCAATATACAGTGGTGCCCCGCAAGACGAATGCCTCGCAAGACGGAAAACCCGCTAGACGAAAGGGTTTTCCATTTTGGAGGTGCTTCGCAAAATGAATTTCCTATGGGCTTGCTTCGCAAGACAAAAATGTCTTGCGAGTTCCTGTGGGGTTTTTTCCCTCCCCCCCTTTCCCCAAGCCGCTAAGCCGCTTATCAGCTGATCCGCTAAGCCCGCTAAGCCGCTAATAACGCTTATCCGCTAAGCCGCTAATGGGCTTGCTTTGCAAGACAAAAAAAACGCAAGACGAAGAGACTCGCGGAACGGATTCTTTTCGTCTTGCGAGGCACCACTGTAGTTCAAACTATGTTACTAGTGGCTACATTGAGCCATGATTCCTCCTCTCCCTCCATCTTCATGCTTCAATTCCTTCCCTGCATCTGAAACAGGGGGGGGAACAAAACTGAAACCAGCTTCAAACCATGACTCCCAGTTCTAATTTGGAGGGCAAGTGTTAAAGGAATTTGCTAATTTGGATATAATAGTAGCAACTGTGGTTTGCCTGAAACATTGAGGCAGGGAGAGAATCAGGGTGTGAAAGGACAGGAAGGAAGGGGATGGGGAATCATGCAATTCTGAGGCTTGCTTACAAAACACCAACCCATAGTTTGGCAACACAAGAGAACTGAGCTTTTCTGTTTTTCAACACTAGTCTCCACCCCTTTGCCACAGCTCCCCCAATATGTTTGGGGGGAAGGGAGTCTCCAGAGCAGCATGCTACATGCAGCATGCTCAGTAAGACTCACGGTATGCCGTTGCTGAATCTCGTTCCTTCTGGTCTGCGCTCAAAAACATGACTAGAGCTGTATATGGTACATGGAATAGCTGTAACGAAAGTACACACACACCAGTTAGGAAAATGCAGTGCTCTTTTCTTGGGGGGCGCAGGGGCATGCATACCCTTAAACATTTTGTGACTCTAAGTTTGGCTTCATTGAGGGGTAGTATTTCAATATGAGTAGGAAAATGAGAGTACCCCTAAACATTTTTTTAAGAGGGGAAAAAAAGCACTGGAAAAATGTATCACTTTAGCATGCTGCTTTTCATCGTAACCAGAAGGCTTGCTATGTAGTTAGGCCCAGTAATCCTGCTCCTTATGAGGCATGCTGTACCTTTCTCCTCCAACCTTCAAATGTGCAATAGCTCAAAAAGGAAGTAAAAAGAGCCTTAGCCATCCTTGGAGGCAGGAGTTTCTTCACTCAACTCCCCGACAATTTTTTTCTGGACCCCAAAGACCTCACTCGTTTTGACGGTTGTGGCTATAGGATAATCAGCCTCATATAACCAAAATTCTTAAGTGTAATTAATGCACGAAAGGGTTAGTGCCAGAATAAGCTGTCCTGCCGGGCTTAGCTAGGTCACATACACCCTACTTTGGCAGAAAGGAAGTCTAGTCTATTGTTCCCTCAGTCTACCATGCGAACTCTGGTGTGTAAAGAGGTCTGAGCTTGGTTCCTACAAAGCCATCTTTGTGTATCTATACAAATTATTTAGGAACTTCCACCACTTTGGAACTAACCTAAGTCTTTACTGCCTGTGTTTTCTGAATGCTGTATGGAAAAGCACATGATTCTGACCTTTGAAGAGTTTGTAAGTAAACCATGTTAACTTACCAACGGATGGTATTTTTCTATTCTAAGGGAAGTGGGAAAATTTGGAAGGAACTGAGAAGGGCATATTTTAAAGGTATAATGGCCTGTATTTCCGTGCTTTACCTTGCTGCATGTTTTGTGATTTTAAATCACACCAAAGAGTACTCTCACCAAAGAGTACTTGCCCCAAACCTGGGTCTGGACATCCAGGAATTCTCCTTTTTATACCTATCTTTTCCTTTCCCAACCAACAGTGGTAAGGTAAATAAATAGGCACAGTGCACTGTGCACAGTCAAGTGCACTGATGGGGAGGTAGATCACCCCCACCCTGGTCATCAAGGGAATCATTTTGTAAGTGGGGACAGAAAGATATACCCCAGATGTTCTGCATGGCTCAGTTGATGCTTTGTGTGGCAGAGTATGGGTTGGCCACACGCTTCAAAAGCATATATCCCCCCCCCTTGCAAAAAAGAGTTGACAAAAGGTGAATGCAGCCCTTAGACCAAAAATGGGTTAGCTACCCCTGTTCTAGAATTTCCTGAAATGCTGCTCTGCAGGAGGCACAGATCCCAGGTGTGTTGACAGAGGTCTCCTAAACACAGGAAAGCTCCACTGCTCATCCTTGATTTAAAACTTTTAATATTTGAAGCAAGCATTTATGGTAAAAAAACGACAACATTACTGTTCAGAAAAATTAAGGGCATTTTCAAATATGAACTAGAAGAATGTTCTGCATTTCTTATGCCTATAATGCTAATAGAAAACCTGCACTAGCTAGAACTAAGTACCCATTCAGATTAAAAATTGGCCTTCCCCTTTCTATCCCAATCAAGCATGCACAAAAATTATGAGATAAATACAGGGGTGCTGTTGGTATATATCCGAAAATGCCCACGCATTGCCTGGCAAAAGGGTATGAGGAAGTTTCTTCTTCTTAATTCTTTTTTGTAAAGATGAATATTTTACCCCTGATGACTTTTCTGTTCCAGCAGATTCCCCCACCCCCCATGAAGGGATCAAAGAAGGAAGCTTCAGGATTGGCAGAAGTGTTAACTACTGAGATTAAAAGGCCCAGAGCAATATCCCAGAGTCCTCTTAGATAGCAGTCAGGCTGTGGCACCCCCTTGTGAAAGTACGTTTCCAAAACCTGAATAGGTTCTATGGAGGCATTAAGGAAATGAGTACAACTGAGCACAAATATGGGTACAGAAAGTATAATAAGCTGTGAGGCATATTTGTACTGTGCGATGAATAGCATTTCGCGAGGGTGGAGTGCACCATCATCCTAAAAGAACAACAAAAAGTCACTCTAATGGAGGGCATTGTTGTTTGTTGACCTATTTCCAAACAGATTTATAGCAAGGCAACTGAGTAAATATCTCAGATGAATAAAGAAACACAAACTCATCTCTTACTTCTAAAAGCCCATTGTTACAGTATAAAGGCATGAGACTTTAACAGAATTTAACAGCTGTACTGAACCTCAGGCATATATGCTTATATGTTAACTAAGAAAGCCAAACAATCACTGGTGGCTCCCAGCAAATATTTCTTTGTCTTTGTGACATATTATTTCATGAATGTTGTCTCACTGATGCAATAGGATCTAGAGTACTGTTTGTATCTTTCCAAGATATGCAAAAAAGCCTTTGCGATGTGGTAGCAGATCTACATTAAAATATGATGTACAGCAGCTTTCATTAACTGGCCTGCTGAAATCCCTCTGTACTTTCTAAATTAATCAAGTTACACTGCAGAGGTGCAGTTCCTCACTTCCTAGCCTATATGACCAAATAGTTGTCTCGTTCTATATTAGAAATAATTGTGATCCGACGGATGCGATGTCCAGAAGCATCTAATTGCAGAGGAAAAGGGTGTCAGTATTGATCAACTTACTGTACTCAATGCCTGGAAAAGGCAGAAGAAAGCCATATACCATACATCTTTTGCTTCTATAACGCTTGGGCAGTACCACAGGAAGAAGTAGGACACAATAAGGAAAGGTGTAGTACCCAGTAACCTGGAATAAAAACAATACGGTGAATAACAAACATATCTATGAACCATTTTGATTGTTAAAAAGCAAAACTAAAAAGGGAATAAAATCTGTTCAAATTCAATACTGTATTGTCTGCACCATCTCACTTGTCTAATTTTTTTAATATTCTCTATGGGCACGGTTATTATTATTTCTTTACATATATTTTATACAGCATCTAACAAATTTAGTGGCTTAATAAACAATATGATTATTTTTACTACTACCTCACTCTGCTTAAGACACAGGAAGGGCTCACTATTGCTCTATTATCTATTAATGTAGACGGACAGCCGTATAAGAGACGAAAGCCTCTCTATCACTGTCACCTAAATACAGTCCCTCTTTAGTCATCCCTGTGTTTTACGATGCTGGAAGCGATTCAGCTGTCATTTATTTAAATGGCAATGACTCCGAGGAAACACAGACCAGCCCTTCAATAGTAAACATGGTTCTAAAGGCAACCGGTAAAGTGACACTCAGGGCTGATAAGCTGCATGTCATTCAAGGCTTGTGTAAAGCTGGGAGACAGAATCTAGTATATTCTAGCTTTGTTATGTGCAAGTGATGGGCAGATGCAATTAATTCCGCAGAGTGTGACCTCTAACTACAGCAGAATTCTCCAGTGTACTTGTAAAGCAGCCGCTACACAATGTAATTAGATGACCACCGACACTATTAACAAAACCCTGAAACGAACAGACAACACAGATTAATCCTTTCAGAAGAGTGCTATCTGCACAGTATTTTCTTATACATTACATGAATGGGACTGGGTATGTCAGCTGATGATTTGCAGCAGGGGATTGGTGAGGGGGAGGAAAGAGGTGGAATGCACTAATTCAGTATAATAGCTCTTCCATTCTGTTGTAAGGGATACAAAGGCATTGTTAGAGGCTGGCAAGGAAAGCAGCCATGATGTGGAGCAGGGCACTGAGGTTAGGTCAGGGTGGATCATTAATCCACCACAACTAAGTGTGACAACACAGCATTACTGTATCCCATTCTAGATTTGCTAGCCCAGCAATTCAGAGGGAAGGCCATGTATTTTACAGAAATACATAATTTCCACAGTTCAAGCCATGCTCACGGCAGCTTACATCATGAAAAAATACATAACTACAACGTGACAAAAGTAGCCATCAATAGTAAATACAAAAATAAAAAATACAAAACCAAACTGAACAATTTCCACATAAATCACAGCAAAAGATACCAAAAAAAAAAAAAAAAAGGAGCAAAAACTCCCTCCCCAACAACACCTCAGCTGCCTCAGGCCCTGCCCTCCCAGGTCAGGTGTAAAAAGGCCAGAACTTTGTGGGATGCTCAATTCTCATTTCCAGTAGAAGAGCCAGTCTGCCCAGGTTAAATACCTTAAGGCAAGGGCCAGCATCAAGGATCAGCATGAGTGGCATCTGCTGAGGGCTCACACTCATGCCACACTCATTTTACAAGGCATTGACTGAACTTCCTTGCTTTGATCACATTTCTCGTGCTATTTTTGCAGAGCTTTTTTCCCCAGCTGGAACTCGCTGGAACTCAGTTCCAGCACCTCTCAGGTGGGCGCATAGAAAAATACCACTAGCTATTTGGATGCAAGTTATATTTAGGAATAAGATGCAACATTTATCTGGTGATTTAAAACAAACAACACACAGTGGCGTAGCGTGGGGGGTGCCAGGGGTGCCAGCCGCACCGGGCGCAACTTCTGGGGGGGCGCGCTCGCTGCCTCCGGAGTCGCCGAAGAGCCTCGGGTGCAGGCTGTAGCTGGCAGCGGCTCTCAGCGCTCGCCGCGGTCCCCGCGCGTCAGGGCCATGGAGGGCGTGCCAGGCAGCCCCTCCTCACCGACGGGCAGCGTTCGCCTGCGGGGCTCGGCCAGCGCGCTGGGCTGGCCATGTGGAGTCGCCGAGGAGCCGCCGCCGCCTGCCATGCCGCCCTGGCTGCTTCAACCGCGTCCGACAGCCGGCTCGAGGCTCCTTCCAGCCGGGTCTCCCGACGGGGCGCTGCGGGCGGAGGCTCCGGCACCAAGCGCCACGCCGCCCAGGCTCGGGTCGCTGTCTGGACGCGCGCAGCCCGCCAAACGCGCCATCGGCGGCGCTCTAGTGCCTGCGCGCCAAGACCGCCCACCTGCCCCAACGGGGCCCCCCCACCCGCGCCGGAGGCCGGCCGACGCACTGGCCCCAGAGCCGCCCCCTCCCCGCGCCAGAAAGAAGCCGCGTCGGGACACTAGCCGGGCCGGGGAGGGAGACCGAGAAGGCTGCGCCGCGACGCCCAAAGACGCACGTCTTGGCGTATTAATGACCATGGTTAGGTGTTAGGGGGTGCAAATTACTTGCCTTGCCCCGGGTTAGGGGGCGCAAATTACTTGCCTTGCCCCGGGTGCTGATAACCCACGCTACGCCGCTGACAACACATAAAACAAATAATCCAATATAAGATTATGAAACAACAACAACAACCTACCAATACCAAATCAACACTGATCATGCAAACAGCAGTACTAGTTGGCACTGCTGTCAGAGTGGGTGCCACCAGCTACCCACTGAACCTTATTTGGCAGTAGCATCTGGAACAAGGCCTCAGAGACTAAGTGGAGAGTACAGGGAGGAAGATATCTAAGATGGTGTTCCTTAAATACCAGGTTCCAAGCCATCTAGGGCTCTAAAAGTTCAAAACAGCACCTTGAATTTAGGTTGCAGTTACAACAGAGCTAATAGTGGGAAGGGAAGAATAAGAACATGTTTTTCTTGCCTCTCTCTCAGTTTGTTATTTCACATACCTGAAATGCAAGTGCAGAACTTAGCACATGGTACAGATCTTTCTGGGCTGTATCCCCCAGATTGTTGTTGCAACTTCGTATGTAAAGAAAATTTGCACACAGAAACCTAGCACATCTGGGAATGCTAAAACAGAACCCTTCTCCCTGATTTCCCACCAGTTGCATGTGTGAGAAGTTAAACTCAGGGCGCATACATGCTGCAGGGTAATGTGCATTCAGCGCTAGATGGTAGTGACATTTGCGGATGCTACGCACACAATGCCATCCCCATTTCGTCCCTGTCCCACACTATTTGTCAATCTAGAGTGCAGTCTGCTAGAAGAGCTATAATCCGCTCTGTGTTGAGAATGCACTTCTCAAGTGCTTGGTGCATACATGTGCAGCCTTGCATTACTCCCGTGTTCAACTTCTCCATGAATGAAACAGGCAAAATTGGAAGCGGTATAGTAACTTAGTCGCTTCTGTATATCGATACAATGGAACCTCGTGTTACGTACTGTCCTCCTTGCGAACACTTTGGTAGATGCTCCCGGTTGCAAACTTTGCCCCGGGATGTAAGCGGAAGTCGCGCACCAGTGGTGCGCTGGCAGCAGGAGGAACCATTAGCGAAAGCGCATCTCATGTTAAGAACGGTTTCAGCTCAAGAATGGACCTCCGGAACAAATTAAGTTCGTAACCGGAGGTACCACTGTATACATATCCCCGGCATATCATCATACCGGCTTCCAGGCTTTCAAAAGACTGTGAAAAATACACATATTTTTTAAAAATCTATGGAAACTATAATTGAAGGAAGGGGGATAGAGAACACCATTGTCATATGCTAGTTTGGAAAGATGCCCACCTGTGTACAGTCAACATGGATGGTAGCTGCCACTTTCAGATGATTTTATTGCACAAAGGTGTATACAACGACACACACACTATACGAAAGCATACTGTAATATAGGCTACAAAGAGCTAAATTTAATGATGGCTCTGTTTAGCTCAGCTAAATTATAGACTGGCTGAAACTGGCTTCAACTGATTCAAACCGGTCTGAACCGGTTCCAACTGGTCTAGACCGGTTCAAACCGGCTTCAACTTGTTCAAACCGGTTTAAACCAGTTCCAACCGTTCTAGTCCGGCTGAAACTGGCTTCAACCAGTTTAAACCGGTCTGGACTGGTTCCAACTGGTCTAGACCGGTTCAAACCGGCTTCAACCATTTCCAACCGGTCTAGACCGGTTCCACCCAGCTTGGACCGGTTCAAACAGGCTTCAGCTGGTTCAAACCGGTCTGGGCAAGTTCCACCTGGTTTAGAAAGGATCTAGACTGGCTGAAACCAGCTTCATCTGGCTTCAACCGGTTCCAACCGGTCTAGACCGGTTCCAACCAGCTTGGACCAGTTCAAACTGGCTTCAACCGGTTCCAACCGGTTCCAACCTGCTTGGACAGGTTCAAACCAGCTTCAACCGGCTGCGACTGGTTTGCACCAGATTTAACCAGTCTAGACAGGTTCCAACCAGCTTGGACCAGTTCCAACTGGTAAATATTGGCTGAAACCGGGTTCAACCGGTTCAAACCGGTCTGGACCGGTTCCAACTGGTCTAGACTGGTTCAAACCAGCTTCAACCGGTTCAAACCGGTCTAGACCTGTTGGAACTGGACCGGTTCAAACCGGTTTAGACCGGTTCAAACTGGCTTCAACCGGTTCAAACCTGTCTGAACCGGTTCCAACTGGTCTGAACCGGTTCCAACCAGCTTGGACCAGTTCCAACGGGTCTAGTCCGGCTGAAACTGGCTTCAACCAGTTTAAACTGGTCTGGACTGGCTGAAACGGGCTTCAACCGGTTCCAGCCGGTTTGGGCAAGTTCCACTTGGTTACAACCAGCATAGAAAGATTACAACCAGCATGGACCGGTTCCAACGGATCGAGACTGGATGAAACCAGCTTCAACCGGTTCCAATCGGTTCCAACCGGTCTAGACCGGTTCCAGCCAGCTTGGACCAGTTCCAACCGGTCTAGACTGGCTGAAACCGGCTTCAACTGGTTCAAACCGGCCTGGACCGGTTCCAACCGGTCTAGAATGGTTCAAACCGGTTTCAACCGGTTCAAACCGGTCTGAACTGGTTCTAACAGGTCTAGACTGGTTCAAATCGGCTTCAACCGGTTCAAACCGGTCTGGACTGGTTCCAACCGGTTTAGACCGGTTCAAACCGGCTTCAACCGGTTCAAACCAGTCTGGACTGGCTGAAACCGGCTTCAACTGGTTCCAACGGGTCTGGACCGGTTCCAAGGGGTCTAGTCTGGCTGAAAATGGCTTCAACCAGTTTAAACCTGTCTGGACCGGTTTAAACCAGCTTCAACTGGTTCCAACCAGTCTAGACTGGTTCAAACAGGCTTTAACAGGTTCAAACCAGTTAAGACTGGTTCCAACCAGTCTAGACCTGTTCCAACCAGTTTGGACCAGTTCAAACTGGCTTCAACCGGCTCATCCGGCTCAACCCGGTCTGAACTGGTCTAGACTGGCTGAAACCAGGTTCAACTGGTTCTAATCGGTTTGGACCCATTCCAACCGGTCTAGACCGGTTCAAACCAGCTTCAACCGGTTCAAACCGGCTTCAGGTCTGAACCGGTTCCAACTGGTGCAGACTGGTTCCAACCAGCTTGGACCGGTTCCAACCGGTCTCCACCGGCTAAAACTGGCTTGGACCGGTTCCTACCAGTCTGAACCAGATCCAACCAGCTTGGACCGGTTCCAACCGGTCTAGTCCGGCTGAAACTGGCTTGGACTTGTTCCTACCAGTCTGAACCAGTTCCAACCAGCTTCGACTGGTTCAAACTGGCTTCAACCAGATCAAACCGGCTTCAATCGGTTCCAACTGGTCTAGACCTGTTTGAACCAGCTTGGACCGGTTCAAACCAGCTTCAACCGGTTCCAACCTGCTTGGACACGTTCAAACCGGCCTCAACCCGTTCCGACTGGTTTGCACCAGATTTAACCAGTCTAGACCGGTTCCAACAGGCTTGGACCGGTTCTAACCGGTCTAGACTGGCTGAAACCGGTTCCAACCAGTCTAGACCAGTTCCAACCGGCTTCAACCGGTTCAAACCGGCTTCAACCGGTTCAAACCGGCTTCAACCGGTTCAAACCGGTTCCAACTGGTTTGCGCCAGATTTAACCGGTCTAGACTGGTTCCAACCAGCTTGGACCGGTTCCAACCAGCCTAGACTGGCTGAAACCGGCTTCAACCAGTTCCAACCAGTCTGGACCGGTTCCAACCGGTCTAGACCGGTCTGAACTGGTTCCAACTGATCTAGAGAGGTCTAGTCCGGCTGAAACTGGCTTCAACCAGTTTAAACCGGTCTGGACTGGCTGAAACAGGCTTCAACCGGTTCCAACCGGTCTGGGCAAGTTCCACCTGGTCTAGACCGGTTCCAACCAGCTTGGACCAGTTCCAACCGGTCTAGACTGGCTGAAACAGGTCTGGGCAAGTTCCACCTGGTCTAGACTGGTTCCACTAAGCTTGGCCCAGTTCAAACAGGCTTTAACATGTTCAAACCGGTTAAGACCGATTCCAACCAGTCTAGACCTGGTCCAACCAGCTTGGACCGGTTCCAACCGGACTATACCTGCTTCAACCGGTCCAGACTGGTTTGGACCAGATTCAACCGGTCCCAGCCAGTCTGAACCGGTTCCAACCAGTCTAGACCGGCTCCAAATAGCTTGGACCAGTTCAAACCAGCTTGGACAGGTTCCAACCAGTCTGAACCGGTCTGAACCAGTTCCAACCAGTCTAGACCAGTTCTAACCTGCTTGGACCGGTTCCATCCGATTTAGTCCGGCTGAAACCAGCTTCAACCAGTTTAAACCGGTCTAGTCCAGCTGAAACTGGCTTCAACTGGTTGAAACCGGTTCAAACCGGGGTGGACAGGTTTCAACCAGCTTGGACTGGTTCAAACTGGTCTGAACCAGTTCCAACCGGTCTAGAGAGGTTCCAACCTGCTTGGACCAGTTCCAACCGGTCTAGACCAGATTCAACGGGTCTAGACCCGTTCCAACCAACTTGGGCCGGTTCCAACCGGTCTAGACCGGCTGAAACCGGCTTGGACCGGTCTGGACTGGTTCAAACCAGTCTGGACCAGTTCCAACCAGCTTGGAGCGGTTCAAACCAGCTTCAACCGGTTCCAACCGGTTTGGACCAGATTCAACCAGTCTAGACCGCTTCCAGAAAGACATCTACTTCTGCTTCATTGACTATGCAAAAGCCTTTGACTGTGTCGACCACAGCAAACTATGGCAAGTTCTTAAAGAAATGGGAGTGCCTGATCACCTCATCTGTCTCCTGCGAAATCTCTATGTGGGACAAGAAGCTACAGTTAGAACTGGATATGGAACAACTGATTGGTTCCAAATTGGGAAAGGAGTACGGCAAGGCTGTATATTGTCTCCCTGCTTATTTAACTTATATGCAGAATTCATCATGCGAAAGGCTGGGCTGGATGAATCCCAAGCCGGAATTAAGATTTCCAGAAGAAATATCAACAACCTCAGATATGCAGGTGACACAACCTTGATGGCAGAAAGTGAGGAGGAATTATAGAACCTTTTAATGAGGGTGAAAGAGGAGAGCACAAAATATGGTCTGAAGCTCAACATCAAAAAAACGAAGATCATGGCCACTGGTCCCATCACCTCCTGTCAAATAGAAGGGGAAGAAATGGAGGCAGTGAGAGATTTTACTTTCTTGGGCTCCATGATCACTGCAGATGGTGAGAGCAGTCACAAAATTAAAAGACGCCTGCTTCTTGGGAGAAAAGCAATGACAAACCTAGACAGCATCTTAAAAAGCGGAGACATCACCTTGCCAACAAAGGTCCGTATAGTTAAAGCCATGGTTTTAATACAATTTAATATAATATTTAATACAATTTGATTTTATCCAGCACTAGAAAAGCTTCCTACAAATGTGAAGGTAGTTTACCAGGAAAGGAAGAAATTCCCCCCTTATCCCATTCCAAACCTTGAGTAAGCTAGAAGAGTATCAATGTTGCAGCATCTGTTTCCTGTCAGGGCCTCATATATTTAACATGCACTTGGCTCTGGTGAATTTGTCTAAGCAGAGATAAACTACTGGACACATCTATTTTGGCAAGCCATCACCCTTACCCACAAAGGGTCTCTTGGCCATATATGCTTTGCTCTATGCAAGACAAATGTGGAGGTTTTTGGGTTTAATCTACAAGTCCATTTTCTAACTTATTCTCAGTCTGAAATGTAGAAAGAAAACATTTTTTATTTTTTCCTTCCCTTTCCATTGGCCACAACTGGATAGTTTTGTTTTAAGCTAGCACCTCTTTCTGTCTGCACAAGCTTGTTTAAAATAGCACCTGGAACTAATACAGTTTCCCCAGGGGCAAAAAGAGATGTGCAAGAGTTAGTTTGTTCTGCAAGAGGCTCATAAGAATGAGCATAGCCAACGTAAAAGGTAGACAAATGCCAAACTTCAGCAAGGATAGCAAGTACCTGGCCACCAATTGCTGCTATGCAGTGTACTTTTCCTTTTGCAAATGTGGAAAATGGATAGGTTTTACAATAACATGTTCATAAAAATCAACCGTCTTAGGGATCGGGCATGCATGTAGAATACAAAGGAAAATATGTTATTATAAGCAATCAGCAAAAATCAGCTTACCAAGGCATAAGTAGGCCAATTTTGGTCCGTTTGCTTTTACTAATAAGATAGCCGGCAACAGGGTCTGCGGCTGCCCCCCATGTTTTGCCAATAAAAAGCACCAAAGAAGTATGAAATGGAGTAATCTGAAAAACAAAAAAGGACACCTACCTTAAGAAAGGCGTAACCATTACAAGAATCAGAGAGCACAAAATAACTCTCCAAAAATGTACTTCAATGCATTATATAAAATGAGGGAAGAATTCTATCACTATATTTTGTTGCTAGAGGTTTCATTTGTGCTACTGCTAGTTGGTTTTACTGTATATTTTGGCATCATTCTAGTTGTATGGAAGCTTGATTATATTTTAAGAAAAGTGAGATAGAAGATTAAATAAACATGGACACAACACCACATGCTGGTTGCTACTGAAGGCATCAAATAGATGACTCTCCATCATCAGTGAGGAATAGCAAGCTAGCACTATGCTGATAATGAACAAAATAGCACAGTGATCCATCAACTGTGCTCCATGGACAGCTTTCAGGTGGTCTGTGAAATGGCACCCAAAATAAAGAGGCAAATTTAGGCCTTTCCAGAACAAACAATGACAAATACTTTTAAGCATTACTAGCTAGTGACTGGGCAGTGATAGAGTCATGAATGTTCTGTCACTGAAATTCTGTCAGGCAAGAAGTTACAACTCAAAGTTCTTCTCCACCCCCAATGTACAGCTTCACTTCAAAGAAATTGTGTCACAACCCAGAAGACTTTCAGGAAGTTTTCTACATAATGTATGCAATTACGGTGGTCTTCAAAGGATAGTCTAATCTATTATAATAGCACTGTTAAGAATTACTACTACACAGCATTTGAGGGCTGATGCAAACATTTTCACAGCAGTGCAAGGGGTGTTCCTATAAGGCTGAATTCTGGCTGCATCTGCATCATACCTCAGGTTACGAACGCTGCGGGTTGCACGTTTTTGGTTTGTGGACCACACCGAACCTGGAAGTGCCAGAACGGGTTATTTCTGGGTTTTGGTGCTCGCACATGCACAGAAACGCCAAATTGCATCATGCGCATGCGCAGATGCGGTGCTGCGGGTTGCGAACGCTGCAGGTTGTGAACGTGCCTCCCGCATGGATCATGTTCGTAACCCGAGGTATGACTGTATATGCAGTAATCATGTGGCTCATGCAACTGGGGAAAAAACCCAGGAATAGACTGCAGTTTACATGTCAATCACTCATTTGACCGTTTAATCACAAATTTGTCCAAAGGTTTGAAATGGCATTGGGGGGGTAGAATCAAGCTCTCCTGTGGAGACAGCCGCAACTTCAAATGATTTGAACTTTACATTTTAAACGTTACATCTTAAAATGAACCTTCACCACGTGGCTGTTAGGTGAGCAGTGGTCCATAGAAAGGGTTAAACAAAAATCCACAAAACTGCACACAGGTACGTGAATTATCCAATTCCATATACAAGCTGTGAGACATATTTGTGCAACTGCACTCAGGAGACATGGCTTGGGGGATCCATGCTAGCTGAGCATGCTGAACCAACCCAAAGTCCTAAACAGATTACCGGAGGTTTGGTTTGGGCTGAAGAGAAATGGTATCCTGCGACTGTTCAGGGGGTGGAAGAGAAAGAGACAGGCTGGTTCACCATCACTTTGCTACCTAAATGATTTTGGGGGAGGAAGTGGGGATTTGGCTCCCCCTCTAACAATCAGTATATTGTGGGATGCGAGGCAAATATTTTTCATGCTCTTTTCCTCCCGTTCAACAATTCTTTGGTGGCTCCCACTCATTAGTAAGACTTTTTACTCCTAACGAGTTCAGCAAGTGCTTCCACAAATCTTCCTAACTGGAGACGTGTAAGAGCAAAGAGAGATGTTTACAAGCTCAATTATCTCAATATTATTTTTTTATTTTTTTAATACCACCCTATACTCGCAGTTATCAGGGTGGTTCACAAGATAAAATCACTATATAAAAACACCAAGTACATAATAAAAATTAAAACCACCACCACAACAATCCAATAATCCCCAGCAACACATTTTAAAAGGGTATCGGATGTCAATCAGCCAAAAGTCTGGTTAAAGAGGAACATTTTTACCGGGTGCAAAAAATGTACAGTGAAGGCACCAGCCTAACCTCCCTAGGGAGAACATTCTGCAAATGGGGAGTCACTGCAGAAAAGGCCTCTGCTTGTGTTGCCATCCTCCAGACCTCTCGTGAATACCAAGTTGACACACATGACACCGGCAAGGATGACATTCTCTAACTTGTGCCTGGAGCTTACAAAACTACTTACCATTGCTATATCTAAGAGAAAGATTTGCAGAAAGAAAGAGGTGGCACTGCTAGCAGCCTGGTTTGGAGCACCTCCAATGCCATAGCACAATTTGCTGCACACCGAAAGCTTGTCTTCATTGCTGAGCTGAAAAGGTGAAAAGACAGGCCAAGATCAAGTACAGAAAGAGTGGCGATCAAATTTCAAAAAGTTATGAATAGATTCCAACCGCTTGCTTGCTCTCTCTCTCTCAACAGAATGTATCTGCTCACCTGAAAAATAATTGACAGAGAAACAATAGGTCTGAATCACTTTTAATCAGGAGCCCACAAATATGGTTGCCATGGCGATCAACTGTGCACTGCAGCTCCTAGCCATAAGAAGGAATTCGTCTGCCCTTTTTTGTTTGTAAAGAAAATGTTTAAAATAAATTTGCCAGACCAGACTCTCCTACTGTCACTAATCTCGCCACACCCGTTTCTGTGCCACCCCTTGCTGAACAGAAGCAGCACTGTTTTCAAACAGGGTTTTTTTAAAAAATAATAATGGAAATAGTGGCAATTGCAAACCCTAATGCATATATTTAGTTTGTGTATTTTTGAAACATTGTTAACAAGGAACTATACATAGACGGGGTTATTTTGAGCTACTGATTTCAAAATCTGCCAGTCCCATGTTGTTGCTGTTTCATTATCAGAAAGGACCAGGATTGAACCAGCAGAAGTTTGAAAAGAATGAAAAGGAACTACAAAACATGGGACTCAGAGATAAAGCTACAGGCTGGCCTAATCAATGAGAAATGAGCACTGGAAATTTTGACAAACTCTCTGAAATTATCTTGTGAGCATTAGTCGGTTTCATGCTTTCCAGCCTTCTAAAATCCAACCATTTTCCATTCTCTTTGTATGTACTGTACTTGTTGGAATCCACAGAATTTCCAGTGTTCCATTCCTTCCTCGTCTTTATTTATCTATTTCATTGTTCTAAGGAACAAACTGGCTTATTGATGGATTAACTAAGTGGTTCTCAAACTTTTTTCTCTGGGCCACCCTTTCAGAATAAAAATTTGCTTGCAGTTTTTTTATTGATAAGAAATAAATTGGGAAACAACTAGGAATGTCCTCAGTATCACATGATGCTCTTGATGTATTCAGTAATACTGCATTGCACACAACACTCCTAGAATTGTACTATTTCAGGGACAATGCTTTTCCAGGTACAGTGGTACCTCGCAAGACGAATGCCTCGTAAGATGAAAAACACGCAAGATGAAAGAGTTTTCCGTTTTTTGAGTCGTTCCGCAAGACGAATTTCCCTATGGTCTTGCGAGTTCTTGCGAGTTTGTTTCCTTTTTCTTAAAGCCGCTAATAGCCGCTAATAGCCGCTAAGCCGCTAATAGCCGTGCTTCGCAAGACGAAAAAACCACAAGACGAAGAGACTCGCGGAACGGATTAATTTCGTCTTGCGAGGCACCACTGTACTAGACCTAGCATTCAGTGCTGCTAAATAAATATTGAAGCACACCTGATGTACCCAGCTCCTTCCGTCTCTGAACAGTGAAAACAGGAGGGAGTAATAGGCAACAGGACACAGTGGGAAGGACCATTGGTGGTGTGGAGAAAACATACTAGCCAAGAGGAATGTTGTCGGGGGAGGAGAAATAATTGTATCTGAGTTAGTTTTACTGTTGTACCTTGGATTTCAAATGCCTTGGCTCCCGAACAAATCGGCTCCCGCACGATCGAAACCCAGAAGTGAGTATTCTGGTTTTCGAAGGATTTTCGGAAGCTGAAAGTCCGGCACGGCTTCCGTGGCTTCCAATTGGCTGCTGAATGTTTCTGCAGCCAATTGGAAGCCGTGCCTTGGTTTTCGAACAGTTCTGGAAGTCAAATGGACTCCCAGAACGCATTCTGTTCAAGAACCAAGGTACAACTGTAATTTACTTTAAGGATTATTTTGAATTAAAAGGTGGGGTAAAGTTAATAAATAAACAAATAAATATTTTTTTTTGCAAGAAAACAATTGAATACAATATCTTTTGAAAAAATTGTACATTTTGCAAGGAGTGATGCTTTTTATATTAAGTTGTTTGCTCAATATTCGCTTCATTTGGAAGTAACCAGAGCATATTTTAGGCTGCAGTCTGATGCACATTTATCTGTCCCAATAAACTCAGTGAGGCTTATTCTGAGTAAAATGTACAGGATCGCATTGTAAGGAAAGTGCAGGTTTTGTACTGCAAGACTTTTTCTTCACATTCTCTCACCTACTCATTGAATGAAAGCAAGACATTTAAAAGCCACTCACTCTCCTTGCCCCACATTCTTCTTCTTCTTTTTCTTCTTCCTCACCTTTACTTTTCTCTAAGTTTGCAGGGGTTTGGATTATGGGTGTGTGATGGTTTATCACAGAAGAATGGGCAATTCTGTAGATGCATATTGTTTGTATTGCAATGTTAAACCAAAAAATCAAATAAGGTTTACATTTTTAAAACAGGCACCTATCTATAATATTTTGCGATAAATTTAATTTACAGAATGCAGTGTTTTAAATTCAACTGGAGTTTCACGCCGTGTGATCTTTTTGTTTTCTTCATTCTTATTCTTAAAACTTCTCTCTATACTCAGAAAAACCTTACGCAGCCTTCACAATAGGTTAGGTACCACTTCATAAATCAGTTGGTTCACATTGATGGTAAAAAAAGGCTTCCCCACTCCTGCTCTTTCCTTACACATTTTGAGTGAGAAGAAAAACTATATTATTATTATTACCCTTTATCCATAAATGTCAGAGTAGTTCAGAGCATTTTGAATACCGATCAAGAAAGTCAATAGCTTCCGCTGGCTTAATTTAACCTTGAAGTTGTGATCTTCAGAATGACATGTGAAGCTATGTTTTTGTGAAGAAAGAGATGTGGGAAATTTATTATTATTATTATTATTATTATTATTATTATTATTATTATTAACCTTCATCCGTAGATGTCAGAGCGGTTCAGAGCATTTTGAATACCCAGCAAGAAAGTCAATTACTTCTTCTGGCTTAATTTAACCTTGAAGTTGTGATCTTCAGAATGACATGTGAAGCTATGTTTTTGTGAAGAAAGAGATGTGGGAAATTTATTATTATTATTATTATTATTATTATTATTATTATTATTATTATTAACCTTCATCCATAGATGTCAGAGCGGTTCAGAGCATTTTGAATACCCAGCAAGAAAGTCAATTACTTCTTCTGGCTTAATTTAAGCTTGAGGTCGCGATCTTCAGAATGACACATGAAGCTACATTTTTCTGAAGAAAGAGATGCGGGGAATTACTATTACTGTATTATTATTATTATTATTATTAGGCCCGCCTTTATCCCTGACGGGACTCCAGGCGGCTTACGGGTTAAACAAAAACAAGTCTTGCCCCCGGGTTAAATTAAGTAAAAGCACGATGGAAGAGGACTGGAAGAAGTTTAAAGTTTATCTACAAAAATATTGTAAAATTTATGAATGTTGAAGGCTCTGAAAATGAAATGAAGGGGTTCTAGCGGCTAAGACAAATAAGACTGAAAAGGGAGGGACAAAGGTTTAAAATGAATAATGAACGATCTTGCTGAACAAACTTTTAAAGTAGAATACAAGAAGGGAAGGCGGGTGGAAGTAAAGAGAATAAGGTTTTGAAAGTTATTAATATAAAAAAGTGTTCTTTTTATGCTATTTTTATGCTATTTTTTGTTGTTGTTGTTTATTTGTTTGGATGTTTGTTGTTTGTTTTTTCTGATTTCTGTTTATTTTTGTTGATGTTAACTTTTTGAAAAACTCTAATAAAATATTATTATAAAAAAAAAAAATAATTAAGTAAAAGCCCTTGATGGCGAGACTTCGCGGTGTTCCCTGCCTCGACGTGGTGTTTTTTCCCCCGAGGGACGGACGAAAGCGCAGGCAGCTCTCCCCTCGGGGCGTCCCGGCCAGGCGAGGGAGCCGGGACGCCGCTCCGGGTGGAAGAAGGGAACTTTCTGGACTCACCTGTTCGTCGCAAGCTCCCTCCAACCTCGGCTCGGGCAGCAGCGCGCCGCTAGTTCTCGCGCCGGCCATGGCAACGGCAGCCCTTCGACAGCGGAGCCCCGCGGCCGCTGGTTCGGCCAGGGGCGGGGCCGCCCGCCCGCCCGCCCGGCGCTCTAGCCTCCCTTCGCCCGGGCGGGCAGGGAGAGAAGGGGCCCACCGGGTGGCCCCTCGCCGCTCAGCATCGACCCAGCGGCGGCGGCCCTGGCCAAGTTGGCTTCTCCGCGGCCCACGAGGCGCGCGTCCCTTTCCCGCCCCCTCAAAAAAAAAAAAAGCCTCTGTGTAACTCAGTCCGCAACCCCTAAGGGCTCCCTGCCTCCGTGAACCGCCCTGAGACTTCCGGGGTATAGGGTGGTATATAAGTTCAATAAATAAATATGAAACCCATTGAATGCTGTGGGCAGTGGCGTAGCGTGGGTTCTTGGCACCCGGGGCAAGGCAAGTAATTTGCGCCCCCTAACCCGTGGATTTTAGCACTCAAGTCTCTTCCGCCCCCCCAGATGTTGCGCCAGGTGCAGCAGGCCCCCCTGCACCCCCCACGATACGCCACTGCTCCCACCACAAGTCTTCAGGACAACCATCCGAAGGCTGGCGCGGGGAGAAGGTCTCTCCACCCCACCGCCAGGCTTCGGAGGGGGCGGAGAGCCCTCCTCCCGCCGTCAGGCTTTGGAGCATCCTTCCGAAGCCTGGCGGTGGGAGGAGGTCTCTCTGCCCCACCGCCAGGCTTCGGAGGAGGTCCGAGGACAGTGGGGAAGACGCGCTGCGCTTCCCCGCTGTCCCGGAGATTTCCCTATGGACTTTTGTCTTGCGAAGGGCCGGCCAAACGCGCGCCCCCCCCCAATGTTGCGCCCGGTGCGGGCGGCACCCCTGGCACCCCCCACGCTACGCCACTGAACCCATTGAATCCTGTGGGGCTCGCTTCCACGCCCAACGTCCGAATGGAGTTTAGACGCCTCTGCGTGTTTTCTACACGGATGAACGGCCTCAACTCGGTTCCTCTGGTGTGGACTTGGGTCCCATCCGTTGGATTCCTTTATTTTCTTGTATATAATTTTATTAAGTTTTCCGTTTTACAGTTTAAAATACTCATTTGACATCCTTGAAATATCAGTGGTTTCCCTTCTTCTCTTTCCATGGTTCATTTTAACATATCATAAATCCCAGCGTGTTTTACAAAAACTATGCCATTATTGCATCCATCAAAACTTGTTTACACTGTTGAATTTATCTTAATGCTGCCAGCGTTTTCAGCTGCCAACACAATTTATTTCCCACATATTCAATAAACGTTTTCCAGTCTTCTTTAAAAGCGTTTTCTTTGTGTTCTCTTATTCTGTATGTTAAGTCTGCAAGTTGTGTCTATTCTGTCAACTTAAATTGCCATTCTTCAGTTGGGACCTCGCTCGCTTTCCACCCGTTGGCTTCCTTTAAACCTTTTCTCTCTCAAACAATTCTGAACTACAAGGGCCCACATTTATAGTGATGTGTATAAAACCTCTGAGCTTTGTTTACAACAGAAACTTAAGGAGCCTGAGCATGGCGTTCAAACAGGATTGCTGGCAAAAGATGCACAGAGGCCAATCTTTCTGGGCTAAACTGGGTATTTACACCTCCTATCCTCCAAGGCATCTCCTATCCTCCAAGGCAAGGCATCTTCCAGGGTTACATCTCTCCTCTCATTTTGTCCTCACAACAAGCCTGCAAAGTAGCCTAGTCCGAAAGGACAAAGTCTTCAGATCATCCAATAAGCTTCATGGCTGAGGTCAGAGGGTTTTGGACATGGGCCTGTGCTGTCTCGCTCCAGCAATCTCATAAACGCTATATACCAGGGATGCCAAGTTTTTGCATTGGAAAAGATTCAGCCCATTATTTATAGCGCTGTGCTGTTAAGTTACCGTCAGAAACCCCTGAACCTCCCCAGCAGCACCTATCAGATTTTACCACGGCAAAAAAGACTGATACTGATGGACTGGAAGAATAAAAATGGGGTTCCCTTGTACGAATGAACTGAAGATTTACACAAACTCCCAACATATGAACGACTTGCATATAAATGCAGACTTGCCATGGACAAATTCAACAACATTTGGAATCCATTCTTACAAATACTGTATTAAGATCTTGTTAAGTACAGTAACAATTGTAAAGTATAGAGTTTGGGGTGTCCCCCCCTTTACTTTCCCTTCTACACGGGTGCTCTTTCTCTCTCTTTTATTTACATCTCACCATGTTTAGTGCACATATAATTATGTACTTTTAACTTTCAATAAAGATGTCTGGTAATTTTTTATTTTGTTTAAAGACGTATCAAATTTTAAGCCATGTGTGAATTACAAGGACAAAATATAGCCAAAGACAATTCAGGCTTGAAACAGTGCTTTTAATAATATTCATTCCAACCCCCATTCAAAAAACAACCACCCAACAACTTTTATAAATACAAATAGTTCTACAAATAGCCCCCTATTAATATTGTGCCTCATCTTTCCAGTTCGGTACTGTGCTGGAAATATGTTTCAAAGTAAAATCTTCGTATTGTGCTTAAAATCATAACAAATGAAGAGTTTAAACTGCATCCAGTCCAAAAATTGCAGCTGCGACCTAAGCACATACCAGCTCCTTTTGAGAAGAAGCTTGCTTTGGTGATGGCATGCATAGTGATTGCGCTGTGTATCCTGCGTCTGTAGAATCCCATTTTCCAGACTTCAACTCTCTGGATGCCACAGTTCTCTGGCTGCAAGCCTCTAACACACTGGGAGCAAGTCCCGTTGAACTCATTGAACTTACTTTGGAAACAACATGTATGAGAGAGCACTGCACATTGCTATTTCTATGGTGAGCTGAACAAATGGGTCTGTAAACGGGTTTGGGCTAACCCTGGTTGACACAGCTAACCACAGTTGCCTCCAAAATTGGAAGGTGGTAGGAGAGTAATGCCTGCAGGATTGTGTTTGCCTGCTTTTCAGCTCAGCAAGTTAAAGCAATCCTTATGTCTCCTACCACTTTTTAAGAACTGTAACAGGAAGGTTATTGCCTATGCTAAGTCATTTTCCAGCAATTTTAAGAAATGCACTAATTAATTTGCTTTATCATCTAAAATTGAACGCCCAGCTTCTTGAAACAACACTGCTCATCCCTTATTACCAGGCCATTTTGACTTTGCTGCATATTATGATATTAAGGCACTAAGTTCAAACAAGTATTATTATACTGGAACACTATGAAACAGATACTGTACGTGTAATTTTCAACATACTGTGTCCTACAGTTCAACGCATAGCTACGTAAAGGTATGCATATTAATTAATGTCGACAATTTGGTATCAATACATAACTTTTTTCAGGGGGAAATACCATTTAGTTCTTTTAATACTTCAAAAAAACAAATCCTTCTCGCATGAAGAATAAACAATATTAGCAGGCACTTGCTTTCTTAGGATCTACGGTAAACAAGACACAACAATCAGTTGCTTTGAGAAATATATACAGCATTCCATGTAGCAAAGATCAGAGAACACTATCCAGATTTTCTAATCACTAAAGCAATTAGTAGATTGGATAATTCTATATATTGTTCCATGCTTCACTAACAAAATATGCTGTTTCTATGAACAGTACAAGTGCATCATAGTAAACATACAAGAAGATTGAATATATAACTTTGTGAATGTGTGTTTTTATGTGTATATATACACACACACACAAACATACATACTATATATCAGGAGGGCCCATAAACACACTTGCAAACATCCTGGGCATCACACACTCTGCAACTTATACTATTGGCTACAATAGAATACTTCTTTCAAGCCTAATTTCAATGGGAGAGGGTAAGGGGAGAAGAACTGAAGGGCTCCATGGGTACTTGTCTACCCACCTCACCGGCAAATATAAATGTGTACACACACATGTCAGCATTATTTTTTTTTAGTGGTTTCGTGCAAATTTGGGTGAGCTTTTGTAACGAAAAACGAATGTCTCTGCGTGTATAAGGGCTGCTTAACACAAGATGAAATATTCCACATGGAAAAAGGAAAGTGTGAAAGTCTTGTGCAAGGTTCCATCAGATATAATGAACAGACATGTCTATTTTACTGAGAGAGTGTACAGATTGGAAGTCCCCATTAACGCACTCCAGTAAAACACATTTCCATTTTTATACAAAGAAGGTAACTGAGAAACTGTCAGAAATGCGATTTCTCCTATTCGTTCTTTGATTTTTTTTCAAAAGTGCAGCCAAATACAGTCAATACCGTTTAAAAGAAAATAAGGACTTTCAAAGAGAGATTTCTCTTAAGAGATGGTGTTGACAATAACACTTAATGTCCATTAGTTACGGCTCTGTTATGTTTAATCTTTATAAAATATATATATAGAAAAAACATTATTGGGGTATGTGTTTAAATAAATAAATAAATAAAAACCAGTTTAATATTCCAAGAGGCTTTCAAACCTGAAGGCAATATAAATCTACATTCATGGCATTTAGAGCATTCCAGTTTAGCTTTCCTGAAATGAGCTAAAAATTTAAGTACTCATCTCCCTGTACAAACTCCATGTTGGCTATGGTAATCAGATCAAACCCTGTTCTATTTCCTTATTACAGAAAAAATGACTAAGAGCAGTGTTTAGTTAGCTGAATAATCTGGAATGACTCACCTAGTGAAGTCAGAAAATGTGCATTCCTGATAATGTTCTGGTTTTAGTAAAAATGGTATACAAATATCTCAAATAATATTATAATACCATAATAATAATAATAATACCACCATTTAAATGCTCCAGATATTTGGAGTCGGGGAAGGGAGATCCTTTGAGGCTAAGGCATGGTTAAATTACAGAGTGACCTTGTGAATGCATCCTGAAGTTTGGAGTACTAAACTGCAGTATCAGGTGAAAATTAAAACATCTCTTCTTGCATGCACAACAGAACTTCTCCTGCCTTTACTACCCCTCTATCCGCCACCAACATCTGCTGCGAAACCTCTTTCACACAGCTGGATTCAGCAGAACATGAATAACTTCTGCATGGGACAATTACACAGGTCATTCTCCTCACTCTTATTTAGAGTTTTTATAAGCCACTGGGAAAGACACCTGCAATTGGCCCTTGCATACGTTGCCATTGTGATGTGGAGTCTGGCTACATCACTTTCGAAATGCATGAATCTGTTCTGAGCTATGGCTTAACAAATCTGCACTCTTTTTCTCCAGCAAACAGAGGACTTCCCTGTCAATTCCTCTGCTCAGTGGTACCAGCGTGAGGCAGTTGACTACTGCACTAGCTCCTACTCTTGGGTCATCATGCAGAAGCCATTTTTGACCAAGCCCAGTATTCAGGATGACACCGCAGCTGTAAGAAAACTTCCACTGCAGCTGAGAACAAATCATCAACCCAACAGTAAAACAGTAACATCAGCAATAACAGGTGAAAAATACAATACAGTATATAGGCCTTCATGGATCTAAAACAGAGTTGCATGGAGAACAAAAAAATAAAATAACTGTACCCTTCAGTATGTCTGAAGAACCCTTTGACAGGTGGACTGCCCCACCAAGAATGGCAACTCACAGATAAGGCTGTTTCCCATCCTCCAGTAGTATCTGTTTGCGACAGTCTTAAGAACCAAGATGCAGATAAGCAGCGCCCCCAAAATGCGATTGCCACCTGTTTCTGACAAACATTCCTATAACTAGAAGATGAGAACTAACGTCCTCGTTGTTCAGTGCCCTTCCTGCCACAGAGTGGGATGGGGATAAAAGCTGCTATTTTTGGAAATCAGGCAAATTCATCTTATAAAGATACATAAGCCTAAAAACCCCGAAAACACCTTAAAACTCTCCTCTGCTTCCTGCATACGTCTGGTTGTATCTGCACTGTGGGCAGGCAGGTGAGGAGGAGGAAGAAGAAGAAGAAGAAGAAGAAGAGGAGGAGGAGGAGGAGGAGTTTGGATTTGATATCCCGCTTTATCACTACCCGAAGGAGTCTCAAAGCGGCTAACATTCTCCCTTCCCCTTCCTCCCCCACAACAAACACTCTGTGAGGTGAGTGGGGCTGAGAGACTTCAAAGAAGTGTGACTGGCCCAAAGTCACCCAGCAGCTGCATGTGGAGGAGCGGAGACGCAAACCCGGTTCCCCAGATTACGAGTCTATCGCTCTTAACCACTACACCACATTGGCTCTGGTGAGAC
Organism: Podarcis vaucheri; assembly: GCF_965113315.1. NCBI lineage: Eukaryota > Metazoa > Chordata > Lepidosauria > Squamata > Lacertidae > Podarcis > Podarcis vaucheri. Next base: position 104,149,361 of record NC_138761.1, read on the forward strand.
GCCATGGCTTGACTAAGACTAACATGGCTCTTTGTTTCCCAGACCTGACTTCTTCAATGACCATTCCACCGGGTCATGAAGCAGCTGTGAAGAATTAATACCTGAATTTCTCTCTATCTCCTTACCATAGGGCAGAGGTTTTCAACCTTTCTGAGTCCGCGGCTCCCTTGACCAACTACATTCTTTCTGCGGCACCCCGTGGGGCTCAGGAGCCCAGTTAGGTCACCCCTTGCCTGCAGAGCTGCCAGCCTCTCGCCCTTTTTCGAACACCTTCCCTTGTGGAGGGTTCCCTCAGCCTCCTCTCCTCTCCCCTCTCCCCTTGGGAGTCCTCTGGGCAGCGGCTGCTGTCGCCCCTGGTCTCTGAGCTGCCCCCCCGCCCCAAAGAGAGGTGCCTCTTCACACTGACCCATGGGACTTGTTTGTCTCCCTTGCTTGCTTACTCCGAGGCCACTTCAGCTCCTGGCAACCAGCACCCCCTGGACCTGCCCCAGAGGCAACATTTGCCTGGGGAGTTTGTAGCCAGGGCTGCTGCAACAAACAGCTGTGCAAGACTTTGGGTGGCAGAGATGCGAGAGGGCATAAAAGCAGGGAGGGAAGAAAAGAGAGACAGAGGCCATTGTTGCCTGCAGCACCCCTGACTATCATTCAAGGTAATTAATTAAATATAATAATAATAATAATAATAATAATAATAATAATAATAATAATAATAATGTTCCCTCCAGAGGAGGGGTGTAATCCAGCAACACCTGCATTCTAACTCTTAAAAAGCAACATGCTCAGATAAGCCCATGCCAAATACATCTGATGGTTTTAAGACAAGCTTCAAGGTGAAAACATGTTCCTTTTATTCAGTGAGACTATTCAGTTGTGACACGGTACAATCTCACAATGAGAACGTACCATTTCATAATGCATGTGTGATTAGTTGTGGGAAAGTGCCCACAAAACTTCCTGACCTGTGGCAAACTTACAGCTAAACTTTTGCATTAATACTTCTCAAGACAATTGGTTGTTCATCTCATATACATACTTCCATCTCACTAACTAAAACTACTATCCCAAGCACATGAGTGCAGAAGTTCTATTGATATCAGTGGAGTTCAGTTTCAAATAAATTTTTCAAGACTGAGCATAATGTATGGATCTAATGGCACAATACGAGATTAAGGCTGCAGTCCTACACTCACGTAAGTGTAAGCCCTGCAGAAGTTTTACTTCTGAGTAGAGATGTATAGGATCGCATTGTAAGACATGAATCGGCAGATATGTTTTCAAGGAAGGTAGCAACTACTTCAAAATTTAGAAACTACTGCCTCAGATGTTAAAATTAGTTTTAGCTTTAAATGTTAATATTAGCCTCCCATAAATTTTGCACTGTGGCACTGAGGAAACAATAAAGCATATTGGGCTATAGCAGAAAGCAAGAATAGTATCAACCGGCAGTATCTTTGAAAAGCAAGGTGCATTTTTTTTCCAGTTTGTAACTAAAAGTGCGAACAAAAGCCTAGGCGTTTCTCTAGAATGCCCCTTTGCAAGACTATCACAGCTATCTAGCTGACAAAACACACAGCTTAAGATGGCTGGCCTGGTGAATTATTGCCCGTTCTATTCTAGTTAGGTTGATAAATAGAAAAAGAGAGAATGCACTGGAGTCAGTACAGCACATGCTATATGACTTTTCCAACAAGCGCTGCAGATGTTATACACCACACCACAAATATTGCTATTGATTTCTTTTGGGGGTTACATACACCTCCTGAGCTTTGGTAAAACCAACCCAGCCGAGCAATTGTTTGGTGGGTACCATCTGCTTCTTCTCCAAGACTCCACCGCTAATGTATCTTAGGCAATCTTCAGAAAGGATGCTAGGACAAACTCTGAAAAGGCTCGCCATTTTTTTTAAGTCTCTGAACAACAACAGCATTTTTTAAATTAGCCTCCTCTAAGGTGAGAGATTCGTTCAGCAGCTCGTGAAAAGGAAGCGATGTGGTCAGCGTGAAAGGACTTCTTCCTTGATGTCCTTGGTAATTTGCTATGAAGTCTCTGACGTGCCATATTCTAGGAAGAAAAGCAAATATATATATTTTTAAGTCTGTGGGTGGTATTCAACGAAGTTCTACTCATCGAGTCGACATATTAAAATTAATGACCGTGAATAAGTTAGGTCTGTAAATTTCAACAGGTCTACAATGGTAAAAACCAAGCTGTATACCACCGTTATTTTGAATCATTTAGGGTACAAATACAGTAAGGAAAGGGTGGTTCAGGGAAACAAGTTTTTGACAGAAAATTTACATTGCCCAGTGAGCAAACTCAGAATCTGGTTTGTGTCAACTCAGCCTCCTTCACTGCTAGGTTAAGTGCGCAAAACATTTATGAGAATAAATTCATTAAACATTTGCCAGTTGGTTCAACTGAAGAGAGAAGCTCTGATCTTTGGCAATTCTCATAAACTATCCAAACTGGTATGTAAACAGCTTAGAGATTTCTTCTTTCTTCTTCTTCTTCTTCTTCTTCTTCTTCTTCTTCTTCTTCACTTTATAAATTTTGTAAAATAAATAAATAAATAATCCAAATGAACTAAGCTGCATACTGATGGATTTTACTGTAGAACTGTTAGTGTCGCTCTTTGAGAATATGCCCAACCATTAATAGCAAGAAGGATAATCCTTTATCACACTCAAATCTATAGATTACCCTTCCCATATAAACAAAATTTTGCCACTGCTTTATGCACAATAATCCAATAGGAAATGTAATAACGTGTTTAACCTAAAGTAGACAAAGTGCTTTTCTTCAGAGCCTCTTCAAACTTTCAAATAGGCTGATCCTACGCATGTTTATTCAGAAATCATTCCCAGTAGGTTCAACAGGACTCTCTACGTATGCATGCACAGGACTTCATACCAAAGTAACTAAACTAAACCTGAGAAATAATAGGAACAGGAGACAAGGGGAATGTTTTGTTCTGTCTGCAAGTAGAGAAGATAATTCTGCCAACCAGAATTTTCATTGTTAATAAACATATGTCTTCTGGTACAAAGCATGCTTGCAATCAGGGATATCTGTTCATATAGTACCCCCTTCATTACCCTGCTATACTGGTAAGATGACAATAGAGGGTGTGATCTGAACAAAATGATGAAATGATGATGGCAAGGCAAAGCACTGTTAGTCCTTATGTGAAACTATGTAAAAACAAGTTCTTGGTGTTATGAAACCAAGAAAGCAGGGTTTGCAACACTGGATATAACCAGAACATTGAAAAATATATGAGTCTAAGCTGTCACAAATCCAAAGACTTTGTGCTAACTGGCCAGTGCAAAACATAACAAAACAAAACAAAAACAATACTACAAATTTTCATTTTGAAAATGATCATGGTATTAAGTCAAATCTAAATGTCTGGTCTTGATGACTTCATTCTGAAAACCCAGATAGGTCTGAGATTCTTTCTCTTCCTCTGTAAGCCTATATGAACATTTACCTGGGAGTCCTGTTGAACTCAACAGAGTATAATTCTAAATAGACTTGTACAGGATTGCATTGCACTTGTAAGGGTGTGCGTTAATACGATCAGTTCTTACCTATGAGAAATATTAAAGTTTTGTACTATCCTTGTTCCATCTGCTAGCCAGATCTGGATACTAGTAATGGGTTCTGAATGATTTAATACCACTGTTGGTTTTCTCTTTTCAATTTCTTCTACATCTCTTTTTACTTTAGAAATTATTCTTGGTGTGGCACTGCAAAGTAAAAGAAAACAACATGAACTCAAACAAGGTAATATCACCTCTCCAAGAAGGGTCAGGCCACACACTGGCTAGTCTTATTTTCTGATGACTTCAAAATGCTTCTAAAGGCTAGATAGCTTTAATCCCGTCAACAACAAATAGATTAAACAACAGCATTTTCACTACATTCTTAAAGGATGTTTAAATTAAAAGCAGACAGAATTTTTCAATCTATTTGGTAATGTAAAAAAAGTGCATTTGAGGCTGGCAGAATAACTCAAGAATAAGCATGTAAAAACTGCTATCTCATTAAAATCCCAGTTCTGCTTTTAAGCTAGTAGGCAATCTAATATTCCAGTTCCCTCTTCAAGGGAGCAGTGATTTATAATTTGCCTCTTTGTGGCTTTATTGTTTGAAATACGATTCTCTTTCTACCTTACCATGGATTTTATTTGTATTTTTACTGGAAAGACAGAGACATCACTATTTTGAATCAATCCATCATAATATACACCAGAAATATACACCATGCAAACTTCATTTTTAATAGAAAGCATGGGGCAGGTTTGCACATGTATGGTGGAGCCGACCTGTTGCCTTGTACATGTAATGGCAGAGGACTATTTCCTAATCAGAAGTAGATCTCCTCCCCCACTATAGGTCATACCTGTGACATATTTACAATGGGACACAGTCCCAATGGATCAGCATAAGGGATCCCCCCCCCCCTCGTCTGGATAGGGTTCAATATCTTCCCAACAACAATGGCTAGTCAAATAAACAGGTCGGGTTAACTCGGCTAATTAAATATTGTCAGAACAGCAGGACCGATTAGGCATCCTAATGAACTCTTGCCCTGCACTTTGAAAGGGAATTTGCACAGTGGTGATTGATAAAGGAGCTGTTCCGTTGCTACGGTTGTTGCTATAGAAGTTCTACATTTACTGTTCTTTTTGGCGTCAATCCTGTACTCACTTTACTGGGAATATGCCTCATTGGACTCAGCAGGAGTCTGCTTCTGAATAGATGTTTAGAATTAGACAGTTAACATCATTACTAATGATTTGTTAGTTGCTGGTAAGGTAAAACTAGGCAGAGGGCCTTCTCGGTAGTGGCGCCCCGCCCTGTGGAACGCCCTCCCATCAGATGTCAAGGGAATAAACAACTACAGTGGTACCTCTAGTTACGAGCTTAATTCGTTCCGGAGGTCTGTTCTTAACCTGAAACTGTTCTTAACTAGAGGCGTGCTTTCGCTAATGGGGCCTCTTGCTGCCGCCGCGCCGCCAGCACACGATTTCCGTTCTCAACCTGGGGCAAAGTTCTCAACTTGAGGTAACTCTTCCAGGTTAGCAGAGTTTGTAACCTGAAGCATTTGTAACCTGGGGCGTTTGTAACTCAAGGTACCACTGTATCTGACTTTTAGAAGATATCTGAATGCAGCCGTGTTTAGGGAAGTTTTTAACGTTGGTTGTTTTATTGTGTTTTTAATATTCTGTTGGGAGCTGCCCTTTTATTGTTGTTTTATTGTGTTTTTAATATTCTGTTGGGGGAAACCCAGCCAGATAGGTGATGTATAAGTTGTTGTTGTTGTTGTTGTTGTTACTACTACTACTACTACCCTGTGCTAGTCTAAGCCGACTGCAGCAGTAGCCACCATAAGAAGGCTAGGTCTTAAAGAAAGTTGCCTGTCTCTCCTTTACAAGTTATAATCAAAATCCTGAGAGGCAGGCGAAACCTATGAAAAAACCCTGTTGATATTGTAATCCTATGTCTACTCTGAAGTAAGCCCCGCTGAGTACTCCCAGAAAAGTGAGTACAGTGGTACCTCAAGGTTAAGTACTTAATTCATTCCGGAGATCTGTACTTAATCTGAAACTGTTCTTAACCTGAAGCACCACTTTAGCTAACAGGGCCTCCTGCTGCTGGCGCGCTGCCAGAGCATGATTTCTGTTCTCATCCTGAAGCAAAGTTCTTAACCTGAAGCACTATTTCTGGGTTAGCGGAGTCTGTAACCTGAAGCGTATGTAACCTGAAGCATATGAAACCCGAGGTACCACTGTATTGGATTGCAGTCTCAAAGAAGGAAGCAAGAGCATTATAATTATTTCCCCAAACCATTTTTGAGTTTTATAGAAATATCAGGCTCTTCACCTTCCTAATCTGTAGCCTTGTCCAGAGAAAGGATGGAACGGTGGCTTCCTCAAAGCATACACCTCGTTCTTCTTATCGTCTACCTTAATGTCCACCTCTTCTTTATCACAAATCTTCTGCAACTCAAGAGGCAGCTCCCTTTAAAATAAACATAGAAAAAGTTCCTATGCGTGTGGAAAGTGATATTTTAAAGAAAATTTTAGTTGAAAGGAAAAACTCACGATAGCCAGTGTTATAGGAATTCTAAGGTCTCAAATATAGATGTTGATAACTGCACAAGGTAAACACACATACATAAGTACATAAACCATGTCTAAAATAGTACAGGAGAGCAATCCAAAAGCCATCTTTGCTCTCCTGTTTCCTCTGCCTCCTTAACTTCCCTTGCCTGAGAACAGATAGCAATCAGGGGAAGTTCCTGAAAGGATTCCTCTCTTATATCTTTGAACCTCTTTTGTATTAATTGTCATTGTTTGCTCTGCACTGAGGGATGTCTGACCAGAATCCTGATTGTCTAATCAAATGCTGATGTTTTGTGTAAATTGTGTCTGGAACTATGTGAAACTTGCTAAATCCTCAGGAATACCATACCTTGGCCTGCCTGAGCCACAGTAACCCCACCTTATGTGTGATGTAATTTCTGACTGTTTGTAGAGGGGATGCCCTTCTTCTCCGTGCCAAAATGCAAACCCTTAGAAGAGATGTTTCTTCTTGGTTCTGGGTCTCTCTTGCCTCCTTGCTAGGAGGGAGGGAACTCTGTTGCAACAGAAAAATAAAGATCTGCCTTGCTTTCACTGCATCCTGCCTCCAACAATTCTTCTCTGACTGACTGATCATGGACTTAGGGGACCCTTGGGGAGTTGGGCAGCAAAAGCCAACCACCCCTATTTTTCTTTATCACCACAATTACGTAAGAGCAACAACATAGGCCATGGTTTATGGCAAACAAGGGCTCGTGGTTTGCCCCCTTCAGACAAACTATGAGCTATAACCATGGCTTATTCTTGGGTTCACAGTTCACAGTCTGTCTGGAGCAAGCCCAGTTCATACATTACACTAATCCTGGAGTGGGGGGCTGTCCAGGCACACAGCAGGCATTCTCAGAGTTCAATAACATATTTCAACAAGGCAAAAACATGTGAAGGCAGGACAGTGAATGGCATGACCTAGGGAGAGGGTGCACATGGCTGGGGAGGTGGTATGGTCTAGGAAAACTCCCAAGGGCCAAATCTGGAAAGCTGCATTTGCCTCCCAGGCCTCCTCATCTCTGTGCTAAGTCAGAGCAGAAACAAAGCTGTGCTTGTGCAATTTGGCTCAACATACAAAGCTGACTTGCCCTTTTTTAATCGAGTCCAAGAAACGCTTGTTTGCAACATCTGTGTAGCTTCGGAGCTCGCCATCATTCACCGTGAACCCATTTTTCCATAATTTAATTGTTGTATCAACCTGCAAAGCAAAATAAACTCAAATGAACATTGTATCGCAACAAGCAAGCAGCAGGTTCATAAAACATATCCATTTAAAACAGAGGAGAGTGGCACAAGAAGCAGCCTTATGCCAAGTCATTCACTGGCCCACCAGCTCAGGGTTTATTTACAACAGGGGTCAGCAACCTTTTTCAGCCGTGGGCCGGTCCACCGTCCCTCAGACCATGTGGTGGGCCGGACTATATTTTGAAGGGGAAAAAAGAACAAATTCCTATGCCCCACAGATAACCCAGAGATGCATTTTAAATAAAAGGACACATTCTACTCATGTAAAAACACGCTGATTCCTGGACCGTCGGCGGGCTGGATTTAGAAGGCGATTGGGCAGGATCTGGCCCCCGGACCTTAGTTTGCCTACCAAAGTTTGCTGACCCCTGATTTACAGTGACTAGGCAGTGACTCCCCAGGGATTCAGACAGGGCCCTTTCCCACCCACCCCTTCCCAGAGATACCAGGAATTGCACTGTGGAACATTTGTATGCAGAACATTTGCTCAGCTATTGGCTTTGCAACAACTGAACCTAGACCAATCTATGCGAGTGCTGTCACCAACAAGGAATGAGTTGGTTTTTAGTATGCACTGGGACTAGAAAATACCAGAACATCTGGATCTGCAGATTTGGAAAATAAAGGGCGTGGATATGGGGACACACACACATATATATTCCACCACCCCCTTTCCTTATCTTTGTTACTTGCATTCTGGGTGGGTGGTAGATTTCAAGGGGTGGGTGGGTCCTCTGGAGAGAACAGTTTAGCTGTCTCTTAGTGCAGACTCAAGGGACGCGGGTGGCGCTGTGGGTTAAACCACAGAGCCTAGGGCTTGCTGATCAGAAGGTCGGCGGTTCGAATCCCCGTGACGGGGTGAGCTCCCGTTGCTCTGTCCCAGCTCCTGCCAACTTAGCAGTTTGAAAGCACACAGTGCAAGTACATAAATAGGTACCGCTCTGGTAGAAAGGTAAACGGTGTTTCCGTGTGCTGCTCTGGTTCGCCAGAAGCGGCTTAGTCATGCTGGCCACATGACCCGGAAGCTGTACGCCGGCTCCCTCGGCCAGTAAAGCGAGATGAGCGCCACAACCCCAGAGTCGTCTGCGGGTCCCTTTACCTTTAGTGCAGACTCAAGTCATTGAGACTGACCTTCCACAGCCACTGCTGCGCTGAACCAGGATTTCGCAGCAATAGCAGCAGATATGTTCTATTCTTATGATAAAACTTTTCCCTCTTGCTAATTATGCTGTTTTAAATGTGCATTTTATATCTGACTTCCCATTAATTATGTTGCTTTAAATGTATACTTGAATTTGTTCAGTACAGAATAATGTTTATTCTGGATGGTTTTGTTTGATATTTTAATGTAGGTTGTAAACCACTTTGATCCTCCCCCCCTAAAATTATAATGTGGCATAGAAATGAAATTAAGAAGAAAAAGACAGCTTGTAGTACTGCATACGTTAAAAGAAAAACTTTAAACAAAATTTTACACAACGATTTAAACTCACATACTCTGTTTTTAACTTGAGACTGTTGCGTGCATACAGCTCCAAATTTCTGTGCTTCTTCAAAAAGGTCATCAATAAAAAGATCACAGCCTTTCTGGTCGGCGCCATCATGAATTTGGTCATCAGTTCTAGGTTTGCAAGCCCTGCAAAAAAAAAAAGGAAAAGGGGGGGAGGTGCATATGAAACACATTGCTTGACTTAAACCACATGTCTATTGGCCTGTCAGTTATGTTAAATCTGAACCAAACATTCTTGTAAGCATTCCAGAAAATTATGAGTGTGCACCTTATCCTAAATACTGCGCAGTAAGATAGGATGGTGTTTTCGAAGCTACCAGCATGAGTTTGATCAAACTGCGGGAGGCAGTGGAAGACAGGAGTGCCTGGCGTGCTCTGGTCCATGGGGTCACGAAGAGTCGGACACGACTAAACGACTAAACAACAACAACAAGAAGATAGGAGTATCATAGATCAGGCCAGCCATAGAACAGGAGGTTCACAAATCCCTAAACACCAGCAACAGCTAGTTATATTTCTTTGAAAGTATCTTCCGCTTAACAAGGCAGCCTCAGTAACGTACCTGGAATCAGAAAAACCACCTCCATCATCCAAATCAGACGAGGTAGCTAACTTTTGGCACTTGCACTCTATAATGCCCCGCTCTGTAATACAAGTCTCCTTGAATTCTATAATGTCCCAGTTCAGATTTATAATTTTTGTTCTCAAAGTAAACTTAGTGGTGTTTCTGGTTATATTTCAGCCCAGCTACCAAGGCTAAATTTGGTAGGGTGGGGTGTGCAGTGGGGGAATTCATATGCAAAAGGAGTACGTACCTGTCCACAAGCTGCTTCCAAGTTAGAACCAGATTTAATGTGGCCTGGCAATTGGCTCATTTTGATATGAACAATCTAGATGTGCTTCACGTTCCTTTGTGAACTGCAAGTGTAGCTATCCTGGTGCATCGACTCTCACTTCACTGTGGCAGACTAAATATGTGTCATTTTAATGGGCCCTAGTTTATTATCTCTTTATGTTTTCGAATGCAAGCCACCTTGAGTTTCTTGGAAAATCAAGCAGAGTACATATGTTATATATGAGGAGGGCAGGACTGTTAACATGTGGTCCGTAAGATCCTGCCTTGCTGCAGATTATACTAGACAATTCTCCAACCTTTCTCAACTTCTTCTCGTGTTTCAGTCTGCAGATTTATCTCCAGCTCCTTCTCTCTTATTTATAAAATATGGTCCCTGGTCTTTAGTCAAAAAATACTCTTTGGGTGACAACATTAGCAAGTAGAGAGATCCTCCACAGTCAACTATCTAGTAACACTGTATTATGTTGTTGTTATTGTTTAGTCGTTTCCCGACTCTTCGTGACCCCATGGACCAGAGCACACCTTTAGCTTAAGAACAGACCTAAACTAAGCATTACTGAAGGGTAGTCATGGTGTTTATATGTAATATATATGTGCACATTTTTTAAAACAACAACAACCCTGGAGCACATTTAATTATTGATCTTAATAATTCTAAATACAGTGGGGCCCGCAAGACAAAATTAATTCGTTCCGCGAGTCTTTTCGTCTTGCGAAGAACGGTCCGTCGCAACTGCGCCTCTTCAAGCGGCTTTAAGAAAAAAGCGCAAGACGTTTTCATCTTGCGAAGCAAGCCCATAGGGAAATTCGTCTAGCAAAGCAACGCAAAAACCGAAAAACCCTTTCGTCTAGCGAGTTTTTCGTCTTGCGAGGCATTCGTCTTGCGGGGCACCACTGTAATTAAAGAATTTAAGATGGTAATACAATATGCATGTCTGAAGTGGTCCATTTATACTTTATGCATAAACAACGATCCACAATGCAAAAGCGAGTTAGACATTATACTGATTAACAGCTCTATGGATACAGTGGTACCCCGCAAGACGAATGCCTCGCAAGACGGAAAACCCGCAAGACGAAAGGGTTTTCTGTTTTGGAGGCGCTTCGCAAGACGAATTTCCCTATGGGCTTGCTTCGCAAGACGAAAGCCCATAGGGAAATCTCCGGGGACCTCTTTTAAATGCTGGTGGTGGGGAGCAAAGCCTTTCCCCCCCTCCGGCCTTCAGAAGAGGTCCAGGAAGGCCGGCGGGGGCCGAAAGGCTTTGCTCCCCACCGCCAGCATTTTAAAAGCAGTCCGGGATAGCAGGGAAGCGCTTCCCGCTATCGCGGACGGCTTTTGAAGGCAGGCAGGGGGGGAGCAAAGACTTTCGCCCCCCGCCCGCCTTCAGAAGAGGTCCAGGACCTCTTCTGAAGGCGGGCGGGGGGCGAAAGTCTTTGCTCCCCCCTGCCTGCCTTCCCGGGAGAGCGGAGAAAGGCAGCGCCTTTCTCCGCTGTCCCGGACGGCTTTTGAAGGCAGGCGGGGGGGGGGGAGCAAAGACTTTCGCCCCCCGCCCGCCTTCAGGAGAGGTCCAGGACCTCTTCTGAAGGTGGGCGGGGGGCAAAAGTCTTTGTCCCCCCTGCCTGCCTTCCCAGGGGCTTTTACATCGCCCCGGACAGCGGAGAAGTCCTCCGCTGTCCCGGGCGATTTTAAAATGCCGCCCGCCAGCATTTTAAGATCACCCCGGACAGCGGAGAAGTCCTCCGCTGTCCCGGGGTTTTTTAAAATGCTGGGGGTGGGAAGAAAAGCCCTTGTCCCCCCCCCAGCCTTCAGAAGAGGTCGGGGGACAGACTGTCCCCGGACCTGGTCTGAAGGCGGTTTCCATAGGAACGCATTAATTGATTTTCAATGCATTCCTATGGGAAACCGTGCATCGCAAGACGAAAAACTCGTAAGAAGAAAAAACTTGCGGAACGAATTAATTTCATCTTGCGAGGCACCACTGTAATTTATTTTACAGTGCAATGTTATGTGTGTTTATTCAGAAGTTTGTTCCACTATGTTCAATGGGGCAGTAACAAACCCCTATATTCTGATGCAGACCTATAGAGTATCTGGGATTCAGAAGTGCTCCCGAGGAAACCGTGTTTTGGATTTTGTGCCCAATACATTTTCTCAGTTTCAAATGGTTTTTTCTTCTCCTTAGGCAGAAAATAGAGTGAAGCCCCTTCTCTTTCTCCCTCTTCCAAAATAAACTTTTTATAGAAGGACATTTGGTTAAATTGGTTTTAAAAAATAATAATAATCTCAGCTTGACTCTGAGGCTTCCCAAACCTGCATGGTTTTTTTGCAAGGAGTCACCAGAAAAAAGCAGCCACTGCCAATGAGTCTCTGCAGCTGCCCTTGTTACATGTCCTGCCTGGGGTGGATCTTGAACCCTTGCCCCAGGAGGTCTTTGCGCTCTCTCTGCAGACCCCCTGCCTTGGGAGCTATGTGTGTGCCACATTGTGTAGGCCAGCCTTTCTCAACCTTGGGTCCCCAGATGTTTTTGGCCTACAACTCCCATCATCCCTAGCTAGCAAGGCTAGAGCTCAGGGATGATGGGAGTTGTAGTCCAACAACATCTGGGGACCCAAGGCTGAGAAACACTGGTGTAGGCTCTCCTACCCCCTCTTTCTATATTGCGTTCACAGAACAGCAGCTAGTAGGGCCACGGGTAGATTCCCACTGGGAATGCTGTGACACTGTATGTTCTGCATGTTGTGATGGAGGAGGCAGGCTGTGACGGTTGTTTAGTTAAAAGGGGCCAAAGCTGCACTTACCCCAAGTTTCCAATAATTTATTTATTTATTTTTATTACAGGCAAGTTACAGGGAACCAGGCAGAGGGCCTTCTCGGTAGTGGCACCTGCCCTGTGGAACGCCCTCCCACCAGATGCCAAAGAGAAGAACAACTACCAGACTTTTAGAGGACATCTGAAGGCAGCCCTGCTTAGGGAAGCTTTTAACGTTTAACACACCACTGTATTTTAATACTTTGTTGGAAGCCGCCCAGAGCGGCTGGGGAAACCCAGCCAGATGGGGGGGGGGGTATAAATAATTTAATTTATTTATTTATTATTTTTATTATTATTATTAGGCAAAGGAAAGGGAAAGAAGCCCTATGCAGTGGTGTATCCAGCTAAATAGTTCCACTAGTTCAACGTCTTCCGTGCACCACCCCTAAATATTTTCTGGGATTTCCTCCCACTCTTTGAAGCAGATTTAGGGGTTGTGCAGAGAGAGGGGAGAGGGCAGAGAACATACATTGTTCAGCTCCAAGTCCAACTATGCGACTGGATACTTTCACATTTACTTGCAAACATATCTTTCACATTTACTTGCAAACATATACGCGCAATTACACAAAACATTTAAGAGAGCATTTAACGCTCCTAAAATATACTGTATAGGTACAAGTGCTGGGTGCGTGGGTGGGAAAACCCATTCATCTGCTCCACAAACAAAAGCTGTTTTGGAAGGGAAATGTTGCTTTTGCAAAGCAAAAGATCAGAAGAGAGCACCTTTGTTCTTTAACAGCAAGCTTACCTCGGCACTTTATTATAAAGGAGAAGGCTTAATAACGTGGCATGACAGAAGCCATAGCGCTCACTTCAGCCTGCAGCTGCTGCAGCTGTGTCCTTCAAGAGGAGAGGAAACCGTGAACAGGAAGCAAACTAGCCTGACAAAGCTTTTAAGGCTCTGCAGGACAAAGGATTTTTAGGACACGCAATGCATCCAACAGTAATGATTAAGGCCTTGTTCCAGCCAGGGCAGGTTGAGACTAACATGACTAGCAGCCTGTCTCACAAATTTAGATGTCATCATATGGGCAGAGTAGCCAAATCATTCAAATGCCAGTGTTTCCCTTGGTCTAGAATCTAGATATATTTATATCAGTGGGCCGATCAGATGGACAGAACCTCTAGGCCTGGATCTGTCCGCTAGTCCCCAAGCACACCCCCAAATTCAGGTGTTACTCAGAGTAAGCCTACTGAAATTAATGGACCTAACTTAATTTCAATGGGTCTGCTGCTCTCATGGGGGCTTAGGAGGATACCACCAGAGCTTTTTTCTGGGGGGACGCAGGGGGACGCATACCCCTAAACATTTTAGGAATCTTTGTACTTTTGTCCATTTACTGTATTTATTTCCCCCGATTTGAACTATAAAATGGTGATTTTCTTGAGTCAAAATGACAGTACCCCTAAACATTTTTTAAAGAAAAAAAAGCACTGGATACCATCCTTCAGCTTTCATTCAGGCACCCAATCTCTTCCCTGTAACAATTCCCCTCTCCTCCCTCTTATTCTGTACACAAGCTCCTTCCTTAACGGAAAACCCCTCTCGCCTAGCCTTAATTATTGTGCCATCAGTTCCAAGTTCTCTATGCTATGGTTCATCCCTGCATGGGCTGGATCTTCAGTTCCCAGTTCTTATGAGTTGCTGCCACTGGTTAGGGGATGTCCTGAAGCAGAGGACCTTATGCATTATATCTTGCGCCGCCCCTTATATAATGAAGCAAGAGAAAGATTTTTAGCACCTATAATGACAAGGTCCCCTGGCCAGAATCCCTCTGACATGATTTTATATCTCCTCGCAGACACAGATAAGCATGTGACCTGGCGTGTAGCACTCTTTGCAACTGCCGCTAGGAAAACTAGAGCAAATTATATAGCCAAGGTAGCCACCAACTGTAAAGGAGATGAATTTATTTGACCCTATCTACATCAAGCTATATTCTATCTTTATCACCAAACTCCGAATACAATTGCGCATTGTATTAATTAACATTATTATTAATATATTAGTGGCCATGTGATAATTTTAGCTTATAAATTTTATTGTTTAATGTCTTAACTTGTATATTAAGGTACTTTTATAGCTCTGTTTAGAGTAGGTCATGTCTTGATAATATAAATGTTTTAAGTTTTTTGTATCAATCCAGTATATTTTCTTTTAATTGTTGAATGATTCTATGTACACTGCAGCAGTAAAACTATGTACAATAAAACTGACTGACTGCTCCCACTCGTGGAAGGTTGGGTAAAGTTAATTTATATTCATCCCTCCTTCCTTCAACAGCCCTACTGTAGATCGTCCATCCTGGAATAAAGACAGAGAGAGAGAGAGGGAGACTTCCCTATATGCCTGATGTATCTATGTCGGAATCTGTCTGGACTTTTGCCACCAGGGCAAAAAGCAACACTCCTCTGGAAGCACGACACGGACCAAATCAATAACAATGCCTGGGTCAGGGCCACAGCCGCCAGACAATTATTCCCAAGAACAGCTGGCTTGATAGCAATTTGAAGCCCCCAGCGGATTTGTCCCTCAAAGTACGTGCCTCAAGAATCCGTTCCAACCTAAGCAATAATGGACCCCTAATTGCCCCACAGGTCACATCTCGACTCCATTACCAAAGGCTTATCTATTAATAAAAAATCAGTTTCGTTGTAAGACCGTATTTAAAAGGCATGAGATCACAAACAGCAAAAATGCAACGTAACCAAAAAATACCCACCATTCTTGTTTCAAAGTTTCAGACTTGTTGACTTCTTGCATTGTGCTGCACCTAGCATTGGGGTGAGAGAGAGAGAAAAATCGATAAAAGCCAAGCAACAGAGATTTTCTAGACTGAGTAAGACTTTGGAACCATTGAAGTAATTTGTTTGAAATACAGATTGCTTTTCCCACAAAGGTCTCCGATTCTTATGTAATTTGACAGGTGTTGACTTTAAAAAGAACAGGAAGACACTTATGGGTCCAGGCGCTGGAACTACTCTGATAGTTAACAAACCACCAAGTTCATTATTAATGTCAACCGTCCCTCCCAAAAACATTCCCAAGCATAGCTGGGCATGTGAGGGACTGGAACACAAATGGGTACATATGGTGTTCTTTTAGAACATGTGGAAATTGGGCAGGGGGCAGAGGACGGTGCCAGGCAACTCGCTCCCATTTAAACCAATAATAGCATTAGATCCCACACAATGCACATACCATAAAAGGGAGGCTTGTCTGACTGGCAAATCCCAGTAAACTCCCACTGTGCACTCAGGCAAGAAGCGATATGATTACCACACGTTTGGTTCATTGACACTGATAGACAACCGCGACTAGAGACAAAAATCCCCTAAAATATGTTCCAATGGAAAACATATATATTGCTCCATCCAATATAATTGCTTTCCTTGGTAGTGGCTCCCACCCTGTGGGACACCCTCCCTTCAAATGTCAAGAAAATAAACAACTACCTTGGTTCTCGAATTTAATCTGTTCCAGGAGTCCGTTTGACTCCCAAAACTGTTTGAAAACCAAGGCATGGCTTCCAATTGGCTGCAGGAACTTCCTGCAGTCAAGCGGAAGCCGTGTCGGATGTTCGGCTTCCGAAAAACGTTCGCAAACCGGAACACTTGCTTCCGTGTTTGCGGCATTCGGGAGCCGATTTGTTTGGGAGTCAAGCTGTTCGAGACTAAGGTACTTGTACCACTGTATCTGACTTTTAGAAGATATCTGAAGGCAGCCCTGTTTAGGGAAGTTTTTAATGTTTGGTGTTTTATCGTGCTTTTACTATTCTGCTGGGAGCTGCCCAGAGTGGCTGGGGAAACCCAGCAAGATGAGCGGGGTATAAATGATAAAATTATCATTATTATTTATCATCATCATCATCCCTGACAAATGAATCTCAGTCGAGTGACTGGGCATATAAAAGGAGAAATAAGAAGACGGTTGCTGTGATTCTTGCATTGCAGAGGGTTGGACTTGATGGCCCTTGGGTTCCCTTCCAATGCTTCAATTCTATGATTGTATGGTTATATGACCAAGAGTGTAAGGAGTGAAGTGTGCAGAAAGCCAACTCTCTCACACACCCCTTAACACAACCATTCCTTTTTCAAGTGCAAACCACTGAGTGCCATTACAGTGGTACCTCGGGTTACATACGCTTCAGGTTACAGACTCTGCTAACCCAGAAATAGTACCTCGGGTTAAGAACTTTGCTTCAGGATGAGAACAGAAATTGCGCAGCAGCAGCGGGAGGCCCCATTAGCTAAAGTGGTGCTTCAGGTTAAGAACAGTTTCAGGTTAAGAACAGACCTCCGGAACGAATTAAGTACGTAACCAGAGGTACCACTGTATTAATGTGCATCCCACCCCCTCCCTGCAAGTATCCATCCACTACTCATAAACATCCTCTAATTCAGGGGTCAACAGTGTCTCCAGCGCCGACTGTGTGGCGGGCCGGAGAGCGCGTGCCCATACCATACACTATTTTTGGCGCACTTCCGGGTCGGAGGAGCACTGGAAATAGCTTGTGCGCATGTGCACAGGCCTCCTCCGACCCGGGTGTGCACAGGAAATAACGCTTGCGCATGCATACAAGCTATTTCTGGTCTCCTCCGACCCAGAAGTGGGCAGCTGCACAGCGCAGCGCTGGTAAGAGTGGGCAGCGCTGCAGGCTGGATAAACAAGTCCCTTGGGCCTTATCCAGCCCATGGGCCTTACTTTGGGGATCCCTGCTCTAACTGATGCCCTATGGATATGAGAAGCATGGATCCACAAAGAGACCAAGAAGTAAAAGTAGCGAGTTGCCAACCACACACAGCCATGATATTACTGTACTATCAGTGTCATCCTCTGTGCAAGTGTGTCTTGTCTGAGGGTGAAACTATGATGAATAGGATAACTGCTCCTGACTTTCTTGTTCTTTGAACATTAATATGTGTTAAGTTGCTGTTGCAAAAGGATAGGCCATCAATTAGAGTCTGTCTGTGTAGCCAGCTGCAACAGCAGAACCAGCAGATTGGAATTGGCACTGTGTCCTTATATGTGACAGATATTATTTAAAATCAGTGTGCCAAGCTACACGGTATATAGGAGGTGTGTGGCCAGAACTCTCTTTTAAATGAAATGTAGCCATGGATGGTTGCTGATTTGACCAAGAGGAAGGGGATGTTTCACTCCCCAGGGCAGTTTTCTCAATCAAAACTGCCATCACCCCTCAAAGATTCTGTAGGTAAAACAATACATCTCCACTCATAGCAAACAGAAGCTCAGGTTTGGAATAAATCACCACCATCATAATATTGATAAAGGTATTTTATAACTTATAGGTGGGAAATGGTAGCAAGCACCAAAAAGCACAATAAAAAGAATGAAACAGCCATTAAAATATAAATATACATGGAGAAAGAACCCCAATATTGTCAGCTCCCTGTGGCTCCATTTCATTAAAAAAGAAAACATTGGGGCATCCAACAACAAATATTCCACATGGTACTTTGGCCCACTGAAAATTTAATACCTTGGTAGCATGAGAGTCCACAATGGCATTACTTACAACAGTGGAAACCATGTCCTGTGCCACCACAGCTGAAGTCTAATCTACCAACTGTTTCCCTGCCAACATGGAATGGCTGGCATAGGTGTGTGTTTGCCCCAGTGATTGTGCCCATGGGCAAGGGGGCTACTGTCTCTTCTAGCAATGTACTAGAACACAGAAGCAACACTTGCATGTAGCTCCTAGGTACAACGCTAGGATTTACCACCCATGTGCCTTCTTACACCATTGTCCGGAGCACACACTGTGGTGTTTGCGTGGCAGTAGGCTTGGGCCGTATATTTCATCAATGGTCTTTTCTGTCTCTCCAGGCAGAAAAAAGCTACAATACAACACAGAGACCGCAGGATATCCCTTGTACATATAATTGCAAACACAGAAATAACAGTGTAATCCAAACAAGAAAGTATGGCACCTCTCCAAAACATGCAGGGACGATGCCAGAAATAGCTTAATCTTCATCTGATCAGTATTCATACGGCCAGGAAGAAAATTCTTGGCTATCCATAATTATAAGAGATATCTGCCGTTGGGCCCATAAACGAACGGGAGCTTGCGGTGCTTTCCAGAACATTTTGCCCAAGGCATGGCAAGCCAGGAGAGCTTAGGAAGCGGCTGAACTTCAAATTTCACAAATTAGCAGCAGCAAGCTAAACACACGCACAATAGCTAATCAGAATACTGTTTTGTGTTCTGGAATCATGTAGGCTGGAAGGGTGCTGTGTAGAAATTAACCCAAATCAGGTCAAAGGAAACCGGGAACTGTTTGCATGTACAGTCGTCTTGAGGGGCTGGGAAACAGAATTCCCATCTATCTCCCTAGCTCAATCCAGATGTGTTTTCATGGAGCCAACAGGCAATGTAATGCAGCTGGACTTGGTTCTCCTAGCCCGGAATGGTCTGGAGCACTCTTCTAGATAAGCCTCTGGCAGATTTAACACCCACAAGACGACCAACAGCTTCCTAGATAGCAAGAAGGAATTCTACTCCTTGGGATGGCTCCGTCGTTGTGAAGTGTGAAATGCCGTATTTTTCGCTCCATAAGACGTACCAGACCACAAGACGCACCTAGTTTTTGGAGGAGGAAAACAAGAAAAAAATATTCTGAATCTCAGAAGCCAGAACAGTAAGAGGGATTGCTACGCAGTGAAAGCAGCAATCCAATCCCTCTTGCTGTTCTGGCTTCTGGGATAGCTGCGCAGCCTGCATTTGCTCCATAAGATGCACACACATTTCCCCTAACTTTGGGGGGGGGGAGTGAGTCTTATAGAGCAAAAAATACAGTACATCTTTATTCTAAATCTAATCAGTTCAGCAAAGAAGATGCACAGAAGAATTAGGGCAGGCACCCCCAAACCTGGCCCTCGAGCTGTTTTGGGACTACAATTCCCTCCATCCCTAACCACTGGTGCTGTTAGCTAGGGATGATGGGAGTTGTAGTCCCAAAACAGCTCGAGGGAAAGAAAGAGCAGGATTTCCACCTGCTAAAAATAGTGCCACTACCACCAGCCACAGTGTTTTGGCAAGTTTGGTACCAGTGCGAGTCCCACCGCCACCAAGGCTAATTGCAATGTGGGGAAGCAGATTTTTGTTGAAGTCAAAGCTGGGGAGGTAAGGGTTAAGCCTCTCCATCCTGTGTGCTGTGGTCCCAGTGAAAATCACCCCCTTGCTTAGTATTAAACAGAAAAAAACAGAAGAAATTGCTAAAGACAAATGCCTGGTTTGGCCCTTTGGCAAACACACCATGTTTGCTTTTCCCTACTTGTTTGAAAACTAAGCACTCTTAATAAAAAGAGCCTTGAACACAAGACTTTTTTTTAAGTAGCAAAATAATATTCTGAATTAACAGAAGCCATTTCTTAAAAATAGACTTACAACTTTGGGACTTCTCTTCCCTTTTCTCTCCCCCCCCTCCCATTTTCTTCTCACTACAATTAGATTCATCCATCCAAATTTATATTTGTTGTTTTGCCGCTAGGATGCTTAGCAGCAGTTCAGATATATGCCGTCAGCACTGCAACACCAGCCAGTTCCCCTCTTAAAGGCACACCTGTCAATAAACCTGGGTATTGAACAACCCTGCTAGATAACTGAACAAAACATTTCACCTTTCAAAATAATCACGTTCAAGCATAACACCTTCACCAGGTTAGCTACCAATAGTGGAAGCCCAAGTACTGAGATGGCAAACTTTATTTCTGACATTACCCCTAATATGCTCAATCTGAAACATGTCAGGATTTGACGCTTGCTCTCTAAGAATTTTGATACTTACTTAACAGCACATTTCTGAAGGCACATAGACACACTGCCTTAAGTAGGGCTGACCCGCTAGTAAGACTGAAGACCTATGAGTGATAGCCTATACTTGACTACCTATATTTGTCTACTTAGAAGCCTCGTTAAATTCAATCAGACATATTGCGAGGTAAGGATTGCAGTCTTAACTGGCTTTTCTAGATCATACTTGATGGTTTAGGTTTATATCCTTTTGGTTCTTTCTGTACTTTTACTGTGAAATATTTAAATTAGAAAATGTCATTTTATTCGGCATTTATTTCAGCAATTCATCATCTCTCTCCCCCCCCCCCGCTGCAGGTGGGGCTTGAGGCAGAGACTGGCGTACCTAGCCTACTTCCCAAAATCATAGCAGACTCCAGATCTGAACTGGGATCTTCCCGATTCATAGCTCAAGTTTCTGAGCTACAGCACTACATTACTTCCAATTAGCTTTATCATCAGCAGGTACTGACAGATCTTCCAGGTGTCAACAAAAACGAATTATGGCAGAACATGCTTCCATAAGCCATAGCCAACATTTATAGACAGATGAAATGAGTTAAGTAGTACAAAGAAGTCTCTTCCCCCCAATGCCATGCATTTGTTTGTTTTTGTAACAAAGCAAGGCAAAAAAGTCAAGCGATAGAGCGCAAATATATGCAAATGTATGCAAATCAAATGTGTGCATGATCAACCTTTCTATAGAACATTCTCTAGCCATTTCCAGCACCTGCGGCAACCAATTTGGACAGTCAGACAACGATGAATCATGGTGCAAAACAACAACAGAGAAGGGAAAAGCAGCAGGTTGTCATGTTTCCCTTATACCGTATTTTTCGCTCTATAACACGCACCTGACCATAACACGCACATCGTTTTTAGAGGAGGAAAACAAGGGAAAAAATATTCTGAATGAAACAGTGGACGTATCATTTTTGTGCTTCATGCTGTGGCCACAGACATGTGATCTGATGGTGAATTTGGGGTGACCCAATGCAAAAATCCTGAGAATCCCTGTGGATCTATGCTTTGTAACCACGTTTTTGCACCATTGCAGCCCCAGGCAACAGTGGGTGCGTGATTTGGGGGGGGGGCAGGCTGTAGCCATGGACATGCTATGTGCTCTGATGGTGAATTTTGGCTGACCCAATGCAAAGATCCTGAGGATCCATGTGGATCCATGCTTTGTAACCACGTTTTTGCACCATTGCAGCCCCAGGCAACAATGGGTGTGTGATTTTGGGGGGGCAGGCTGTAGCCATGGACATGCTGTGTGCTCTGATGGTGAATTTGGGGTGACCCAATGCAAAGATCCTGAGGATCCATGTGGATCCATGCTTTGTAACCACATTTTAAGTGGGGAGGGAAGGAAAAACACAGAAGGCTAAGAATGCAGGAGAGGGCTATAACGTGAGGAAAGGAAGGCAAAAGTTTCCCCCCACCCACCCACACAAGCCAGCCACTGTTTAAGGATTTCATCCTTTTAAATGGAAGAAAGCATATTTGAATGCTGTGTGTCTCCAAAAACAAAAAGCAGGAAGTCAAATCAGAATTTTAAGCCGAACCTGTAATCTCTCTTCCCTTCACAAACATTGTTCCTCCGGAGCAGGGAGAGGATAGAAGGACGGACGCTCTGCTTTTCCTCTCTTCTTGCCTGGAGGGGAGGGGCTTCCCCTGCTCTTTGTTCCGTTTGAGCAAACACAGCAACGAAACAGAGCAGGGAGGGCAGTAAGACCCTGAGGCAGAATGCAGGAAAGCAACAGCTTCCTGTCTCACGGAGCTCCCTTCTCCCTGAAGCGCGGTTTGATTTTTGCCTTATTTTTCGGCTCCAGCGACCACACATTCGCTGCATAACACGCACAGACATTTCCCCTTCCTTTTTAGGAGAAAAAATCTGCGTGTTATAGAGCGAAAAATACGGTATGTCTTTCGCCACACATTTGCATTACTTCTACATCTGTGCAAAGGTTCTCGGAAAATCCCACTGTCATGTTTCCAAGCTACACAAGAGAAATAGCTTTGCCGCTAAGGTTGTTATCCAGCCACCCCCCTTTAAAGATGTGGTTATATGAGCCTTCTGGTAAAAGGCAGAAGGGACATGGGGATACGATACCAACTTCCATTTACCAATCTAACCTGTTAATGTCTACACACTAACTAGTAACAGCTCCTCGGGGTTTCAGATAGGGGGTCTTTTCCAGCCTTTCCTGGAGATATCAGGGCTTGATTCAGGAACCTTCTACACGCAAAGCCCATGCTCTACAAAAGGCACCTCCAAACTCGGCCCTCCAGATGTTTTGGGACTACAACTCCCATCATCCCTACCTAACAGGACCAGTGGTCAGGGAGGATGAGAATTGTAGTCCCGAAACATCTGGAGGGCCAAGTTTGGGGGTGCCTGCTCTGTAACGACTGAATCATAGAACTGTTGAGTTGTAGGGGACCCCGCAGGTCATCTAGTCCAACCCCCTTGCAATGCAGGAATCCTGCCCAAAGCCATCCCTGGGTGGGCTCGAACCACCAACCTTCTGAGCTGCAGCACTAGCAGGCTGTGACAATTTTTAAAATACAGTAGTACCTCGGGTTAAGTACTTAATTCGTTCTGGAGGTCCGTTCTTAACCTGAAACTGTTCTTAACCTGAAGCACCACTTTAGCTAATGGAGCCTCCTGCTGCTGCCGCGCCACCGGAACACGATTTCTGTTCTTATCCTGAAGCAAAGTTCTTAACCTGAAGCACTATTTCTGGGTTAGCGGAGTGTGTAACCTGAAGCATATGTAACCCAAGGTACCACTGTATAGTAGATACTACAACTAAACTGATTATCCTCAGAACGGCAGCACATTGTTATAATAAAGGACAGTGCTGCTGGTTGCCACGTCGAAAATTTTCATAGTAATACTTAGCATGTATATTTTAGTACTGCGACTGAACAAACCGCACACATAATTGCAATAACTCTTATCGGTAGGCTATATTGCCATCTGCATGGAAGAGGCAACCGAGAAGTTTTGAAGCAGCTGTTGTGACTGCCGCCGCTCCACTTCCAAGCGCCATTAACAGTGCTGGTTTTTATTCGAGACTACAACTCCCGTCACCCCTGACCACTAGTAATGCTGGCTGGAGCCAATGGCAGATGGAAACCACCATCTGGAGGGCCCCACGTTGCTCATAACATCTAGCTGAAAAATAAAAAAAACTGACAGCAAAAAGGCCACAGATGCTTGAACTTTGCACCTAACAAGGAAGCGCAAGCAAGACAGGATTATTGCGTTGTTTTTATTTTGAGGTTTTATATTTTGATTTTGTTCTGTGAACCGCCCTGAGACCTCCGGGTACAAGGCGGTATAAAAATTCAATCAATAATATAAGTGAATGTGTATAGTGCTATAAAACCTCCGAAAACCCCAATGATCAAAGCCAGGTGCATTTATACCCAGATCCGAAGTCTGGTGCCTGCAATCCTATTTATTATGCGCGCTTGGGAGTAACTCAATGGGAACGACCTTTAAGTAGACGTAAGGCGAGGAGGATCGGACGCTACAACCAAAACACATTTACCGATCCACTGAACGGGGGCGAGGGGGCTTACTCGTGAGCAAACATGCTCCCGGACCTGCCTGTAAGGGTTTGTTTTTTGGGGGTAGGGGGGACACTGGGGGAGAGACAGACAGCTCCTTGCATAACGCAGCAGACACTATAAACTTTCTGGAACTTCAGACACCAGAACCGACAAACCCGACGGGGCGATCTGGGCGCAGCCCCAGCAGCCGCTCCATGGTCCCCGGCGCACAAAAAGGACAGATCGCCGTCGGCCCGGTGGGTGCCCACCCAAATCGCCCAAGTCTCTTCTCCCCACCACCACGGAAGCCAGAAGCCCCTACCCCGCCTCTCCGGTGGAACATCGACCCTTCCCGCCAGGAGAAAAGAGACGCGCCTTCCTCGCTTGCGCGCAACTTAGCCGAACCCCCGAAGTGCCAAGTCATGCTGTCGCCCCGGGATGCGCCAAGTCCCTGACCCCCGAGGGCACCGCCGGGAAGAATTCCCTAGAGGGTGGAAACCCCCCAAACCCGGTTGTTTCCTCCTCCGCCTGCGAGAGGCCCGCGATCCCTTCGCTCTGGCCCTTACCTGCCGCCCCCTCTGCGGGAGGAGAGCAGCCCGATCCCCGCCGAAGCGGCCGCCACGCTGCAAGGTTTCCCTCCGATTGCGCTATAGCGCCGGCGGACGGCGAGCCGGGCAGGGGCGGCACCGGCGGCTCCTTTTTTTCCGCCCACCAAAGAGGAGGGCCCTGGCGGGGGCGGAGCGGGAGAGGCGGCGCCAGCGGCTCGGGGGCGCGGCGCCCGTCATTGCTCAGGTGTCAATGGCGCGGGGGCGACGCGCCCTGGGTCGCCCCTTGGCTGCAATCGGCGGCGCGTGCACGTTGTTTGCAGCCAGAGATTTGTGAGCAAACACGCACAGGATCGCGATTTCTTCCATAGGAAGGGCTCTCGTGGGCAAATCAGCGGAGGAACGGTGGAGCTGTCCCCCATAAAGAGCCTCTCCTTTCTTCTTTGTTTATGAACCCCACGGATTTCCACAGGAGTCATTTACCAACAAGGTGCAAGGCTCAAGGTTTTTGGTGAAAGCTCGTCCTGGAGATTGGGGTGGGAGGAAAATCCCAGTTGCACATTTATGTGACACAGTGAGCAGCCTTGACTTTTGACTCTACCATGTTTTGTAAAAACTACACTACTGTAAAATAGACTAAATGCAGCTCAGATTAAGAGGGACAACAAATTAGTAGTGTAATGGAATATAGGTTGAGTTAGCATTATGAACCAATGTCCGCCTAGTGTTTCTGCACAAGAACTCTCTAGTTTGTGGGAAAAGTTCTACACTGTGTAGTCATATTTTTATAGATGTGTGGTGCTGGCAGTCACTTGGCTGCTTATGAAAGTTATTACAAACTCTACTGAGATTTTTCATAGAATTGGAAGGGGCCACTAGAGTCATCTAGTCCAACCCCCCCACAATTCAGGAATCTTTTGCCCAACATGGGGCTCTACAGTGTCAACAGTGTGATGCGGCAGCAAAAAAAGGCTAATGCTGCTTCAACAGAAGTCTAGTGTTCTGATCAAGGGAAGTAATAGTACAGCTCAGGCCACACCTGGCGTACTGTGTCGAGTTCTGGGTACCACAATTTAAGAAGGATATTGACAAGCTGGAACATGTACAGAGGAGGGCAACCAAGATGATTAAGGGTATGGAAACCAAGTCAGTTGAAGGAGCTCGGGATGTTTAGCCTGGAAAAGAAGAGACTGAGAGAAGGTATGATAGGCATCTTCAAATAGCTTAAGGGCTGTCACATGGAAGATGGAGCAAGTTTGTTTTTTCCCTGCTCTGGGGCGCAGGACTCAAACCAATGCCTTCAGGTTACAAGAAAGGTGATTCTGAGTAAACATCAGGAAGATCTTTTGGACAACAAGAGCTGTTCGACAGCGGAACAGATCCCCACGAGAGCTGGCGGACTCTCCTTCCTTGGAGGTTTTTAAGCAGAGGCTGGATGACCATCTGTCATGGATGCTTTAGCTGAGATTCCTGCATCGCAGGAGGTTGGACTAAATGACCCTTGGAGTCCCTTCCAACTCTACAGTTCTATGAATAGGTGGGTCACTGGTCTGATCCAGAAGGGCTCTTCTTATGCTCTTAGGTAGCTAGTTTGCTTACAGCAGCAGCTGGGAACCTGAGACTCAGGTAATAAGTAGAGACTGTCCCCAGGTGTTATGTACTGAGTTGAATAGGATCCAGAATGCAGCAGTCTGATTGGTCCTAGAACAATAGGATCCAGAATGCAGCAGTCTGATTGGTCCTAGAACAATAGGATCGAGATGCAGCAGTCTGATTGGTCCTAGAACAATAGGATTCAGAATGCAGCAGTCTCATTGGTCCTAGAATAAAAGGATCCAGAATGCATCAGTCTAATTGGGCCACAGGAGCCACCCAATCCAGCTCCAGGTGGAAGTGAATCCGCAACCTGATTGGCCTACAGGAGAATCCTGGAATTAGCCAATCACGTGGGGCCCATTGTGTAAATAATGTATATAAAACAGACATTCTGGGGGAACTTCCATTTTTCCTCCTCACCACTATGAGCTGAATAAAGAGCATGAAATCCACTCTCGACTCCGAGTATATTTCACCAGGTCATGCCCATCTCTAGGCCACACCCTCCACTGGCTTTTATTGCACCTTCCTTGAATGTTCTTGCATGCCAAGAATGTGTTCTTGAACTGTGCTCATGTCTCTTGTTTGCCTGTGTGAAGAGATGTGTGTGCATGTAGAGAGCTCTGGCTTTTACATAGCTGGAATGTGGCCTATGGTACAAAGGTACATGTTGCTCCACCCACTTTTGTCTCTGGCTCCACCCACCACTGGCATCTACCCCAAACCCACACAGACCTGCATGAACTCATCAGCCAGGGTGCAGAAAATAAGTCCTATCCCTTTTTACATGTCTCACAGTCATTCAGAACACGGGAGGAAAAGCCAGCTATTAAGAAGAATCAGCCAACCTCCTTTTCTAAAATGAGGTCCCTGGCAATTATGCCAAGACTGATAAAGGGAATCTCCAGCAGTACCTCTGTTTCCATTAATCCTGTCCTGTCTAAATCCGTCTTAACAACAATGTCAATATCCATGCAGGTTAAAATGCCCGCTAGAGCCTAACAAGAGTGTGTTTCAGTAAAGAGGGAACATTAGGATTTTCTAACAATCTGTTTGACCACAAGTACCTGAAAAATTGCACAAAGTTGCAGGGATTGTCATAGCTAAGTTTTTTGTTTACTGCGTCGGGAAGGGGGGGGGGAAACCTAGATTCTTATCCAGTAATGTGGAAAAAATGATCTAGCACACATTTTAAGGACTCCTTTGTTTTAAAACAAAAAGCAGGCTGTAGTCAAACAACACAATACAGTACTGGCAAAAAACAATTATAACAGCCTATGAGATCACTAAACTCTGGGCCCATCAGTTTGTTTCCAGACTGCTCAGAAAATGATTCCCCCCCTCACCATATGTTTCTACTGCTTTAATACACAGATTCCTAATCCTGAAAGGGCCTCTGGGCACTGTTCCAATGCATACTGCTTGCTTGAGAATTTGGAATCCATGTTAAAGAGATTAATGTGCTTTTTTAAAAAAGAAAGAAATATAAATCAGTGCTAGGATCTAGTAAGGTAAAAAAGGTAAAGGATCTCTGGACGGTTAAATCCAGTCAAAGGTGACTATGGGGTGCGGCGCTCATCTAGCTTTCAGGCCGAGGGAGCCGGCTTTTGTCCACACACAGCTTTCCAGGTCCTGTGGCTGGCATGACTAAACCCCTTCTGGCACGATGGAACACCATGACGGAAACCAGAGCGCACAGAAACACCGTTTACCTTCCCGTCACAGCAATACCTATTTATCTGCTTGCACTGGTGTGCTTTCAACTGCTAGGTTGGCAGTTGATCTAGTAAGACTCCAAGTGAACCATCACCGCATTAAGGTTGCTTGCCACTACCTTACACTGCTGCTACTAAGGGGTGTGGAGCTCACAGTAGTGCAAGGGACTTATGTAGCACTGCTGTACCCGTGTAACTGTTCTAGCATGCCCTATGCAAGGATTTGCACAGCTGAGAAATGAGCAGAATGTCATGGCTTCACCTGACAGAGCCAACAATAATGTCAAAGGTAAAGGTACCCCTGACCATTAGGTCCAGTTGTGGGCGACTCTGGGGTTGCGGAGCACATCTCATTCTATAGGCCGAGGGAGCCGGCATTTGTCCGCAGACAGCTTCCGGGTCATGTGGCAGTATGACTAAGCAGCTTCTGGCAAACCAGAACAGCGCACAGAAACACCATTTACCTTCCCACCGGAGCAGTACCTATTTATTTACTTGCACTCGACATGCTTTTGAACTGCTAGGTGGGCAGGAGCTGGGACCGAACAACAGGAGCGCACTCCTTCGCAGGGATTCAAACTCCTGACAATAATGTTATAGCTACACAAAAGGTAAAGGACCCTTGGATGGTTAGGTCCAGTCAAAGGAGACTATGGAGTGTGGCACTCATCTTGTTTTCAGGCCAAGGTAACCGGTGTTTGTCCACAGACAATTTTCTGCATCATGTGGCCAGCATGATTACGACGACGAGTGCCAGAGCGCAGGGAAACACCACTTCTCTTGCCACCGCAGCGGTACCTTGCACGGCGTGCTTTCAAACTGCTAGGTTGGCAGGAGCTGGGACAAAGCAACGGGAGCTCACCCCATCGCGGGTATTCAAGCCACCGACCTTCTAATCAGCAAGCTCAACAGTGGTTTAGACCACAACGCCACCCGCATCCCTATACAGCTACACAACACATCCATGCCAAGCACTCCCAAAAGCAAAGCAGAACTGATATACACACACACTATTAAACAAATAACTCTCTCTCACACACAGTGAACACCACAGCACAGAATTACAGCGTCATTCCTCTTACTGTTGTTGATTTTTCTATAGTGTAGGTTATAAAAAGACTTTGTCACCTTGCAGATATTACCTTTCAATGCGTTACTCTGACAACCCCATGTAGTGCTGTTGTTTCCAGGGTGGGGGGAGGAACACATTCAGTAGATTTAATTCACAGATAATTCATAGATCGAACGCAGGATGGTAAAGTGAGGGGGATTGCCTCTCAGGTTCATTCTGGAACACTTGGGAATTAACTGTACTAAACCCAGGCCAAGCCTGTGTGAACCTCCTGGGAACAACTGAACTGTACATATGTGAGACAGGAAGCCAAAGTAGGGGGGTGTTTTTGGTTGCTTCCCCAGTACTGTAATTCACAGTCTTCAGCTTCCACCTATTAGCAGTTGTAATTGTTTTCTTGGTCAAGCCATCTCAGGCATCAGTCCTGGGTAGCCCTATGCTACTTATATTTTTAATTGGAAATAAGTATCACATAGAGTTTAATGGGGCTTACCCTCACCTAAGGGACGCGGGTGGCGCTGTGGGTTAAACCACAGAGCCTAGGCCTTGCTGATCAGAAGGTCGGCGGTTCGAATCCCCACGAAGGCGTAAGCTCCCGTTGCTCGGTCCCAGCTCCTGCCAACCTAGCAGTTCGAAAGCATGTCAAAGTGCAAGTAGATAAATAGGTACCGCTCCGGCGGGAAGATAAACGGCGTTTCTGTGCGCTGCTCTGGTTTGCCAGAAGCAGCTTAGTCATTCTGGCCACATAACCTGGAAGTTGTACGCCGGCTCCCTCGGCCAATAAAGCGAGATGAGCGTCGCAACCCCAGAGTCGGCCATGACTGGACCTAATGGTCAGGGGTCCCTTTACCTTTACCCTCGCCTTAGTTTGTCGAGCAGCGGTGCTGAATTGGCCCAAATTACATCACAGACAACCTCCTCCGGCATCACATATTAGTACTGCAGGGGACCAATGGCAAAATAATGGAGAGCACCAGATGTGACTCTAAACTGCATGACAAGAAACTACATTCCAGATGTAAATGTAAAGTAAGGAGGGTGAGGGAAACGGGGATTTAAGGTGAGTATGGGGTTGCAAAAAGACAAAACAAAACAGACTGACTGGAAGTGGTAGTGGGCCCGGCTGACCGTAAAGGAGGGGCATAAAAGGGTTTGCAAAACAGAGAGGAATAGTGACTTCATAATTAGGTGGAAAGTGGAATGGGTGCTTAGTAACAGCAATGTGTGGAAGGAGGAAAATTGAGGTTACTAAGGGGTGGTAGTTTGCGTGTTCGTGGGGGTTGCACATAAGGAAGGGAAGACAGTAGCAGCATGGACATAGGAGTAAAGATGAAAGCAGGGTGCCAAGTGGGGCTGCAAAATAGAAAAATAGGTTCAGAAATGTGGTTGGAAAGTTGAAAGGGGAGCTTAGAGGTTGTGTAGGGTGGGAAAGAGACGGTCTAGGGAAGCAATTCCCAAACTTTTGAGTTGCGGGGCACTTTTCAGGAGAGAAATTAATCACAGAGCATTATCACTGCCCTTATGCCAAAGAAACGTTTGTGCATTTTTATTTCCGATCTCTTTGCAGGGCAGAGTTTGGAAACTGCTGCTTTAGGGGGTTAATGTGGGCACACTGAGAGCCAGTGTGGTGTAGTGGTTAAGAGCGGTAGTCTCGTAATCTGGGGAACCGGGTTCGTGTCTCCGCTCCTCCACATGCAGCTGCTGGGTGACCTTGGGCCAGTCACACTTCTTTGAAGTCTCTCAGCCCCACTCACCTCACAGAGTGTTTGTTGTGGGGGAGGAAGGGAAAGGAGATTGTTAGCTGCTTTTAGACTCCTGAAGGGGAGTGAAAGGCGGGATATCAAATCCATACTCTTCTTCTCTTCACAATGGCAAGGGGCTGTCCAGCAGACACAGCAGGGGAACAGACCCTAGTTATTGTGTGTTTCTAGAGCTTAATGCCCTGTCCTGGCATCAATGGAACTGAAGATGGCCAGGGTATAAATTGGAACAAATAAAATAAGTTGGCCCCTGCGGGCATAGAATGCCTTTAGTGTGATCTAGCAGGCCTTGTCTTACATTCTTATGATATAAATAAACATGTATATGATCAGGATGATTAGTGAGTTGTTCATTGGTTCAATTTTATTTATAATGCATTTTTAAAAAGAAAAATTGTATGCTGGACCAGAGTAAATGAAGGGGGGGGGGCAATTTCCTTTCATGCCTATTTCAATGAAGGCAATGAAGACTTACAGGTGAAGCAGGGATTCTTTCAGGTGAATCGGGGATTCTTATCTGTATTAGTTGTGAGAGCATTACTGGTGAGTTGAGCAAATTATCCCAGATTAACTAACAAGGAGCAGGAGTGGAGAGTGGGTTATCCTACAGGTGGCCATAATCTGTATGGATTTTCTCCTGGGTGGGTGTGAATTCTTTCCCTAGGAGGAATGAAAGGAAATAATTAGATTTGGGGGGCTTTATTTCCTTGATCAAAGAACTACAACAGGCCAGCAATATTTCTTTATCGGAAAGGTGAAGAACCTCCCTCATCCATTATTTTGCAGCCCTGCCACCTTCACCACAAAACACTGATTTTTAAGAGGACAGGGCTCCTGTACCTTTAGAGCTGTGGCTCTCTGCTTGTGGAATGCTCTTCCCAGGGAGGCTCGCATGGCGCCTTTGTTACCTATATTTCAGGTGCCAGGCAAAATATTTCCTCTTCACCCAGGCCTTTGGCCAATTAAACAATCGATGGCCTTTTAAACTGTTAGCGGGGGGGGGGCAGTTTGCTTGTTACTATGGTACATGCCTTTGTGTTTTTATAGTATAAACTGCCCTGTGAACCTCGGATGAAAGGCTGGAACAGACTGGTGATATGGTGCTCTGAAAGAACACAAAATTTGAGCCCCCCCCATTATATATTTCTTATTTTCACAAGAATTGGTTTTTGTACAGTTGCTTTGTAAATGGATCTTCTCAATAGTTACCTATACAAAAATATAGGTGTGATGGTGATGTGCCCCCTCAGCTTGGTGCCCTGTGTGGGGCAACTGCCCTATATCTGGGGTTGGAAGAAAATAATAACAACAACAATAATCACTATGCAGAAGAGGGGTTTTAGGCAGCAATGAAATTGCCTCTGCCAAGCTCCCCTTTTCTGCATAACTACTGAGAGGTGCAGGAGCTCTGCCCTCTTTCGCACCTGGCCATCCCATCAAGAGACAAGGAATTTGTGCGTGTGCTTTTGTTTATTACGTTTATATACCATATTTTATTCCCAGAAGCAACAACACTGTGAGGCTGGTTAAGAGGCGGCGATCGTCCCAAAGTGAACCAGTGTGGTCCATGACTGAGTGGGGATTGCAAAAACCCTGGTCTCCCAGGTCCTAGGTCTGAAATTGTATTTTATTAAAAAGTATAAAAAGTTAAAGGGATGCAGGTGGTGCTGTGGGTTAAACCACAGAGCCTAGGACTTGCTGATCAGAAGGTCGGCGGTTCGAATCCCCGCAACGGGGTGAGCTCCCGTTGCTCGGTCCCTGCTCTTGCCAACCTAGCAGTTTGAAAGCACATCAAAGTGCAAGTAGATAAATAGGTACCTCTCTGGTGGGAAGGTAAATGGCATTTCCATGCGCTGCTCTGGTTCGTCAGAAGTGGCTTAGTCATGCTGGCTACATGACCCGGAAGCTGTATGCCGGCTCCCTTGGCCAATAAATCGAATGAGCGCCACAACCCCAGAGTCGGTCACGACTGGACCTAATCAGGCCTCATCATAGGACTGAAACTGCCTTAGTCGCACTGGTTGATGATCTCCGGCGGGCTAGGGACAAAGGTGAGAGTTGTTTCCTAGTTCTGCTGGATCTCTCAGCGGCCTTTGATACAATTGACCATAACATCCTTCTGGACCGTCTAGAGGGGCTGAGAGCTGGGGGCACTGTTATACAGTGGTTTCGTTTCTTCCTCCTGGGCCATGTTCAGAAAGTGGTGGTGGGGGATGAGTGTTCAGACCCCTGGGCCCTCACTTGTGGGGTGCCTCAGGGTTCCGTCCTCTCCCCCATGCTTTTTAACATCTATATGAAGCCGCTGAGAGAGATCATCAGGGGGTTTGGACTGGGTGTCCATCAATATGCAGATGATACCCAGCTCTACCTCTCTTTCAAATCAGAACCAGTGAAGGCGGTGAAGGTCCTGTGTGAGTGCCTGGAGGCGGTTGGAGGATGGATGGCGGCTAATGGATTGAAGTTGAATCCTGACAAGACAGAAGTACTGTTCTTGGGGGACAGGGGGCAGGCTAGTGTGGAGGACCCCCTGGTCCTGAATAGGGTAACTGTGCCCCTGAAGGACCAGGTGCGCAGCCTGGGAGTCATTTTGGACTCACAGCTGTCCATGGAGGCGCAAGTTAATTCTGTATCCAGGGCAGCTATGTACCAGCTCCATCTGGTATGCAGGCTGAGACCCTATCTGCCTGCGGACTGTCTCGCCAGAGTGGTGCATGCTCTAGTTATCTCCCGCTTGGACTACTGCAATGCGCTCTACGTGGGGCTACCTTTGAAGGTGACTCAGAAACTACAACTAATCCAGAATGCGGCAGCTAGACTGGTGACTGGGGGCGGCCGCCAAGACCACATAACACCGGTCTTGTAAGACCTATATTGGCTCCCAGTACGTTTCCGAGCACAATTCAAAGTGATGGTGTTGACCTTTAAAGCCCTAAACGGCCTTGGCCCAGTATACCTGAAGGAGCATCTCCACCCCCATCGTTCTGCCCGGACGTTGATGTCCAGTGCCGAAGGCCTTCTGGCGGTTCCCTCATTGCGAGAAGCAAAGCTACAGGGAACCAGGCAGAGGGCCTTCTCGGTAGTGGCGCCCGCCCTGTGGAACGCCCTCCCATCAGATGTCAAAGCGATAAACAACTACCTGACATTCAGAAGACATCATAAGGCAGCCCTGTTCAGGGAAGTTTTTAATGTGTGATATTTTAGTGTTTTTTGGTTTCTATGGAAGCCGCCCAGAGTGGCTGGGGAAACCCAGCCAGATGGGCGGGGTACAAATAATGAATTATTATTATTATTATTATTATGGTCAGGGGTCCATTTACATTTACAAAAAAGTTATTTAATTTTCAGATTTTGAAATTTACAAACGTCAAACAATCAAAACAAGAAGAGAATTCCGTAAATTCCCACGGACTTCCCTCCTCCCCTTTTGCAAGTTATATTAACTTTTTTCCTCCTGCACCATCTCTATGAATCTCCAGTACAACCATAGCCCAACAAGTATCATTCCAACACTACTCGTAATTTTAATGGTTCACAATGCTGTGCTTTTTGAGGTAAATGATATATTTTCCCCGTTCCTTATTTAAAATGTTAGTCTCCTTGGTTTCTAATTCTTCCCCTTTTTTCTTTTCTTTTTTGCTATTTCAGTATAACCCATCAGTTTAATCTGCCATTCTTCTCTGGCGGCGACTACCTAGGTGTGACCGCTCTAACCACTATGCAGCACTTCCTCTTCCTGGGTGGTGGGGGGGAACGGGCCTAGCGACCCCAACGGAGCCCGACCGGGCGGCGCGTTCAGTCGGAGGAGGCGGCGGCTCCCCTCCGCGAAAAACGGACCCGGCGGGCCAAACCTCCTTTGCGATTGCGGCTCCCCCCCTCCCCCCACTGCCAACAACTCCAGCACGCCAGGCGGGCCTCAACCATAGAGATGCGAAAGGGCCCTTCCAACGTCGGCCGGAAGTTCCGGGCGCCGCGCGTCATCACGCTCTCCATCGATCTCTCCCGCCGCCCCCCCCTCACTTCTATGTTGCCAGGGGTAGGGAGGAGGCGGTGGAAGAAGAGGCGGCCCTATGAGCGGCGGCGGCAGACCGGCGCCCCTCAGCGGCAGCGGGCCGAGGAGGAGAAAGGGGGAGAGGGAACCAAGTAATGGCGGCCAGTTAGTGTGTGACTGAGCTAGAGGAGGAGGAGGAACAGCTCCCCGCGTCCCTTCGAGCCCTTGTTCCTCGCCCGGCGGCGGCGGCGGCTGAGGCGCCGCTCCCCAAAGCAGAGGCGGCGGCGGCGGCGGCGGCGCCAGAGACTGAGCCTCCCTCTCTGGGGCGGCTGAGGAGGCGGCGGCGGCGGGAGGGGGGCGCCATGGTGAACACCCGAAAGAGCTCCCTGCGTCTCTCCCGCAAAGCGGCGGCGGCGGCAGGCTCCGGGCCCGGCAGCCATTTCATCTCGTCCAGGACCCGTTTGTCTAGGACCAGCGCTCGGGCAGCGGCGGCGGCGGCGGCGGCGGCAGCAGCAGCAGCGGCCGCCGGTCAGGATGAAGAGTCGGCCCGGGTCAGTGGGGGGAGAGGAAGACGAGGCGGGTGCCGAGGGAGGTAGACTCGGGGCAAGTCCCGTAGCGACGGCGGTGGCGGGGGAGAAGAAGGGGCCGTTGTCGGTGTGGGTCAGCCATTGGGGTGGGGGGGGAGGCGGGGAGAGGGGCGAGCTTGCGGGGGGGGTGCGCTGGCTCATTGTCCCGCTCCGAGGGGCTGAAGTGCAGCGGGGCCGCAGTACCTCAGAAGGGAACCCCCCCCCCCATAGAACCGATCCTGACCGTGCAATGACGGGGACTTTCTCCCGGAGGGTGGCAGCAGGGGAAAGAGGTTGGGGAGGCTTTTCTGTGGTGGCTCCCCATTCGTGAGAGAGGCTCGCCTGGTACCTTCATTGCATAAATTCGGGCCTGGGCGAAAGCAATCTTTTCTCCCAATTAAACCATCTGTGTCCTTTTAAACTCTCGATGTGCTTGTGTGTGTGTGTGGGGGGGTGTTATCCATTTGTTGTGTTCCGCTTTAATTTCGCATGGTTTTTCTGTTGCGAAGCGCCCTGGGATCTTCGGGTGAAAGGGCAGTCTACAGATGTAAGGAACAGGAACAACAACAAGAGGAGGGGAAGGGGCTCCGGCTGAACTTCTCCAGGGTGACTGACTGCTTGCGTGTTTTGCATGCAAGCACAATATTGTGTTTTTTTTTTGCGGGGCTTCTGCTGCTCTGTATGTGTGCTGAGGCTTGTCTGGTTTGTGGGACTAAAGAAAGGCACGAGAGTCTGGAAAGTGGGGGGGGGGTCCTTTACTTGTATCCGAGCTGGCCGCCTTGCTTTGGTGTTGTGCCAGAGTGAGGGTGGGTGGGTGGGTGGAAACCATCGGGGCCTGTCTGGCTCTGTTGCAAGAGGTGGACGTGAGCAGCGAGCCGGGAGGGAGCTTGGGGTTTTTTTTTTTTTTTGCAGCAGCTCTCTATGCGAGCGAGTGAGCGAACCGAGGTCATTTGAGGTAGGACGTGTTGTGTGAGCTTGCACAGCTGAAGGAGGACGCTGCTGGCTGCGGCCAAGAGCTAAGCGGGGGCAAAGTGTGGCTGGTTGGGCGGCTCAAGAAGTAGCTGTAGAGGCGGTTTCGGGCGAAGAAGGGGCAGTTGATAAGAGAGAGGAAACAAAAACCCCAATGTGCGCTCTTGCTCTCTTTCCTTCGTCCGTCTCCTGTATGTAGGAGGCGCAGATAGACTGGCAGGGTCTGCTGTGCCAGCCAGGTGTCTGGGGCACGGCGAGGCTCCCCCGCTGGCCCATGCTGGGACTGCATTTTAAAGGACAACATGGGGAAGAAGAAAAAAGTTTAGGCTTAGAACTGCCAATTTTGTAAATTTCTTAGAAAACCTAAATGGAGTGCAGTTTTCTTTATTAAAAACTGTTTCCTGTTTGGCAGGGTAGGGGAAACTGGGTAATTCTCTGACAATTTTGGATAGAGATGCAATTATTCCTCTGAGGAACGTATTGATAGCTCAGTCCGGCAGAGCATGAGACCCTTAATCCTAGGGTTGCGGGTTTGAACCCCATTTTGGGCAAAAGTTTCCTACATTGCAGAAGGTCGGACTGGGTGACCCTTGTGGTCCCTTCTAACTCTACAATTCTATGACGCGGGTGGCGCTGTGGGTTAAAGCCTCAGCGCCTAGGGCTTGCCGATCGAAAGGTCGGCAGTTCGAATCCCCGCGGCGGGGTGCGCTCCCGTCGTTCGGTCCCAGCGCCTGCCAACCTAGCAGTTCGAAAGCACCCTCGGGTGCAAGTAGATAAATAGGTACCGCTTACCAGCGGGAAGGTAAACGGCGTTCCGTGTGCTGTGCTGGCTCGCCAGATGCAGCTTTGTCACGCTGGCCACGTGACCCGGAAGTGTCTCCGGACAGCGCTGGCCCCCGGCCAATAGATGTGAGATGGGCGCACAAACCCCAGAGTCTGTCAAGACTGGCCCGTTCGGGCAGGGGTACCTTTACCTTTACCTATAATTAGTTATTTGCCTACATTGCCAGATAGTTTTTTTTTTAAAAAATATGACAATCAGTAATGTGGATAGGTTCTTCATCTACTCATTTATTAGTTTTCATTGGCCATGCACTACATAAATGAAGGAAAAAATCATTCCCCCCCTTCTTTGTCCCACATCTCTAGTCCCACACCTTTCTCTGCCACCCCAACCTTATGCTTATGATAGCAGTGTTTCACACTGAATGTAACTGACCTGTAGATAGTACTATGTGAATGAAAACAGCAACACTATATTTATCTTTGTTATCCATTAAAATCTATTAATGAAAACAATAAAAAAAGACAAGCAATCATGAACTTTTAAAAAGAATCACAACTGAATCTTCTTATACCCTGTTCAGGGTACCTTATTCTAAATACTGTATGTGAGCTTTGTCTGTCAACCTTTCAAATATGAGAAATTATAAATTCCTGGCATGACACATTCAGCCAATCCGTTGTTCCTGTAGGGACAGACATAGATGTATTAAAGTGTGTTGTTTCTGTTGCTTCTTTGTAAAGTCACAAAGTAGCCTGATCAATGGGTCACCAAAAGTATTGTATAAGTACGGTATGTTATATATAAAATGTTCCAATTATTTTTAACTTAGAAAGAGCAGTCGAGTGATTCTGTCTGATAGCCTTGGACACTGAAGCACATCTTTTTGTTCTACTTACATAAACTTATGGGGTTTAGATCTGAACCTATGAACTAGTTTACAATGTGTGAATATGGAATATCTTTCCTAAAAGAGTTTAAAAAAACCTATTGAGTGTTAGCAGTTTACAGTGCTTTTTTCTGGGGGGATGCAGAGGTACGTATACCCCTAAACATTTTGTGAATCTAAGTTTGGCCTCATTGAGGGGCAGTGTTTCAATATGAGTAGGAAAATGAGAGTATGGCTAAATTTTTTTCTTAGAAAAAAAGCACTGGTGGTTATAAAGAATGCTTAAAGTCCCATTTAATAAAACAGCAGCATGATGCTATGCATGGCTACTCAGGTAAATCCCACTGAGTTCATTGGTACTTACTCCCAGGTAATTGCTATAGAACTGAAGCCTAAATTTAATCATAAGTATTTAAGATTGGTGAGTATATATAAATTTGCT
Source organism: Podarcis vaucheri (assembly GCF_965113315.1). NCBI lineage: Eukaryota > Metazoa > Chordata > Lepidosauria > Squamata > Lacertidae > Podarcis > Podarcis vaucheri. Next base: position 104,187,631 of record NC_138761.1, read on the forward strand.
GACAGTGAAAATGTTAAAGATGTTTGCATCCATCTGTGATAACATGGAAAACTAATTTCAGATATATGCCTTTAAAATTGATTGTGTGCCTGTTCAGATTTTTAGGACAGTTATGTACTTTCATAGTGCACCTAGTATTTTCTAATTTTGGTCTCATAGAAAGAGATGCATATGATTGTGAAAAGGGCCTAGTACAGCAGATATATGTATAAGTGTTCGAAAAATGTCTTTCAGGCCAGGCAAGTGAGTCTCTTAAGTATTATTTCAAAAAATACAGATGCTATTTTTGAAATATTTGTATTGGGAACTAGATCCTGAATATTAGCCAGCTGTTTTAATGTGCTTATGGAGCTTTGCGTACATGCAGGGATTTTCTTGTTCTAGCCTGAGCTGTTGGGGGAATCCCCATGCTGTCTTCTTTACATTGAAGAGGAGGGTTCTTTGGAAGTGCATCTTGGATTGTAGTTGTTTCTTGCCATTCTTCCTTATCTGTTCCTTGTTTGACAAGTGGAATGCTTCACAATATTGCCTTTTTTGTAGACTTATTTCAATATTTTTAAAAAAAGTTCTTTGCTTAGAAATATGATGATTCTGTTCAGCATTGTTTTGATTATTTCTGATGGAATATCATGCAAATTACATGCACTACTTATGTTCATTGCTGTTAAGTCTTATGTGCCTGTATGAAAGGGGAAAAAATGCATAAAATGCGAAGTGTGATCATTTAGTAAAACCACTTAGATAATAGTTGTCGTCCCCCCCCCCCCGTGAGATACCATACAGAACAAAGCTGACCTATTAAAATTTTCCTTAGAACTTGTATAATAGTTGATTGCATGCAGACATTTTGAAGCCAGATTCCAGGAAAAAAACCAATACAGTACATATAATAGTGATTGTTTTACAAATAGCACCTTGCTATTTTTATTCTGCCATGAGGTCATAATCCTAAGCATACATGCTTCAAAGTCAACTCTAGTGAAATTAATAGGATTTACCTCTGTAAATATGATTATAATTGACATATAAGCTTGTGCAACTTCTTGCTATATGTTGTTGAAACATTTTTGTTTATCTAGAAAAGAGATCCTTAGCCATTTTTGTTAGATACCCGGGAGGTGATTTTAGTGTTGGAAAAAGTAATGTTTAGTTGCAGTAGCCTGGGTTACAGATAACAGAATGAGGTTTTTCCCCAAGTGATATTGTTATTGTATATTTGGTAGTACAGGAAATAAAGTGGAGTATTGTTCAGATTGATTTTTCAGATCATAAAAATTGTATGATTCAGGTGTGTGTGTTTTAAAAACCCCCCCGAAGCATTACTGTTGATAATATTTGAAACTGTAAACCAAAGGTTTTAAAATTAATCTTCTTTCATGTGGTTATTATTTTTGCCTTGTTATTTACAAAGCTAGTTTTATGATCCTTTGGGATGAAGTAAGATATCAGAGATATCTGCCTTGCAGGGGGTTGGACTAGATGACTCTCTGAGTTCCTTTAAATTCTACAATTCTATGATTCCATGAGAACAAATGCTGTCACAACGAGTGACCTTAATAGTTATTTGTAAATTACAGTTGCTGGTTGAAGAAGGTCCTTACTTAGCACAACGGGGGGAAAGTTTCCATTCTTGTGATTTATATTTTTTTGGTGGGGGGAGGGGAAGATTTATGTAAGATTTACCCAACTTAATTGAGCAAGAACACATTACTGAGAAATGCTGCCTGAGTTGTTACATGTGTTTGTTGCTGGAAGCAGCACTTTCAGCGTGTCTTGATTTAGAAGTATAGCACCCTCATGTATTTAATTGCAGTTGAGGCATAGAAATGGTCCAGCTGAAGTCTATACCAGTCTTCCATGATTTATCAAAATTGAAGTATTTTTGGAAACAAATCTCACTTAAAGGCTGAGAAATCTATCTAGTGTAATAGGCTTTATTTCATATTTAAAATTGATGTTGAATTCCCGGTGGCCCATCTAGTCCAGGTGCTGAGTGGATATTGTGTGCTTCAGTGACCCTCATGGACCATCTGTTTGAATCATCAGAACAAAGTTATTCAGAACAGCCTGTCAGAAGATTCTTATGGCCCCTCTTCTTAAAAAATCCCCAAGAATGAAATTGCATCACTTACTAGTCAGATTGTTGCAGTTAATTTCTAAAAGTCATTGGGTTTTACTGTGTAATTCTAATACATTGTAAGTTCTGTCCTTAATTGTTAGGAAAAACAATGGTTTTAGCTTTTCATTCTGAAATACATTTGATTTTTAAATTGTTGTTACGCCCCTTGCCCCAGTACTCTGTAGCCTGATGAAGCTTGCGACTTCGAGTCATTCAGCACATGCAATGATTTTAAAGCTTTTATCATTCATGTAGCTTTCTTCTGGGCTGTGTCAATATTACTGATCAGGGGCCACTAACAATTTTTGGGAGGAGAGAGAGATGAAGTTATTCAATGCACACAATGCTGGGTTCTGCCCAGTATTACCTTGAAGAATATAACATTTAATGACAGTGCTTAAGACACGTCACATAGATTGTGCAACATCCTTACCAAAGCAAGTCCAAGCTAGTCAGCTGTAATTTAAATTGAGCCCAATAGTTTCACAACCAGCTTTTGCCAAAATATTTTGTAGTCGTCTCCTAAGAATAAAAAAAATGACTGTTGACAAAGGACTGTTAAGCTGTCTTGAAACAGTCATCAGAGCTAAACTAGAAATATATCTGGAAATCATTGTAGCTTGTGATATTTTTTTTTTAAAGCTTTGTGTTTAGAAATACTTGTTTTTAATTACACTGAGCAATAAGCTGGTTGCTAAGTGTCTTCAGGCAATGATGCAACAGTTTTTCTGCCTTGTCTGCTTTAGCTAGTTCAGATCTCCCATACCACTCAAAAAACAGGTTTCAAACCAGTTGTGTAGCTTCATTTTCAACTCAGGACAGAATTACTCAGTATATTTAATAAAGGATTGGCCTTTCACTAGTATACTTCATTAATAGTGCAGGCACACCTTTGGGCTGTTCACACAGCATGTACAAACATGGCTGTGGTCTGGTAGCTTACTGTTTAATATTTTAAATTATATAGTGAGTTAATTTTTTTTCTAAATTAATTAATTCTGTTGTCTGTGTTCAGTATATTTAGTTTACAGCTCCGTGCAGACTTGATAGCTAAGGAGCAGTCAAAGCATTTATTGTAATGGTGTTCAAACTATATTCTGTGGAATTTGGAGGTTGTCAAGAAGATCACTAACAGCGCTTTTCTATTTTAAAAAAAGATAGCATGTCAGCCTTTCAGAAAGTCTTGAGTGTATTCCAAGGCACTTCCTTGGTTCTTTTTGGTTAAAGGTTTTTCTGGTGCCCTGAAAAAACTGAAAAGTATGTCTGGCATGGTTTTCACAGGAGAGGGATCCACAAGGAAAGAAGACCCTGAGGTTAGGAAACTTGAATTTTGTTGGCTTTGCAGGGAAATGAGGACTCTGAATTTCAATGGGATTTGAGAACTTCAAAGTACAAGTCCTTAATTTGTTTATTGTTGTAATTCATTGAAACCTTCAAAAAGGTTTTAAATTCCCAGTTGCCAGTAACTATTCTTCAGAAGCAAAGAAAAGCCATTTCAATGATAAAGAGAAGAGGGTGTAAAAATATTCTGCAAAAGTGATTTTCCTTGTTAGCTTGCAAATTATATTATTAATTAAAGGTTTTAGAGCATTTATGACCTCTAAATGTATCATGTGCTGTTTGGGGATGTATTGTAGTTTGATCAAAGGAAACGTTGGCTCTCCTCTCCTCTCTAATATAAATATTGGAGCTTGGTGAAAAATCTGATGCAGCCTCTGGAGAAAGATATAAAGCAACTCTTTCATTTTCCTCATGTCTTCTTCCTATGATTAGATTTCAGTTTTGGCTTGGGTATTTACATGTATTTTGTGAAATTCCTGTGGGTTCACTAAAAGTAGTACTACAGTTGTCTGAACAGAAATGGATTGCCCATCTCTTTCAGATATGGTCCCTGAATGTTTCTTTACCAATGAGAGGTAGTTTAAAATCAGGTGGTTTAAAATGAGACTATCAGCTTGTCTTTTTTTTTTTTTCCCTCTTAGAGAGATGATGGTAGTGATGGTAGCTTGAGTGATAGCCACATATCTCCTCCAGCCAAACGTACCTTGAAACATGCAGATTCTGTATGCAAAGACAAATCAAAATCTCGCAGTACTGGGCAGCGAGAGGAATGGAGCATCTCAACTGGACAGTCCCGGTAAGAATGTTAACAGTATTCAAATATTTGTCTAATAGAGTTCTGCCCATTTGCTTGAACCCTGTAAATCTCTTGATAAAATGTCAAATCTCCATCCTTTTGCAGTGAAACATGTTACAGAAAAGTGCATCTACTGCTCAAACAGCATCCCCTTTAAAAGTTTCCCCCTTCCATAGCATAATAAAATGAGCCCTGTGTCCTGATGTTATGGTATTAATGCATTTCCTGGCAGCTAATTATGCGGTGCATAGACAATGCAATGAAAATGGGGATTATATCTGGAGATAACTAGATTTGGAGTGTGTGTGTGTGTGCTTTTGCCGGTAAACGTGGATTTCTTATAATATCTACAATTTCTCAATCAGTCACGTGCTAACGGAAGCATCTTTGTTTAGAACTTTATAATAAAGAATAAAAATAAAGCTGAGGCTTCTGACTTCATGCATATGTCCATGAGACACAGCTTGTTCCTTCTCCCTCCACTCGACCACTTTATTTCAAATGACAAGCTTTGTTTGTGGAAAAACATCTGTTGCTTACATTTAAGCATCTGCAATTCCTTGTGCTGTAAGTGCTGTAATACATTCCGTAAGATGAACTAGTTTAAAGCTCTGTGCCTTGAAGTAGAAAGAATGTTTCGATCTCTCCCTGTTTGCTACATGACTGCCTGTCAAGGACTCCTCCTTCAGTCATTCTATGCTGAGCTGAGCCATTATTTGTCCTACCGTGTTGTCCAAACCTGGGCTCGTATTTCAGCTCTCCCAGAAAAATCACAGCTTGTAACTAATGTTTGTCCTATGCAATGAAGTCAAACAGGAGAAAGTTTTCTTGGTTGTATCAGCGTAGGGGAAAAAAACACTGTACAGAGATGATATATAAAGCATTTCAATCACTCTATTTCCCATAAATGTTACTAGCCTACAAAAATGTTTACTAGCCAGCTGGGAGATGACAGAAGATGTATGAAGAGCTGTGTCCCTCATTTCTGTGCGGGACATAGAGAATGCCGTTTTCGTCCTATGGCTTGGTTTATATGTTGGGCATGGAGGGATAGAGTACTCTGTCCCTCTCTTGCTAGTCTGCTCACTCGCCTGCATGCAGTTCCATGTTGCCTACGGCTACCAGTAGCTAGTACTTAAGTACAAAGCTGCTCTGTTTTCCTATTTGGTTCCCAGAATTGCAGAGATAGATGATAATTCCTTTGGGTTTCTGAAGTTAAAGTTTAAATTGAACTCACGGTCTGGGATGTCCGAAAATTGCACATCTGATATACATTGTTATTTAAGCTGATAAATAACTATGCACTGTTTATGCTGGTTGCAGTTGACATATAAATATCTTTATGCTTTCCCCCTACTTCGCCAAGGGAATAAATTGAAATACTGTTGCACACCACCACAGTAGAGAAGATCCTCTAATGCTCTAGTTGCAATCTTTAGACTATCTTCAAGGGAAGTTCAATATAAAGCTCGTTACAATAGTCTAAACATAAGGTTACATGAGCACGCATCACAGTGGCAAGGTTATCTCGATCCAGGGCAAGCTTACAGCACATAAAAAATTGTAAAATATTAGACGTAAAAAATTTCCCAATGCAGGGTTGCCTTCAGATGTCTTCTAAAAGTCGGATAGTTTTTTATTTCCTTGACATCTGATGGAAGGGCGTCCTACAAAGATGAATTAATAATAATAGTAATAATAATTAATATATTTATACCCCAGCCACTCTGGGCAGCTCCCAACAGAATATTAAAAACACGATGAAACATCAAACTTTGAAAACTTCCCTAAACAGGGCTGCCTTCAGATGTCTTCCAGCAGTCAGATAGTTTTTTATTTCCTTGACATCTGATGGGAGGGTGTCCCACATGGTGGGTGCCACTATCGAGAAGGCCCTCTGCCTGGTTCCCTGTAACCTCACTTCTTGCCGTGAGGGAACTGCCAGAAGGCCCTAAGAGCTGAACCTCAGTTTCTGGGCTGAATGATGGGGGTGGCCCTGGAAAACCATTTTTGGACACTTAGCAGTAATGGTATTGGTGCCCGTTCCCTCTCACCATTTTGTAGTGACACCAGTGGCTCAACAGGAACACCAGTAGTGTCAACTTGTAAATCCCCCAGAGCATTCAGGAATCCTGGTTCCATAATTCTTTGCAAATGGACCATCTTAACTGACCCATACCCCCAGCAGTGCAAAGTGGGGCAGAACTTGCTACCTTTGGCCTAAACCTGACAGGAAGTGGCTTATCCATGTTTCACAGAGCATCTCCTAGCATCTTTACTTTTACTCTTTGGAGAAATATTTTAAAACTGAATGCCTAATGGTCCTGCCAGTCATTTCCTGTTCCAGAATAGAGTAAATGCTTCAGTAATTTTTCTGGCAAGAATCTTTTCCATTTGTCTACTGATAGCCTTATCATACAGGTGAAATACCGTGGTTATTTGTTTGCCTATGACCCATTTCCTTTGGGCTACATTATTTTGGAAAGTACTTCAAATTTGAAATATATTCTTACTTTTTAAAATGGAAAATTACAGTTCTAGAGAATCAGTGTACAGAATATTTATGTCATGAGTTCTTGAGCTGATCAGTAGAATGGCTGTAAATTTTGTTTATTTAATCCATTAATGAATAAAGCATAAACTTACAGCTGGTAAGAAGAGATGTGGTGTGTTTTGTAAAATCATTGTTCAGCTGATTCCCACCATTACTTATTAAATCGTTTTAACCTAAACTATGAGCTAATATGTACACTGCAGCTTAGCAAGACTCTTAAAAATCAATACAAGTTTTTTGTTTTTTGTTTTAAAAAAAGTCTAGGGAGGAGCACAGTGACTATGAGCCCTTCTATTGAAGCCTGTATGTATGCTAACCATGTTTTGTCATGCGAGCCAGGTCTATGTTTCACATTGCCTACATATTGGCTTTTGAGTCAATTAGCTTTTGAGAGCTAATGTTCTGCAGATAAGGAGACAGTCTCATTTCATTGCTGATTCCCTGGGTGAACTTGGGCAAATCTCTAGCTCTGTCTCATTTCCCCATCTACAGGTGTTGAAGAATAGTTATCTATTGTGAAAGAGAGTGAGATACAAAACTACTAATCCGAGAAGTAGTTTACTATGATACTAGCAGTGGTCATATTCAGTCTGTAACATTTAGGTGTAATGCAAGTTATGTGTGGCTTGTAACTCTTAATAGAACAAATGAATATATTTTGCAAATTTAATTATTTCGTAGGTTAACTTCTCAATCTGGTGCTACATTACCAAATGGACGTAGTTTATGTAAGTACTTCATTTTTTGCCTATGACCTTTCCAATTAATAGTGGGTTTTTTTTTGTTTTGTTTCCTTGTGTCTTCTGTCTTTCAGTGTCAGGAATTTGTTGTTTTTTTCGCCCACGCAAACAAATGAATTACCAATAAGATTCCATGCAGCATTCTTTGCCATGATTTTCTTCTTATCACATTCACACATTATTATAATTGTCATCTAAAAATAGTTGCTACTCTAAAGAAATGAGGATAAATATAAATCAGTAGTGAAGTGGGAGGCTATGAAATGAAAAGAAGTGATTTTTACAAGGAAATGGCTTGTTTATATTATGAGGTCGAAGCAGAATTGATAAGGTGATTTTTACTTAAATAAAATAGAAAATGACTAAGGATTTATTAAGGCTAAAAAATAGCTAGAAAATATTGCAGGAGGAGAATAAGAAGAAGAAGAAGAGAGTACAGTATAGTGATTAGGATCTTGGGTGTCCATGGTTCAAATCTGCACTCAGCCATGAAGCTCACTGGGTGACCTTGGGCCAGTAATTGTCCCAGCCCTAGCCAACCTCAAAAGGTTGTTGTTGGGATTAAATGAGGAGGGGGAGAACCATGATCTCTACCTGGAGCTCCTTGAATAAAAAGCGGGGATATGAATGCAATAAATAAATAAATACATACATAAAATAAGCAGAGAGACAAAGTGACTTACCTGAATTTAGGCATGTGGTTGATCTGTCAAGTTGGAATATAATAAAAGTGATCCCGCAAGGAAAGTGAGAGGGGACAAAGTATCTTCCCAGCTTTCTTACTGTACTGTACTTGTACCTTTCATATTTTAAATTTATCATTATTAGCATGGAATTCTTATTAAAACATTTAAAATCATTTCAGCTCTCAAAAGCAGTTCTCTTCGTGGGGAGAAAAAGGTTGATGGGGACCATGCCTGTATAAATGGAGGTAGAGAAATCAGAAAAAGTTGCCGATCCAGAAAAAACAGATTTGAAAGTTTGAATCAAAGTTTACTGTTTGACCAACTGGTAAACAGGTATGTGGAAATTTTCCAATAATGTTTTCTAGATTACTGGCTTTGTTGACATATTACATTTTGTTTTCAGATTGTGAGAATACATCCTTTAGCCATTCCTAAATTGCCGCTAATTAGTTTCTGATTTAAGTGTTTGATATATCATTAACAAATATATCCTAGTGCAGAACTGTTGGTCAAAATATTGAAATTTTTGTTTAATCAAACACAACCATGCATACAAATTGGTTTCCTTTCTGGATTATTTTAGTCTTAACTCCGTTTAACAGAGATTTTGATCTTTTTCTTCAGCTTCTAACATCCTATGGTTTTTGCAAAGTTATTGAAATTACAGATGTCAACAATGATGATTGAATCTACTGTATAGTAAATTTCGTGCTTGGACATTATTATGCTCCAGTTTTTATCACAGTTTTATTTCAGTGTAACTACTGAAGGCAGGCGGCTTTTATTCTCTTTGTGACCTATAAAGCAGGGGTGGCTATTTTTTTAAATAAAAAAATGCTATGGGCAATTGACAGCCACCCCTCCCAAGTACCAATGCCAGTGGTGTGCATGGCCAATATATTTGCAGACTGCATATGCAGCATACATATGCAAAAGAGACCACAAAGTACATTTGCACATGCACACTCATGCCGTGCGCATGCAGTCATAGACTGTCTCTCACACACTAGTAACTTAGCTAGATTCTTATATGGTAGAAAAGGCACTAGCATTTCTCATCATATTTTCTTCTCTCAGAAATTTCGGCTGAGCTAGCATCCATTATTCATGCTCATGCAATTTATAACTAATTAGGTCATACAGCATTCCATGAGTACCTTGCATTCACAGAATACCCAAATCACAAAATCGTCATCTCACAATTTACTGCGTCAACACAGATGCTAACACAGAGCACACACACACACACACACACACACTTTCTCTGCAGGATGAGAGTTATTATAAAGTTCTCCCCACCCTAGCAGTAAGGTGGTGGTGGGGAAAGTGAACCTTTTCCTGTTCACAGTAGGACCCATGGAGTGTTCCCAAGACACCCTGTCCCCGCATACCTGTACTAACATGCTGCTTTTTATTTTTCATCTCTAGAGAGCAGGTCGAAGGCTTTATCACCTGATCTTAGAGGGAGATGAAGAGATAAAGCACCTTTTTGCTTTCTCTTGATGGAGCAATTTCTAACGAGGATGCAGAGCTCTTAATCTCAGTGCTGAGCACTACTGTTTGCATAGTAAACAGTGTCACGCATAATTTAAAAACAATGTTCATGTATTACAGCACTGCTGAAGCTGTTCTTCAGGAAATGGACAATATTAACATCAGACGGAATAGGCGATCAGGTGAAGTGGAACGGTTGCGCATGTGGACAGATACAGAATTTGTAAGTTCAAGTTTCCAGACCTCAAGTTATAAAAATACACCCTTTCAATTTTAAACATTTTGAATATGTTGTTTCTATGCAGCGCTTTAAACAGATGAATAAAATATTGACTCTTCTTTTAATTATAAATTAATATGTTTGATTCATTTGCAAATAATCATGACAGCGATGGAGCAGAGAGGGAGAGGTATGTGATATAGGTAAAGGTAAAGGTACCCCTGCCCGAACGGGCCAGTCTTGACAGACTCTGGGGTTTGTGCGCCCATCTCACATTTATTGGCCGGGGGCCAGCGCTGTCCGGAGACACTTCCGGGTCACGTGGCCAGCGTGACAAAGCTGCATCTGGCGAGCCAGCGCAGCACACGGAACGCCGTTTACCTTCCCGCTGGTAAGCGGTCCCTATTTATCTACTTGCCCCCGGGGGTGCTTTCGAACTGCTAGGTTGGCAGGCGCTGGGACCGAGCAGCGGGAGCGCACCCCGCCGCGGGGATTCGAACCGCCGACCTTTCGATCGGCAAGCCCTAGGCGCTGAGGCTTTAACCCACAGCGCCACCCGTGATATAGGCTTATATTAAAATAGCTATCAATTTATATTGTGTGTGTGTGTGTGTGTGTGTGTGTGTGTGTGTGGCAGGGGGTGGAAATCTAACAGCAGTTGTATACTGTATTTTTCGCCCTATAGGGTGCACCTAGTTTTTTTGGGGGGGAAATAAAGAAAAAAATGTTCTTCCCCCCCCCCCGGCGCAGGGCTGGGGCGGGGGAAGCCTGAGCTTCCCCCGACCCCAGCCCCCAGAACAGGCTGCTATCCGCAAGCCTAGGGAGCCCGGTGGGAAGTCGCGCTGGTCTCCCCAGGCTTGCGGATATCTTCCCGAAGCCCGGGGTGCGTGACTCAGCACACCCCAGGCTTTGGGATGCAGGCAGCTCTCACCGCCAGCCTCCAAACCGGGTCGGGGAACAGCGGAAAGGCGCGCTCCGCCTCCCCGCTGTCCCCCGAGCTTGTGGGGCTGGCGGTGGGGAGAAGCACTGCTTTCCCCACCGCCAGCCTCCAAGCCAGGTCAGGTTTGGAGGCTGCTATCTGCAAGCCTTGGGAGCCTGACGGGAACTCCCGCGGAGCTCCCAAGGCTTGTGGATAGCTTCCTGAAGCCTGGAGAGCTAGAGGGGTCGGTGCGCACCGACCCCTCTCGCTCTCCAGGCTTCAGCGAAAGCCTGCATTCACCCCATAGGACGCACACACATTTCCCCTTCATTTTTGAAGGGGAAAAAGTGCGTCCTATAGGGCGAAAAATACGGTAACTTCTGGCAAAACTGAATACAAATTCTGTGCGTAGCACATATTTGGCTGATCCATCTTTGGGTTTGCAAAGTTAATATAGACCAGTTCAGCTGTTGTTTTCTTCTACTGTTGAGTGGTCAGGGCCTGTATTGTTCCTGTGATTTCTTGAGGCCTCCCTCGAACAGTACAACAGCACATTTGAAAACTAGTCATAGCTCAGGGAGTTGTCTTAGTTCCCATCTGCCACAACTCAGCAGACTTGCACAACTGTTGAAATGCAATGGCAAATGGCTTGGTAAGTGAAAGCCAATTGATGAGGCAACAAGGCTTCCTCTTTTATGAGCTGGCTAAGTTGCAACAGCCCCACCCTCCCAAGCAACCCTATTGGCTACTGGGAAGCTGTAGCTCTGTATGGTGGAATCCCAGAGTCTCTGGCTCATTTCTGTGGCTCCCAGCCTTTGGGCAGCATCTTTGTGGGTGTTCCATTGCTGTATGGTGGCAAGAAGACCAAAGAATTTGAACAGAATAATTGGGGGCACTTGCACTGTGCACCACCTGTAAGTTCCAGAATGCTGAATGTGCTCCTTTCCCCAAAATGTGAACACTTTTTCAATAGCAGCTGCTCCACTATTACAATTGCAAATATTTTTGTATGGCATAAATTTGTGAAGATAGATGCTGTAACAAATTTGTTTTGTTGGTCTTGATGTTGCTGTAGTAAGGAAATGGTAACATGCTCACTGTGTCTTCAGTGTCAGTAGCTGATTTATAATTGCCTATAGTCCCAAGCAGCACTTATTTCCCACCTTCAACACTTCCCTGATGATGTGCATTTCTTGTTTTACAATGCAGATCATGCTGATATTATCTTTATTCCAGGAAAACATGGATATGTATTCACGTGTCAAGAGGAGGAGGAAATCACTGAGGAGAAATAGCTATGGAATCCAGAACCACCATGAAGTTTCCACAGAAGGGGAAGAAGAAGGTAATGACAGAGGTTAGCTAGCTACCTTTGTAGGTGCTATTGAAAATGTTTGTGTAAAATAGCCAATATAGGGGTAACAAGATTATATAGTCATGGAATTGCTGATATCTTTAAATTTGTTTGGTTATATCCCACAGACCAAAATAATCTCTGCTCTGAACATACTCAGTCAATTTACTGAATCTGTCATTACACTGAACAGATTGATTTTAAATTCTTTGTCACCTGTGATAAAATTTATCCTGATATATTATAAAAATACTGTTTGTGACCAAATTTTATCTGTCTGTCTATCTATTAGAATCATTTTACAAATTAACAGGAATCCTTTTACAAGAGTCTGCAATGAAGTTGTATAAATTCTTTATTTGCCTTTTATTTCTAGAATCTCAAGAAGAAGATGGAGATATTGAAGTAGAGGAGGCAGAGGGAGAAGAAAATGATCGTCCATATAACCTGAGACAAAGAAAAACAGTGGAGAGATACCAAGCGCCTCCTATAGGTAAGAGAGAAGCATAAACATGCACACCACTCTTCCTTAACCTTAGTAGCTGTGTTGGCCAGGCTGTCTTCAATGTATAGCAAGAGAAATTGTACCTTTTTACCAGACTATTTTTTTAACTGCTGGAAGCTCAAGTTCCTTTCGTAATATTTTTCTTTATGCACTGGATGTTCTTTGAGACATTATTGCCGCATTTGCATGTTGCACTACAGCATAGTATAAGATAATAATCAATGAGCTTAGGCAAGCCTCGACCTCATGTGCTCTTCCTTCTGAATGAATAGCTGGAAGGAGGTCAGGTGCTTTTTCTTTTCTGCAATTATGGCTTGTTTTAACATCCTAGACTAACAAACCATGGTTAACATAGACTGGTTTGTTTGAAACCATAGCTTCAAGTTAATGTTAACTTGTTGGTTTGGATAAAATGTCAAACCACAGTTAAGAAAAAGAAAAAAGCATCTAACCTTCCAGCAATTCAGAATGAATTATGTATGGTTCTAACTGTGTGTCTGTTTCACTTACAATTCTTGTACAACCTCTGCCATTTAGGTATGATGAGATTAGGTATGATGAGACTTTGCTCTCCTGTGTGACTCCCTTTCTCTCTGCCCTCTTGATGTGCAGCAATGGTGGGAAATCTGTGTTCCTCCAATTGTTGGACTCCAGATCCCATCAGCCCCAGCTAGCATAGCCAGTGCTCAGGGATGATTGGAGCTCATAGTCCAGCAACAGCTGGAGGACAACAAGTCTCCCACCCCTGGTAGAAAGAACTGGTAGAGCCCACAATAAATTTGAATAGGAAATCTGCATGGTTGCACCTTTTAACTTGTATTTATACTTGTATATTTTGGGAGCAATCCAGTGGAAGTTGTGGTACATACGTCTTAAAGAAATGAGTGTGATGTGAGTAGTGATTTGCCATATGCCCAGAATTTCCCAGACATACCCAGGATACTGCAGCTGCAAGCAGTGTTCAGGCAGAAATTGACAAAATGTCTTGGGAAAATTTGGACATATGGCAGCCCATGCCAGCACTGTCACTTTTGCTGAATTTCCTCAGAAATAGCTCAAAAACATCAAATTTCTTGACAATTTTGCAAATATAGCTATTTTTTGAAATATGGCAACCCTAGATTTGAGAAAACTGGTTTGGAGAGAAGAGGAGGATGCTGGAGGTTTTTTTAAAAAGTTATTTATTTATTTATTTATTTATCACCTGCTTGCTTGCTTGCTTGTATAAAGGTCTCAGCTTTGCATAAAGGTTGTGAGCTTTAGCAAGATACCTAACAGTGAGCATGTAGTTGTTTGTGTAAATCTGTAAGAAAATAAAAATAATAGTACGCAAATTTGTATTGCATTTCCCCCCAAATTGGTTTGTCTTCTCCAGTGCCCGCACACCAGAAGAAAAGGGAAAATGCGTTGTTTGACATACATAGATCTCCTGCAAGAAGAAGCCATATCAGGTAAATCAGGGGTCACCAATGTTTGAGGGCATATAGGTACATTTGGAATTTTGAGAGAGTGCCATGGGCACCACTTTCTCTTCCCCAAGTCACTTCCCCCAAAAGTTGTAAAGAGACAATGTTTCTGTGACACACACACAGGGGAGCAGGAAGTACATTGGCGGTAATAAACTTGGTCAAATTTGTCATGGTTTATTAGATCAAGTCACAACAGAACCAGGCCATAGTGAAACATTTCAGCTATAATTATAAACTAGAGCTTTAACTTCTCCTGTTTCGAACAAATCTTGCTTAAGATTAACCATAGTTAGTTAGAATTCGATAAAATGACAACCTGCAGTTAATAAAAATGGAAGTAAAAGCTTCCAGTCTTGCATGCTGATGAAGGAGGGGTTAGTGTGAGGCTTCTTGTAACTTAGTCCTTTCACAAGAAACTGGTTTATCGTGACATCTGAGCCAGTTCAGTGTATGAAGATAAGGTGGTTTTCTCTGCTTATTACATTTTGTTGGTGTTCTTAACTGTTAGCATTGGAACGCTGAATACATGCTGTTCTTCAGTGAAATACTTTTGTTGCTTCCATAGGAGAAAGAAGCATGCTATTCATAGCAGTGATACAACCTCTTCAGATGAAGAACGCTTTGAAAGAAGAAAATCTAAGAGCATGGCAAGAGCAAGGAACAGGTAATTTTTTTGTTCTTCTTTTCAACTTGGGGAATAATAGCTTCACTATACTTGGCTTGGTGAAGCTTGTCAGACATGCAAAGCTCCCTTATTCCGACTCAGATAATTGGCTCATCCAGTCTACTATTCTCTGCTCTGACCTGCAGCAAGTCTGCTCCTTAAGTGTTTTTTAAATTTCAGATGCATGATATGTAGTCTGAGACTTCGCTTGTAAACTATGTGGTTTATACTTTTTATCGTACAGATTTTGTATGTGTCGTACTCGTACTCCTTATTGTAAATTAGACTTTTGGTTCTTTGTCCCTGACACTTAGCGACACTTTTCCTCATGGTGGCTGAAGCTATTAGTATTATGTTGGAACATATTGAAACATCATATGGTTTCCCCCTTGACATACATGTAAGCTTCATTGGATGGCAACCCTACTCACAATGAAATTGAATGTGACCTAATTGGGTGCTGTTTTTGTATCTGTATTGAAACAGATGTCTGCCTATGAACTTCAGAGCAGAAGACTTGGCCTGTGGAATCCTGCGTGAACGAGTGAAAGTTGGTGCAAGTTTGGCTGATGTAGATCCTATGATTCTTGACAAATCGGTTCGTTCCATCTATTTGTCTTCATAACTATACATCTATTTTACAACAAACTAGTCGGAATTGCTAATCTGAAGCTGAAATAAATGCATAATGAGTTGCCTAATTAAATCAGCACTTGTTGTGTTGTATATTGCTGACTCAAAAACAAGCAAACCAGGAAACCATAAATTACACTTCTAAAGTTTAAAATAAATTCATAGTTTAATAAACCTGGTTGTGAATGCCTACCTGTTCCGTACCTGACATAATACGTTAGATATAGGGCAAGTGGGAGCATGGGTACCAGAGAACAGTTGGGAGCCTTAAAATGCTCCTGTTTGTACCTTAGTTGGGGGGGGGCTTGCTGTCAGTGTCAATCAGCTGATCAGTGGTGATAGCAAGTCTGCAGCAGTCAGCTGAGCTGCGGAGTACCCCATTGGGGCTGACAGTAAGCACAAGTTGCCCTTTGCATTGAATTGAATTGAATTGAATTGAAACCAGCAATGCCAAAGGATCTTCTTCTATAGGTATGGCAGGTGCTGTACCTGCAGAATATTTTTTTTCTTTGGGGTCCCTTGATGTCAGATGACTGACACTTGGGAGGAGGCCCTGCCCACCTGCCAAAATGGCCATGGTGGGGAATGATCCGGGAGGTGAGGATCCGACCCACTGCCTGGCTCCTGTTCCTCACCCCTGTTCTAAGCTTATGCTGATTATACATGAAGCCAATAGCTAAAAAATACTATTTATCTCCCTTTTAGGTGCGCTTTGATAGCATAGGTGGACTGAGCAATCATATTCATGCACTTAAGGAAATGGTTATATTTCCTCTTCTTTATCCTGAAATATTTGAAAAATTCAAAATTCAGCCACCAAGGTAGGTAGTTTTTCCCCTTCATATTTGATGTACAGTATATTGTTTTCATATATTGTGCTTGAGAAGGAATTTAGCAGACTCTGGGATGTACTATGCCACTTTCCCCAAGATTGTCAACACAGAGGTGAAAGAAGAGTGATGTTGAAGGGAATATTTGGCAGGCTAAGTGCACCCTTCACTTATTTCTTGAAGAAACCATTCAGCACAACTAGTTGTAAAGTTCAGATTAAGTTAATTCCAGTACATACAATTAGAAGAGCTATGTATTTGGTTTGATCCAATTGACTAGGAGCTGTGATGGGGTGGTGATTGCAAAAGTAATTTGAAGAGTGTACAACTTTTTTTTTTAGTTTAGTTTGCTTAGAGTCTTAAATATGCCTAAGGGATTTTACTGGATAATGGTCAGGACCTCTATAGCTTGTTGCTGTGGTTAAAAAAGGAGAGTTAATGTGGAAGGACTGCTGAACCAAACATTTGTTTTTCTTTTGAGAATGTCTGTGTCAGGCCCTTTCTGAAGAATAAAGCAGAGGAGGCTTTTTGTGTGTGGTCTAAAAAGCATAGTAGCATTTTGGATTTAATCTGACCAGTGAAAGAAGTTACTGCATTTTTGAAGATTCATGCAGTGATGTCAGTAGAGATGAGATATGTTATTCAGAGTCTTTAAAATAACTACAAGAAGTTGGCATAAAAGGGTTTCATGACATGGCAGCTTGTGTAGCAGGAGAGACACAGCTTTTATAACAGAACCAATATGTTAAACCATAGAATCAACACTCTACTTTTCCTCTTGTGCCTTAATTGATTTCCTCTGCCCTTTCCCTCATTTTGTAAACTGCTTTGAGGTTTTTACAGTAAGGCGGTGTATAAATTTTATGAAAGAAATAAATATTGGGTAGATTTGCATAAGGGTAAGAGAACTTGAGAGAGAGATGTTTGAATTGTAAAAACTTTTCCTCTTGGCAATCAGTCTTTAGAAATATATCTAATACTTATTTTAATCTGTGATAATTGCACTATAACCCACTGACCTGGCAGCTGACACATCAACAAGAAGTGATAGACTTACCTTTCTCTTTAAATGATTTGGAACAGAGAGAATAATTATCACATTCTCAAACAAAAAATGAACATACATGGTGGGAAATGTTGGGCGCATCATTATTGGCACTTGTGTCATGTGGGTAACAAATACTTTCTGCATCGAACAAGAAACAAAGAAATAGTGATTACTATATTTATCCATTTGTCTTCAGGGGCTGTTTGTTTTATGGTCCTCCTGGAACAGGTAAAACCTTGGTAGCTAGAGCTCTGGCCAATGAATGCACACAAGGGGAGAGAAAAGTTGCTTTTTTCATGAGGAAAGGAGCAGACTGTCTCAGCAAATGGGTTGGTGAAT
Organism: Podarcis vaucheri; assembly: GCF_965113315.1. Classification (NCBI taxonomy): domain Eukaryota; kingdom Metazoa; phylum Chordata; class Lepidosauria; order Squamata; family Lacertidae; genus Podarcis; species Podarcis vaucheri. The sequence goes on from NC_138761.1 coordinate 104,205,342, forward strand.
CTGAACGGCAACTTCGACTCCTCTTCGATCAAGTTAGTACATAACATTATCTCTTTGATAGTTTCAGCCAAAACAGGATGGGAGCGCTTGTCAGAAACGTTTTCGTTGGAGGCTGTGATTCTGGAGGCAGGGATGTTAAAAGGCGGTAAAAATTCACCTATTGACACAGGGAGGGAAATAAAATACAGGGAGCATTGCTCTTGCTCTGAACGATCTTCTTTTGCAGTTGGTGAGGTCACGTTGCCAAATCGGCTTAGCTGCATAATGTCATAGCGTCATCATATTTTCTACTGGAACTTTTGCTGAAATCACTGCAGGAAGAGAGGAAAAGGTTTTTTATTTAAGTAGCAGCAAAGTGTAGGCAAGAATGGCTTAATAAGCACAAAAGAGACATTAAAGCCAATTCTCCTATGTAGGTCTACTCAAAGCTAAGTCCCATTGAGATTAATGGGGCTTACTCCTAATAAAGTAATGATAGGATTTCAGCCTTAAGTTTGGGACACATCCTCCCCCTACAATTGCTTTCACTCTGTGAAACTCAAAACAGGCATAATTTCTCATATCCCTAGTTTCTTATAGCAGTGCTTAATTGCACTGTGTTGGCAGATGATATAAAAAGATACAAAGGAAACATTATATTATCTAGATTGTCTAAAGCTTTTGTTCACTAGCATATTCAATGTACTGATGGAACTCAGCAGTATGGAATGGAGCCTAATTTCTTGCTACATAAAATGCAGGATCTTCTGTTTACGGAAGGGGTCTTCCCAAGAACAGAAGCAGTTCTTCCATGAGCAGAGTGAAAACTAAGATCAAACTCTATAATTGTCAGATTTTGTTAGAAATAGTTTAAGTAAGCTATCGGGTTTTTCTTAGAATACTAAATAACAAGATCACTTAGGTGAATTCCTAGAATAGAAACGTACAAGAGGACAAATCATGCTCTGTGTAAATGAGAATTTGAGGCTTGTTCTCTTTTCATAGTGTGTTCATCAGACTTTTCTATTTGTTGGATTGGTTGGGTGTACCTGCTTGGAAACAAATAGGAGCAGGTTGTTTGAGCAAAAAACTTGCTGCAGCTTCTTTTCACCTTGAATTAGAAGATGAGGGACGTTACCCTGACAGTTCATACCTCTCAGCTGAACACTGGAAGAGTTGCAATGCAGTGATACTCTGGACCATCTCATATGGAACATAGACCAACAATTACAATTCCCTCCAAGCAGATGAACTGTTGAAAGTGAATCTTGGCTCTAACAAAAAGAAAATATTTAATGGCACTTGTATGACTGGCATGAGACAGGAGGTAGACTTACGAATGTAATCTTGCAGAATTTGAGAAACAACCTGTTTATTTCCCCCTCTTTTAACAACATCCTGAATGTGTACTATTATTGCTGTTGCCATTTAGTAAAATGCGTTTGATCAGTGAACACCTTTAGTGGGTGAACTTTAGATTTGTGACCAGAGTGGGTTTACCCAGAAGGACAGCAGTTCAAGTTAGACATTAATTAAAGGGACAGGTAGGCTTAATCCTTGGCATTATAAACAAATGCTTTTCTTGTGCTTTTTTTAACTAATACTGTTTGTTGCTCACCAGGCATACCTGATGAGGCCATCCATAATCTTTTTTGATGAAATTGATGGATTGGCCCCAGTCCGTTCTAGCAGGCAGGACCAGATTCACAGGTAATCCTAGTGTATGACTTCTGAATATCTTGTGTTGGCTCCACAGTTTCGTTGTTCAGACAATGGTAGATCCAACACCTTTTCATATGAAGTGCATAGGGTGGGATTCAGGGGAGGGCTTTGTCAAGCACAAGGATTTCCACTTGCACAGTTGAGTTTTCCTGCACGCTCCCTGTGCCTTCCACAGATCTTCTGTGGAGGGTTGGGGGACACGCCAGAACAGATTTAAGGGGTTTGCGGGGAGAGGAGAGGGAGGGGCAATTCTGTTATGCAGCCAAAGGTTCTTGTGCTAGTGGAAGCACTTTGTTGAATACCACCCATAAATATTTAGGTCAGTGAATATGATAAATAAAACGTAACATGAAAACTACTAGTAAGGAAATTGTCAGGAGAACGTTCTAAATTGTTTAACTGGATTCCCCGCACCCCAACCTTTATCTCCTGTGAACAAAATACTTTTTGTTAGCTTTTGCAAGGTAAGCTTCATTTTAATTCTAGCAACTTACTTGATCACTGATGTATAACTGATACAGGAATTGTGCACAAAGTGATGTGGCTGTGCTCCCTGGATGCTTATCAGTGGTACCTTATATGGTGGAAAGGGCTCTGGGGCTCAAATGCAGCTGTCAATAGATTGAAAATTCGCCCTGCAGCAGCAGTGATAGGCAAAAGGTGGCTGGTATATCTCTTTGGCTATGACAGTAAAGAGAAAGCTTTTCCTTCTTTTTTATTTGGGAGAGATTGAACAACAACAACAAAAGGTTTTCTCTTGCCCTTGGTGTAGGTGGGCAAGGATCAAACAGAAACTGGTTAAGGATTGCTCTTTACGTTGCTTCTCTGTGGAGCATTGTCAGGGCATAAAAGAAACTCTTCTTTGTTCAGTAATGGGATACGACATAACTTTGGGAGAAGACATATTCAGAATTATTATGCCTTTTGGGATCGAATGCTTGTCACTTGCATACTTAGGCCTTGTCTGTAATTCATTTCAAGTGCTTCACTATAGTGTTCATAACTATAGTGTTGCTAACCTTGGCTGGGATCCAGTCTCCCACAAGCAGTGTTTGACTCTGGACTCTCCTGCTGGTAGAAGGAGCGGACGATGATTTTTCTGACTTCCCTTCACAATGAAACAATTTCATACCCTCTGAAAATCTTCTGCAGAGGGTTAGGGGACCCAGCAAAAAAAAAGGGGGGGGTTTACAAGAGAATGATTCTGAATTGCTTTCCCCTTTCTGCCAGCAGGATATCTCTGCCAAATCTTCCAAGGAAAGAAGGAACCCTTCCATTTGTGAATGGCTTAATTTGGTTTTGCCATACATGTCATGGTTATCCATGTCTTTTATTTAGGATGGTTAAAAACATTTTTTATGACTGTATTTACATATTTTGAACATATTTCCCCCTAAAAATGCGGTTGAAATATTGTTTTAGCTCTATAGTGTCAACTCTACTTGCTCTCATGGATGGACTAGACAACAGAGGAGAAATCGTTGTCATTGGTGCTACAAACAGACTTGATTCTATAGATCCAGCACTCAGGAGACCTGGTCGTTTTGACAGGGAATTTCTTTTTAGCCTGCCTGATCAAAAGGTAAGAATGTGAAGTTCTTATTTTATTTCTTATATCCCACCCTTCCTTTCAAGAGCCCAGGGCAACATTAGAAGCTAACTGAAAGCACAATACAAAGTACAGCAAAATAAGTCAGCGTTAAATAATACAAATTCAAATAGGTAAACCAGGACTGACCAGAGACATTTTGAGGCCTGTTGCAGGTCAGTAAACAGCAACGGCAACAGTTTGCTGCCCTTCCAAAGTCTTGAGGGAGCTGCCTCATCTGCCTAATGGTAGGACAGGCTCTCATGTAAACAAATTTTTTAAACTAAGAGAACCTAGTAGTGCCAGATAGTCGTCTTGTATTACATTTGAAAAAAACCTTTGTAGGTAAACCATATCAATAAAAGTTTATGGCTTCCTTCATGCCAGCATTCTTATACTCAGCTTTTGTCTGAAAATAAATATAATTCACTTCTTCCTGATATGAATGGGTGTACATCTTAATAGAAATAGCCAGCAACATATATATTTTTTATTTTTCCAGAATTATATTCTCCTATATTCTTTTGCATTAACTTATCTTTATTGAAGTCTTCCTTTGAAGTATTAGTTTTCTATTATACTGTCTGAATAATCGTGTTCGTGGTATTTTTCTGCAGTAATAAACTGCTTGTTAAAAATTAAATGGGGAAGCACATAATTAGTTTGGATTAAATGAGAGGGCATAAATTAACTGATTTGCTTGTAAAAGTCTTTATATAATCATCCCAAGATTTCAGTTACTTTGGGAACAAAAGTGAGCTTGGAGAGACAATCTAGGGCAGTGATGGCGAAACTTTTAGAGACCGAGTGCCCAGACTGCAACCCAAAACCCGCTTACTGTATTTATCGCAAAGTTCCAACAAGGCAGTTTGACCTGAATACTGAGGTTTTGGTTTAGAAAAAGCAACTCATACATCTTTTGTCTTAAAAGAAAAACACAATAACAGAGCTTTCAATGATACAAACAACTTTTTATTGAAAGGTAAAAGTTTGCATTAAGATGATCCAAACAAAGTAAGGAAAGCAATCCCATGTGCTTTCACTGACTTAAAATTATTTCGCAGAGAATTCCACACTTTAAGAATTCCCTGCTTTTAAGCTCCAGCCCAAGCAAGCAAGCAAGTGTTCTTGGTGTGGCCCTCTGAGCACACGCAGAGTGGTGCCCCCCATCACACCGTCCCCCTCATCGTGCTGCCATTTCCTGAAAGGACCCTGGGGGCTGCCCTGTGTACTAGCCCTGCTCCCTCGCCGAGCCCCGACCAGCCCCTATGCAGCCTCAACCTAATAGCAGGAGGAGGAGGAAGGCGGCTGTTCAGAACTCTTGGTGGTCCACCAATGCAGTAGCACATCTCTGAGCGCGTGCAGAATGCTGCGCCCTCCCCACCCACAGCGGAGGTTCCCCAAGGGAAAACGCGCGCCCTGGGGGTTGTGGCTCTGTTTTGCACCCCCCAACGCCCCATCTGAGGTGCTTCTATTCAGTCACAAGTCCCATGAGCCACGCCCAGCCTCTGAGAACAACATGAGCGCCTGCTTGGGGATGGCGTCGTGTATCTGAATGAGACCAATGCCCCACCCTGCCCTTCCCTTTGCACCTCTCTGGCCACGAGGGCGCCTTCTCAGTCTGGGCATCCTGTGCGGAGCGGCTGAGCAAAAGGAGCCCTAAAGGCGCTGCAGCAGACGGGCCATTTTGGGGGTTTTGGCTCTTTACTGTCCTGCTTCTGCAGCACCCAAAACTGAGGGCCCACCATAATCATTGCCGGTGCTATTTCGCAACCCGCTCACACAAAATACTAATTGCCGCAACATGCTCCGGAAGCCTCCGCGCAATTGGGCGCACTGAACAATTGGGCCAAAGAATAGCTGCAACCCCCATTTTGGAGAGAGTCGGCGCCCTGATGGGCATCGCATCCCACTCCTGCCGCACAGCTTCCTGCGCCGACCTCCCGCACACATGGCACTCCTGCTGCCCAAGTTGAGCTGAGGACTCAACGCACCGCCCTTGCCTTCTGACGGCTCTGTGCTGGGGCAACGGCGCACGTGCCCGCAGAGAGGGCTCTGAGTGCTTTCTCTGGTACGCATGCCGTAGGTTCACCACCACTGATCTAGGGATTGAGTCTTATCCATGCGTTGGCAAACTAAGGGCCGTGGGCTGGATCAGGCCCAATTGCCTTCTGGATCCGGCCCGCGGACGATCCGGGAATCGCCGTGTGGATTTCCAGCCCGAACGTTCTTTTCCTCTCCGTCACACTGCGCCTGCGCCTCCTCCCTCCCTCCTCCTAGCTTCTCCCTGCCTTCCTAGAGGAGGAAGGGGCTGGGCTTTGTTAGTGCCAGCAGCAGCAGCGCTTGAGCGGCTGCCATTTTAAGCAGCCCCTCTCCAGAGCCCTTTTGTGCGCCGTTCACCGTCCCTCCACCACTGCCAGCCCCTGCCTCTTGCAAGACACAGGTAAGCAGCCACCGGGGCTCGTGGTGCTCTTGCATCATCCCCCCTCCAAATATAGTCCAGCCCGCCAAAAGGTCTGAGGGACAGTGGACCAGCCAGCCCCCTGCTGAAAAAGTTTGCTGACCCCTAGTTATCAATAGGCCAATAATACTCATATCTGTCTCTCCCTGTCAATTAATGCCAAGGAGACTGTGGAGGCTGTGCAGTGTTGCCTGGAAGCAGTGAAGATAGAATGCGGGCTAACAAGTTCAGTCTTTGTCTAGTCAAGGTAGAGATGGTTTTGGCCAGTAGATGGGCTAATTCAGGACTAAGAATGCAGCTTGTCCTGGATACTTTTAAATTCCTATAAAGGTTCAGGGTCAGTTTGGGAGGGGGGCTCCTGATGTTCAGGTAACTTCTATGACCAAGAGTGCCTTGTCTAATTCCCTGGCTGCATCTCTTCCTGGAGAAGTTGGATCTGGCCACAGTAATACATGCATTGGTCACCTTCTGGGTAGATTACCTCAACGAGCGCTGTGTTGGGCTGTCCAGTGTTCAGTAACTGTGGCTGATTCAATCTGCAGCCACCAGATCACTGAACTATATATATTAGATTAGAATATTTTCAGACTATATTACACCAGCCTTATATAAACTGTACTGGCTTCTTATTTGTTTGTGCTGTGACCTATAAGGCCCTAAGCGACTTAAGACACAATATTTGAAAGACCATTGCCTCTCGTGTGAACCTGTTCATAGGTTGAGATCATGAGCCGAAGTTAGTCATCTCCATTAACTTATATTGATCAACTCTGAGAAGAGCACCACTTCCTTTTCCCAGCACAATAAAGGATCTGGTTAGGACACGAGATAATGTCTTTTCTGTGGCAGCATCTCTGTTATGGAATTCTTTTTCTAGAGAGGTTAGACTGGTCCCTGAAGACTTTTGGGCCAGGAATAAAAGCATTGTACATTTCAACTGACTTTAAGCAGCTTTTAATTTTGCAGTGAAGATTTATACTCAGCTATTCTTGGTTTTAATGTTTTGATTTAAATCTGCTAATTGTGTACTGTATCCCCCCCCTAAACCTAATGGTGGTTCTGGCCTGTAAGAGTCAAAAGGTGTTATAAAAGTAGTGTGTTAATAAAGAATAATAAGAGGGGGGTGTATATTTAAGTTAGTTGATTAACTTGTTCATGCAAGTGATAGGTTTGATATATTGTGATGCAGTTCTTAATACTGAATTTATTCTTTCTTTCCAAGGCAAGAAAGCACATATTCCAAATACATACCAGGGACTGGAACCCAAAATTGTCAGATCATTTTTTAGGAGAATTAGCAGAAAAATGTGTCGGTGAGTCACTTTAGATGTCTTTGCTCTTGAAAGGTTTTTTTCTTTACTTTGTAAGAACCCTTAATGTGTGCTTTTTAAATTGTGTACATATGTCCTGTTAAAACATAGTAGAAAATTGAAATATATACTAATTTATTGCTCATATATTATCTTAACTGATGTTTCCTGTTACCACCACAGATCCTTTATAAGACAATTTATATGTCGGAAACTTTGGCATGATTGATTATCCCTTTATAGGACTGAACATGCAAAGCTACCCAGCTTATGAGATACTGGTCTTCCAGAGGACAATGGCAGCTCTTTTTATTTTACAAATAAAATAGAAAAAACCCAAATTGTTTCCCTACATGTGTGGATGCTAAAGAGTTCTGTCTTTTTTATTATTGAAATGGTTTTTGGAAGGCAACTGAGCTAAGAATCCTCAAGACTTTTAAAAGTATACTAGTTACAGAATAGGTATTTCTTTCTCTAAAGTTGGACACTGGATATCTGAAACATACTATGGAGCACCAGACATGAAATACTGAGTAGTAGATTGGCTGTTCAAAATAAAAATAAGCCTTGCCATACTAGCAACTATACTATAAAATCAGTAGGTTAGAAAAAGTGAGATGTGTTAACATAATAAATCAACCCTAAACAAATAACCATAGCCTCTTCCAAACAATTTTTCATCTTCTGTCCATCTTACGCTGCTAGTCAACAATTTTTAGGAAAACCACAACATCAGGTCATTGGGTCTACTACATCAAAACAGTAAAATTTTAAATTGAACACCATCCATTCAGTCAGCTACTGTACATCCGAATTATCCTCTTCATCCACAGGAACACCTACCTTCGAAGCAGCATTCCTCCACTTTTGATCTGCAAAGACCCCAACATCTTCTGGTGAGAAGAAAACAAAATATCCAGCAAATGACAAATTAAGCTTTGCCTGGTGTAAGAAAGCATGTGCCAAACCCCATTTCACGTAGATTCTTCTAGAGATTCTGCAAAAACCATTTAGTAGAAGGTAGATGATAACAAAATAGAATTTTGGTCCCTTCATGTTGTGACCATATTTCTATTTGAAAAAATATTAAGATTGCAACGACATGGCTTGGATATCTTATAAGAAAACGTGCCCTTTACTGTGGTGTAACCAATTGGATTTGAAGGGGAAATCTGTTTAATTAAACGGGAAAAATATCCCAGAGCTTATGCTCTGCTTTTTCCTCTGAAATTAGATTTATATTTTAAATCCTGCAGTTGCAGTTCAATTGTTAGATGTGAAACTTGAAAGCTGTGGTGGCAGATCAAGTTAGACAAGAAATCTAGTTCCTATCATTTGCAAAGAGGTTGTCTCAAATTTTTCTCAAAATGGCTTGGAATGTGTAGCCTATTTATTCAGCATTTTGAAAATTCATTGGGACCATTTAAACACATGTTTGCTTAGCCCTTAATTTGATGCAGTTGCTAAACACTTTGCAGTTCACCCCTTGTGGGGTATCTTAAAGACAGAACTCTCCCAACTTTGATAGCATAAAGAAGAAAATGATGACTGAATTATCTGAAAACAATTTTGCTCAGCAGTCATGGATTGGGAGCATTCACTAGCATTAGGCTTAGACATCTTAATGCTTAGATTTGTTTTGAGATTTTGAATTCCAGGTTCTGTAGTCATCAGGGTTGGTTTCTTGAGGCTAACATACTTTGGTTATAAGCGGAGTTTGATTTGGGTTTTGTTTTTGTTTTTTAAGCTTGCACTTCAGAACTTTTATGTGGGACATTTAAGAAAAATAATCCAGTTTCAAGAAAAATAAATGCAAATTTGTGTGAAATCATTTAAAAAGCCAATTCTGTCAAAATAAAGCAGAAGTAATCAAGTGGCAATCTGTCTGAAGACCAATCAAAGTATTTGAGATAGGGATCAGACTGGAAGGGAGCAAAATACATTATCAAGCCCTGGACCTATCAGTGTCTTTCAGCAAATTAACCCAGCATAATCCTAGCCCTGCTAAGCCGCTGTCAAAACAGGTTCTTCAGAGGGCATAGCTCTAAAATGGCTCATGCAAGTCAATCAAGCCATACATTTTAATGAAAGCTGCAGTAACACTGTGGGTTTTTAATCAGTTTGGCACGAGGAAAAAATGTTCCTGCATGGATTTGGTCACAAACAAGCCTTTAGAATAAATTTATAAATTATGTTTCAATTTCTGTACCCAGCTCTTTTGAAAGCAGGATTTATTACTTGCCCAACGGTTCTCAAGAAATTATTCCAGAATTTTACACTTCAAATAGAAATCACTCAAGTTACCTCTAAATTTTATTTAATGATTAATTTATAGACATTAGTTTTCATAGTACAGATATCTTCAACTCAAATGTTCCTCTAATCTGTTTGTGCTATCATTCAGGCGTATTCACTGCAAGTGAATATCATCTGTGCCTTTTTTCGAACTAAGCAATCAATAAACACTTCTGCACTTAAAATAGATTAGAATATAGATAATCAGTCTGGTTGCTCCAGTGTGCAATAGCTTATGTTGGAATTGATCTTTCTTAATTTGGTACCAAAGCTAGATGTAAATATTTTTGCCTCGATAGGCTTGTTTTTTAGTGCATGTTCATGTGTTGAATTAAGATCTCATTTCCCCTCTGCCTTCCACTTGATAACAATGTTGTCAATTCTTTTTAACGCATAGCTTCAGTTTACTTCAGTTATTCTAGTTTCTGAGAACATCTGCTTCATCCTGTATAATGCCATTATGCTTCTCTATATTTCAGTGAGGTGTGGCACACAATAGGTCCTAGAAGCTGCTATGATCTAACCCTTGAATCTTATGTTAGCTCTCAACTTCATCAATGCAGCCCTCCTTCCCTCCAGTAGGTTGTGAATGAAAATGGAATTAAGTAGCGTACAAAGCTGATCATTATGGAATTCTAATATTTGGATTTTATTTGTTTGGAGTGTTTGTAACTTTACATACTGCTCTTATATCCCACTTGAAGATGTGAATTACTTTTGAAAAGGTGCTTTCTCACCCTGGCATTCCAACTCAATGGTGTAATGTTGGAAAATGTTGATCATTTCTCCTACCTAGGCAGTTATCTTTCCACAATGGCCAGCATTGATGCTGAAATCCAGCATCGCCTGAGCTCTGCAAGTGTGGCTTTCTCCTGATTGAAGTGCAGAGTGTTTGAGGACCAGGACATTCGCAGGGAAACCAAAATGCTTGTTTAAAAAGCTATTGTACTGCCAACATGTACTGAAACATGGACCACTTATAAATGCCATCTCCAACTCCTCGAAAGATTCCATCAATGGTGTCTCTGAATTTTTTTTTACACATCACTTGGGAAGGTGGGCCAACTAATATCAGTGTACTGGAAGAAGCAAAGATCACCAGTGTTGAAGCAATGATTCTTCAACATCAACTTGGACTGGTCATGTTGTGCGGATGCCTGATGATCATCTTCCAAAGCAACTACTCTATTCCAAACTTTAAAATGGAAAGCGTAATGCTGGTGGTCAACAAAAGAGGTTTAAAGACTGTCTCAAGACAAATCTTAAAAAATGTAGTATAAACACTGACAACTGGGAAACACTGGCCTGTGAGCACTCCAGTTGGAGAACAGCCTTTACCAAAGGTGTCATGGGCTTTGAAGACACTCAAACTCAGGACGCAAGGGAGAAACGTGCTAAGAGGACGGCACGCTTGACAAATCCACCCTGCGATCAACTCCCACCCAGAATCCAATGTCCCCACTGTGGAAGGACATGTAGATCCAGAATTGGCCTCCACATTCACTTACGGACTCATTGTTAAAACTGTGTTTATGGAAGACAATCTTACTTGGCTACGAGTGATTGCCAAATAAGAAGAAGAGAAGATTCTTTTTGTGTACTTGCCACCAAAGATATACTAACCACTCCATAAGTATAACTGCCTGGACTGCCTTTATTCTTCTCATATAGCTTGGCTGTCATTCTCTGTTCCTCCTTTAAGGTTTTTAAGATTCTTTATTGAGTGAAGATGTCTCAGCTTCTATTTTGTTCCACTTTAGGCAACTTTTTCAGAGTGAAAGCATTTGGTGCTATTCTTAATAAGCACCAAAGTGAAGTAATATTCAGTTCATCCTCCAAAGCTGGATGAGTTGGATGACTCGAAACATGCCATGATCTTGCAAGTGCTCCTATTATTAGCTTTTTCATCTGGTGCTTTTGTATGATAATCTCCCCCACCCCACCATACTCTTTCTGTGATGCCTGAATTAGGCTAATTATGTTATATGTGCTAACCACGATTGCCTGAAAACCATGTTTTCATAACCCACCAAACTATTGTTTCAAACCATGGTTTAGAGGTTTGCTTGTGAATGAGGAAATTGTCATGGTGAGGGTAGGGAATGTAGAATGTAATGTCCAGAGCGTGTTCGCTGTTCAGTTTACCAAACTATGGTTTAGAGGTTTGAAATAAGACATCTGAACTGGGCCACTTAGCAATTTGGTCATAGCCAAATCATTTGAAATAGATTTAATTGGCACAAGGTTTGGGTGTTCCAGTGGCCCTTTTGCGCTGTTGTCTTTATGCTCTGTGCAAAACTGATTCCACTTTTAATGTTTTAAAATATTTTCTTTCTACAGTACATTACATACCATTTTCTGTGCAGATGTCTTCTATATTTCTATTTGCCTTCTGTCTGTCCCCCCACCCAAAGTCATCTTTGAAAATTTCCACATTGCATGATATGCTTTTTGTCAATAAATTTCTACACATGATCGGGGTACCATTTAGGCTCCATGTTCAGGCTCCATGTAATGATTCTTTTAGGGCAGCTATCTTCAACTTTTTCAGGCACAGAATCCGCTTTTAGCACAAACATGCCTTTGGGGACCCATTTCTTAATCTCACCTTATATTTGCAAGGTGGTAGTACTGTTGTGACATACTTTGCATCAGGCTGCAGCCCACAAGTGGGTCCTGAAGACCAGTGTTCTAGATTACCTAGATTTCTGATTGATGTGAGATATATATATATATATCCCAATGAATACTCTCACATATTCATATCCCAATGAATACTCACAACCAGCCTTTGAACCTTGCACTTCCCCATTGAAATAATTGGTCACTAGAGATCTAAAACAATGTCCCTATTCTTAACCTGTTTTGCCCAACTTCTCTCACTATTTTACTTCATTATCTTATCAGATGTCTCCCACATAGCCATATATGACTACTCTTCTGGTTTAAAATATGTAAAATTTGTTTGTCTTCCAATGTGAGATTATTCTCAATAACTCATAAGAGTAATGAGATCCAACTTTCTCTATTGTAGCCTATATGATTATTTAGAAAGCAGTTGATTGGACCATGTTTGTAATGGGTACACCAAGCCCAATATCCCATAATAGCTTAAGGTGTCCAAAACATGCCTATCTAAGAATTGCTAGACATAATTCAAATTAAGACCTCAAACTAGCACACAGGGGTGTTTTTTTATTTGTTTGTTAAATTGAAACTGTTCCCTGTCATTTTATGAACACCTTTTAAGAATATTTTTAATTAGCTGAAGTCTCCTACTAGCAGTGGTGACCTTGTACTCCAGTAAGCTGAGCTGAATATATTTTTTTTAAATATGTTTGAAGCAAATTGCATAGGGAATCCATTTCTGTACGCTCTAGATCATAATACATCTAGGGTGATGCAGCTACAAACAATAATGGTGGAATAATTAGCTGCAATCTTTTCCAAGATAAGCCAGTATATTTTCCTTAGGGAACTAGGAGAACTGTCAATGTTTTAATATAGAAAATAAACAAATTAAAGCTCCAAACTTAAGTTTGTGCACGGGCCCTAAGTTGATTTAGTCCAGTGATGTTCCTTTTAAGTAGTAAGTAGCTCTCCCCTCACCCCCCCCTCCGGAATAACCTGTGTAAGAAAGCAGAATGGGCATGGATTGTGTTTTAGGTAAGGAACAGTTCATGTTTTCAAGAGGCAAACCAGATAATGCCTTGCTCAGAGACAATAGGCAACGCATCTTCTCACTGGCTCTGGCTAGCCTAGATAGCACGTTCAGTCACAGACTAATGCTGATGGAAGAGGCTATAACTACTCTGTGTAACAATGGACAACAGCAGCCACAGTGTCTTTCTTTTACCAAGAAGCTTCTAAGTAGCAGCAGCTAATCAAAAGCAGAAGCTTCCAGTCTTGTGCCTGTCCTTGTTATGGTAAATATGAGATGAGCATTAAGTGTATTCCACTAGGTACTCAATAAATTGTTTTGGTGAGTTCCTGGGAATGCAAAAACATTGGGGTGTTTAGGAGCTGGGGGGTCATACTGCATTGCTGTTGAGCTACACAACAGAGATGCTGCTAAAAACTCTTACTGATGGTTAGCTATCCCTAACACAGCAATGCATTAAAAAAGTGCTTAACAAAGGCAACGTCAGTATCATGGTGGAGGCATGGAGACTGTAAATATGAGGGCAGGAACCTCCTAGTAAGCAGTTGTAAATGCTTATCAGGACAGGGATTGCTTGCCATTGGAAGTGAGCCCCCCCTCATTAACTGTATATTTCAGACAAAATAATTTTTCTTGGTACTTTAGAAATTATGCTTATGTGTCTGTTATATTTTTATGAGCAAAATAATTTTCACTTTCTGACTGCTGTAGAGCAGGGTGGCTAATTTTCTTGGGGAAGGGAGAGAGCGAGGGTCGCACCAACTGAATCACCCATGTCCCTTCTTCAGCTGCACCAAATTTCCCTAACAATTTACTGTATAACTTTAGACACCAGCTAAACGTTTTCACACACAGCCAACATTTTGCAAGAACAAAACTTACAGTCAGATCCAGAGTTTGTTAGTGGCACTTACATGCCACTGACATTAATATTGACTAAGTAAAGTTACACTGATTTCATTAGGAGCTAAGTTCAGCAAATACGCATAGTGACCATTCATAATATAGAGCATTCTGTACTGAATCTTGTAGAAATGTCCTGAATAGCACAGCTGTCTATAAGGCAGGATCACAGTAGTTTTGGCTGCTCAAAGAATGATGTGAAAAACCTGGATACCAGCACAGAGATTGTTTCCCTTCCATGGAAGGAGAGAGCAGGAATTCCGCAATACATGGAAGGTTTCTTCCCTGAAAGCCAGACCCAACATTGTTTCTAGTGAGTCTTCAGCAGATGCAGCAAGTACCGTATTTTTCGCTCTATAACACGCACCTGACCATAACACGCACGTAGTTTTTAGAGTAGGAAAATCCATAGGCACGCCACCCGTAGGCATTCCCTCCATAACACGCACAGACATTGCCCCTTTTCACGAGGACTTGACTTTTTTTTACCTCAGCGAAGGCTTTATTTCTTAGTTCCAATCCTCCTGAGATTGGATTCTGTGCTTACATAGTGTTCCTGCACGCCTGAGGTCCATACACCACTCGGGTAATGTCGAACAGTAATGTATTTACACTTGCCTTTGTCTCATAGGTTCTTTTGCAATGAATTTTTTTCAGAGCCTTGGTTATTCTTAAGAGAGAGTTTTAACATTTGCTTTTTCAGTTGCCAGCAGGTGGTTTGATTTATATTAAAGCTGCACATATTACTAAATGCACTGTGAATGAATCTGACAGAATGCTGCTGGCTGCTTTCGGCTTCAGGCGGGTGCTTGACATATGCAAAACATTGGTGCTGCTTTATGGAACCTTTGTATGTTTTCTTTCTTCTTTCCTGTGCCCTAGGGTATTGTGGAGCCGACATAAAAGCACTTTGCACTGAGGCTGCCTTGATTGCCCTGCGACGGCGCTATCCTCAGATCTACTTCAGTAGCCAGAAACTGCAGCTAGACGTCTCTTCAATAGTTCTCAGCGCACAAGATTTTTACCATGCAATGCAGAATATTGTGCCTGCCTCTCAACGTGCCGTAATGTCTTCAGGGCATGCACTATCTCCCATCATAAGGCCACTTTTGGAAAGAACCTTCAATGACCTTCTGGCAATTTTACATAAAGTGTTTCCTCATGCAGAGTTCAGCCAGGCTGACAAAAGAGAAGGTATTTCCATCTTTTCACTCCAATCAGTCTTGTATCAGATTAGAAAACAAAACAAAACAAGAACAGTTTTAAAGTAATGTTTTGATGAAGACTATGGGGCATTATATTAAGTATATTCTTGCAAAAGGTTTCATTTCCTCCCTTTTAATTACAGCTTCCTTTTATCTTGGCCAAAATATATTTTAAGCACCTGTTTCATAACGTTTGAGGGAGGTGTCAGCTAACGTATTAATCGGCCTTTAATTTTCATTGAACAGATGCAACTAGTCTAATTTTGGACGATAGTGAAGATGAGCATGCTTCATCAATATTTGAGACAAGTTGCCAGTCGGGATCACCAAAGAAACATTTATCAGCTGCTGTACACAAACCTTACCTTCATTTTACAATGTGAGTAGATGTTTTGATAACTTTATCATCAAGACTTGCACAGGAATAGCTGCTTGTAGTGCCTGCATAAGTTTGTGATTTGTGGTACTACTCTGGTATAGTCTTTGGTTTGCTCTGGTGTATTCTTACCCTAAAGCTTTCTTCTAGAGAGATTTATAGAATCAAGCAATAAAGATTCTTTGTTTATGTTTGCTTCTCTTGCAAGCCTGCCCCACCCGCCACCACCCATTTCCCTACACCTGATAAACCCCCTCTGCTAAGCTGACTTAACTCCCTGCTAGAGTGTCGGGCATGCTAATTGCAGGTGTGTTGCTATAATTCATTCAACTTGCCCACTAGGAAGCGCTTAACAGTACTCAATGTATAGTAAATTTAAAAATACATGGTAAAACAGATCAGGTCTAAAACAAATAATGTTTTTGTTTCAGGTCAGCTTACCATCAGCCCACCTCTTACCGGCCAAGATTACTGCTTTCTGGAGAGAGGGATTCAGGTCAGACTTCGCACCTTGCTCCAGCACTTTTGCACTCGCTCGAAAAAATTGCTGTGCACAGATTAGATCTGCCAGCACTTTATTCAGTCAGTGCCAAAACACCTGAAGAATCATGCGCGCAGGTTAGTCTGCCTTTATATCCCTTTTGACCTTTGACGCAACATGTCGCACGCAGAAAGTTTCCCATCAGCTTTCAGTGAAATAAATGTCAATAAGGAATCCCTCTTTGCAGACATACCATGTGGATAGGAAATTTTAAGTGTTCCTAGAGACACAGATAGGGGTTTCTGTGTGAAGCAGAAGCCTCAGTTAAAGCTGTGTCAGACAACTAAAAGGGAATCCTGTACCCATCTCCCTTTCTACCCAAGTCCACAGAATTAAACGGCAATGAAATCTTAAGGTGCCACAATACATTTCTGCTGAAGCGAGAAGCGTCACTGCCAAGCTATGCATGCTTCTTCTCTGGTTTGAGACAAAGTATTTCCAGTCACCAGCTTCCGGAAAGAGACTGAGCTTGGTGGAATTTGTTAAAAATGTTTAAGATTGCTGTCAATTTATCTTGAATGGTGAGATCACTACGTCACTTGCAGGGTGAGAAAGGGTGAGAAACTTTTTAAGTTTCAGGGCTACCTTTCTTCTTGGTTCAACCATCCACCCTTCTTTTTACAGACTTGTAAAAAGCATTTTAGCTTTGGCACCAACAAGAGGTATTTTCAGTCCTAAAACCTGGGAGGGAGAATTCTGTGGGTTGAGTGGGGAGGGCTGTCAGTTCCCTATTCCCAGACCGCTGGGTTCTCTTTTAACTTACCTGTTGAGGTTGGATTAAATCTCCGCTTTGCAGAAACCAACATATCTTCTATAAAAACACTTCAGAAAACCTTCAGCTTCTCCAAATGTTCTTTATTTTTAGGCTGCACATGTAAGCTCTGTCATAGCATTCTCTGAGCCAAAGCCATGGCTGTACACTGAATATTTAATATTATTGGGGAGGGAATTGGCAATTGTTTAGTCCAAAGACTTCATTGTTAACTGTCATCTATAATCACAACCCTGCTATCTCATATCCATTTGAAGTATAGGAAAAACACAGAATGATATGTTATGGAGACGATTTTGAAACATGCCGCCATGCTATGTTTGAAGTTATTGGCAAGATGCAGAGTGACCATTAATTTCAGTTTAGTTAAGCGGCGGCATTTCAAAATTGAGAGAAAGCAATGTTTGAGAATATTATACCATTAAAAAATAATAATAATCAGAAGAAGCAATAAAAAAGTGCCGTTTAATGTTCTTATGCAAGTTAGTGATTTTTGTGATGATAGATGATTAGAACAATGCTTTGTAGTTTTACTAATCCTTACTCTGGAGCCAAGTGAGGATTCCCAGGTAAGATCCTCCCTCTATTGTGTGGGCAGGTAATCCCTCCCCTACCTGGCCTGGTCTCCTTGGCAACGCTTCCCCCAAGCAGGATTGGACAACTGACAGAGGTAGGCGGAGACCTCCAGGTATCCCACCTGGGGGAAGGCAAAGCCAAGCCTATGCTGATGGAGCCGCTCCAGATCCAGGGGCTGCACGCGTCCACGCAAAGGGTGCCCCCCGTTTTTAAGCGGGGAGCGGTCATTGTAGTTTTACTAAGACAAGACCGAGATAATTTGGAGCCTTAACGTGAATGCATATGGAAAATAGCTATTTAAATCTAACCTTTAAGAAAGATACAGTTGAAAATACTACATTCTTAAATGTTTGTGTGCATAAAATACAAATAATTGTTTAAAAATTATTAATATCATTTTAACATTGGTATCCTCTTAAATTAGATCTTTCGTGAAGCAAGAAGAACACTACCGAGTATTGTTTACATGCCTCATATTGGTGATTGGTGGGAAGCTGTCAGTGAAACTGTGAGAGCTACTTTTCTAACTTTGCTGCAAGACATACCATCATTCTCACCTATATTTCTACTCTCTACCTCTGAAACCATGTATAGTGAATTGCCTGAAGAGGTGAGCATGGCGTGATTTATTGAGAAGTGGAATCATTGTAGGGAAGAGTGAACCTGAATCAGAGAGGGACTTGAAATGTGCATGTAGGGATGTCCACTTGGAGGGAAACCTACCCCAATGCTGAAGTATCTCTTTATTCCTGAGGGTGTTTAACAAACCACTTGTACTGTGGCAAGAATGGGGGACTGCGTGTTAGTAAGAAACTTGGTTGTATGTATCGTTAGATTGGGATAATGTTGCTTCCTAACGTAAATCAAACTTTGGAAGCTGGCATTGCAAAATTAATTTCGGCTAGGTGGTGGTACCGCTGACGACGACACTTTAGAAAAATACCCTAAAACAAGAAAGCAAATGTTTCCCGTTCTAATTTGGAACTTCTGTCCAATGTTCTTTTCTTGCCCTGACACTGCCTTATTTGGTCCGCTAGACTCAAGCCCCACCTCTGTGATTGTCAGACTAGTTGTTTTTGTTAAATGCTATTGAAACAATGCTGTTTTTGATCCTAGTGTGTGCTTTACTTCCCTGCTGAGGATGTAACCAATTACTAGCTTCTGCTAGGACCTAACCAAATTGGCACGTGCAATTTAGCTACCCCATTTTCAGGCAGTAAAATTCTGAGGGTCATTTTGTCTCTTTTACGTAGTGGGAGGGGGTGGTGTAGTAAAATTTGCTTGTTTTGTTCGATTAAGTAGCTTGATGAGATTTTCAGCTGCCTAATTCTCATTGATTTTATGTAGGTGAAATGTATCTTTAAAATCCAGTATGAAGAGGTTTTTTATATTCAGAGACCTAGTGAAGAAGACAGGCGCAAATTTTTCCAAGAGCTTGTCCTCAATCAAGCATCTCTGCCTCCTCCAAGAAGGAAACAAATTGGTAAGTTAATTCTCTGTAAAGTCCAGAATGTATGTAATTTTCCACCTGAAAGCAGCACTACTTGTGTTCATTTTGAAATAAGATTAGAAATAGCAGTCGTTGGTGGTGACGGTGCACAGGATTAATATCTGCATCCACACCATGGTGTTACATGTTCATTGAATGATGTGGAATTAAGGATGGGCAGCAAAGTGACTAAGTTTGCATATGACACCAAAGTATTCAGGTTGGTGAAAATCCAAGATTGTGAAGAGCTCTAAAAACAAAGTAACAAATTGAATGAAATGGGCAACAAACTGGCAGATGAAGTCCAATGTAAATAAACATCAGGTGATGCACATTTGAGAACAAAACAAAATCTTAACTTCCCATGTACACTGATAGGGTCTGAACCCCGCAGTGACACCAGGAACTCTTGGGAGTTGTGTTGGATAGCTATGGAAAGCAGGTCTTCAGCGTGTGGCAGCTGTGAAAAAGGAACGCCACAGTAGGAATTATTACAGAAGACATAGACAATAAAAATTCTGGTGTTGTAATTAGTATAGTGTGCAGCCATATTTGTGACACTAAACCAAAAGCAAACCTCATGGTTAAATGGTCGCATACCTTAGCTTTTTCCGATATTTGTAACGTTATGCAGCTCTGATCATCCCAGCTCCAAAATGGTATTGCAGAGCTGGAAAAGGCGCAGGAAGAGTAGCCACAATTAACAGGAGGCTGGAGCAACTCTTCTACAAGAAAGGGGGGGGGTAAAGAAGGGTGGCTTTTTTTAGTTTGGGGAAAAAAGACAAAATTGGTTGAGCAGGCCAATTCCACCACACTCCCTCAGCTCCATTTTTTCTCTCAGCTATTACCTCAACATACATCCTGAAGGCTGGTTGGTTTCCTGAACGTGTTAGAATTAAAGGCAATAAACGGGCTGAATAGGCTGCCAGAATAGCATCTCAATGTGCCAACGAGCACCCATTTATATATTTTTATAACAGTCTTCATATCTAAACAGGTGGTAAAATTGTCAAGAGTTGTGGAATAGACTTTGAAATGGATAACAGCTTTGAGAGAAAGAAGGCAGCATGAACTGAGCAGAAATTTAGAGAGCTGCCCGAAACAGCACCCAATCACTAGATTCTGCCAGTATGGTCTTGGATTTTCCTGCACCAGAAACTTTTTTTACTCCTACCCCCATAGCCTGCTTATAGAACCTCCTAGAAGCTTGGCTGTATGTAAATCTTAAGGGGGAAAGACAGACAGTTTTTGTAGTGGCTTCAGATTAATTGGGGTTTGGGATTTGGAACATTTTCTTTGGCACTGAAAGGAAACCCATATTTCGGTGGGAGATGACTTACAACTTGGCAGGCATTAGTTGTGCTTTTCTATAGACTGAAGGAGCCAAAAATATCTCTGGCTCTAACTTTCTGATAGCTGTGATAGAAGGCCATGCAGGATCTTGAGATTCCTGCCACCCTGTCTCTTGTCAACCCCTCTTATTGAAGGAAAGGTGTCTGGTGCTGAGCAGGCTGTCGTTGTTTGCAGTAATTGTAAAGTCTCCACAATATGGTTACTTCGGTTTGGTGTGCGGAGCTGAGATAAGGAGTGCAGAGTTCTTGGCATTATCAAGTCTGATAAGGGTAAAAAGTAGGAAATTCACTGGGTCGTGTGAAATTTTCCAAGGATGTAATCTGCAAAGCCTGTTTTGCCTGACTTTTTGATTATTCTTATTTTTAAAGCTCTTTCTGATATGGAGGTGCTTCCTCTTGCACTACCATTTTCTACTCGCCAGCTGTCAGAGGCAGAAAAGCAGCGAATGGAGGACCAGGAAGAAAACACACTGAGAGAACTGCGATTGTTTCTCCGGGATGTTACCAAAAGATTGGCCACAGACAAGCGCTTTAACATCTTCAGCAAACCGGTGGATATTGAAGAGGTCTTGTTTCAGTAACGTGCAAACAATGAAGTTGACCTTATTAGTGATTGATTAAGAATACATATATTAGTTGTTATTGCAGATATCCCTGATCTAACCTGTTTTGCATATTTACAGCAATTGTGGCTTAATTTTAACATTTGAAGCCATTGCTAACTTATTTCGGCAAGAATGCTAACCTATAGAATACTGTATTGTTCGAGCTGCTTCCATTCTGTAGCAAAAAATTATTTGTTCACAGGAAGCAGATGCAAACTGTTTTATCTGGAGTAACACTACGTAGCCAATGGGGATGTTGAAAGAAATTTATTGAATTGTAATGCCTCTGCCAGAATATTTCACAAATTAAACTATCATCTCTTTCCCCTTGCCTGTTTCTGGCCAAAGTGAAAATTGAAAATTTATAAATCTGTAATGACACCATTTGATCTGACAACTTGTAGTCAGCTACAAATATAGTTTTATGAAAAATAAGACTGAATTTGGCGACTTAAGTTTGAGTCACTGTTAAATTTTCTGGGCTTTGCCTTTAGAGTAAAAAAATAGTTTAATGTTCTGCATAAAATTAAGCAGTGAATGGCAAAGCTGCATTAACTATCTCTTGTTTACTAGAAAATCACTTTTAGTTCATGTTTACAAGCAAATTTGTGACAATCTGTCCGATTTTCGGTCAACTTCAAAGCTCAATTTTGCACAGATAACTTAAGAAATAGCCATTTGTGGTGTTGTGCTTATAAAAATGTAATTTGCATTGTGCTAGCAATTGGGGGCTTGATAGTTCAAGGAATAGCTCTATCAAAGGTGCACTCTATCAGATGGTCTGCATGTGATCAATTCAGACCTCTGGTGATGGCAGTCTGTTTGCAAGGAAATGCCTGCTTTTTGTGTATTCTGCAATTTCCTCCTCCAGTAGCTCACTGGGTAAAAAGAAGAGAGCATGGAAAGAGAAAAGGAGGGGACAGAATTACATGGAGTGGCCCCATCCGCAGTTGTCATGAGACCATGACAGATTACCAAGGGAATGTGGCCGTTAAAAAAGAATGGTAGCCCATCCCTAGTCGAAAAAGTGCTGTGGAATAGTAAATTACTGGCTCCATTTTGCAAATTTGTAACTGGACCACTGGTTAGGTTTCTGAGTGGTATCAGAGCTCAGTCTACAGTGGCAGCTATACTATTTAATATGAAAACACAGCCCCCAATCTAGACGAAGAGCAGAGAATATTGACATACATTTATTGGGTGAGATCTAATGTTGTGCCAGCAGGCATGATGATAGAACTTATGCTCCCTCTTTTCAAAATCAAAGCTCCTTGGCCCCATCTTTTGTTCTGGAGGGTTCCCCAACTCTCCACAACAGATTCTGAATGCATGCAGGAGACTACAGGGGAGAGGGAAAAAAGGGTCAAGTACTGTTTGTGCAAGGGGGGGGGGACACACACCACAGTTGAATATTGCCCTTTCTGTGCATTTGCTGTTTTCGAATACTACCTGAAATGTTTCAAGGTTCAAAACAGATTCCTGTGTTGAGCCCTAGCTCAAATCAAGACCTGGCTTATCACTTTAGCCATTAGATTTTTAAAATTCTGTATATGTAACCAATTTATTTCTTGTGCTTAAGAGGTGTTTTCTACAATACATTTTTAACATTACACGAGCACTATAGCAAGTCACTCCTGTCTAAAATTGTAAACTGACGAGTTTACTGATTTATGTGAAAATGTAAAAAATAGAAAAGATTTGATTCATGGGCATGAAGCTGGTCGAAGAAAAGACAAAAAGCTGTGCTCGGAGGAGGACTTTCAGACAGGGAGGAAGGGACCAGTAGAATTCCTCAGGGACATTTTAAAAGTGATCCAGAGATTCACAAATGCACTTTTTAGTATGATTTAGTTTTTATTCCAGGGTGTATGTTTTTAGCATCTGCCCCAGCCTAAAGTGAGAGACAGGCAGGGTCTTGTTTCCCACATTGCACAGGCTTTTATATGGGCATTCAGAAGTAATGGAACAGTATTGATGCTTCAGAACTTTGTCCAGACCTCGGTGCAACTGTGGGGACAAACCTCAGCCCTTCTCCCCAGTGGTGGGAGCTCATCCCTTTGACTGCATGGAGCTCCAGAGGTATGCCAAAGTACTACAGCATTTTTAAAAAATTCTTTTATTCCATGATTGCGTTTCACCTGCTGTAAAGGCCTCCTCTCAAGTGAGGATGACATACTGTGCCCTATTTGATAGGGGCACCTGTAGAAGGGCTTCAGATGCTGGGTAGCTGTGTCTGGGCCAAAGCTATCTTCAAGGCTCTTTTTATTAAGAGTGCTTAGTTTTCAAACAAGTAGGGAAAAGCAAACATGGTGTGTTTGCCAAAGGGCCAAACCAGGCATTTGTCTGTAGCAACTTCTTCTAATTTTTCCTGTTTAATACTAAGCATGGGGTGATTTTCATTGGGACCACAGCACACAGGATGGAGAGGCTTAACCCTTACCTCCCCAGCTTTGATTTCAACAAAACTTGCTTCCCCACGTTGCAATTAGCCTTGGTGGCGGTGGGACTCGCACTGGTACCAAACTGGCCAAAACGCTGTGCCTGGTAGTAGCGGCGCTATTTTTAGCAGGCGGAAATCCTGCTCTTTCTTTCCCATGTGGGCCTTCTCTGAATTTTACCCTAATTCAGGCACCCCCAAACTCAGCCCTCCAACTGTTTTGGGACTACAACTCCCATCATCCCTAGCCAACAGTACCAGTGGTCAGGGATGATGGGAATTGTAGCCTCAAAACATCTGGGGGGCTGAAGTTGAGGAAGCCTGGCTTAGAGTAAAGGCAAGTAAGTCATGATAGAAGCATACATAATTTATTCCCAGCATGAAGAAAGTGGATGGATAAAAGTTTTTGTCCCTCGTAACACTAGAACTCATGAACATCCATTTAAGCTGAGCTGTGCAAGACTCAGGACAGATGGATGCAGTAATGTTTCTGAATACCAGTTGCTGAAAATGGCAAGAGCGGAAAGGTGCTCTTGTGCCTGGGCTTCTGGTTGGCTGCTTTGAGAATAGGAAGTTGGGCAAGACAGGCCACTGGCATCCAGCAATGGTCTTATGATTCTGACTGCAGGAACTTTCTAGTAGTTGTGTATGTCTTGGAAGCAGATGTGTGAGTAAGGTCTTCTTCATTGTGTTTGAAAGGTCCTGCACTTTTCTCTCTCTCCAGAATATTAAAAAATGAAAATTACTTACATATACAGAACAAAAGAGCTTTGACAGGAGTTTTCCTTGCCAGTTAAAAATCAGAGTGATGACTCTTTGGGGTGAACAACTGTTGTTCCAGCATTAGTTCTTATCATGGTTTCAACTGTTTAGCATTACTGTGTTCGAAAACAAAATGATAGTGCTGAGTGTGTTAAAGTTAGCATAAATCTCTGTGTCACTTTTGTGTCACTCTGTGTCACTGTTTGATTATAGGTTTCAGATTACCTTGAAGTTATCAGAGAGCCGATGGACCTGTCTACAGTAATAAGTAAAATCGATAAGCACAATTATTTAACTGCAAAGGATTTCCTAATAGACATAGATCTCATATGCAGCAATGCATTGGAATATAATCCTGACAAAGATCCTGGGGGTAAGGATTTTTTAAAAAAAATAAAATCTTAAAACTTGACATCACATTTAATTGTGTATTCCGTTGCAGTTCAACTATTTGTATAAACTGTGTCTTATAAATACAAATTGGTTAAAAGCTAACATTACTCAATATTAGTTACTGAATGAATGAATGAATGTAGCAGCATAGGCTACATCCTGCACTGTGAGAAAATAGAGAAAACTATCCAAATGACCTCCTGCGTCCTCACTGCTGTCACCTTCACTAAAACAGCTTTCTATCCTGTGTGATTTTGTTATTGCCCTACCATTGCACTATACTGCTGGTACGGCAATTAGGTGTAGGATAAAAGTCAATTATCAGACCAGAGTTAAGCCAATATCAAATTTCGTTTGTACTAAAGGTTTTAAAACACAGCTGCTGTTGTAATGCCATTTCTAAGGAGGTAGGTGTAGGGAGGTCTTAAGGCACTCATCTGTTTTTGCTTTTAAAACTGTTGGTGCTTTCTCAAGCAATTTCTGTTACAGAGTCTTACTGTTTAAAGAAAAAAGTAAAAAAAAAATCAATGAGCTCACCTAACTTCTTTGGCATGCCTAAAGAAGCATTTGGATCCCAAAATGTATTTATTTAAAAGCTACATCTGATTGATTTTGTTGGGAACCTAAATGTGTAGGAATGCAGACATAATATTTAAACCCAGGTATTCTAAAGTAAAGTGTTTATTAGCCAAACTGGAAGCTGGAAGTATGGATTTTTTAAAACAAAAAGCTTTCAAGACAAAGCTGATAGAACTGATACATACATACATAAATACATACATACATACATACATAGACACATGAAGTCTTTATAAATCAGACCTGCACAGCTTATGACCCACTGGTCTGAAGGTACCATGTATTTTGATCTTCCAGTTTTATAGAAAACAGCTCTTCACTGGCAGTCGAGTAGCATAATGAAGACATTCAGCTTAGAGTGCAAGTTGTGCAAGCATGATACATATCAGTATGCCTACTAAGCAGCACTAATGTTAAGTCTTAGAAGGCTGATTAAAACATATTTGTTCCACATTTGATTATTTATATGGATATTATTTATTTTATGGCTCTTAATTTAACTCTGAGCTGTTTTAAAAATTGTTTTCTCTTTTATTTCTGTCATTGTCTTGAGCGGTCCTGTTACACAAAGACAATAAATAAAGAAATAAATTAGATGTTTTGATTGTTAAAAATGAAAATTACGTTGATTTTCCAGATAAAATCATTAGGCACCGAGCCTGTACTCTTAAGGACACTGCACATGCTATCATTGCTGCTGAGCTTGATCCAGAGTTCAATAAAATGTGTGAAGAAGTAAAGGAAGCAAGAAAAAAGAGAGGTATTTTTATAATTCTTTTAAAATACATTGACTATATATGATACACAATACACAAATGGCAATTGAATTCTTGATCAATAAATAGACAATCTCTAAGAAACCAATTATCACCAGAAAAAATCTGATGAAATGTTGCATTTCAAGGTTCCCGTTATTTAGATTTAGATTCTTTAAGTCCAGTTTGTAAGTTTTAGGGCCAGTTCAAGAAACCTTTTATTAACCCACATTTAGTTGCTCATAACCACATTTTTAGTATTAATCTTCCTCAGATAGTTGTCAAGAAAAATAATGATAAAAGTGTTGTAAAATGTCTTGTGTACTGTAAATGCTATAGAAATTAGAATTCAAAGGAATAAGTAAATACGGAAAGTAAAACCATTTTGGAACAATTTTTTAAATCAAAATTGAGTACCATGTATAAGACTAGGTTTTTCCCCTAAAAAATAATGTCAAAAATTGGGGGGGGGGGCGTCTTATACACAAATACATCTCCCTATTTTTTAAAATTAAAGTCCTCCCAAATAGGGGGCATCTTATACATGGGGGCATCGTATAGATGGAAAAATAAGGTATGTTAGGAACCTTGTTGAGTTAAGTATTTAGCAATGCAAACTTCTCCACATTTATTTAGAGCAAAGTGTTTGAATCTAACCTTTTCCATAGAATCACTTGATGGACCTAGAGGTAATCTATTCCCCCACCCCCTGCCACAGCCCCCTATCTGCATGACATGGTCAATAATACTGACCTATCCTACAGGGTGATTGTAAGGCTTGCAACATAAAATAGTTGTGTTTGGACTTCAGGCTGATCCATAGGAATGAGCAGCAGCAAGCCTCAGATTCACATGAACCCACCTGCTGTGCTACCAGGAGTTCAGAAATTTTAAGGTCGGGTTGTTTGCAACCATTGTTTGCATGACATGTGAAACCACAGTTAAGAAAAGGCAGAAGCAAAATAACTCATCACAATCGTGAGGGGAAAGAGGCAAATAAGAAACCTTGTTCAAGCCCAAAGGCATGTTGCTATTTATTCCTGCTCTCATACACGTCACACTAAACTAAGGTTTGGCATGAGATGTGAAGGTGGTTAATTTTTATGATGTGCTGTGAACACTCTTCAAGCAGTGATTCTCAATTAGCTAAGTACTGGGTACCCTCAGGTTTTTCAAAAGCCAAGCCGTGGACCCTCTACTTTTGAAAATGTTGATATATCTGTGGTAGTTTTTATTATGTGAATGGTGCCACTGACCCCCTGGGGTCTGCAAGGCACCAGTTGGGAAGCCCTATATAAATGCTAAGTAGAATTTTCTTTGAAACAGAGAAGTTTGAACTGTCAGGTTTCAAACTAAGGTCTCATACATTCCGTTGTTGGGGAAAAAGCAAATATTATTGATGTAGATGTTTGGGAGTATCTGCTGTAACTAATTTAATCACCAGAAGTTTTTAATGTTATACTTTATTCCAGGCTGCTTTTAATAACTCAAGCAGTTAATACTGCTGGGATTATTAAAATAGGTATGCTTATCTTCTGTACACAGGCTTATCAGTAACGGCAGACCAAATAAATCCTCATGGTTCCACTGTACAGAAAACAGAAACGAGAATTGAGGAGGCATTCCAGAACAGGCAAAAAAATTCAATGTCAGTTTGGCACAACTCTGCAAATAAATGTGCATGTGAGTATTTCAGACTATTTTATCCAGGCAATAAGCATAGCTCTAAACAAGATGAGTATATATCTGGCACACATTTCCTATTACATTTTTTTTTTTTAATGAAGCATTCACCTAATTGCTATTACTACTTCAGCTAGTTTTTATAAGATAGCCAGAATAGTACTTATCCGTTGAGTTAGGTGTCAGTTTACTGAAATTCCTTATGAAAGTGGATTGGAAGAAGGTTCAACTGAAATAGTTTTTCACTGAACAATTTCAGATATTAGAATTAGTATGAAAAATATTTTTTAAAGAAGCATGCTGTCCTGGTCTGGTAGTTAGTGTGGGTGGAATCTAGTTGGTATCCTTGCACTTATGAGAAGGCTTTTGAGCTAACAGAGACATCGTCTAATGGAAGAGGATGGCCAAACCTGGCCCTCCAGCTACTTTTGGACTACAACTCCCATCATCCCTAGCTAACAGGACCGGTGGGTAAGGGATGATGGGAATTGTAGTCCCAAAACTGATGGATGGCCAAGTTTGGCCATCACTGCTCTAATGGAAGAGGATGGGAGGCAACTTTTGACCATTTCCCCAACAGCCTCCCATGACACCCGTTCTCTGATATCATCATCATCTCTCCAGATCCTGAACGGGGCTTTGATTCAGCAGGAGTTCTCCATTCAGTGTAGTGGATCCAGTTCACAGAACCATAGAACTGTGTCATTGGAAGGGACCATGAGGGTCATCTAGCCCAACCCCCTGCAATGCAGGAATCTTTTGCCCAACGTGGGCCTTGAACCCATGACCCAATGATTAAGAGTCTTACGCTCTACCAATTGAGCATGCATTTCTAACGGAGCTCCCATTAGAAATCAGGCAGGCAAAGTCCCTTCTAAGTTTCAGAGATCAGGTTAAAACGGATGTATTTTAGGAGACCTTTTGCACCATGAATGCTATTCTCATGTTCTGATCTCTGATGTTTTAATCTGTCTTTTAAATTTTGTATATTGTGTGATTTAATGGGACATAAGGGTGAAAATAGGGATGCAGGTGGTGCTGTGGGTTAAACTGCAGAGCCTAGGAGTTGCCGATCAGAAGGTGGGTGGTTCGAATCCCCGCGATGGGGTGAGCTCCCGTTGCTCGGTCCCTGCTCCTGCCCACCTAGCAGTTCAAAAGCACGCCAAAGTGCAAGTAGATAAATAGGTACCGCTCCAGCGGGAAGGTACCATATTTTTCGCTCTATAACACGCACCTGACCATAACACGCACATAGTTTTTAGAGGAGGAAAACAAGAAAAAAATATTCTAAACAAAACAGTGGGTGTATGATTTTTGTGGTTCATGCTGTGGCCACAGACATGTGATCTGACAGTGAGTTTGGGGTAGCCCAATGCAAAAATCCTGAGGATCCATGCTTTGTAACCACGTTTTTGCGCCATTGCGCCCCATGAAACGGTGGGTGTGTTTTTTGGTGCAGGCTGTAGCCATGGACATGCTATGTGATCTGATGGTGAATTTGGGGTGACCCAGTGCAAAAATCCTGAGGATCCATGTGGATCCGTGCTTTGTAACCACGTTTTAAGTGGGGAGGGAAGGAAAAGCACTCAAGAGACAAGGAGCACACGTGGGGGGTGTGGAGAAGGATGCTGCTAATAATGCAGGAGAGGCTCCTCTCCGGCTTTGCTCCTTTAAAACAAGCAGCCTCTGCTTCTCTCCCTCCTCCCTGGCAAGGAAACCACGATAGTAACCACTCTGAGACAAATCAAGAAAAATTGCGACCAACACTCTCCCCCAACAAGCGCAGTGAGGTCAAAACACACACACACACAGAGAGAGAGAGAGAGAACTGGCCCTAAAGTCGCAGGGCGCTGGAAGTCGCAGGGGCGCAGGGAGAGTGAAGGGGAAGCAAGAGAAGCAGAAGGAGCCCTCACACACACACACACACAGAGTGTCAATTCTAAAGTCGCAGGGGCGCAGGGAGAGTGAAGGGGAAGCAGGAGGAGGAGAACTATAGCTCAAGCACACACACACACACACAGCCCCTACAGTGGCTAATCCAAAATCGGACAGCAAAAAACTGCAGGCAGGGACAGAGAGCAGGTGTTGTTTTAAAGCAGCCAACTCCCACTCTGCTTCTCTCCCTCCTCCCCGGCTCCGCTAGCTGACAGGAGGCGCTTACACCCGCTTTGCTGTTTTAAAGCGAGCCACGGACTGCTCACGACTGCAGCAGATTCCCCCGCCATCTGTAGGCATTCGCTCCATAACACGTACAGACATTTCCCCTTACTTTCTAGGAGAGAAAAACTGTGTGTTATGGAGTGAAATTTACAGTAAACGGCGTTTTCCATGCGCTGCTCTGGTTTGCCAGAATCGGCTTAGTCATGCTGGCCACATGACGCCGGCTCCCTCGGCCAATAAAGCAAGATGAGCGCTGCAACCCCAGAGTCGGTCACGACTGGACCTAATGGTCAGGGGTCCCTTTACCTTTAAGGGTGAAAATGGTAGTGTGTAAATTCCTTAAAATAAAAGCAAAACAGGTCTAGAGCCGAAAATGGGAGCTTCTGGAGAGAACCAAAGCGCTCTCTCATAATTAAATTTCTTCAGTGGTTTCACTTGCTATAAAAGCTATACTTAAGCCCAGACCAAAGATGACCTGTTGGACATATAACCATGTTGCGTTAGAATATAGCCCTGTAAAAAGAGGGATGAGGGTGCATGGATGTTTGTGTCTGTTGCCAGTTTGCCTTGCAAACCATTATAAAATGAATCAAAGACTGTGGTCGCATTTGACCCACATGGAGGTGTTTTTACACAGGAAAGGCAGCATTGCCCGCACATGTTTTGAGAATAGAACATGTTGAAAATGAACTTTTAAAAACATGGGATTGTTCCTTGCTGTTGCCAGTAGATGGTGTCAAAAGCACATTGTTTTGCATCTTTAAATGGGTTACTTGATAGCTGTATTCAGTAGCTGTCTCTGGGAAAGATAGTTGTTGAACTACTACTTGAACATGCATTGTTCTATTAAATTGTTGAAGCGCAGTGACCAAAAAATTGTACTATTTATGTTAAGGCCCGCAGAATTGTGTTGCAAGAAACAAGACATGCTCCCAATTTTCTCCTTAGGGAGGCTTAACTCTCTCTTGGGAGGAGTGAATAGCCAGTGTGAGAGAACAACAAGGGTCTGCAGAACATTCCTTGGAATAAATGCCCCCTATAAACAGTCTCTCTCAGACTTGGCAACTGTTTAATTGCATAGTATTTAGATAATCCAGATAGATTTGGAAGGGCACTAGAAATCTTTGTCAGCATTTCCCATTTATGTCACAATAAATTTGTTGGTCTTTTTATGGGCCCATAAGACTCTTTGTTGTTTTATGACATGGATAAATAAAGTCAGAAACTTTTTAAAATTTAAATTTGTTACTTTTTGTAAACTCAAATATACAAATGTTACAAGCATAAACAGGAGTTATAAGCCTTAGAGGGCTCCTGTCTGTATTAGGAGTTTGTGTGCATGTGTTTTAAGAAAATGTTACTGTTGTATTTTTATGTTGTTTTATATCATAATTTGCTGCCTTGGATGACCTTTGGGCCAGGCAGGGTAAAATATTAAAATAAATAGACTTGATTTTATTGATACCTTGCCCGTTGCTTACTAAGCAAATCTTTGCATCTCTAATGGAAACTTTTATCTCTTCATGATTCAGTTCGATTAAGGAGGAAATCAAGACGACGTTCACAGTGGGGCAAAGGCATTATTAAGAAGAGAAAAGTGAATAATTTGAAGAAAGACGAAGATGATGCCAAGTTTGCAGATGATGAAAACCAAGGGGAGGACAGCAAGATGCTGGAAAACGGGGAGCTGGAGGGAAGTACAGACTGCATTGAAGAGAATGGAGAGGAAACGGGCGATCTCTCTCTGACAAATGATGAGTCGTCTTGCGATATCATGGATATACATGGAGAACAGACACTGAACAATGGGCCAGTCGGGAAAGAAAACAGTATTCCATCCACAGAAGAGAGCTCAAATGAGTCCCTGTTAGTAAGTAAGAAGATTACTCTGACTGTAGAAAAGGAATCCAAGGAGGAGCCCTTGTTCAAGGGGGACCATTTAAACGGCCAGGCCTCTGAAGGAGCTGCTGTCCCAGGGTGTCAGTATGGCGAATGTGAGTCACCGAATGCTATTTTGCCTCCCGCCATCCCTGACGTGTCCATTCCCAAACAAAATGCAACCGTCGATCCCCAAAAGGAAAAACCCGAAGCTTCGAGCGACAGTCCCGACGAGGAACAATTAAAACAGTCTGGCACCGAGGTACCACAATGCAGCAATAATGAGAAGAAATTGCAAGGCCTAGATACTGAAACTAAAGAAGCTGAATCATCAGATAAAGAAGGTATGCAGTGTATTCATCATTTATCCCTGCTCTAATCCTGTAGTCAAGTAAATCTATACTACTTTCATTGAAACAGATGCTTCCTATTTTGGCAGAAAGCTTGTCTGTAGTGATTTAAAGCAACATCAGCTCGCTATTGGTTGGATAAAGATGTTTCCCAACACATCAAGTGTTCTTGGAGCCACTTAAGACTTTGAAAATAAAAAAATTATTAATGGACCACATGAAATTTAACACTGCTGTTAATTGTTACCTTATGTGTCCTGATTTTTGATATTTGCTTTTTATAATACTTCAGGTACATTGAAAAACAAGAAACCTCGCAAAATTGCTTTGGCACAGGTTCCAGAGGAGGAGCAATTGGATCCCGTACCTCCTGTCATTGTTGACCATGACAGATTAATGGTAAGGGTGGCTGGATAGGTAATCTTAAATCTTTAATAGCATTTCTTAATTTTTTATCCTAACACTTCCTTAAGTGTTTGAAGGAATTCTGATTCATACTTACATTATAAACTTTACCCTGGATTATTGCCAATATCTTTTTATAGAATTTACTTGATGTGTTGGTTAAAAAAAGCGATAACCTGACTGTTGACCAGCTTGAGAGACTATACTCCCTCCTTAATCAGTGCATCTATCGGCATCGTAAAGATTATGACAAGTCACAGCTTGTAGAGGTACGTTTGCACAACATTTTAATGATTATTATTTTTTGTAACACGCTTCTTTAGTCAGTGTTGCTTCAGAGGCACCAAAATATCTACCAAAAGTCCTCTTTAGTTTCATTTGTTAGTGATTTGAACCACTTTGGGGAGGTCACAGGCATTTGGCTTTTTGACCAAATTTCCCTGTGCAGAAGCTTTTTGTCAAGCCCTGGGTTCAGCGAAAGCCTGCATTCGCCCCATAGGACGCACACACATTTCCCCTTCATTTTTGGAAGGGAAAAAGTGCGTCCTATAGGGCGAAAAATACGGTAATTCCCTCTCATTTGTTGCAATATTAAATATTAAAACCTGCATATAGGCAATACTTATAGAGAATAAATATAAAGATAATAGAAGGCAGATAAAAAACTAACCATAAAAAGAAAGGAGAAAATAGAGAAAGATAAAAAGATTCTTCTGCTTCTCTATTGGTCAATTATATATAAAACAATTATTCAAAATATTTGACATGTGCACTCCAGAATAATTCTGACTGTAAATAATATTCTGCAAGGTGGTATTTTTCCAGATTGTCCCCCCAGGCCTTCTACTTTTGTCACTCCAGAAGTCCAATATGCCTCTTCTTCTGATGTCCCAATTTAATATTTTTTCAGCTCTTTGTGACATATTTCTCTTAAGGTTACCAACAAACCCTTAGTGCCATATTAATCCACAGCCTGTTGTTGTTGTTGTTGTTAAACTATTTCCCATTCGTCATTTTCACTGAATAACCAATGCTCTGATTTCCTCTCAGGAGATGGAAAGAACGGTTCATATGTTCGAAACATTCCTGTGAACTCTTCAAGATGTGCAGGTTTTTCTTTTCATAAGCTGCTTACAGGAGAGCAGCCTACTGAGCCATTCGATTTCCAGTTGCACCAAGTATGTGCAGAGCCTTGGTCTTAACACGCTCGCTCCTTGTCTCGCTTTCTGTTATGAATTTGGTGCTATTGTCTCAGGTACCTGAAACCAGCCAGCCTACAAGAACCAAACGGAACTTCATAATATTTGTATCTTGATTATAAATAAAGAATATAATGCCACAACTTGGGAGATTTTTGGTGCTACAGAAACTGCTCTCATTTCTGCTGTCTACATGCATTGTCTTGTGAGAAGCTTCAGGCAAAATGGAACAGGCCAACAAACTGGATAAAGCAGATGTAATTGTTTTTAAGTGGGCAACTTTTAAAAGAATTTTACTTTTCCCTTTTTCTCTGAGGTAATGGACAGAAGCCTGTTTTTAAAGCTGGCAGTGAAAGAAAAAATTGTGGTTAGAAAAATGAATTAACTTTGGTATACAATAATGTGAAGATGAGGCTCTCTGGAGCTGCCTTCAATGTGCCTTTTTAGTCAGTTGAGGAGGAGGACAAGGCTATTAAAATGGTTGGGATTGTAGCCAATGACAGAGTTAGAAAGTTCTTTTCAAAAGCCTGTGTTCCCAAAGAACAGTTTCAGGTTCCCACACTGTCAAAATGGCAGCCAGTATTACATTTTAACATGTCTGTGTTGCTCTCTGGAAACCTAAATTATGGAAATAACCATGTTATCTAAAAATGGTAAGATGCATTTATTCCACATGTACATTTGTTTATCAAACAAATTACACTGTGAGGCTTTCACAGTAATTATTCAAAGTGGCTGTAGTTTATTTTTTTAATGTTCCATTTTATTTCTCCAGAGTTCTTAAAAACAGGTTTCTTTCTTTCTAAACGTCCATTATTTTGGAAGGTATAAGACTGGCTTCCATTATCCGGGAATGTAACTTGCTGGGTGGCCATAGGCAGAGAAGTGGCAGTTTTGCGCTTCAGTCCTTTAGCCTTTTTTTAAATGAATTACGCCAGGCTCATTCAGTAGAATCCATATGGAGCAGTATTAAGTAGAAAGCAACTGACCGGCCTTTCATTTTGTTTGATTTGGACCCCTGGATGCCCTGTAAAGACTGCAGAACTCTAGAGCTGAATGACATGACAACAGTTTGAAACATTTTCTTCTTTGGCAATTAAGAGGAGACACTCTTAGGCATCTCAAAGTCTGTTGCAAAAGGCCCTGTGCTCCACAAGCCCCTCTCAGATCTTTTAGAGCAACGTGGAGAAGATCAGGTGGATTTATGAGCTGATAAGAGGTAGTTATCCATTTATATATACATCTATATAATCTGAAAGAGTGTCTTCTCCAAAATACGAAACCCCAGTAGGTTTTGCTTTAAGTAAAGAAAGACAGCCTTGGACTACTGCAGAGATACTCAGCTACCTCAGCTTTTTGTATTTTACTTACCACCAGTGTTTACGGAAGGCTGTAATCCACCATTTATGTGCCGAAGCGAAGGTACTTTGTCACTAGACCACTTCATAGTAACATGCTTGTGCTCTGAACCATACTCTAGCCCTGGGCTACTGCAGTAATCCAAAGTTTCCCCCCTCCTTCCCAGTCAGAATGTACATGCAAGCACCCTAATTTTAGCCAAGCCTTCTCTAGGCCCCCTCAAACGCCACTTGTCTTCATTCCTAATGTGCATTTTAGTCACACTATTTTAAACGCGACTCCTGTAGAAGTGCTGTATTTTTGGTGGGAAAGTGCGATTAAAAATGAAAAGCATCTTGAACTAGTTCTTTCATTTTAGAAATTTGATTGTGGGGAACTTTTCATCTTTTAAGTTAGTATTTATTGCCATGACACCCGTCTAGGATATTTTTGCCGCCGTCAAAACCATTAGCATTTTGTATTTTGATGGAAATTGTTACAAAACTTTGAGATTTGATGAAATGAAATGTAGCAGATTTTTTGTAGTAAGTTTCTGGTAAAGCTATTTTTTTGCAAGTCTCAGGTTCTTGCAGCATTTTTTAAAAATATTGTAGTTTAAAGGTTCTTTTGTTCAAGTAGCAGCAGCACTTGTGAAAAGAGAGACTACATACATTTTTAACAGGTTACTAAATTTGTACAAGTTTAAATCCTTTAAATATAGTTGTCAGATAATTTGAAAAGAGTATCTTAAATTCAGATCCAACATTGAAAATGCTTCCAACTGGTCAGTTAAGGGGAAGAGAGAAAAAACTTTAGTAGTTTTGAATGTTGATAAGAAAATGAGGACTGCTTCCTAAATGTTAGGTTTTTCGGAAGAATTAGCTTATATAAATGTGTTAGTGGGCAACATTAAAATTATATAGTCACCCTTTTTGACTCCAAAACCACACTAAAACATGTATTGCTTTTCTTTACTAATAGCTTAGTGGTTGTAGAGTTAAACCTGTTAATCTATCCATGTTGTCAAGTTGTTTACTCTCTGTATTTTTGTTACTATTATTTTGCCACATAAAATTGGCAATAATCTGTACAAATCAATTCCTGTTCCTTGTTATGAATATTACCAATGAACTCCTGTGCAAAGGCCTTTTCCTAGGGCCAGATGGAGGTTAAATTTCTGTGGGGGTAATGATGGAACTGCTCTAAGATGAACATGGCTGTGGAGTTAATTGTATTTGCAAGCTTGAATTTCACCTGTGATTAATTTATGTTTTGTGTCCTTGGTATTGTTGCTTGAGTTTTCTCATATGCCAATGTATTTATTATAGGGTTTTATTTTGGTTTTGGTTTTCTAATACCTTGTCTTACCATACTTTTTAAGTTGGAGGGTCATTTCTGGCTTCGTTTGATATTCCGAATGGCAGGTCTTGCAGCTGGTCATCAATTCTCCCTCCCTTTTTTGTGTGTAAATTCACCTTAAGCTTGAATCTGGGCTCCTTCTACCTGCTTCTTTTCTGTATTGTACATTGGTTTACTTAGGCAGTGGGGGGTGTATTGTTGTTTGCTTTCATTCATGTGCGTCGGCTTTTTGATTAAGTAAGATTACTTCATCAGCTATGATAAATTTTGGATTCTCTTATAAGTTGTGTTCAGGATTGTGTTTAACTTGATCTTTTTTTTTTTGCATCTTGACTTCATTCTGCATTAGTTAAGTAAATTATTTAATTTTTTTTGAACTTTTGGATATTTTGGACATTTTACTGTAATTTGTAATATAACTGCTGTGAAATACTTGAATAAAGATGACAAGTAAAAATTCTGAGTTTCTCTTGATACTCCTTGCATTTAATGAAATGCTAATCTTGTGATTAAACAGTTTTGGCAGCATAATTTGTTATTGGAAAGATAATGGCCACTCTTACTTAACAAAAGAATGTGGAAAAATCCAGTTGGCCGACATACAGTGTGTGACTTTAGGCATATTGAAGGGCTTGGATGCACTTAATGGGAATGTTATACTTCTTTTGAATTTCCATCTATCCTCTCAACCTCTTAAGTTTAGAAAATGCCCTTTGTTGCAGAGGTTTTCCATGTGTCCATGTGTTGCTTGGGCTTGTGGAATTAGTCTTGCAGTTCTTTAGATCTATGTCGTTATGTATTAACAGCTGGAGATAACTCCATGAACAAAAGACTGCTGGATGATTGCAGAAACTCCAGGTGAAAATGTTGCCCTGGCATTCATCTCGGCCAAAGAAATCTTGTGCCACCTGTACAGCCAAAGTGCCTTGCTCTGAACTTGTTTCTGCTCTTAGGAGATTGTGGTACACATACAAAGTGAATATCGTAGCAACAGGGTACAACTGGGTGTGTGTGGGAGAATAATGTATGCTACCTGGAGCTAGTTGGAGGAAGGGCAGGATATAAACGTAGTTGCTCCAAACAATTGTATGAGAAATGCTTCTTTGTGTATGACTTACATTGGCATGTGGCCTCATAAAGGATGCGCAGTGTTCAGATAATGGCGGTTTACCATTCATACACTGACTTTCCCCTCCTTACTTTATGGTTGAGCTGTGTGAATGTGACATTGTAATGGCCATTAGTTGCACTAGACAGATTTCTAGCTATGTAGTTATTGAAATTATTCGAGTAACACCTGAACTTTACTGAGCAAGGACTTTGAGTTTCCTGATCTGGAAGCATGTCAGAAAACCTACCTTCTGGAAAGTGTATGAGCTGGCATGGACTTCTTTGGAGCTTTAAGTGACTGCATTGCCTGGCTTCCAAACATATTTAGGGAGTTTACTCTCCATCATCAGTTGTGGCAGAGATGTTTGGAGGTGGTTTGACTCACACTGTAAAGTGAGTTTCTCATGCAAGTATAACGTATTAAAATGGTGTTGTGGAAGAGTTGTGTGGCTGGAGGACTTTTTCCCAGGATCAGCAAAGAGGGGACTTGTTGCCTTTTTCTTTTCCAAAAGATCAGTTTAAGCTCCCGTCTTCAGCCTAACGGCAGTATGTACAGTTGCAGCTTTGCCCGGTTTCTATCTATGGCTTGGTAGCTTTGAGTGCTTATGAAACTTTAGATTTGTTGCAGGACCTGATAGCTTCTGTACAATTCCAGAAACCCCCTGAAGGAACAGGTACGACTCAGCCCCCCGGGAGTGCTTCTGGATCCAACTGGAGGCCCAGGTAACTTTAGCATCTATAAACACCTTTTACCAGTTGCAATTGGTGCAACTGCTGCAACTTGGACTTGTAACCTTGATCACACCAAGGCATTGATTAATTCAAGGTTTGATTATCGCAACACACTAGTGCAAGAACGAGCACTTCTGTTCAGATTAGCACTGGTTGCTCATTGGCTAGTAGGCCAAGTTCAAGATGTTACTATTCATCTCTAAACCCCTTAACCACTTGCAACCAGTTTACTGTACCCGTAATCCATGCCCACTTTATTGCTCTGTTGGAGGTTCCTTCTGCACTTGTAAGTAACAAGACCACCACCTGTGTAAAAACATTTTCATTTGAGACTTCCTGCTTGATGACAGATGAGTTGTGCCAAACTGTGAAGAGTACAAACAACCTTTTAAAGGGTTGTGCGCTACTCCTGTAGTAAAGGAACGGCTGGTGTCAATAAAAGGTGAAAAGATGAGCCAATCTATGTTTAGAATTTCTAAAAGCTTTTAAGGAGATTGCTTTTGCATCTTGTAGCAGATATGTGCATATGATTCATTTATCAAGAGGCTTTCCTCCAATTTCCCAGAGGAAACCCAGAATAATTTGCACATACAAGCAAAACTAAAATGCCCTCTGCCTTGCTCATCTTACCAAGTAGTATTGACTTGTGCTGAATAAGACATCTTCTCCAGTGTTGATAAGGTTGGCAGCTCCTTCAACTCACCCTGGATGGTTTAGCAACTGAATTGAAAACACGAGTCACTTTCCTGGTGTTCCAGTTGAGCCGTGACACAAAACAAAAATGATTTAAATGACTGCAGGTTAAGATCTCAGAGTTTCACACTGTCTGGAGACTCACATTTTCCTTTAATGAAGAAACCAGACCTAATCATCTTACAAAATGTTCCACTGCTGAAAACAGCCTGCACAGCTAGAGAGCTTCTTGGGACCAGTTTATTGTACTTGGCTGGCTATTTGTTCCCACCTAGCAATTTATAGCTAACCTACAATGTTGAACTGAACAGGCAAGAAACCAAAAACCTGTTTTAAAGTTCGCAGAGCTGTGGGTTGCAATTACTCCTCTGAGATACTGAAAATGTTTCACCAAATGGTAGAAGTGGCTTCCAATTTTAGTGTATTATAAAACAAGGTAGTACAAATCTGTGGGTATAGAAATGTTGACAAAGCTTGATAAGATTGTGGCAGAATATGTGTTCTAGAAGTTAAAGGAAAAGAATGCCAAAACAGCAGTTGTTTCAGCAGCTAAAATCCAGGTTAATTTCCAAGAGCTGTAAAGGGTTTTGTCACCCGTGCCTAGAAAGAAGCCTGATTAAGAACAACATAGAGTTGATCCAAGTGTTGCTGCTGGGTTTTTTAAACAAAAAATAGTCCAATTAATGCTGAATCTAGATCTAGAAATAGATTTATTTTAACAAGAACTTAACAGTAAACATATATACAGTATAATTACAGAAAACCCTGTGTTTTTAGTATTCACAGAAATAGCCAGATTTGTTGCATTGTGAGAAAAGAAGAAAGAAGATAAATTTGGAGAAGTTGAAATGCTTAGCAGGGCTTACAAGCTAGCACCTCCTTTGGAGGCAGACACACACCAATGCTAAAAATCAACCTGCCCCAGGCAGTGAGGAACTTGTGTGCCAATCTTTTAGTTTCACACTTTGCACTATGGTTGACAAAAATACTTCACATGACTTTCCCCCCTTCAGAGAATAAGACAAAAACTGCATAAATTTGAACACTTGCTGTCCATTTCAGAGAGCTTAGTCATTTTATAGATTTGCTGCCTAGATGAGCATTTATTTTGAAATATGGCAAGTTACGAATTTCATACTAGCATCTGCATTGTATAAATTTATTCTTAACAAAATAATGCAATTGGCCAGCCAGCTTATTGTATGGTTATCCAAAACTTCCCAATTAAAAAAAAACAAAAAACTTTTTTGGTATCAAAATCAGCTAGCCATTGGCTACAGTTCCCTGGCTACTTAGAAGTCAGAGTAAGGCTGTGATTCTAACCACACTTTACTGGAAAAGGTCCACTGTAACCAACGAGACTTGTTTCCAAGTTAAGGTGCAAGAGTGAGAGCAGCTCTTGCATCTGACTTTGGGATGCTGCCACAAACAGCATCCTCCCTCCCCTTGTCCTTTTAGGGTTCAGGCAATTGCTGCATTGTGCATTTCCCTGCCCCTTCTAGCGCTGGTAATATAGCCCAGAGCAGGGAAATGTACAAAACGACACACTGTTGCATGGGAAGCATCCCAAGTGTTATCAAGAGGATGCTGGGTTTTTTTGGATAGCTATCCATTAAGTTTCCAGCAACTTACTAGGTCACGTCCCCTTGGGAGTAAAATCTCGACGTCACTGATTTCAATGGCAAATATTTGAATGATGATAGGATTTCGCTCTGTGATTACAGTATGTGGCATGCCGCACTTCTGATGTAAGTTTTCTTTCTAATGGCCGTGATGAAGTTTGGTGAAAGAGCATAGACAGTTGCGCCCATTCTGTTTCTTCCTGGCTGCTGCAAAGAAAATTGGCGCTGGCTCCATGGCTCCGGGGTCTTCATAAGGTATGTTTACTGTTAGTATCGCAACCCTGTTGTCCCAGCTTTCTCCCATCTCACCTGCTCCGCTTTACAGTTTTATAAAGAAATGTCCACGTCACAATGCTTCTCTGAATATACAATATTTTAATATACATATAAAAATATAGCCCTGCTGTGTATATACTTACAACTCTACAGAACCTTTTCCCCCACACACCCCCTCTCTAAAGTAGGAAATAACCTGATGTGTTTCCAATTATAGTTGTTAAACCTGTGCAGTGAGAAAGCTGCAGAAGCGTTTATTCCAAGACAAGCAGCCACTGAAAGCCTCTCGGGGAGAGAGAAGGTTTCTTTTAAGACTCCCACATATACTTGGGAAAGGGGAGGGGGCAGAGCGAGAGAGTTTGAAAAAATAGATAGGATCTTGATTCATCTGACAAAAATATAGACAGTGGCATATATCCTGGATAGTGGACTGTCGTTCAGTGGCTATCTTAAACCCCCAATAAAAGGCATTGCCTTAAATAACTGGCTCAAAATAGGGAAACCCAACACAGAATATTCATTCTAAACTTTGAATAGATAAATAAAAGTTTAATAAAAGCTCCTAGATGCCTCTTGCTTTACAGAAATTTAGCTGTCATTTTGTTCATACAGTAGAAAAACAGTAGAAAGGGAGAAACAAGCCCTCCTCACGACCACACATTCACATTGGCATACAATTTCAGAAAACCTTTTCATTAAAAGGACAT
Source organism: Podarcis vaucheri (assembly GCF_965113315.1). Taxonomy (NCBI): domain Eukaryota; kingdom Metazoa; phylum Chordata; class Lepidosauria; order Squamata; family Lacertidae; genus Podarcis; species Podarcis vaucheri. The sequence continues at coordinate 104,246,615 of NC_138761.1, forward strand.
GGAATGCTAGTAGACAGACAGACACACTTCTATCCTTTTATTAGCTGTGCTCTAAGGAGCCGTAATAGACATCTGCTCTGGTGGAAGACTGACCTCAATCTACGCAGTCTGTCCCATAAGTTCTATCTCGGTCATTGGTATTGAAAAGCATATGTTGGTTTAAAAAGAAAAATGTAGCAATCAAAGTGGTAAGGACACTTTGACCTTCCTTTCACATAGCCCGATGCTTAACGTGTAATAGCAAAACCTAATCAGTTGTTTTAAGAACCGAGCTTGCTCTCTAGGAGTGTTAACGCCAACTCTTCCTTTCCCCCTAGTTAAACAATGTATGGGAAATGCTATTATTGCACCTGGGTAAACCAAAACTGTCTGTAACAAGTGCCACTACGACATCTAGTGGCACACTTGTGTTAAGTCACACTATCGTACATAGCATGGAGCTGTCCGCTCCTTCACCAAAAGGTGAGGATGAATTTCTACATTCAATGTAGAGATTATTCCCAATTTTAGACAGGTTGTTTGCCAGTTATTCATTTCCTCGATTTTTCTCTGTAGGACAGTTTCTTTTTCTTGCCTACTTTCCGCAGGCGACAGCCTGTTTGATATCCACGTCTTCATGGCCATCAACCACTCTGAATGTACTTTTTAATTACTACGCAGCCATGTCGGAAGACAGGGCATGGCATATTGGGCAGAAGCGTCCACGTGTTTGTTTTGGGGTCGTAGGCTTCCATATTTCCCAGAGCAGGGCCTTCGCTGCTGACAATTCCACCCGTGGCGTAAATTTTCCCATCCAGAACCACCGCACTGGGCAGAGAGAAAAAGAGAGACATGAAGTAAGTCATATTTCACTGAAGCACTCCTTGAACCCATTAGTCCAGCCTGCTGTTTGGAAGAAATGTTTACACAGCTTAATTATTTACCCAAACCCTTCTGTGCAAAAAAGCTCTCTTAAGTTTAAATATGGGGACAGCAATTGGTCTTGAGGATGCCCAGTGGGGAATAAATAGGGCATTCAATGTTTATGTGACTAAGGACTGCATCACACTTAATGTCACCAAACTGAAAAGCAAGGATTGCCTTCTCTGTGTGCTGCTGGCAACCAATGTTCCAATGGGGATGGCTAGTGGAGGACCAAATTTGCTCCTTGCTTCTGCTGGGGAAGTTGTTGAAGACTTACTTCTAAATAATAAAATACGTGGCTTTCAAATGTGCCGCACAAGAGTGGAAGTCTTGTGTGAGGTACACGAGCACAGGATTACGGTGCATGAAAAATATACACAGGGAGCATGAGTTGAGCCACACACACCCCCACACACTTGCAGCATCACCTTGCAACCATACGCTGAATACAAGCAGCGGAGGGCTCTAAATCAGCATAATATTTGTGTGTGTGTCCAAGAATTTAGCAGATTGGATTTGTGCAGAAACCCCCTATTTAAATGTTACTTCAAAGTGTGTGAGTGTAATTGGCCCTGAGTTGGGGAAAGGCAAACAAAACAACCTAGCTTCCTACTATGTATAATACTTTACAACAGAGCTTTCCAAACTTTTCATGTTGGTGACACACTTTTTAGACACACGTCATTTCGCGACACAGTAATTCAGTTTTCCTAGCAAACCGGAGGTTAAACTAACCCCTTTCCAGCCTTGGGGGGAGCGTTTCTGCGACACACCTACACACTGCAGCCGACACATTAATGTGTCGTGACACGCAGTTTGGAAAGCTCTGCTTTACAAAATGCGGAGATACTTGTGAGCGTGTGAATTAATGATGAAGATGAGAAAAAGTTAGGAGTCACGAAGAATAAACTTAGAGGAGTGCTGAATCATTTAAACACAATGGTGTTCCAAAACTAGAGTTCAACTGCATAAGCAATCTGAGACTGAAGGCTAAGAAACTTATAGACACAGAGAAGGGAGGAAAAAATAGAAATGGCAAAGTAAATGACACAATAGGTTGTTAAACTATTTGGTGAAAGTTTGACCGAAACACTAGATTAGTATGAACAGGCAAGTGGGACATTCCATTGCCCCAAGATTTCAGTGGAATCCATTGAGTGACAGTAAATTTGTGTACTTCATGAAGGAAGTGGGAAGTTGTTTTTTGAGAGAAGTCGTCAGAATAAACAAGCTAGTTACTGACAACTTCTCCCAAAGACTACAGAGGTGATTGGAGACAACACTTGCTTCTTCAAAGACTCTCTTTTTGCCTCTCTCACCATGCTTCCACTACACATTTGTGTTTTGAAATTAGCATCCCTCCTTCACATTTGGAAACTATTCATTAAGCGTAAGGGGGTCAGTCTGCTTTCTGAAGAGGCTGTCCCTCTTCAGGCGGAAAGCACACAGATGAATGTCCCGTAGGCTGCTTGGTGATTATCTCCTCCTAATAGTGAGGATGAGCAGACAAAATAATTTTAAGTCCTCACAGATTGGGCTGGCTGGGCTAATAAAATTCAGGAGACTTGAGCACAACCTCATTTTAAGCACCATCACCTCTTGGAAAACAGAAATATCTATATGGCAGGGAGTGGCAAACCTGTTGCTTGACTACAACTCCCATCATCCCTAAGCATTGGCCAGAGAAAGAATTGGACTATGATGGGCAGGGCTAAGGCCTGCTAAGACATGCCCTGGTAAGTCCTTTCTTCAGCAGCTTCATGTAAACTGTCCTTTCAGTGTCACTGTTTAGTCCAATAGTTTGTTTCTAGGATTTAAGTGAGGAAGGAGTGGCAACACACATTGAAAATGTTTTCCGGTTGCTATTAAGTGGTTGATTTTGGACAATGGCGCAATTAATTTAGCATGTATTTCTGGAACTGGAACTGCTGAAAATCTGCAGAAAGCTGGTAACCAGTTAGAAAACAAGGCCTAGACGAAATAACTGATGCTTCTTCACCAGCAGTTGTCAGACTATGCAACTCCCATGACTATTGGCCATGCTGGAAGGGATTAATGGGAACTGAAGTTCAACATACGTGTAAGCAGGTTGCCAAGCCCTGCTCTACATGCTGATATATAATGAAATGGAGGAGGAGGAGGAGGAAAGTACCAGTTATTTCCCTCTAGAAAGATGCAACTTCAACATTCTTCCATTAAAGCAACAACACTTTGGACCCTTGCAAAGGCAATATTGGTGGCTGCCATGTGAAGACAGTAACTAGAAAAATCAGGATCCAAGTTTGTTTCTTAGTTCTATTAGTACCTGTTGTCCCATAGAGGGGAAAGGTTAAAATATATATACCGTATTTTTTGCTCTATAAGACTCACTTTTTCCCTCCTAAAAAGTAAGGGGAAATGTGTGTGCGTCTTATGGAGCGAATGCAGGCTGCGCAGCTATCCCAGAATCCAGAACAGCAAGAGGGATTGCTGCTTTCGCTGCGCAGCGAACCCTCTTGTTATTCTGGCTTCTGAGATTCAGAATATTTTTTTTCTTGTTGTCCTCCAAAAACTAGGTGCGTCTTATGGTCTGGTGCGTCTTATAGAGCGAAAAATACGGCATATTGTTTTTTTGCTTTGTATCCAGAAGACAAGGTCCCAAGCAGTGGGGGATACCAAGGCAGTCAGGGAAATTGTAACAGGACTGAAGTGATTTTTGGGAACATATTGTCTTTTTAGAAAGAGATGGAATGCACTCCCTACCCAACAGTGTAAAAAAATAATAATACAATTTTTGACAATTCTTCAGGAAAGGGAGTGGATGACAAGTTCTGAAGGTGTCTCAATCTCTCTCCTCTTTTCCAGAGGCAAAGCTGTTTTATTTCTTTTTCATTTCCACTCTTCCCCCTAGCCTAGCAAAGATTGCTTCAATAAAAATAGCACACAAAATATGAATACATGCCAAATGGACAGTCTGGAAAAGATCACCATCTACTTGATCTTTCTCTGCCTCCTTGGGTTTCAAATATCTTCTGCAAGCTCTAAGTGCCCAGCAACATAGCAGGAAAGAACAAATGGGCCTCACAAATCAAAGATATCCCGTAACAGGAGCCTCAACTGTGTGCCTCTTGACTTAACTATAAAAAAGCTTTATTAGCAACAAGCAACTTGATGGCGTTTTTATCATGGCCCATAAGGATGAATGGGTATGATACAGTGCTTAGAAATGTGAGCCCCCAATGGAGATCCCAGCAGCCATGAACGTAGCAGGCAACTAGCTACCATCAGGTTTCCACCTATATTATGTGGACAATAAAACTGCCCCGCCTCACAGTGCTGTTTTAAGAATTACAGAAATAATGATCAGAAAGCGCTTGCCAGCTGCTGCTCCAAGATGAGTCAGCCACTGTCCCCCAAGGGATTGGAAGTGAGCAAGCATTACCTGGAGTGAGTAGGTGTTCGTCTCCACCAGCTCACTTGCAGAGTCTGCCGTCAGAATTATGGGCACCAGCCTATGCCTACTCGGTGTGAATGGGGTGGTAAGACTGCTGCCTGGGGTGAGAGTTGCCTGGCAAGGAGGGCACCGTTGGCTCTTATAGTTACATGGCTGGATGTATCATTAGCTGAAATCAAAATTTGCCTCGCTGCAGCTGGTGCCACCCTAGACAGCATTAACCAGCATTGATGTGTTCTGTCGCTACTTGTAATGTTCTCAAAGAAAAAGGAAATGACATCAGAGGCACATATTATAGTGGGGGAAAGATATATGCACCAAGTATGTATCAAGAGCACGAGCCATCAGGACACAATATCATCACAGCTAGAAGTCAGGTCATTCGTTATTCAGGTCTATAAATTCCCCACATTACTTTCTCATGCATGCACTTTTGGGGTGGGGCAACTGGTTCTAAATTTGGTTCCTGTGTTTTGTTTTTGCAGGGTTGGTGTTTGTTAAAATGTTTAGCTGGGGTTGGTGGTTACAAAATAAACGGTTTATTATTGTTATATAATTATTGTTATTCTTGGTTTCTACTGATTTATTGGTTTGTTTGCTGCTCGTATAGGATATTCTGTTTCTAATGCCTGATGCTTTTTTTATATATGTTGTAAGTCGCCCAAAGTGGATGGGGAAACCCAACAAGATGGTTGGGATATAAATTTTATTATTATTAGTCAGTGAACTGACCTTTCTGCTTTAGAACCCAGTGCTAATTCCTGCAAAGGAGTTATTGTCTGGACACAAAAATGCTCTAAATCTATTGATTTGATTAAGCAGGAGCTGTTCAAATCTAGGAACACTGTTCAAAGAGGAGAAAGCAGTGGTTTACAAAATGTATACTTTTAGAGAAAGACAGATCTACAAGTTTAATGCCTGTCTCTTGGTGGAAATTATGTTTAAATTAAAGCAAGTGCGAAGCTGTAATGTCCTCTACCTTTCTGTTTTATTTGGGGGGCATAGTGATTGGGGTATTTTGGAAATCTGAACAGTGCAAAGAATCTGGCATCCACAGACAGAGGCTGAAGCAAAACTTAAAACTCCCTTGTTCTGAAATGCCATCAGTGAAATATAAGAACTTGGGAATGCTGTCTACAGTTTTGACGCTATAAAGGCCATGTCTGAGGAGACTATCACTACTCTTTCTTCAAAAAAACCCAAATGCACACTGTTCATAATACAGTGGAACCTCGGGTTGCGAACATGATCTGTGCGGGAGGCACGTTCGCAACCCGCACCGCCGCGCCTGCACACGCGTGGGACACAATTCAGCGCTTCTGCACATGTGCAAAGCGCAATTTAGCGCTTCTGTGCATGCACCAAAACCCGGAAGTTACCCGTTCCAGTACTTCCAAGTTTTGGCGTGTCCGTAACCTGAAAACGTGTAACCCGAAGCGTCTGTAACCCAAGGTACCACTGTACTAAATAAGGTTGTGGTAGTTGTTCTTTTTGCGATTTTTGATCAGCTGCTTTTGTCAACATTGACAACATTTCTCAAAATTGTCTACAGCACCCTCTCCCAGGCTGGTGGCCACCTGATGTCACTGACTCCAAATCCCATCAGTCCCCAGGCAGCATTGCTAATGGCCAGGGGTGGTGGTGGGCATAGCCCACATCTGGGCAACATTTGGGGGGCACCAGGTTGACTACCCACCCCACTCTACAATAATGTAGAATAACTTGAGATCATATAATAGGGAGGTCAAAGGAAGAAGCGGGAAGTGCAAAAGTCCTGAGAGATGTTTTGCATCTGCAGTTCAGTTTGAAAGCTACACATCCGTTAATTATCAGCCTTCCATGATCTTGCTTCATGTTTCTGCCGTTTCAAATCCAGGTGAGTTCCCAACAGACATCAACATTGTCGTTTCAATGAGGAACATTGCATGATATGCATTGAACAATGGACTACACACATGGCAGCGGCAGAGGAAGCAAAAATATGGGAGCTTAACTGGGCAGGCTATAAATTACTGAGTGACAGTTCTGCTTGGGTACTGGCTTTTCAGAGGATTACTGCAAGGTCTTGCATTAGTGACCACTGAAAGCTACTGTTTTTAGACCAGATGCGATAAAACTAGCACTTCCAATGCCGAATGCTCATCAGCATCTGGTGAGGTGTTTTTCCTTGATGCTGAATCATCAGTATCAGGTTCACCTGGATCATCTGCGGCTTGTTATGTCTCAGTGGAATTCCTTGCACTGGCACCAAACATTCTTTACAGCCAAACCTCCTTTAGAAGCTTACTGCTGAGGGAACTTTTGCGATCTCAGTTTGACTTGGCCGTAAACATTAATCCTTGTCTAGATACAACATTTAAATGAGGAAATATCTTCTCTAGCTGTCCTTGAGGCTATAAAAGAATGTTTAAATGACTAAATTAGGATGCTCGTATGCACCACATTCTTCCTAATTCTCGCAACTAGTTTTAGTAACTGAAAACGGGCACGACGCCACACACACACTTATTTATCTGGAGCTCCTCCAAAGAGCTGTAAAAAAACAAGCCAGAGATTTCCTTTTAAAACTTTCCTTTTAGTGTATTTACAAGAAAAAGCCACCCACAAATATTCCTGTGAACTCTGACCACCCAGGAAGAGGAAATTCAAGCTTCAAAATTTCTGAATTCTCTTATCTTTTAATTTTAATTCTATGCCACCACCCACTTCTGTGTTGTAAAAATTCTGCAACACCACTGTCTTTCTGTGCTGAAAGGCAAGGAAACCCTGTAGCTATTGCTTCTGCCTAGCCTGGAGGGTAGGCACCCATGATCTACCTCCAAAGCAATGTTCACATTAGCTTGATAGCAGGCGTAGAGGGTAACCATTTATGCATTTTGCTGCGCTGTTGTGCCAGTGTTTTCCCCTTGTGTATGCTGGAGTATCCACTAATACAGATACGGCAATCATTTAACCCTCAGTTGCTCTACAACAGCCACAACTCCAGCAAAGCCTTTCCTAAGCCGCATTTTCTATTGTCCCATCCCCACCCAAATCGCCACCTCCCCCCAGCCCCACTTTTCAGTTTCTGTCTTGTCTCAGTCTTACCCTATGCCCTGGTCTTGCCCACATAATGCAAGCCATCTGGGAAGAGATTGCATCTGTGTGATACACATATCAATGCTAAACAGTGTTTGCTGTGGTGACAGAGCAGCCTTGGAGGTGCGTCAACTAGGAAGTGTGCCTGGTTCTCATACCAGCTGACTGCATGGCTCTTTGGCACATAGTTCATTTGTGTTTGAGGTCACCGCAGTACATCTGAGGATGGTGGCAATTGACAGCGTCTACCCATACTTCACCATCACCATTATATACTGCAGGAGTCGGCAACCTGTGGCCCTCTTGGACATGCTACTGAAGGGAGTTGGAGTCCAGCAATAGCTAAGGGTCAGAACGATGGGAGTTGGAGTCCAATAGCATCTAGAGCACAATAGGCTCCCCACCCTTGTTCTAGTGCAATCCCAATGGTGGTGATGTTGCAACAGTCATTGGACCTCAACGCCCTATACTCACTGCCTGGCAGAGCAGCTCTTGGGAATAGCATCCTAAATTGGCTATTCAAAACAAAAACTACACCAATTTGGGTAGGCTGACAGCTGCATTTTAGAATACTAGGTGGATGGCATAGCTTCCTTTTTAAAAATCCCATTTTCACACCTCATTTTTGAGTGGTTTTAATTGTATACCACTTTGAGATTTGGGGGAAAGAGGTATTTAAAATAGTATCAATTAAGTGAAATGGTGTATGTCTTAGGTGCCCTTGCCTTTGTATTAACTAGGAGTGCTGACTCGAACTCTCTGGGGATCTGGCCGCAGCCTACAGACATTTTCGTTAGTATCATTTATAAAAGTGACTAAAATACATTTATTAACAAATTACAAAACCATGAAACAAGAGCAGAGGGGAAATCTTTGCGCTAGATGGAAGACATTAAGAGCAGCAGAAACGTTAAAGTACATGATAATTAATGTAGATGAATCAAAGGAGTCAGGCAGAACTTAAAAGGAATAATGTTGATGAGTAACGTTCATCACACTTGCACACCTTTCATCCACCCCCAAAACATACCTGCAAATGCTCCCTGCACTTTCCTGCCTGCTCATTCTCTCTCCCCACAAGGGACCAGGATGATAGATGCAAAGGTGACCTCTTTTTCCACTGAGAGCCAGTGTGGTGTAGTGGTTAGAGTGTCAGACTAGGACTTGGGAGACCAGGGTTTGAATCCTCACTCTGCCATTAAGCTTGCTGGGTGACCTTGGGCCAAGCCAGTACCTCCCAGCCTAACCAACCGCACAGAGTGGTTATGGGGATTAAATGAAAAGGGGGAAGAACCATGTATGAACTCCTTGGAGGAAAAGGTGAGCTATAAATGCATTAAATTAAGCATCATCCCATTTTCTAGTTCACCTTTGCGTAAAAAGAACATAGAATGTGTTTCCTGTGCGTAGTCATAGCCTGGTTTGTTTAGGATTCAGGCAGCATGCAAATAGACCTGGGTAGCAAGAGATTGCTCACAGGGCGTCATCAGCAGCCATGCGCTAGCGTCAGCAGTGCTCCCAGGGAAGATAATTTAGAACCGGCAATTCCCAGTTGAAGGTACCTTTCCCCCCCTCTGACAGCTAGCCTGGCAGATTTGTCACCCAGTCCTTCCAAATGGAACTCCTTAATAAAAAACTGAGGTTCAGGCTATACCGCACAATAACAACAGTGTGTGTATGTGAGATTTTTATTTCCTTTTTTTAAAAAAAGGTTTGATTCTGAACAGCAAACCACGGCGAGTGCTCTGCTTCACTAATAGTAGGCGCTGCTAGCCCCCACCGTGGGCTGCTGATCTCCAGCTAACTCATTTCCTTGTTATTACAAAATCAGGATAAGCTGGAGGCATTGCAAAAGGTAAAAGTAGATGGCTTGTTGAGAATGAGTGTGTAATCTCCATATGGATTGTGCTAGGAAACACCAGTTCTTAACAGATACCGGGTGTTGCTCAAGAGTAGCGTTGCCATATGAAGAAGAAGAGGAGGAGGAGGAGTTTGGATTTGATATCCTGCTTTATCACTACCCTAAGGAGTCTCAAAGCGGCTCACAATCTCCTTTCCTTTCCTCCCCAACAAACACTCTGTGTGGTGAGTGAGGCTGAGAGACTTCAGAGAAGTGTGACTAGCCCAAGGTCACCCAGCAGCTGCATGTGGAGGAACAGAGACGCGAACCCGGTTCACCAGATTACAAGTCTACCACTCTTAACCACTACACCACACTGGCTCTCTTTCATGGGTATGTAAAATGAGAGTCCTAGCGATCCATAGTTGGAAATCGGCAAATGTGTCCTCTTTTTTGCTCTTCAAAATACAGCAACCCTACCAAGAGCCTACAAATTCTTCTTCTCTTCCCCACTCCTTTATTGCATTTACACCTGAACTTTTTCTTCGTGGAGCTGAATGGTTCTTGCCCTCCTCATTTTATCTCCGCAACAACCCTGTGAAGCACGTTAGGCTGAGAGGCAGTGTGATTGGCCAAAGGTTTTTAATCTTGGCATTTAGGTAGTGGGATCTACATCAATGGGTTTCAGCTCCCTGTTTTAATTCAGGTTCATATAACATTGCCGCTTGGCCCCCTATTGTAGGAAGAGGCGACCCTTTGCAGCCTCCATGTAGTTGAAGCCAGAGCATCGATGCTCCCCATTTCTATGCATCCTGGGAAAATAACATCCTTGGGCTTTTAAGATAGTGCTTTGGCCATCCAGACGTTGAACTACGGCTGCCACCATCCCGAGCCTTTGGCAACGCTTGCTGGGGCAGAGGGGAGCTGTAGTTCAGTAACTAACATGACTGGGAGTGGCCGCTGAAACCGTATTACACTGGTCCTGAAAGACCTACATTGGCTCCCAGTACGTTTCCGAGCACAATTCAAAGTGTTGGTGCTGACCCTGAAAGCCCTAAACGGCCTCGGTCCAGTATACCCGAAGGAGCGTCTCCACCTCCACTGTTCTGCCTGGACACTGAGGTCCAGTGCTGAGGGCCTTCTGGCGGTTCCCTCACTGTGAAAAGTGAGGCAACAGGGAACCAGGCAGAGGGCCTTCTCAGTGGCATAGCGTGGGGGGCTGGCCGCACTGGGTGCAACATTAGGGGGGGCGCTCGCACTCACAGCTCTCTGCCCCTACTAAAATCCACTGGTTAGGGGGCGCAAATTACTTGCTTTGCCCCGGGTGCTGACAACCCACGCTACGCTACTGGGCCTTCTTGGTAGGGGCGCCCGCTCTGTGGAATGCCCTCCCATCAGATGTCAAGGAAATAAACAACTATCTGACTTTTAGAAGACATCTGAAGGCAGTCCCGCTTAGGGAAGTTTTTAATGTTTGATGTTTTATCACTTTATTATTATTAATAATAATATTCTGTTGGGAACCACCCAGAGTGGCTGGGGTAATAATAACAATAATAAATAAAATAAAATACATAAATAATAATTTATAACACATGTTTTAAGAGGAAACTGTGTACTGCCTCCAGTCCTTGGGTCCAGTTATGCTGCTTCTATTTTGAAGTCCACTCCTAATTCTACATAATTTTGGCTTAACATTGTCATTTTAAAAAATCCCTGTTATTAATATCTGTTGAAAGTCCATTACATCATTATCGTAGTTGAGCAGAGGTTACTGCTATGTGAGAAAGGGAAACAAACATGTAAACAATGCTAACTGCTGCAAACATTTCAATGGACATTTAAGTATTGTTGTGCACATGTTTTTACTGGAAGGGTAGAATTTGTTTATTCCTTCCATTCCGAACATAGAAATGGGATTGTTTCAAACTGCTGCAGTTTTGTCAGTGTGTGTGTGTGGGGGGAAATATGTCTCTCAAACGTTGGATAAAGTCTGCCATTAGTGGCCAGATCCCAGTCTATCAAGTGATCTTGGCCAAAGAACTGTAGTATTAAAAGCCTTTTACATGAAAGTAATTTTAATGTGGTTAAAGAAAAATTGTTTTAAAAATAAAAAAGATCCCACATAATTAATGCAATGAATTACCAAGGGAAGTTATGTCAGTTGTACTGCACTGTTTGCCTCTGGTTTACAATCTTGAGAGAAAAAATATAATTAACTACTGCCTGGACACAGTGGGGTTCTCCTACATTCAATTTCACTCTTGTTAACACAGAGGAACAATGAAAATCTGTAATTAGCACAGAAGCAGCAGGAACATAGTAGCTTTGGCTGGGATTTGGCCTGTAATTTTTTTAAAAAAAATATGTAATGTAATGTTAGCTCCAGGACAAGATTCTCTTGGCAACCAAGAGAGGGCACTCTTTAAATAAAAAAGGAGATTCAAATATATAAATTCTGTTTGTGATGTATGGTTAAATACTAGCTTTATTGCCCATTCTACCTCCATTGCTGCTGCTGCTGCTGCTGCTACTACTACTACTAATAGAGGACTTTTGCTTAACTCATTGACTAAGTATTGCAGGTATGATGAATATTGGGATAAAGATCTAAGTAAGTTACTGGAACAGGTGAAAGAAAGTCAGGTTGCCACTGGTACCCTTGCCTCGGGATTCTGAAAACTATTAAGGAAGGTTATTACATACCCTCCAACATTTCTCTGATGAAAGTAGGGACATCCTATTCAATAATAATAGTAATTTTTTTATTATTTATACCCCACCCATCTCACTGGGTTGCCCCAGCCACTCTGTGTGGCTTCCAACATACATAAAAACATAAAAATAAACACTGAAAAACTTCCTTATACAGGGCTGCCTTCGCATATCTTCTAAAGTTACTAATCTCCTTGGTTCGGGGGTCACATAACTCCATACCCTCCATCATTTCTCTGATGAAAATAGGGACGTCCTAAGGAAAAGTGGGACATTCTGGGATCAAATCAGAAACCGGGACGGCTTCTGTAAATCCGGGACTGTTCCTGGGAAATAGGGGTACTTGGAGGATCTGTTATAATCTGACAGGAGCTGCAGCTGCTATTAGGACTGCTGAAACCAGCAAAAGTAAGACGAGCGCCTTCCGAAAAGTTAAGATGCATTAAACTTTAGCCTCCGTTCCAGACTTTTTCCTTAGATCTCAACTCAGAAAACTTTTGTATGCCGTGCTTGCTCTCAGGTCTCATTCAGGCCCAATGCCATCTTAGTGTTATGTGAATGCACTACACATTAGGCTTGTGCACTCCCAGCTCCCCTTCTTCTCTCTCCCGTACTTGAGGGGAGGAAATCTGAAGTTTCCAGTCAGAATTCAGAACAAAAAACAACCACCCATTTCAGCTGAATAGGGGAAACTGGGGTTTGTATGAGTCATAGTTAATTAACTAGCCTAGGTATCAAACCAGTGTTACTCCCGGATTTAGCCAAACCAGGAAACTTCCAGCTGTCACAGAAAACTTTACATTTTGTTCCCTCATATGTGAAGGTTTTGTGGCGTGTGAGAGGCTGAGGCTTTCTATGGGATGGGACCATGATGCCAAAACAAACAAACCATGGTTTAGCATTCCATCTGATGGTTGCTTCAGATTTTCCGTTGTTTCCCCTATACCGGTTGAAACACTTTACTCAGCAGAAAGCTAGCTACATAGAAATCACTATATACAGTCTTCACACCATTTCCTATACTTATAGCATATCCGTATGGCAAAAAGTGCCAAATAATTTTGTCAAAGGTGATGCACTGTAAAAAAAAAAAAGGCATATTTTGTATATATTGACCATTGCAAGGGTTCTCTATTCTAAGAGCATGGAAAAATGCTTATAAGCCAACTTAAAATATTTAATTTTTAAAAGTGTGAGAACTATCAAATCAGGGACACTAAAAAATGGAGAACATTATAATGAAAAATGGAATTGGGAATAACAAGTGTCGGCACTGGACCATTTACTCTTGTACAAAGTGATCATTTTGTGGGAAAGCTCTATTGGTGTAAATAATCAAGTTTTCTGGTTTTAATATTGAGTATTTATAAAAATTATTAATCAAATAGTGTTATAAGCATGTCTAATTTTATGCATATGCAGTTTATGATGTATAAAAATGTTATAACCCCATTCCAAAGACTTAACGCACATGTATTGTGGATTTTGTGGATTAAAGCTCATTTTACCAGATTAATGAAATGTCTACTAAATTAATTGGCTTACATACACATAGGTTAAAAGGGAAAAAAGTTTAATACAGTTGGAACAAAAGGCAAATAATAATAATTGCAATTTGTAACAAAGCAGAGATTGCCTATGACTGCCAGATGGGAAATTAATCCTAAATGGGAATCAGCTCTGAGCTGTCCAGAGAACAAACTGGCTCTTCCCCTGCCATTGTACAACAGGGATGCCAGATTTCATCTTTCTCTAACATGCTGTGACATAAACAGCAATCCATGAGATCAGTGATGTGCTTGCATTAAAGCCGCATTCACAGCTTTGATACAAGTGTTAAGCATGGGGACGAAATCTTAACACTTTCTTCTGCCTTGCTCGCATTTAATGTGAGATTCTACAGGTTCCATGAAAAAAGTGTGTTTTGTCCTTGGTCCCAAACACAAACCTGCTGTCACAAATATTGCAGAACGCACATCACTGGAACTTTGTTTATCTGAATTTAATTGATGCTTCTCATATTCATCTTTAAGCAGCAGTTCCCCCCTGATTTTCTAAACATTCTAGATGTCCTCCAGGGCATTTTGGTGCATAACATGGGTAAGCAAGATAAGCTAGCAACTTATATGTAATTCACAAAGCTTCCTTCAGCCTTCACAGTCCTCCTCTGCTTCCAGATAGTGGTTCACCTGCAGTCATTTTGGTTAACCACTATAGAGTGATTTTTATAAGAAGCAACACTTGGTTAACGTATGTCCATCTTATGCTAACCCCTATAACGTGGGTATCACTAGCCGTGTTTCAGATTTGGACAAAACACATGCACACCCAAGTCTGGCCTCCAGACCATTCCAGTTCTTAAGTATACAGTACAGTGGTACCTTGGTTTAAGAACAGCTTAGTTTATGAACAACTTGGATTAAGAACGCTGCAAACTAAAGAAGTAGGTGTTTTGGTTTGTGAACTTTGCCTTGGAATAAGAACATGTTTCGCTTCCTGTTGAGTGTGTTCCATTTGTAAATTGAGTCCCCCGCTGCTATGGGAAAGCATGCCTTGGTTTAAGAACGCTTTGGTTTAAGAACGGACTTCCGGAACGGATCAAGTTCATAAACCAAGGTACCACTGTACATAACAGGGCCTGTCAGTCTCACACCAGAGAGATCTTGATGTTTAGATACCAAGGGAAAGGATTTAGAGCGATGCATAGCCAGGTAATATTTCTATTAGTGTAGCCCAGAGAACACTAAAAGTCTTAAACACACATGCACTTCCATTCCCACTTTAACGTAATAATTTCCTCCAGAAGAAAAAAAACATATTGAGGTGCTGGTAATTCAATTGTTTGTGTGTGTGTATTTGGTCTTACCTGCAGAACTGCCTGGAGTGGTTCATGTTGGGGCCTGCTTTGATATTGCCTTTTTCTGGGTCATAGATGGTGGTCGCTCGTGCATAAGCTCCTCCAAGAATAAAGATGAAACCATTGAGAGTGACTGCAGGAGCATATTTGTTATCTGTCAACGGAAAGCAACACGGAGATCAGTTTACAAGCTTGGCGCTAGAATCCCTTTTTTAAAAAAATATAAATTCCCCTTATTTATAGATAAATCACGTTTCTTGAAACCTCCAAGGCCAGAGAAAGAAAAATGAGGAAGTATTTTTGTTGCCTTCGTTGCTGTTTTTGTTCTTCACTCCTAAACTTCTCAAAGGCACTTTTAAAAGTTGATTGGTCCTCCCCAATCCTAGCACACACCAGCCTGCAATCCAGGTTCATTTCCCCCTTCCCATCTAAAATTATACATTCTTGTCTTCAACATATTCCTCACCTAAGTATGGTCCTTTGAAAGCACTTCTTTGCAGCTTAAACGAGCATGCCAAATTGTTTCAAAACTGCAGCACATTTCAATACAACATCATTAATTCCCAAGCAGCAGATTCATACAGAAGTCTTCTCTGGTTGAAAATAGTGTTTATTTTGGATATTCCATCCTTTGCCTATAGGCGAGTCTATAATCTGCTTTCTCATCCCACCCAAGGCACAATTTTTAACCTCTATTTTTCCCCGCACACTGAGAGCTCAGCAGACAAGAACAGCTAGCCAGAGCAGCTGTGCTGGCAACAGCTAATGGGAGATGCAGTTTGAAACATCTGGAGGACATCAGTTTGGTGAAAGCTGGGCTAAGACATCTTTGGTTGATCAACTGGTGCTAGGACTGCTCATGTATTCATCTGTGTCAAAGTGAATGCATGGATGGGGGAGCACAAGTTCTGCTTACAGATTCACCTGAAATAGGGATTTTCATGTGTGCATCCTTCTAAAAGTGAGCATGTGGAGGAGGCGGCTGATGTCGCTCCCCGGCCTCCCTTTGTTGACCTCCATCGATTCATCATTCTTTAAAGCTCAACGTCTGACCACACTTGAATCTTCCATCTGGAAGGGTCTGAGAAGTCTGTAATGAATCTGTTTCTGCTAAGGTTTCTTTCTAGGGGTGCTGCAGTTTAATGCCAATAAATCACCACCAGAATTTCTAAGAGGTATCTAAGTCAGGAACACTAAATTATTTCTTAATCCAAACAATCTGCCCTTACAGCATATGCACCAGAACAGTAAACGAACACAGAGAGCTTTCCAAGCTCTTTCTCTAGTGACTTACTCAATGTGAAGACACATGTACACACTGGAAACTGGCTCCCCGCTGCTTGCAGTGCAGTAAGGTGAGAGCACAGAATGCATTTCCATGGATTCACATTGTTTTTCAATGCTCCAAAGATAGCTTTATGTCCAGTATCCTTTCTATATAAATTATGGTAGGGCTCAGTATACAATAAAGCAGTCTTCCGCAACCTGGTAACTTCCAGATGTTTTGAAGTACAACTCTCATGCATCTAAGGCAGCATGGTCAGCGGTCGAGGAATATAGCCCAACAACATGTGATTGATTGATTATATGTATATGCCACTTTCCCATAATGAGTTGTGCTCAAAGCGGCTTACAGCAAACCCTCAAAACATCAAAATAGAGAACACTGGAAATATAAATACACAAAATACTGAAAATCTTACTAAATTCAAAATAACAAAAAATAAACAATTTAGCAAACAATAAATTCAACATCTCGAAAAAGAAACCATCTAAGCTAAAGTACATAAATTCAAAGCAAAATGAAAAGCCGACAAAAATGTTTTCATCTTGCTGCACTCTTAAAATACAGTCTGGCCGGGTTGGCGCCATCGCCGAATGGCGGACTCCCTCCGAGCTCCGGAGGGAGTCTGCTCGGCAGGGGCTGGGTCCTACCGCGCCGGCGACGCGGGGACCCTTAAAAACCACGGGCACGGAGCCCGTGGACATGGTGACTCGGCTGGCACCGCTAGCGCCCTCCCGACTCGTGAAGGAGCCTTTTTAAAGGCTACGGATCGGGTGCCGGGGAGCGGCGTGGTGCTGTGAGTCCTCCGCTTCCCCTGCCGAGCGCAGCCGCATGCCATTCGACGGAGAGCGCTGGCTTCTTCCATTGAAAATTCGGACATTTAACAACAACCCGTGAGTAATTGGTTAACCGGGTATAAAAGGAGAAAAAAAGAAATTTTTTTCGGATTCGGCACGAGCGGGGGTGATCTAAAAAGGAAGTCAGTCCCCCCCCTGATTGTAAACATGCTAAAACAAGGACTGGGAAACCAAGATCGATTCAGAAGTTTATTACTGATAAAAAATACTAATTCCACGATGGGAAACTACAAGAATTGTGCTGGAGGAGAAAGGTGGAGGGTGAGAGGGAAAAGGCAACCCCCCCCCCTGGGAACCGGGGCGATTCGGAGAGCCTGGCGAAGAGAGACGGAGAATTTGACAGCTGTCAAAGTAGCTGTCAAATCTTGAGAATATAAAGAGGACTTTGTTACAAGTATTTTGCTGGTTAATTCTGTTACAATTTGATATAATATGGATATAAACTGTCGAGGGGAAAAAGAAACAACAATCTGACTTTTGGATTAGAGGATACAAAGTTACTGCAATCCCCCTAGAGGGGTTTCGGGACATTACAAGTGGCGTATGTGGAAAACTACTCTGGGATGTGTACAGGTCTTATCTTCTGGGAAAGCTGCAAAACTGAAATACTATTTTGTCTACAGAGGTGTTTACATTACAATAGAATTTTCTATTGAAGCAAGGAAGGAACTGGACGTAAGTTTTTGTTCCTGAATAACAAACCTCTGAAGAGATACTAGACCTCGGAACAAGAATGTTTTAGCAGCTGAACAAGACAAGAAACCTGAGAAAGTAAGAAATAAAAGAACAAAGGACCAACTACGACACGGAAAGAACAATGGGAGGAGCAACAATGACCAAGGAAAATTAAAGGCCTCTATTAGACTGGATTTTTGAAGTTAAACATCATCAAAACAAACAAATTTAAAGAAAACCGGCAAGATGGATTGAGAAAAATTTGGCTGTGGACTTGAGACCTCCAGGCTGACAACATATAGACTGATGGACATGGGGAATCTAAACCGGGGAAGGGAGGGGGAATCTTAGAATCCAAAGGCTATGTAACCAACTCTTTGAATTTTCTTATATCTTTTATCTTTTATTTCTTTATATAACTTTGGTATTTTGATCTAACATGTTTTTTTTAAAAAGGGGGGAATTCGTGGAAGGAAATGGGGGCAGATCTTGGGGGGGAAATCTTTTTCCATTTTGTTAAAAATGAGGAGTGATGCTAAGATTGTATAAACTTAAATTGGCTAATGGGTATAACATATTAGGTTTAAATTGGGAATGAGAGCTTGTGGAACCAACTTAGGGAAAGGGGAATACAGTCGGGAGGGGAAGGAGGGAGTCCTAGAAAGAAGATTACGAAAATAAGGGTTTAAATTTGCTTTTCTTTTTCTTTCTTTTCTTTATCTTTTCTATTTTTCTTACTCTGTTATTATTGGAAATTTTAATAAATATGATTTAAAAAAAAATTTAAAATACAGTCTGGAGGGGAGGGCTAGAGGGCATTCAGCTGGCTCCCCCATCTGACAGCAGCAAAAGGCCAATGTATGGGAGAGCAACAATGGTAAGTCTCTTTCCCAACCCCCTGGAAGTATTATTTAGGTAAAGTATGATTATTTAGGGAAGTTTTTAATGACTGATGTTTTAATGTATTTTTAATCTTTGTTGGAAGCCGCCCAGAGTGGCTGGGGAAACCCAGCCAGATGGGTGAGGTATAAATAATAAATTCTTATTCTTATTCTTACTACTATCACTACCAACTGCTGGAGCAGGTCACCACATTAGAGTAGATTGCACTAACCGCCACCCAATAAATCCATGTTTTTCTGCCAGGAAAGGTTAAAGTCTCATGCTCAGTGCCAATGATGCAACTCTGCATCATAAAAATGATATGCACAGTCTGCTATGGTTGCCAATATTTAGGTTTATTTAGAGTATTTTGGCAATGGTAGAGGGTTGGAAAGAAGAGGTAGTGTGAGCTGTTCTGGGTGGGACCAGGACAATCAGAGAATGAGGAGCATATGCCTCGGAGCGAGACAGAAAGCACTGCAGGGCGCAGAAATCCATGACTCCAGCCTTCTCCAGGCAGCAGATCCCGTTTACTCCTTTTAAGTCTGCAACTTGAAGATCCAGAACTCTGATTGCAAGGAAACCAAATTTCACCTCGGGCTTGTTTCAGCATGGTGCGTAAGAGGATGTACGTAATATAAACAATCCTCTATATATGCAAGGCTAGTCCAAGATGTTTTGCTGCCTGAGGCAAAGTCAAGGTGGTGGCCTTCTCGTATTCCAGGTACAGAGGCCAGCCAGACTTGAGAACTGAATCTTGACTTCAACACTCGAGGCAGGACAGCGTCCTCCACCACTGGTTACCAGACCAGTCCCCGGACATCAGTCCCCATACAAAATCCATTGAAGTTGAAAAGTGTCCCCAGATTCATTGAAAAAAATCTGGTAACCAAAGTTTAACCAGCCCCTGAGCCGCCCCCGAAACAGGAAGAGGCCAAATGCACACACAGGTCTGTCCTCCAGCCTCTCGGTGTCACACGCTACCTCCTGGCAATTGCCTCGTTCCAACGATATGTTTTCCCTTGTGTTTCTTAATGCAAACAGATCCAATTACTTTAAGAAGAGAATGGCTGCTGTCCACCGTAAATCTTCTTACAAAGCACAAACCATTAAGAAATACATTTGAGCACGTGGTAAGCACATCATGTACCGTATTTACGTGCGTCTAATGTGCCATCGAATCTAATGCGCACCTCAATTTTTCAGAACCTTGAAACCAAAAAAAGTATTAGCTGGCAAATGTAAACCTTCCATTGACTCCAATGCACACCTTAATTTTTGCAACGTAATTTGGCCAAAAAATGGTGAGCATTAGATTCGAATAAATACGGTATGTCTGGGTGTGGAAGCTGTGGCCCTATGGACATTGCTGGACTAAAATTCCTATCAGCTCCAGCCACAGATGACCCATCTCTAATGTACACATACATGAAGCTGTTTTTCTAAACTAGACTTCCGTTTGCTTCTCACTTAAGTCAAGGTATATGTGAGAACATGATGCGCATCATTCATATATTGGATTTAGGAGTAAGTCATGCTTTGGCAAAGATGGACTTGGGTATTTCAAATTTCAGTCTCCAGGTGACGTTACATCTCTGGGCATGTGCGAGAAAGATAATATCTTGTGTATCACTCAACACCAATCTCCCTCCTCACAGGACTGTGTGGAGAGAGAGAAATTACAAAAGACAAGAGCCCACTGCTAGATAAACTACACATAGAACACATAAATCAAAAGCATAAAAACATCAATGAGGAGAACGCTGTGTGATTCCTTAAAAAGATAAACAGGGATTGAATCACCAAAAAGATAAAAAGCAAGCAGTTGGTGTTTCCCCCCCTCAACTACACCATGACTAAAATCTGACAGTCTTCTGAGTATCCCATTCTTTCTTTGCTGCTTGCAGAAATCAAAACTGCCTATGTCTGTTTTTGTTATTGACACAAAGAGCTCTCTCATGTGTGAACCCTCCTCGTATGCTGATCACATTTTCACAGACTCTTTTAAGCTAACACGACTTTTTGGAAGACACACTAATCTAACAAAAGAAATCTTGAAACTTAACCTCAAAAGTCCACAGGGATATTCTTCTGGGCTACCTCAAGGCAGAAACAATAGCTCCTCAGGAGGCCAATTCCCTGCCTTCATATGCCTTTGTTGTATAAAAGAAAGAACATCTCCCTTTGGTGTTTTAATAGCAGAATTTTGCTTTCATTTCTTATAAGCAGTTAGCATGGGTTCTCTGATTCCTTTGTAGAGAGCTAGCATTATGCTGGTTTGGATATCCTATAACTGTTTCTAATGTTCAGCCCATGTGCTTCCCCCAATTTCAGCTCTCTTGAAGAAATTTCTTAGGAAACAGTGAGAGGGAATGAGATCTCACTTCTTGCTTGTAGGAAGGAAGAATAGTTTATAAAATGACCTCTGGTCAGGACTTTTAGATTGCAAAAAAAAAAAAAAAAGTGAGCAGGGCCAGCCAGAAAGACAGCACATTTTCCCTTCTTTTTTTGCTATTGTGGTATACAGTGAACCCCCCCAGATGCTCCAAATCTTATTTTTAATTTCTTCACGAAATTATGCCCACTTTCCTGGGAGAAAGCCCCATGGAACCCTACTTCTGAGTATAGGATTACAATAATAATAATAATAATAATAATAATAATAATAATATCATCTTTATTGTCATTGCCCCTTTCGGGACAACAAAATTACTTGACTGCTCCATAAAAACACTAATTAAACAATACAGTATAATACAGCAAGGGAGATTAGATGACTTTCAAAGTCTGGGCTTCCCATTCAGGGCCGAGATCGCTCTGGAGAAGAAGCTGTTCTTAAGACGGCTCGTTCTTGTCTTCATCGTCCTGTATCTCCGTCCCGACGGCAAGAGCTCGAAGAGACAGTGACCAGGATGCGATGGATCTTTTACTATGTCCAGTGCCTTCCTACGGCACCTTGTGGCATAAATCTGCTCTAAGGTGGAGAGTGGGCAGCCAACAATGCTCTCTGCTGCCTTAACAACCCTGCACAACCCCATCCTGTCCTGGGTAGTACAGCTTCCGTACCACACACATAAGCAATGTAAGGCACATTAATATTAAAAGGCTTTGCAGTATCTATCTTAAGTTGCCCTCCCAACAAATTACACATCTCTATTACTGCCACTGAACAAGAGGGCGAGGGAGTGAATTGGAGCACAATTCAGTGCCCCTCAATCCAGACTTAACCCTTTACTTAGCCCTTCCGTTATTTTAGGCATTCAGTTGGGAAGAATGTGTCAGGTTCCTAGTTGTCAATAGGCAATAACCATAGTGTCAAAGTGTAAGGTTTAGGGAGCTGAAGCCCTACAAAGCATTTCCCACTGGTGTCAAGTTGGTTTGGAGCTTTGGGAGCCAAGTGAAGGAATTTCAACAAGCTTCTCCCCCAATCAGTTTTCTACTTTCATAGATTGCTTTTACTAAATGATTGCTGCGGCTCTCTCTATTTAAAGTAAATAATCTGAACTGCACCGACATTTACAATGGAAATTGTTTAAAGAGGATTATGCTGATTATCCCTCCAATGCATCCAAAAGTAAGCACTCTGCACAACCCCAAATATCTGCTCTGGAGAGTTGAGAGAAACTCCAGAATAGCCTGCAGTGGGAAGAGAGGGGAGATCCTTCGTTTTGGCAAGCAGGAATGCTTGCAGCGACAGAAGCACAGACAGAATGATTGTGTCAGCATGACAATGAATCCCATTGGCTAAGTCTGGATTTGACTCTTTCTCTCTCTGTCTCCTGACACAGATACAGATCTGGGGTAACAAGACTTTGGGGGTGCAAGGGCACCCATAACTGCTAGAGTTAGTGCATGTTAGAAATTAACAAATGGTAGAATTTAGATAATAGTGGGAGTATTGAAGGGAAGATGCCAGACCAGTGAAAAAAATATAGGATAAGCCTATTTTCCAGGTTAGGGCTTCGTCTTAAGAATGACAAAAGGTGCTGCGATCAAGTCATTAACCCATCAGTGAAAACCATCATCAAAGCAAGAACTTCCCAGCACAGAGAGGGGAGAATTCCCATGGTTACTGTGGGAGGAGAAAGGTTTAGGACTTCAGTTCCTATGACATGGGAAAACAGGAAAGAGTCCCTGTCATTTTACTTGAGACTTGGATCCCGTTGTCCCCCCCCCCCCCGCAAAGGTCTTTGGAAAGGAGAAGGCTGGAAGAGGAACTCCAGGCAGAGGTCATACAGGGACAGGATCCTCTTGGCAGCCTGGGACAGAGGCATGGAGATGGCGCTCAGGATGTCTTCGGAATGCAGTGCTGCACTGCTGGGGGAACAAGCCCCTCTTGAGATGTAATTCTCTGAACTCCCTGACCATTAGGTCCAGTCATGACCGACTCTGGGGTTGCGACGCTCATCTTGCTTTACTGGCCGAGGGAGCCAGCGTACAGCTTCTGGGTCATGTGGCCAGCATGACTAAGCCGCTTCTGGTGAACCAGAGCAGCGCATGGAAACGCCGTTTACCTTCCCGCTGGAGCAGTACCTATTTATCTACTTGCACTTTGAGGTGCTTTCGAACTGCTAGGTTGGCAGGAGCTGGGACTGAACAATGGGAACTCACCCCGTCATGGGATTCGAACCGCCGACCTTCTGATCGGCAAGTCCTAGGCTCAGTGGTTTAACCCACAGCGCCACCCGCGTCCCATGTGTAAATAAGACCTGGATGAGTGCCTGGAGCCCCAGGAATCTTAGGAAGCCACTTGGTGGAAACTGGGGTGACATGTAACAATATAACCATTCGGTGATGGACCGTTATTATTAATTAATTAATTAATTAATTATGAAAATCTGTTTGCAAAAACAAAGCAAAACCTCAAAGCGGTTTAGAAAAAAGAACATTAACAATGAGATTATCAGCAAAAGCAGTTAAAAACCAACTGTTCGAAACATTAAAAAAAATAAAAATCAACCGTGAGCTCAAAAAAGAGGAGAAAAGATTAAAGCACATGCTAGCGTTCTACATATCAAGACAGGCTTGTCAAAACAAAAATGTTTTTAGCAGGTGCTGAGAAGTGTTGTGTAGGCACCTGCCTGATGTCAACCGTTAGGGAGTTCCACGACATCCAAGTATTATATTTATATGAAAGAAACTTATCATAAAGAGGAAACACAGAAAAGTGACTCTATATCTGCCTGGAGGCCGGACAGAATCGTAAGACAACCCTAGCCAAACAACCGACAGTAATGGGGGTAAGATGACCCTGGCTACTAGCTGTGGGACAGCAGCCCAATTCCTAGCATAGCTAAGAGAGGAATGAACTGCAAATAGGATAATTAGTAAGTGCTTCTAGGATTTCAGGCAGCTGGCAAGAGCTCTGGCTGCTCACTCAAGCCAAGACTCAGAGAGACCAGCTTGAAGCCTCTTGCAAAGGGAGCACCCAGGATCAGACAAACGGGTGGGGCATTCCAGTGCATAGCAAACCACCCCCCTGGAATGGAAGCAGGAGAAGCAAACAATCAGACCAGTGGAGTACAAGGAGCCAATACTATCTGCACACATAAGAAGGGGAGCTGTTTATTCACTTCCACCTTCCTCTCCCATCTGAAGAGCGAGTACGCTATCTGGGTTTCTGCAATTTAAGGGAATAGAAAATGACCCAGAGGCTTAAAACAAAAAAGCATCAACAACGTAAGCCCTCCATATTACCAGCATTCATAATGTTATTTGTGTGTATTTTAATGTGGAAGTCTATTATTGTAAATCCCATCTGGAATACTTTGTTTACTGAACCATATCGACTGCCCCCCCCCCCCAAAGAATTGTACACAAGGCAGTCAAGGGGCTTCCAGAGAAACACAACAAAATAAGGAAGAGAAGCCTTAGAAGAGAACACCACAAGGAAGTGGGATTTTTTTGAAAGCATAGATGCTAAAAGGTAAAATTCAAGGAACCAGACTTTTTTTAAAAAAAATGTGGAACACGAAAGCAGGACAATGCTAGCAATTTTCTGATGGCATCAGCTTCCTTTGATTAAGTTACACACTCACTTTTAACATATCACTCAGCAACAAACCATTGTCCAGGCCAGGAGTGGCGGTGATCCCAAGAAATTACTACCTTTTAAAGAGGTACAAAATAAACCTCTCAGTTTCTGGATTCCTTTTCTGCACGGAATTTTGGCACTACCCATTTCTCCTATCTGGATTATAGTGCATTTGGTAAGAGTAATGTAGGAGCTACCGAAACACAAACTGCACCTTCCTTCTTTTTCAAAAAATACTCTGTGCATAACATAATAATGAATCACTGCAGTTGAACTGGAAAGGCAAAGATGGTTACAAAGATGGTAATTATCACTCAGGTGTCACTCAAGTGAAATTCATCCCTCACAGTGGAAAGTAGAAGAGTAGCTAGAAGAGCAGATAAATTTAGGGTTGAACGAATTCTTGTTTCTGAAGTATGGGGAAAACTCTCAAGGCAGGGATAGTGCATGATTTGCTGAACTGAAAGCTAAGAGAAGGTACAGAACAATTATTATTACACACCCTAACCATCTGGACCCCTCACTTTTGTGTGTGAAACTGTATTTCTACACTCCCTGGTATTGTTGTATAGTGAACAGAGTGTACCTGCCTCCACCCTGCTTGGGCCAATAATATAGAACAGCAGTGGCAAAGGACTGGTCCATGGGTCAAATTAGGCCCAGGATGCTGTCTTAATGTGGTCTGATGTTTTTGTGCCGCCATGTCCACATCATGGACAGCACAGGTAAAGCCCCAGCTGCCTATGAGAAATCAGGAGAGCATGAGTGTCTAAATCCAGCGTCAAATGCAAGCCCCACTGCTTTCGATAGGGATCAGGGATTCTGATCGTATGACGGCAGCCCACAGAGAATAGGCCGCTTTTTAATCAGACCCACCTGATGAAAGTTGTTCCCCACCTGTGATACAGAAAGTGAAGGGTAATGGGAGTTGGGGAGATCATAGCAATTTTGTTGTGTCTATCATCATGCATACCAGGGATGTGGAACCCCTATCCTATTGGATAATGCCAGACTCCCAGTAGCAGCAGCCACCATGGCCAAAGGTCAGGAATGATGGGAGTTGTATCCTAGTAACATTGAGAGGGCCATAGGTTCCCATCCCAGGTATATGCTTATGAAGCCCAAACTGCAGCATCCATGAACATGAGGGACATATCAGAGGGATGGGAAACCTTAAGACTTACAGAACAACAGCAAAATCTTTGGGGGAAACATCCTGGAAGGAAAGCCCCCTCAAAAGCACTCCAAAGAGGACTGAAAATGCTCACTGAGCACTGAATGTTGGCTGACTGTTGGTGGGAGGAACAGGAAACTGGAGGAAGGGAAACAGAACAGAGCGGCTGGAACCTTCAACATGAAGCAATTCGGCGCTGTAACATTTTGTTGCAAGGCCCACTTATCTAATTCTAGCAGCACATCCCGTTTTCATGGGAATGTTTCATTAAACTACATGGAAAAGTTGCATCAGGGTATCATTTTCGAAGATACAATCCCCTCACTAAGAACCAATATTCCTTTTTAAGATCCTGATTTGAAGACTGTCTATAGCAGAATTATAATGCATGCTGATGCAAGTTTCCCATATGCACTTGCTGAAATGATGGCTCCAACGTTTATTGCAAATGAGCACACAATATTGTGCAAGGGCTATTGCACTGTTGATAAGAAGGCTTAGGGGTAGGAGTTAGAGGACAGGACAGATGTTGCAATGAGTGTTCAGTGTGCTTATATTGCCATCACAGAATATCTATAGTGAGCATGCACAGAAATAGCCAGATAATTCTCTCATATGAAGTGGTAATGGAAAACGCAGGAAACCTGGTATTGGAGCTCTCAGTGGAATCTAAGCTGCTATTTACACAGCTCTCAGCATATTCTAACACACATCAATATCCACCATGGGATCAAAGAAATAAATAATGCCAAGTGTACCATCAGACCTAAATGCAAATGTCTTAGGCTAGCAGCTTCTCTGCCCTTTTTTTAAAGTTGAGAGTCAGATCCAGCAACCCTTAATACCTAAAGACCCCCCTGAGAGGCAAGCTGGAATTACAGACTAGAATGCCAGCCACCCGTTAATGCATTCCTTAGCTGTAATTACTGAAGTGCCACACAACAGACTGGGATCAAGAAATGCTACTGCACAATTTCATGTTATTTAAGTGTTATACTAGTGGGAACTCTGACAAGGGCCACGTTTCCTGGAGTGGAGCTTTAGGTGTCAGGAAATGAGGACTAGTCTTTTATTTTCAATAATACAGTGGTGCCTCGCAAGACGAAATTAATCCGTTCCGCGAGTCTCTTCGTCTTGCGGTTTTTTCGTCTTGCGAAGTACGGCTATTAGCGGCTTAGCGGCTATTAACGGCTTAGCGGCTTTAAGAAAAAGGAAACAAACTCGCAAGAACTCGCAAGACGTTTCGTCTTGCGAAGCAAGCCCATAGGGAAATTCGTCTTGCGGAAAGACTCAAAAAACAGAAAACTCTTTCGTCTTGTGCGTTTTTCGTCTTGTGAGGTATTCGTCTTGCGAGGTACCACTGTACGCTCCTCTCAGTGTGAGCTCACCTTTTACATTACACCAGTCTTCTGCTTAAGCATGTCTTTTGCCAACTGCTCTCATTCCTGAAGACCAGGAGCAAACCCAAACCACCACTTATTTCAATGTGGGGCTGCACACAGTACAAAATGATGTAGCTTGGGGTACATAGGATTCATAAGCAGTGTGGTTTATTGACTGCTTTGGTTGCCTGTGCTGGTAAAATAGTCTGGAGGTCCGTTCTTAACCTGAAACTGTTCTTAACCTGAGGTACCACTTTAGCTAATGGGGCCTGAAGCGCCTGTAACCTGAGGTACCACTGTACTTAGAAAACCTTATACAGTGGTACCTCGGTTACATATGCTTCAGGTTACATATGCTTCAGGTTACAGACTCCGCTAACCCAGAAATAGAGCTTCAGGTTAAGAACTTTGCTTCAGGATGAGAACAGAAATCGTGCTCTGGCGGCGCAGCGGCAGCAGGAGGCCCCATTAGCTAAAGTGGTGCTTCAGGTTAAGAACAGTTTCAGGTTAGGTACGGACTTCCGGAACGAATTAAGTACTTAACCTGAGGTACCACTGTATAGTTTGGGACCGTAAAAACTGAAGAATTCTGTCTCCCCTCATTGAGATCTACAGGAGAGACTACACACAACCGATTGGCAAAGTTATTTCTTCAAGATTTTTTTTGTACTTCTGCAATCCTTGGGCTTCATAGAATTGGAAGGGACCCTAAGGGTCATCTAGTCCAACCCTCTGCAATGCAGGAATCTTGGCTATAGCATCCATGACAGATGCCCATCCATCCTCTGCTTAAAAAAACCTCTGCTCATGTGAGGATGGTGCTGTTTCAGCTATAAAAATAACAGAGAACTGAGAGCTCTATTAGTATCAATGATATATGCCACCCCAACTGTGGCCCTCCCTTTTTAAGGACCCCTGACAATGGCCAACATCTGTGTGGATTTTTGCTGTGCTCTTTTAAAAGTCTTGATTTATTAGTTTTTGGTTCCGTGTTTTATAATTTTTATTATGTGGGTTTTATTTGAATTTTACTGTATACATGCAAAGCATGTTAAATATATGTCATAGATTTTGTTCCAGCATTCCTTTTCTACTTAAGATAAGACTTTTTAAAAAAACAGAAGGAAAAAAAGGACCATTCAGAAAAGTAAATAAATATAAAGCTAGGGAATTAAATTATGTTTCTGCTATAAAAGCTTAAAGTAAATGCCCAGTGAAACTGATAGCATCATCAGTAGCTGCTGACACCATTAATTCTCTAAAAGACAGTGCATTTCCATGTCTATGTTTATCATAGCCTGTTTTAAACTGGAATGTGGGTGGCGCTGTGGGTTAAACCATAGAGCCTAGGACTTGCTGATCAGAAGGTCGGCGGTTCGAATCCCAGTGACAGGGTGAGCTCCCATTGCTCGGTCCCAGCTCCTGCCAACCTAGCAGTTCGAAGTGCAAGTAGATAAATAGATACCGCTCTGGCGGGAAGGTAAACGGCGTTTCCGTGCGCTGTTCTGGTTTGCTAGAAGCAGCTTAGGCATGCTGGCCACATGACCCGGAAGCTGTACGCCGGCTCCCTCGGCCAATAAAGCGAGATGAGCGTCGCAACCCCAGAGTCGGCCATGACTGGGCCTAATGGTCAGGGGTCCCTTTACCTTTACCTTTTTATTCTAAACTGATAACTACTTTTGTGGAATATGAGCTCTATAGGTAAAGGTAAAGGTACCCCTGCCCGAACAGGCCAGTCTTGACAGACTCTGGGGTTCGTGCGCCCATCTCACATCTAGAGGCCGGGGGCCAGCGCTGTCCGGAGACACTTCCGGGTCACGTGGCCAGCGTGACAAAGCTGCATCTGGCGAGCCAGCGCAGCACACGGAACGCCGTTTACCTTCCCGCTGGTAAGCGGTACCTATTTATCTACTTGCCCCCGGGGGTGCTTTCGAACTGCTAGGTTGGCAGGCGCTGGGACCGAGCAGCGGGAGCGCACCCCGCCACGGGGATTCGAACCGCCGACCTTTCGATCGGCAAGCCCTAGGCGCTGAGGCTTTTACCCACAGCGCCACCCGCGTCCCATGAGCTCTATAGGTGTTTCAAATTATTTGCCACACTGCTGGAACATGTTTTAGGATTACTGATTAGAAAGAGAATAAATTACAAACTTATTGCTGGTTCTGAAGAGAATCTCACTTGCCGGCATGCCAACTCTTTATAGTTCTGAGTTAAAGAGAATTGTGTCTATATCTCAAAGTGTCAATATAGGTACCTTTTCCATGCTCTGGATTGCTGGTTAGGCCAAGATCTCAGTCAGTGTTTTCATACAACCACTGCTGATTCATCCAACAGAGCGACCTTTTAGGTCAAGAGTTCTCAAACGTTGCCATATGAAGCATCTTTAAACATTTTAGTTTCTCCAAGTGCAATGCAGGATCAATCAATATTTTTCTCAGTTGTGGTTTTTATCCTTTTGATTCTCAAAACTACGCTGTGTAGGTTTGGTTAAGTGGAAAAAGTTCCTAGCCCAAGGTCATCCAGTGGCCTTTGAGATTAAGGGGAAACTTTGACACTGGTCTCCCCGTAAAAACTCAGTGGTCTAAAATACTATGATTATTATGATTACTATGACTATTGTTCTTATTTTTGTTTATCCCCCTGTTCTTTCCAGTGGGAGCCCAGACTGTTGTACAATATAATAAATACAAACCTTACAATAATTAAAGGTTAAGGCAAAGGGACAGCTGACCATTAGGTCCAGTCGCAGACGACTCTGGGGTTGCGGCGCTCATCTCACTTTATTGGCCAAGGGAGTTGGCGTACAGCTTCCGGGTCATGTGGCCAGCATGACTAAGCCGCTTCTGACGAACCAGAGTAGCGCACGGAAACGCCGTTTACTTTCCCACCAGAGTGGTACCTATTTATCTACTTGCACTTTGACGTGTTTTCGAACTGCTAGGTGGGCAGGAGCAGGGACTGAGCAACAGGAGCTCACCCCGTCACCGGGATTCGAACCACCGACCTTCTGATAGGCAAGTCCTAGGCTCTGTGGTTTAACCCACAGTGCCACCCGCGTTCCTTACAATAATTAAACACATTTTAAATTTCATGCCTAAAACCACACAAAAAATACATAATGCACAATAACAACAATTCACTGAACTTCCCAGGCAACCATTTATGACCGCAAAGCCCAGGCTGAAAAAACATGCATTTGGTTTATGTCTAAAGCATTATCAATGTGCATATTGAGTGGAATTCAACATAGTGTTAAGTAGGGTATGTGTTAGGAACGAGGTCTGCTTGTGCAATGTGACTTCCATCCTCCTTCACATCTGTTCTTTGGGGTCCCTGAACCCTCAAGGGCAGAATAAGGAGTGTGCGCAGCGGGGAGAAAAGAAGGAAAGTCCTGTTGCACAGGCAGAACTCATTCTGCACATTCGGCAGCTTAGCTGAATCCCACCCACTGGCTCTCATGATGAAGTTCAGTCTTGCTGTGTTTCAGCCTGTCTCCAAACTGTAACTCACCGTATTCTCAGAAAAATTCTAAGAGGAAGCTAAGCAACTGTGAGTTGGAGACATGCTGAAAGAATGAGATTACTAGGTCACCCTTTGGGGAAAACATCTCGGGCAGACTCCATACTACGTGAAAACAGTAAGTCAACAGACTTCACTACATACAAAAAAAAAAGAGCATTAGCTCAGGTGAATTTAATATTCTAGCCCAGGAATTGGGTACACGCACATTTAAGGAAAAAAGAGGAAGCAGAGCTCATAGAACTCCTATAGAATGCCATAATGCCTCTAAGATATAAACCTATGGAAAGCAAAATGTCTGCCAAAAATACCAGGTGTCTTTCGGTCAAAATAACCACAGCAGTGGGAATGGGATTTCTACCTCTTGGCCCACTCCAAGAAACATTCAAAACTGGTGCAGAAGCTTTGTGAACAAAATGAAAGTATCATTGCACTGTATTTTACTTCAGCACCCCTTCCCCAATAATCTAATAGCTTTAGGATCCCTTTTTTATTGCAACAATCACATTTCTAGTGGGAGGTTTGTCATCCTTGCCCTTACAATTTCTGAAGAAACTCATTGAAACTATGTATTCCACCTGTTGTCGTTTTTAAATGCAAATCAACTTACATTTATTTATCTTTGGGCAAAACAACAACAGCACTGAAATGTTTTCTCCTTCCAAGTATTGTACCGACATTAGCTAATTAGCTACTTTTATTCCTAGGAAGCATAAATATCCTTTCATTATCTGTAGTTCTGACATATTTTTGTTAGGGCATAAAGCTATTTATTTGCAAATTTGCAGTGTACTTTGGGACAGTTGGAGAGTATTTTTTCCCCCCTAGCCTGTATGGGCTGACAACTGCTAGACACTATAACGAGTCTAGGGAATGAGCTGCCGATTTCTGCAGCTCTTCTATTATTTTGGTAAGGAATAAGAACATCCCCCCCTTTTTTTTTTTTGCATAATGCATTCAGTTTCCCAGTCTGCTCAGAGTACACGAAAACCTCATAATGTCACTCAGTGGATTATATGAACAGTGGCACTGTATGCATGTGACAGAAAGAGCCGGGAAATGGGTTTGTTTGCACTGCTGTAATACATAAACATGACTGCCAGTGGATAACGTCCTCCTGCTGGGTGTTTCATACTGCATCATATGCCAGTCATGTCACGTTAGGCTGAACAACAAGAGCAGCCGGGGAACAAGAAAGGGCAATGTTACACCCGCAAATCGATGCTACAAACAAGCGCCAAATTGCTTCTTCCACAGCATCCGAAGAAAGGATGACAAGAGTTAACATAAGGACACGGCTTATTTCAGTTCACAAGTTTCAGGACTTCCATTTAACGCTTTGGAACTTTTCTGAGGACTGATTCATACAAGCCATTGGAGGGTGGGGGCAGAAAGCAACAGTTATGCGGTATTTCCCATAATTGTAATGTGGAAGCCCACCTTCATGGGGGGGAAAGCAACATTATTATGTACGGAAGCATAATATCACATGCTACCCTTGTTTGAACGCAAGAGCCTCTAGATTCTGTTGTATATTGAACCCTTGCATTTTAATGGGTTCTATATACAACAGAATCTAGAAGCTCTTGTGTTCAAACAAGGGAAGCATGTGATTTTCCAGTATTACTGTGCCTAAAGGTCTGAGTGGATGGAAAGAGAAGTAACATCTACACAAGCTCAGGAAACACCTTGTGTTATAATCATATTATATTCGTACAGTGGTACCTTGGGTTAAGTACTTAATTCGTTCCGGAGGTCCGTTCTTAACCTGAAACTGTTCTTAACCTGAAGAACCACTTTAGCTAATGGGGCCGCCTGCTGCTGCTGCGCCACTGGAGCACGATTTCTGTTCTCATCCTGAAGCAAAGTTCTTAACCTGAGGTAATATTTCTGGGTTAGCGGAGTCTGTAACCTGAAGCGTATGTAACCCGAAGTACCACTGTACTTGAGTTTGCTTTCTTCACCTCTCCTACTAGGAACCAATAAACTTCAGGGAGTAACTAGTAGAGCTACCAATTGCACTAACTGAATTGCAGTTCGGCTTAATATGTACTGCTAATATCATGGACCTCCATTGCTTGCATATACACAAATTTGTTAGCCTGATTGATAATCCTGATTGATAACCTTACAAAAAATAAAATTGTTTCCATCATTGATTTCTGTAATCACATTAACATTCGAAGACATCCTTTGTGAAATGTTGACCCCGTGTGCAGCTGCTGTGAAAAAAATCCGTTGACAGGGATTGAAAATAATGCCGCCAATGTCATAATGCCATTATAAAAGTCCCCTGGTGCAAACACTCTTGGAACACTGGGAATGGTTCTGGTCAGCACATCTCAATAGGGATATTGTGGAGTTGGGAAATGTGCAGAAAAGGGCAACCAAAGTGATCATGGGCCGAGAGCAACTCCTCTTTGAAGAAAGGTCACAACATTTGGTGCATTGTAGTTTAGGGAAAAGGGTAGGAAAAAGAGGAGAAATTACAATTATGCATGTTATGAAGAAAAGAGATGGGGAGGGAGTTTTTCTCTCACTCTCATAATACAAGAACCCAGAATCATCCCATGAACAATTCTGGATGTTGGGAGATTCTAGACAAATCAAAGGATTTTTAATTGTGCTTAGCTAAACTATGGAATTCATTCCATAATGGTGGCCACCAACTTGCATGGCAGATACCCTCCAATACAGTGGTGCCCCGCAAGACGAATGCCTCGCAAGACGGAAAACCCGCTAGACGAAAGGGTCTTCCGTTTTGGAGGTGCTTCGCAAAACGAATTTCCTATGGGCTTGCTTCGCAAGACGAAAATGTCTTGCGAGTTCCTGCGGGTTTTTCCCCTCCCCCCTTTTTCTAAGCCGCTAAGCCGCTTATCAGCTGATCCGATAAGCCGCTAAAAGCCGCTAATAGTGCTAATCCGTCAATGGGCTTGCTTCGCAAGACGAAAAAACCGCTAGACGAAGAGAATCACAGAACGGATTCTTTTCGTCTTGCGAGGCACCACTGTACTGGAGGCAGCGTGTCTCTGAATGTGAGTTGCAGGAAATCATGGTTGGGGAGAGCTGTGCTCAGGTCCTGCTAGAGGACAGGCATCTGATGGGCTGCTGCAAAAACAGGATGATGGACAAGATGGGTCTTTGGTCTTACCCAGCAGAGTTCTTCTTTTGTTGCTAGCAATTCAGTATCACGGTACTCATTGCTCTCTCCCCCCCAACCCCCAGTTATAAATTGAAATCTGTTCCATTTACCTATCATGGGTGACTCTATAAAACTCCATGTATTAGTCTGAGGGACGTATGACTGAAGGACTCCAGCGGCACGGCCTGCCTCATTTACTCCGCCAAACACATAGATCTTCCCACCGCAAACGGTGGCAGCGGCAGAATGCACAGCCTTTGGCAACGGAGCGACTGTCTCCCATTGATTGGTGATAGTATCGTACCTAGAACAGAAAGACATATGAATCAGCCTAGATGCTACGGTGATTGGCACTTGCCAACGGCTAGTCAGGAAAACAGCTTTGCAAATACGTCTTTGCTCTAAACCTACGGCGATGGACAGAAGTTCTATATTCTCGGTGCAGACAGTGTCAAAGGAAGCAAGGAGAGTGGGAAAATAATCCAAGCCTATTAACTATGTATGACTCTTATCTCATTATATCCCAGGATTTTTAAAAAATAAATAAATAAATCCAGGATACCTTCTATTAAGGTGACTTCTACCAATTAATTTCTGCTAATTAGAACAGAGTGAGATTATTCTTGCAAATCAGTTCAGCGATATTCAACGGCAACTGGAGTCAGGCAAGTGTTAAATGCACTTACAACTGTTTAGGTTGAAGATCATCTGATTTTCAGACATAATGCAACATGATAGCTCTCTCTGCCCTGGTAAACTAGCTATTTAATGTGCATGCTGGGGATGCACACGTTGCCTCTGTTTAATTTTCACTGTGTGGACAAAGCTACCACACTTCACTGCAGGTTGCTGCAGATGTTGATGGAAAATGTGCAGCAGGAATAAGATTTCGCCGCTGCATCCATTTCCCCATGTAGCACCGAAGATAAGAATATGCGTTAGAGGGCTAAATTAGTTCTAAGGTCATTGGTATCAGATTTAATTAAGCCATTGACCATAAAGATGTACAGTTAATAAACCATGGATGAAGATTCATTTTAGACAATGTCACCAGTGCAGACACCTATTTTTTAAGCTAACATGGCAGTGATCCAAATAACTCCTGCAAAATGAGCTTGGGAGACAGTAAAAAATGATATGGTTGTTAGGCATCAATATTTCCATGGAATGGCAGCACATCTAGTTAAATAGCAGATTCATGAACATAATAGCTAGAGCAGTAGATTACAAAAATAAATTACGACTCTCTCTCCCCAAACCGCTTCTCTCTCACACACAATTGCACACCCCCCCCCAATGTTACTGAGAAATAGCAGCTAACAAACATTAAAATTGTTTGGATTCATGTTTCCTGACTCAGGATTATTTTTGTAATGGATTTCTTTATTGTTAATAAATACTTTATTGATTTTAGGTAAAGGTAAAGGGACCCCTGACCATTATGTCCAGTCGTGAAATTAAGATGTTGCAAATGTACTTACTACATTTAAAATATCTATAAGTTATTTCCTGCCTCTGGACTCCACTCCCACCCTTTCCTTTTTGACTCTGGGAGGTTTAGGTACAATCACGGGTGGTGCTGTGGGTTAAACCACAGAGCCTAGGACTTGCCAATCAGAAGGTCGACGGTTCGAATCCCTGCTATCGGTCCCTGCTCCTGCCAACCTAGCAGTTCAAAAGCACGTCAAAGTGCAAGTAGATAAATAGGTACCTCTCCGGCGGGAAGGTAAACGGCGTTTCCGTGTGCTGCTCTGGTTTGCCAGAAGCGGCTTAATCATGCTGGCCACATGACCCGGAAGCTGTACGCCGGCTCCCTCGGCCAATAAAGTGAGATGAGCACTGCAACCCCAGAGTCACCCACAACTGGACCTAATGGTCAGGGGTCCCTTTACACCTTTACCTTATACTATATTAAGTTTCTTGTAGGAAAGGTGGGGTACAAATGTAATGTACACATGGCCTACTTGCCTGAATTCATACAATAAGAAATCTAAAGTGCCCCTGATCCCTGAATTAAAACTTTCTTGATATTACAGTTTTGAGAATGAAAATCTCTTTTCACTGCAGATGACACTACTAGTCAGATGTGAAGCAGCCTGTGTCTCCCCCCCCCCATGTATCCCAGTGGTATCTAAATTTTCCAAGCATCCTATCACTCATCACATATCACCAAAGCCCAACTTTGCTTAAGCCTGGTTTGGACCTAACATTCTTGGGTTATATACTTAGGCACATTCAAGGGCAACGTCAGGTTTATTTTCAGCAAAAGATCTCACTCCTCTTTAGGAGGTGTTCTTAAAGGAACATGTGGGCAGCAAATCCACAAGAGTGTTCCCAATAGATGTGTGCAATACTATTCATCAGGCAAGATGTTTCAGAAAGCAAGATGTGTGTGTGGCTGGGGAGTGGGAAGGCATGGAGGAAAAGCAAAAAGCTGAAAAGTGCAAAAATTAGGTTGGATGTTGCTATCCATAAGGTCATCTTGTAAATTCTATTCCAAGATGGAGACTGCAGATGTTATCATAGGGGTAGAAGTTCCCTTTTCAGTACCTGCTCCTCCATCATTATAAAATTATTTCGATTTCTGCAAACCTTGGGATTCCCCTGGGAGAAACTCTGGGACAGCGACCTGAAATTTACAGCATGTTATTGATTGAAAGAGAATTATTTGAAAATGATTCATAGATGGTATTTAACTCCAAGTAGGTTGGCTAAGATTTATAAAACAGAATCAGATATGTATTGGAAGTGTGAAGACGTGGAGGGAATGTTTTTTCCACATGTGGTGGACATGTATAAAAAGGTAAAAGTGTATTGGGAAATGATTAATAACGAACTAAAATTTTTAAAAAAAACTACTTTCCCAAAGAAACCAGAGTCCTTTTTGTGGGGGATAACCCAGACTGAAATTCCTAGGTGTCAGAAAAGGTTATTTATCTATGCAACAACTGTGGCCTGTGTTTTGTTAGCCCAAAAATGGAAAGGGAGAGAGGTCCCAGCTAAAGAGGATTGGCAACTTAATTTGGCAGAATATGCAGAACTTGCAGATTTAGCATATAGAATAAGAGAGCAAGAAGAACATTTACTGAATATATGGAAAATAACTGCATACAGCTGAAAACGCTGGCAGCATTAAGATAAATTCAACAGAGTAAATAATTTGTGATGGATGTAAAAGTGGGAAATGATTTGAATGGTTACAGTAAAATATGCAGGGATGTGTAAAATGAACCATGGAAAGAGAAGAAGGGAAGTCACTGGATATTTTAAAGTTTGCAAAAATGTTTATTTGGAATTGAAAAATTGAAAATTTAATAAAAATCATTATTTTAAAAAAGCCTTGGGATTTCCCCAAGCCTATTGATACCTTTCTCTTGTGCATGGGTATCAAACAACAGCACTCACACCTGAACATAAGAAATAGAAAGATTTCTGTTACTACTACTACTACTACTTTAATAGCCTCAGTCTCTTTCTCCTCATTTCTGTCATTTTGTGTTTCTCTCTTTACACTGTCTTACTGTTTAAAGGCTTTTTAAAATTTTACTCTGCAGCTCCCGCTGAGTGGGAAAGGGTCTGTGCATTATCAACCTCTCTTTCTCTCTCCAAATTGTATCTCAACACACATCAATTTTTCCTAGCCTTCTCCTCTTAATTTCTCTCTGTCTAGGTTAACAGCTTTATGGGCGAATGCTTTAATTTACTTCTGTTTCAAAGCCTTTGCACGATCATTATCTAGAGTTTATATATTATACCTTCACCATTATTCAGAGTACAGCTAACAGAAAAGCAGTCATGGAAAAATAAAGCTGTATTGTGTATCAAGGTGGTCTTTCCCTTCCCACATGACTAGTGACATTTTAAACCTTTGTCCTGACCGATTCAATTTTCTGTACGCCTTTCTCCTCTCCTTTCAAAGAATCTTCTGCCTGAAGTGTTACTGGTCAAGAGCTGTTTATAGAATTCTTTCTGAGACATCAAGGTAGCAAAATATTTCTTGGGAGAGTAATGAAAACACAGAAACCCTATAAATCCCTTTAAGGGCTTCAGTCCAGTTCTGCATAATAAACTGAAGCAATCACAGCTCAAAGGAATCCGCAGCCCAGTCCAGGGTGCAGATCTTTATCTGATCTTATTTTTCACAAATCACACCATAGAAAGCAAGAGAGTTGAAGAAATCCCCATCAAAACAACCTGCCCATCCCTGCTGAAGGAGAAAGCCTGTTTTCCTGATGGATAAGCATGCAGAACGTGTTTGCACTGAGCTTAGAATTTTATATTAATAGAGCCAGAGACATACTTCAATGCTGAAATATATGTATATATAATCAGGACTGAGGGATCTTCATCAAAGAGAGAGCTGGCACAGCATGGTGGGCATATCATTCCTCCAAGGATCTCCAAGCAGCATACACCCCGCCCCTTTCATCTTTACATCCACCCTGTGAGATAGGTGAGGCTGAATGTGCAAGTGACTGGCCCAAGGTTACTCAGGGAGTTTCATGGCAGAGTGAGAAATTCATTCTGGGTCTCCTCAGTATTAAGACCGACATTCTAACTGCAGCATCACACTGGCTCTGTATAAAATTTCCCAGTTCTAATCTCAAAATGCGGAGTAAGGGACAGGCCCTTTAAAATTTTCAGACAGCTCTCCGGCAGGTGGGGGACAGAGCCGCTGGAAGGGATCCTGCCTGTCTTCAGATCACTCTGGTCGTTTACTGAAACATTGTTTTCCAAAGCTCAATCCATAGGGCTCTCTGCAACTCTCCCAGCCTGACCTGGCCTTGGACCTCTTACCACTTCTCCAAGAGCAGAACAGGGAAGCTAGCACTACTGACCTACCCCAGGGGTGCCAACTTGAATATAATCAATCGCATGACACGGCACACGGACACCATTTGAATGGCATTGCCCATCAACTTGGTGGGGCGGCCCCCCTCAAATATTTTATGGGAGGGTGAAAGGACCTTGGAGTTGGCTCCTAGGCAAACCTCATAGGGATGTTGTAAGTTTTGGAAGAGGATAATGTTTGCAAAGCGGTCTGAACCCTCTGCTGTACTAACAACAACAACAATAACGACAATGACAAACTCTTCAAAATGACTAAACTCACTCTGCCTGATGAAATGCTTGGCTTAAGAGTGGATTTTTGAAATTTACATTTATATTAGCAACTGGGACTCTTTATTTTCAGGTCTTTCGCCAAGTTATGGTTCAGTGAGCATTTATTTATACTGAATTCTGCATAAAGAATGTGAAATGATGCCACTTTTCTCAACAACATTACGAATCAGCCGCGGGGGACGGTACATTAATGGAGCATCTTTACCTCTCCACGTGATCAACGTTGCCTGCTACACCAAGGCCTCCAATGGTATATATTTTCCCGTCATACACCAGGCTGTTGTGCCGACACCTCGGGACTGTCATTCGGGAAACGAGATTCCAGTTATCGAGTAGTGACATGTAACACCAGACGTCAGAGAGTGTGACTCCAGACTCCATGCCACCTGCCCTCGGTATGTAGAAGGGGAAAAGAACCAGTGACTTGGCGGGAAAACAGCTCTTGGAGCCTATTACAGTACAAGCCAGTTGCAATGCAATATCTTCTTCCAAATGACACTTGACTAATTAAAATAAATCACCCTCAATTGCAAGCATCTGTTCAGATGATGCAGATTGGTGTCATTTATTCATGTATCCCAAAGGGTTTTATTTTTATTTTTAAAGGCTGTCATGATATCAGACTAGGCAGGACATTTGCATATGGGAAAATGCCCAGGCGGCATTCATAAATAACCTGCAGTCTATTCAATTACACATCCAACTGGTATGAATTGACTAAGCAGCTAGCTAGGCGCTCTCTCGTTGGAAACAGCAAAGTGTCACACCACTTAGAAAAAAGGATGTACAGAGGGGCCCTTCTCAACACCCCTGATACTGACACAAAGTTCGATAAGCGAGAACTTCCTTGAAGAGTCACATCCAATGCTATAGTGTATGCAAGTAAAATTATGCTACTTCTAGAACATATTGTACAAATCAGTCGTCTAGGTGCTTGGAAAAAGGGAAAAGTGTCAAGCACTGTGTTAATGAACTCTGCCAGTGACAAGAGTTTGTTCATTATCACCGGAACCAAGAAGAGGGTTGCAGTTCATTTTCAACAAGAGATTTCAAAGACGAACGAGAGCAAGCCTCCTTGTAAGCAAATATGGTAAGTGTAGGTCAGGTATGCAACAGCTCAGTCAAACAGATTCGAGATGCGGAAACCTGTCATTTAGATCCAGCGCTCGCCAATGTTTTACAATGCGGTTGCAATAGCAAGGGGAAACTTTTCGCATGCTTGACGGGGTGTTGAGCCTATCCTTTGCAGGTTACAAGTGCCGAATGCACTGGGGAGGAAATCTGAGCTGATGTGAAATGGAATGTGATAAAAGGAAGTCTCTCTTTTCCCAGCAAGCTGGCACATAATTCATCCTCGTTTGGCCTGTCACACAGCCTTCCAAATAGACAATGCCCTTCTCACCAGTGCTCACCTGAGAGATAGACGTTGTCTCCAGCGCTCACGACGCTGAAAAACTCCCTGTCATAGAAGGGCAGACTGGCCAGGGGGTACCATTTGTTGCTCTGAGGGTTGAAGCACGTTACTGCTGTTAAGGCGCGTTGATTCATCCCGATCATTTGACGTCCTCCGACGAGAACTATTACTTCAGCCACACCTAGGATGTAAAATGAAATATATGCATTTACGGTATTATATGTCTGTAACTTGCCTTGCAGTTCATAACAATGAAGGGCAGGATAGATACAATATTTCAAACACCCCCCTTTTAAAAATAGGTTATTGCTAACATTAAAAGAAAAAACAACAACAGTGATATTAAGGCTGTAATCCTATACCCAGTTTCCTGGGAGTAAGCCCCATTGAACTCAATGGATTTACCTCTGAGTACACACATATAGGATTGTGCTGTAAATCAGCATAAGAGATCACCCTCAAGGCTAAAAGTTCTTTTTTATTCATTTAATAATCAATTTTTATGAAAGGTTTTCAGCGTAAAATACAATAAAAGCCAAACTAAGCTAAATAAGAAAAATATTGCATTGTCTTTTCCTTTCTGTTTTCTTCTGTTTGCTCTTTTTATATTTTTTCTAAATGTTCTAAAGTACTATGCGATCGTTCCATTTTTCACCATCCCAAATGCAGATTTGAATAATTACTTCCTATTTACTAATAATGCAATCCTATGCATAATAATTCTGTGTTGAATGGGTTCACTGCTTAGCAAGTGTGTTTAAGTGTCTTAAGGTGCAACTGTGAACCAGCTTGTTAGGGAGTGAGCTTCTGGGTCAGGATACGTAGGTTTGAATCTAAATAAATGGAAAGTGTTCTGATGGGTATCTAAACCATGCAAAACGATCTAGTGAACTTCTTTAGACACCAATGTGACCTTAGATAGCATAGGAGCCAACTCCTAAGGTCAAGGTCCTTTTGGGCCCCCAATAAAATATTTGAGGGGGTCCCCCCCAAGTTGAGGGGAATTCTGATTCAAATGGGTGGGTGGGTGCCATATCATGTGATTGATTATGCAGGGCAGGGGTCGTCAACAACAACAACAACAACAATTTACCGTATTTTTTGCTCTATAAGACTCACTTTTTCCCTCCTAAAAAGTAAGGGGAAATGTGTGTGCGTCTTATGGAGCGAATGCAGGCTGCGCAGCTATCCCAGAAGCCAGAACAGCAAGAGGGATTGCTGCGATCCCTCTTGCTGTTCTGGCTTCTGAGATTCAGAAATATTTTTTTTCTTGTTTTCCTCCTCCAAAAACTAGGTGTATCTTGTGGTCTGGTGCGTCTTATAGAGCGAAAAATACAGTATTTATATGCCACCCATCTGACTGGGCTGCCCCAGACACTTTGGGGAGCTTCCAACAAATTAAAACACAAATTAAGACACAGTAAGAATCATAGAAGGCAATTCTAGGGGGCCGTGGATGCTTGGGCACCCACAATAATATAATCGTGGGGACTGGGCACTCACAAAGTCAATGAGAAAAGCCAGTAGGTAGCAGTGGTACTGCCTCCGAGAGAGAAGGAGTTTAGCTCCACCCTCTGCAGCCAGCCAGTGAAGCACCCTTTTCCACGGGAATGGGCTCAGACTCAAGAGACAGGGTCTCTCTGCCTCTGAGTCTGAGCCCCTCCCTGCGGAAAAGGGTGTCTCACTGGCTGTGGGGAGGGGGAGGAAGAGGAGCCACAGCCGCCAACCTCCTCAACGCAGACGTGTGACGTCACACGCACTTGCACATAGTGCGTGTGATGTCACACACACTACGTGCAGGCATGTGTGTGTGTGATATCGCACGTCCGCCTTGCGGTAGTGTGCACCCACAATCCTGAGGGCAATCTGGCACCCCTGGTAAGAATCAAACATTCCTGAGCTCACCTGCCTCCCCCCCCATATTTTAGTCAAGTTGGCACCCCGATGCAGAGCCAGGTACAATTTGCCCAGTGGGGCGCAGTCTCAGCAACAGTCTGTTACTGAGAGGGTGAGGGGCAAGGCAGCAGCAACACTGGGACTGTGTGTTACACCACTACACCATTAGAAATGCTGGATTGGCTGTGCTGGTGCACTGCACGGCCCTAACTTTGCCCCCCCCATCTTGTCTGCCCGCCTCCCAGTAAGCAGCAGCACTGCTGCTTACTGGGCCATTCTGGGCCATTCTTACTGCATGCTTACTGAGCAGGCCATTCTCATGCACAGCTAGGTTAAGGGGTAAGAGGAAGACCAAAGCAGAATGTACTACAGTGGTACCTCTAGATGCGAACGGGATCCGTTCCGGAGCCCTGTTCGCATCTAGAAGGAAACGTAACCCGTGTCCGCGCGTCTGCGCGGGCCACGTTTTGGCGCTTCTACACATGCGCATGACGTCATTTTGAGCGTCTGCGCATGCGGCAAAACCCAGAAGTAACGTGCTCTGTTACTTCCGGGTTGCCACGGAGCGCAACTTGAACGCGCTCATCCCGAAGCATATTCAACCCGAGGTAGAACTGTACTTATTGCAAAAACTGAAATAAAAAAAAGTCAAGCCAACTGTCCAAAAATACCAAATGTATTCTAATCAAGGACAAAACATCTTCAGACATAAATCATTCATTGCACTGATTTCTTCAAACACTTTACAGTGGTACCTCTGGTTACGTACTTAATTCGTTCCGGAGGTCCGTTCTTAACCTGCAACTGTTCTTAACCTGAAGCACCACTTTAGCTAATGGGGCCTCCTGCTGCTGCTGTGCCGCCAGAGCAC
Organism: Podarcis vaucheri; assembly: GCF_965113315.1. Lineage (NCBI taxonomy): Eukaryota > Metazoa > Chordata > Lepidosauria > Squamata > Lacertidae > Podarcis > Podarcis vaucheri. The sequence continues at coordinate 104,289,696 of NC_138761.1, forward strand.
GATTTCTGTTCTCAACCTGAAGCAAACTTCTTAACCTGAAGCACTATTTCTGGGTTAGCGGAGTATGTAACCTGAAGCGTATGTAACCTGAGGTACCACTGTACTGGCTTTGGTTGCATGAAAGTCAAGACTTCTGTGTCATTCCTCCAAGGGTTTCAAGATGGAAGCGTACATGGATTTCCTTTCAATGCATCCTCATGACAACAACCCTGAGAGGAGGAGAAGGCTGGCCCAAGGTCATCCAGCTTTGTGACTGAATTGGGCAATTGGGGGTGGGGTGCTAAAAATTATGTGGGTCTAATGGTTAACCCAACCCTAAGAGCATGCACCCAAACCACTGTTTACAGTCTTTGTCCCATATATGTCAGAAACTGGAAAAGCAGATTTCTCTTGCATTATATTTGCATATGTCTTATGAGAACATAAGGAGATCAGGAACATTTTCAAAAGATACCCATACATCCTCTGGTAGGAAGATGTCTATGTACTATTATCCTCTATGCATTTAATCACTTTGTAAAGTTATATATATATATGAGAAAATGGCAGGAAAAACGCATCACCTATGCCAAATCTAATGTGATTGTAATGAATGACCTCAAGAGGGCATTGCAAATACTGCAATACTCACAAAGGATTTAAATACCTTTTGCAAGTACATTAACAGTTCCACATAATTGGACTTCGACCTACAAAAATAATCACTCCTTTCCCCTTATCCCTGGAAAATTACTTTTCTTTAATCAACAAGCTTCTGAAAATAGCATGCATTACACCTATAATTTTATCTGCAAACATTAAATAGGCGCTTTTCAAAAATACTTTCGACCAATAAACCTATTAGCCAACCCCTGCTAAAGGGTTTGAGAGTGGGCAGTTATTGAAAATCCTATGTGTTTCATATTTCCCATATATTCCCTGATTAAACAGTGTCTCTACAAACTAAAAAGGATGCAACTTGACATATAATTTACTGCCGTTCTGATTCTGCTAGGCAGGAGGAAGCAACTTCGAATAGGCGTTCTGTATTCCTTGTACATACAAATCTACCGTGCTATCTTCCAATTTAATAGACGCACAGAAAAGTTTAGCATTGCTGTGGTAAAAACTGAGTTGTGTCTTCATATTCCCGAGAGAATAAGGCACGGCAACTGAAGCTATTCTCTTTTTACTGATTTATTTTCAGTATTTCTATCCTGCCTTTATATGAAAATATATTCAAGGCAGCAAACAGGTAAGAGGGGGGAAAATTAAAATAATATATTAAAAATGATAAATTTTCAATAACAGTAAAAACAGAGTTAAGGGGGTGTGGAAACAACAATTGCTATAGAAACACCAGCAGTCAGAAACCGGTTTAAAAAACAGTATCTGAAAATGCTGGCTGAAAAATACAAATTTCAGTTGCTTGCTGAGAGGGGGAACTACTGAAGAGTGTTGAGCCCTAATCTTCCTAACAGTGCATTTCTCTGAAGGTCTACTCTCAGATGAATGTCTACTCACATTGTAAATCATTCAACAGACGACTGAAAAAAATGATGGAGGAGAGGGTTATTGGCAGCTACTAGTCACAATGGCTATGCTCTGCCTGCATAGCTGAGTCTCTCATTGATGAGTCTCTTAACATCAGGCTTGTAGGATCGAGCTCCATGTTGGGCTAAAGATTCCTGCATTGCAGGGGATTGGAATGGACGACCCTCAGAGCCTCTCCAACTCTACAGTTCTATGATTCTATTACAGTGGTGCCTCGCAAGACGAAAAGAATCCGTTCTGTGATTCTATTCGTCTAGCGGTTTTTTTGTCTTGCGAAGCAAGCCCATTGATGGATTAGCGGATTAGCGCTATTAGCGGCTTATCTGCTGATCGGATCAGCTGATAAGCGGCTTAGCGGCTTAGAAAAGGGGGGGAGGGAAAAAACCAGCAGGAACTCGCAAGCGAAGCAAGCCCAGAGGAAATTCGTTTTGCGAAGCACCTCCAAAACGGAAAACTCTTTCGTCTAGCGAGTGTTCCGTCTTGCGGGGCACCACTGTATACGCATATTCACACAAAAATAAAACCTATTGAAAAATGATTGAATAATGGATGATTGTTAGAGAGGCTGAAGGAAGTCCAAAAGAGAAAATATGCAACAAATCTAGATTGGATATTATAAATGTATGTTGGAAAATTAATAAAAAAAATTTATTAAAAAAAAGAAAAAAAGAAAAACGAGGCTGCAATCCTATATACATTTATCTAGGAGTAAGTCCCATTGAAGTCAATGTGGCTTCCATCTGTGTAAATAAACATGCCTAGGTTCAGTCTGTTGTGTATATTAAGCATAACAGCTGGTTGTTTTGTACATTAACCACTCCACTAACATGCACTTTATAGGTCTAGATATTATAAGCATTTCTATTAATTGGCTCAGCTGGTTAGCGCATCGTGCCAATAATGTCAAGGTTGCAGGTTTGATCCCCATATGGGACAACAGCATATTCCTGCACTGCAGGGAGTTGGACTAGATCAGTGGTGTCCAAACCTTTTTCAAAGAGGGCCAGATTTGAAGTGAAGGGCCAATCAAAGTTGTTGAGCTTTTTTTTAAGATTGAAGCTGTTGAGGGTTTTTAAGGATTTTACCCCAGGAAATAAACTGCCACAGGGGCCTGATTAAACCGACAGGCGGGCTGGATTGGGCCCCCAAAATGAACTTTGGACATGACGATCCTCAGGGTCCCTTCCAACTCTACAGCCTGTGATTCCATGATATATATTCCATGACCTCCTCTGGCTCCACTGTTGCCCTCCTCTCCCCCTGCTCACTCCCCTATTCATGCTACTCCTTCCTGCTCATCCATCCATCTATCTACCGTATTTTTCGCTCTATAACATGCAACCGACCATAACACGCACGTAGTTTTTAAGAGGGGGAAAATCCGTAGGCATGCCACCCGTAGGCATTCCCTCCATAACACGCACAGACATTTCCCCTTACTTTCTAGGAGGAAAAAAGTGAGTGTTACGGTGCAAAAAATACGGTATCTGTCTGTTTATCATCTATCTATCTATCTATCTATCTATCTATCTATCTATCTATCTATCATCTTTCTTTCTTTTTCTTTTTCTTCTCCTTTGCTGTGTGATAATGGCACAAGATAATATCACCAAGGCAGCTATCTGTAAATAAACATTAAACGCCCATAAAAATGGCAAAAGTAGTTTCTTTCCCAAATAGGTTTTATCTTAAACAAGCGCAAACGCAGTAAATAAAGAGTTCAGTTGTGATATATCAGTGGTTCAGTGCTTGGACGTTGTTTCGGTAATCCGACGTTTCGCCGCTAAAGAGCTTAGTCTTCAAGCTTTGTAGAAAATAATATACACGAGAAGATAGTATGCAAACGACTTAAAGCAGGGGGCATATCTGTCCCCATCTGCATGTTTCCATCAGGAGGAGCATAGGAAAGAGGACGATGTCCTTCATTTTGTTAAACCTCCTTCAGTTTGTTTGTGACTTCTCCAGCACCTTGGCTCTGAGAAAGGGCCAAATAAGTGCTCTTTTTCAAAATGAGGTATGCTGGACAAGGTGGCCAGGAGAACGTTTGCATCACAACCACAGTTTGCCACAACAGCTTCTTAAGCAGCTATTCTTTCGTGTTGACCTTTAAAGCCAGGAATGGCCTCGGCCCTTTCTCCACCTCCATCATCCAGCCCAGACACTGAGGTCCAGCCCTGAGGGCCCTCTGGCGGTTCACTCACTACAATATGTGAAACTACAGGGAATCAGGCAGAGGGCCTCCCATCAGAAGTCAGATAAGCAACTATTTGACTTTTAGAAGACTTCTAGATGTTCTATTGTGTTTTTAATATTTTGTTGGAAGCCGCCCAAAGTGGCTGAGGCAACCCAGTCAGATGGGCTGCATATAAATAATAAAATTACTATTACTATTATAATTATTAGATAGCTTTCCTAACTGCAACAGCAACCAGAGGTGGTGGTGCAGGTATTCTCTTGGCCACAACACCTGGAATGCCAGGTTCTGAGAAGAAATATACTACTGGCTTTTCCTCAGAGGGTCCCAAATGAGGCAGGAAGGGGGAGGCAGGTGGTTAGACAGCAGTGTCTGCTCACAACTACCTGGGCCCAGCAGTTTGCAAATGGGCAGCAGGTCAGGCTGAAGAGAATCCCTCAGCCAGTGCCTGACATGGATGACCTCTGGCACCGGACCTGTATGTAAAGAATATATGGTCTTGTTTAAGACAAACTTAGTATCTTCCATGATACAAGGGCTTTGAAAGGGGATCAATACCAACAATTGGTGTCTGAAAAAGCAGCAAACATAGCTCTCCCCCCAACGAATGGCGCTGAGCTGTTTTGAAAATATGGCCGATTTGTGAAAGAAAGCCAACTGCTGGTGACTTAGCACCTGATTTGTGGTGATGAATGACCCCTCTCTCTGCCACAGGGAGAATCAGTGTCAGAGCCTGAAGCAGAACTGCAGGGTTCCTGATTTCACAATCTGCAACTCAGGCTGTATCTTGGAAGTGCCACGGAGAGAGCGCGAAAAGGAAGTAATTTAATCTTGCAACCATATGCAGACTGTAAATAGTCCGCCTGACCTGTCCCTGTCCCATCAATAACTGCAGGGGGGGGGGGAGAGAGAAAGATAGTCCCCAGAGTTTCAGCTCTGAAGCGAGCTGAGCTGTACCTGCTGATAACCTGGGTCGGGTTCTTGGAGTCTGCATCTCTTGTCGGGCGTGAGGCAGCATGTGATAACGCTTCGCTTCATTCACTAGATCCCGGCAGGCCTCTGAAGACTTTATCAACTCCTCATTGTCAACAACGTTTAGCAGATAACTGGGATGGATGAAGGGTAGGCGGACCACTGCCAGCAACTCAGGAGCATACTGCAAAAGCAAATGTAACAACTACTTTACACAACTGGGTTGTCAAGGACTCTTCCGCTGCCTTCCCCCTCCTGTTTGGGACAAGGTGACATTCAAACTGACCCCACCTTCAACTTTTGTAAAATGCATTTTCCGTGGCTCCCCCGTCTCAAAAGGCAATTCGGAGTCAGTTGAAGACAACACCCCCCCCCCAACAAATCTTTCTACCTCTCTGCTTCACTACCATCAAAGCCTTTTTAGGTCTCACAGTGGAAAAATAATCTTCAAAAGATAGCAGCTCTTGTTCTACACTCCTGCACACTTATATTTCAAACTAAAAACGGATGGTGAATTTATGCTGAATTTATACCCCTTGCACAGAGGAGACCTGCTGTAATCTTTCCAGTTTCCTCCGTTAACCTTGAAATTTAAGACCGGCTGCTTGGTTTCAAACAAATAGCTATTCTAGTGGCATTTTAAATGTCAAAAAGTTTATGTTTATAGAAAGTCTAAGGTGAATGGTTGAATGATGACATTGGTTTTGATAAAGCGTGGGTTTTTGTTCACTGGCAAAACAAATATGTTCTTCCAGGTTTCGCTAGAAGTCAAACTCCAGGAGCTAATAATCAAATGCAGATGGCATATCTCCATCTTTCTGCATAAATAAAATAAACTTTATAGTGCAAAGGACATTTAAATGGCTGAAAACATCCATCACCAGCCAAGGCTTAACAGAAAGCAAAAGCACAACAGAGAGAAAATTGCACGTTATAAAATGAAGAATTCATGGAATGATTTATTTTTTCTAACTGTTCATTCTCCTAAATATCACATACTGCCTCAGAGCAAAATGCGCACAGCATTTGGTGAATGTGCTGGCAGACAGAGCACAGGAAGAAAAAGCAGATTGGTACAAAAGAGGAAAGATGATTAAGAACAGTCAAGGATGTCGCTAGGACAATGTCCTGATGCACTGGAAACAGACATTTCTTTAAGGACCCCAGAGCTGCCAAACGAGCACCTGTGATCTTTAGGCAACTGGGAACATTCAGTATAATTCATAACTCCTTCCTTAGATAATTGTTCACCCTTAGAGAGAGGTTGACTTTAATGGAGAAAGGATGATAATGACTGAGAGTTGAAGAAGCTGAAAGATTTGTGAGGAGTGCAAATTAGTACCACACCTAATGCCCCAAACATGCATAATTCCAGTTTTCTAGACAGTGATTTAAAAATTGGATTCATAAGAAGTGTTCTGCAAATATGTGGTTAGTAGCTGCCACCACCATTGATCAAGTAATTCCAAAAATAATTTGAATTCCCGCCCCGCAATAGGACATTAACCTCTTCATTTCCAGAGCTCCAATGGTCTGATTACAAACTATATTACTACAAGTAATAATTGGCTCAGTGAGACAGAAAGAAGATAGTTGGATACCTTTTTTAAAAAACAACAACACCCAAATAAATCCTGTTTGTTTAACAAACTGGCTGAGATGGAAATAAGAAGGGATTTAAAATGCTGCTTCTCAGGTTTTGCACCAAGCTAACACACAAGTACTGAAACCTCTGAAAACCCACTTATTTAATTATTTGCCTATCTAACTAATAACACAAAAATGATCCATAGGACAGAATAGTGTTTCACCTGCCATCTTGCCACTGTAGCTGGAAAGACCTGCTGGGATTCAGATTTTAAAATCCCTTGCCTTTTCAGAAGCAGGAAATGTTGCAGCACAAGGAGCAAAATAAGGACCCGATTCTGCATGGAGTTACTTCCTAAATGTACACAGTAAAGGTAAAGGTAAAGGTACCCCTGCCCGTACGGGCCAGTCGTGTCCAACTCTAGGGTTGTGCGCCCATCTCACTTAAGAGGCCGGGGGCTAGCGCTGTCCGCAGACACTTCTGGGTCGCGTGGCCAGTGTGACAAGCTGCATCTGGTAAGCCAGCACAGCACATGGAAACGCCGTTTACCTTCCCGCTAGTAAGCGGTCCCTATTTATCTACTTGCACCCGGGGGTGCTTTCGAACTGCTAGGTTGGCAGGCGCTGGGACCGAGCAGCGGGAGCGCACCCCGCCACGGAGATTCGAACTGCCGACCTGACGATCGGCAAGTCCTAGGCGCTGAGGTTTTACCCACAGCGCCACCTGCGTCCCTATGTACACAGTAGTCATTGCTTAAGTAATATGAAACATTCTTACACAAGTGGGGGCACACAATTGCGCCTGCACCATTTCATACTGGAGCTTTGCATTTTAAAATACCCAAAGTCAGTTAGTCATGGTGTCACACTAGGATCCGGAAAACTATGATTCAGATTCCCACTCAGCCCTGAAGCTCACTGAATGACCGTAAGCCTTTCTGCACTTATCATTTATAATGATACAGCTGCTGTTTGAGCCAACATTTAGGAGTGAATCAGTACCTGCTCTCTGCATCATCCAGAAGGAGCAAGTCAACTGCTGTTACGAAAGAGGGACAAGGTATGGGCCCATAGTTCCCTGATTTGTAGGGCTCCAGAGACAGCATCTTTAAATCGTCTCACTACAACCTCTTCCAGGCTAATGGAACAAAGCCATCTTTCAATGACTGTTGCCGAAAGCCCACAAAGGATGTTCCCTGTCTCTTCTTCCAGTGTTAAAACAATATAGCCACATACTGCCTGGGATAAACTCTGGCAACAACTGCTGAAGCAATCAAGAAAAGAGCTCACCCAACTTTGTTTAATTAGATTAGGGAGGAAAATTCATCCTGTTTCTCTCCCTTTGTGTGAGCTTGTGCCTCATTGCGAAAATAATGATGATGATAATAATAATAATAATAATAATAATAATAATAATAATTAGAACATGTTGTTCTGTTTCAGTGTTACTTGTTTGAAGCTAATGTCATAAGACTCTGATCTCCCTTGCTCCTGCGCAGTTTCTAGCAGTGATTGATCAATCTCTTAAAAACAAACAAACAAACAAACAAACAAACACAAAGGTGTTTTAGAATATATAATCTCACTGCCCCTGAAAGTGGACAAAGACTTCTCTCATATATATATATATATTATGTGTGGCATTGTGTGTTTTCTCCTTTTGGCTAGCTCTTTTAACCAATAAGGTTGAGGACAAATTTCATTTGGCTTTACTGATTTAAATACATTCATACGAAGAAGGCATTCCATAGCTTATTTCTCTCCATTCCTGACCTATGATTGCTTTTTTAGGGCTCGGCTGGCTTCAGTGGCTAGGAACCAGCTCTTGATGGTTAGGCAGCTATGAACCCTATTGGACCAAAATGACTTCATAATCTGCTAACTTCCAGATTGAATAATTATGATGTGTTCTATGTGGGGCTGGCCCTTTAAAACAGATTACTGGCTAGGGTTTCCCTTTAGTCCTCATATAACCTGTTTTAAAACAGCTGAGATGTGTACTTTAAGGACCCATCTTATTTCTGTGATTGTTGTATTAAATTGTTTCTAACATTGTGTTTTAATTGTAACCCGCCACAGGACCTTAGGATGAAGGGTGGGTAAATACTACTACTACTACTACTAGTAGTACTATTACTACCTACGTTTTGTTAGCTATGTATTAAATATCTTGTTAGCATAATTCTTCTTACTGAAACCTGGAGTAAGCACTGTTTAGCATTTCAGCCTCCTTGCCATCTGCCACAACTTTACCATCGCTCTCTTTTGTTCTTTCCTACGAGAGCTTAGTTTAACATGCTTTTCTTTACTTCCCTCTTCTTCTTCTTCTTCTTTTTAAAAAAATATATTTTATTGAAAGTTTTCAGTGAGAAAAGAAAGGGAAAGAAAAGAACGGGAAAATCAAAACAACCAAACTGAAACCGTGATACAATTTTCAAAAGAGGATTTTGTAATATTCCAAAGAGCATCTTATGGATGCATTTTTATGTACTTAGGAAATCAACATGTCTAATTCTATATTTCATTGGTTATCTATATGCAGGTTGAGACTGGGTGTTTAGGGCCCCTCAAACAATTAGGTCGTGGGCTACACAAAAATTAGGCTTCAGCTTCTTCAAAGTTCATACTAAAGGTCAGATAGGGCCTTGTTTCGAGGAATCAAACTAATAATAATAATAATAATAATAATGCCCCGCCCATCTGGCTGGGGTTCTTTGAAACAAAGAAGAAATGCTATTTCATGAGTACTAGCAGGTAAAGTTTCAATGAGCTCCATGTAGACCAATGCGGAAGCAATCTAATTAATGACATCAAATACCTTTTTTTAATCATTCTAAGATTATTTTTCTTTGCATTTCATAGCTCCTTTAGGCTACAGATCAGTAAGCAGTTAAGCATTCTTAAATCAGCATGACTTCAAAAACAACAATCATGTGCCAAATTGTATCTTCAATGTAGATTTTGTTCTTGGCAACAAGCCTAATGAGCTATGTTTACAATGGGATACTATACTCATTTTTGCAGTGGAGACATGGGCATTTTCTCATGACCACCTCAAGGTGCTATGACTGACTGGGAGATATGAGCACAAATAGTCTTCCAAATAGCATGCAATCTAACCATCAGCTGGACTGTGTAACTTTTGTCCCTTTTTTGTGCAACTCTTCTAGCCATCCAACTCCCTAATGTAGAGATTCCCAAACTGTGGTCCACTGTGTGTCATGGATTTGTGACTGAAGAGATTCATATTGATTTGCATTGTATTTTTATTGCTTCTTTTATTTCTTATATTGTACTTTATTGTATTGTAATCTGAATTCTATGGAATTCCAATTGTAATAAAGGTAACTTGCACCTTATACAGGGGTTACTTTACTTTTTGCATCTTCAAATTTCCTATGGCTTAATATTACACTGGAAAGCTATTAAACTTTTTGACACTTTTGGCAGTTAATACCCTGAAAGGTCAAACTAATGTTTCCCTATTGTCTTAAATATCATCTCCCTCTCTCTTTTCTTTTCTACAGCTGCTATTATTCCATGCAAAAATGACCTTTGCTGCTGTGGGACTAAGCAAACATTAAGTAGCAGTCAAAAAAGCAGAAGCTAAATTGCATAAAAATTTACATTTTTATGTTTTACGTGACTACTGGTTCAGTTGTTTAGGCATTATACAAGGAGGCAGTTAACAAAAATTAAACTATGCTAGGGATACGGATAATCATAGAGATAAAGAAAACAAAAATACTATACACTTAAAAGATTACTCTGACCATTCCTATGGAATTCAAGTCCGTCCAAAACATTTGAAAACTGAAAACTCAATATGGAAGCCTCAATACAGAAAACTGAATACGGAAAACTCAAACTAGAAGCCACCTCGGAAATTTGACTTCTGAGGCATGTTAAAAAACGGAAGCATTTACTTCCGGGTTTAGGTCGTTTGAGTTCCGAAATGTTAGTCAACGGAGACGTTCGAAAACTGAGGTAGCACTGTATGTAGATGCGGGCCCTAATCCCCGTTTGTACTGCTGAACAGAGAGAGCTTTTCAACAGAAGCTGTATATTATCTAGATAACTTTCCCTAAGACTTTCTTCCCTGGTTTGAAATGGATAAATTAATAGGACATGAAGAAATGAAGCCACCTAGGTATACCTGGCTCTGGTGCCAGCTGTTGATTTCAGCACCAACTCAATAAGCCCTGCCCATAGATGCCACCTGTTTCAAATAAACCTTTCCATATGATTGTGTATTAGGGAAGGACCAAGTAAAACATCTCTTCTCTATTTATACACTCATCCTCAACTTTATTTACTATTTATTGGCCTCCAGAATGGTTTCTCAAAATCGAGAGATTATCTCACACCAACTTCGGTGGTATCACAGTTTGAAGCGATATAACACAATGAGATGAATAGCTGGCATCAAGTCATGTTTGCCTCACCTGGGCTTAAGGAGACATCACTGAAAAGAGTTGTGCATATAAATCTTAGGCATAAGTGCCACATCCTGTTCAAATGAAGCTATAAGATGGCTTATTAGTAGCACAACAGATGACTAAATACAGCATTTATATGGAAGGAGCTGCTTTCCTGCTATTCTGTTCTCCAGGCTCTGCCTATGGCAGCACATTCATTTATATTTCTGGTACTAACTTGATGGGGAAAGGATTTTATTTTTGCATTATTATCATTAATACAAAAAAGAAGCGTTCATTCACTACGCTGTGGAGGATATCATCATCATCATCCCCTCCCAACTTTTCTCTGATGAAAATAGGGATGTCCTATATAAATAATAATAATAATAATAATAATAATAATAATAATAATAATAATAATAATACTTATTTGGCAATTACTTGTAGCCGAGTAAGATTGTCTTCCATAAACACAGTTTTAACAATGAGTCCGTAAGTGACTGTGGAGGCCAATTCTGGATCCACACGTTCTTCCACAGTGTATAGCTGTCAACTTTTCCCTTTTCTTGTGAGGAATCCTATTCGGAATAAGGGAATTTCCCTTTAAAAAAGGGACAGCTATGCCACAGTGGGGACATTGATTTCCGGGCGGGAGCTGATTTCAGTGTGGGTTTGCCAAGCATGCTTTCCTCCTAGCACATTTCTCCCTTGCGTCCTGAGTTCGAGTGTCTTCAAAGCCTATGACATAATAATAATGCACCCATCTGACTGGGCTGCCCCTGCCACTCTGGGCAGCTTTTTAAACATTAAAAACTTCCCTACACAGGACTGTCTTCTAAAGGCTTTATCTCATTGGCTCGGAGGTCACATAACTCTATACTCTCCAATGTTTTCCCAATGAAAATAGAGATGTCCTAGGCAAAAGTGGGACATTCTGGGGTCAAATCAGAAACCAGGGCAGCTTCTGTAAATCCGGGAGAAGTCCCTGGAAAATAGGGATGCTTGGAAGGTCTGCATTGTTGGTTTAAAAAAAGAAGGAAGACCGAAACTTATTTTCCTTCTAAGCACGCAATACACAAATTAATTTCCATACCCTGAAATTAAGCACAACATTATTGCTTCTCAAAAGATGAAGCAGAGAGCTAGGCCAAAGCTATCTGCATAGATAAGGTATCAGGCCTGCACTGCTTTGACCTACTGAGCTGATAAAAAAAATCTTGATTTTGCTGCCTACCTCGGAAAAGGTAAAGACGGCCGTTTGTCACGCACCTGGCAGGTCACACTGCGTAGCTGCCGCAGTGCCGAATTTAGTGAATCAGAAGCTAGGCAGGCCTGCTGTTGGTTAAATGTCTTCTGAAGGGCACCACACAATGGCAACGGTAATTTTGCAAGCACCCAGGGGAATGCATGAGGGCAATGTTGCAATCATCTTATATTTTTTTTTAAAAAAGAACTTGTCTGGATTAGCTGGGGTGAGGGTACAATGGGTGAAAAAATAGATAGGCCAAATTCATTATGTGTTGCGAATGGAACTGGGTAAGGAATGAGTCTAGAGTAGGTGAAAGGGAAATCATAAAGTGGTTGAAGAGAAGGCCATTATTGCCTTCTCCACTTCCTGTGGCTACTCCATCAACTGGACCGAACCTTCCTTTCTTCCACGGCAGGCTATTTACGAAACAAACAGACCTTACTAAAAAGTGGGGGGAGGGAGGTAGTTCAAGAATTGTCTTCTTCGTTATCATTTTTTAAAGCATTATGGTGCTGATTAGAATTCTTACCTGCCGTTTACTCAAAGTTCTATAAGCAGGTGACATAAAATATAAAATAAATATAATAGATATACAATAAATATAAACAACTCCACAGTAGACTACTTGGCAGGACTCAAAAAAGCAAAGGGCAAGTGGTTAGGGTTAAAACAACTTTCCACCCCACCATTTTTTCTCTTTTGTTGTGTATTTGCGATCTCAGAATTGAAGAAACAGGTGAGCAGAAGTAGAATGTTTGTGATGGAGAGAGCGAGTTGTTCTGGGAGAAGGGGAATAACAGCACCGGGGGGGGGGAGTTAGCTAAGAGAAACCTTGCCCTCCTTTCTTTCCTGAAGGCACCCAAACCAAATATTTAGACTGCTGCCTCTTTGAGGGTATAGGTGTAAAATGACAATAAACCTACCCTGGGATAATCCAGGTTGTAAATAAAAGAAAATATCCCACCTCACCCCGCCCCCCCGCAAACAACAGAAAATGATTTTGGAACAAGGTTTTGGATATGTTGATATGGCAACATACAGGATACCCTTGCTTCTATTTCTCTCATTAATATAAAATAGAAGCCCGTGTTTGGGGGGCAGTTGGGAAAATAAAATAAATGACTAAAAACAAAATGAAATTGTCTAATTTTCAAGCACAGCATCTACTCTGTGGCCATGTACTCACTTTTCAAAATTAGGGTTAATTAACTCTCACAATTATTTTCAGAGTGGAGAGAACCCTCAAAAGACATAGGCCAGAATCCAGAAAACAGGTACACTTAAGATGATTTATTTTAGGGGATTAAATAGCCTCTCTCTGTTGGATGATGTTCCACACTCAGCAATTAAGGCAGCAATCCTGCCCAAATTATCTGTGGAATTAATTGTCTTCCAGTTATAAGTCACAAATATGCAAATGAATTCTGTATTCATCATGAGAAACTTTAAAAACACTGAATTGTATTTAACTAAGTCATCACAGGATTTGGCTAGCTTAAGTCTATTGATTTCAGTGGGACTTCTTCAAGTTGGTTGGATACAACCCATTATATCCATATGTAGTTGCGGTGGTGGAAATATGGAACTAATTTTTGTAAGTTACCACTGTATTCCTCTATAAAAAAATCAAATATGATTTTTTTAGCATGACATGTCTATTTTATACTTTTTGTAAAGCTGTGCCACACACACACACTTTTGCAAAATATGCAGGTTGTGAAATAAATTTACCATTGCAGATGTGAAAAAATACATTATTTTCTAGCAACAAAGTATCCCTATCAATTTCTACGCATCTGCTTCTGGAGACAAGTCTTCTGAATATTCAGTAGGTCTGAAATTATCCATCCCCCCCCCCATCTCAGATCTGTAATGATCGGAGAAGAAAAGCACAAACGTTTCTGTTGTGCATCTAAATTACTGGAGAAAAGATGTTGTCTGTATGTAGTACTGTATGTGGTTGGTGGTGATGACTGGGTGGGGGCAACGGGAAGGAGAATTGTATGCACTAGGAAATGACTCCTAGACTGAAGTCCCATCTTTTCTTTTTAACTCCAACTTGCATGGTGCAATTTACTGCTGGCTCGTTCCTGACAACTTGAGAGCAACTTATGAAATCATGATTACAGCAATTCTTATAGGAGCTACATAAATATGACAAACGTGGGGACAGTTTATGTTCCCATAATCCGTGGAAGTAGCTTTTCCATGAGTGTGGCTGGCATAAAAATGGGTCAACCATACAGGCTGATTAATTTGGATCCCAACAATGGGTGTGATACTCCACTAGGTTGGGGTGCCAAAGAAGAGTCATATGAGTGACCCCAACCCACATGGTCCGAGCACTTAAGCATCATCACAGCTGCAGAGGAGCAACTTACAGAAAAGCAGTGCCTGACAATCTGGTCCTTTCAAAAGACCATCAAATTCTTCTCATGTGAACTGACGTAATAAAAACATGTCTCCCAGAGTGGAAGGATACTGAAGGAATGATAACGGAAGAGGAAGAAAGGAAAGCAGTACAAGAAACATAAACAAAGGAAGAGAGTTTAAAAGCTCCCTGCTTACTTAATTTATTAAGTGCTGCTGCTAAGGATTGGGGAACATTTAGACAAGAATTACAGCTGCTTACAATAGAAAGCCAGGTTAAGGACATGTCAGATATACAAAAAATAGCAACATCCTTCAGCCCTGTGAGGACAGACACTTATCCATGCTTTCATTAACCTGAACACTAAGGAGGTGGGTAGGTGAAACCAAGTACAAAGCTCTATTCCTTAAACTTTAGATAGTTCATCCCTGTTCAGATGGTCTTTGTACACATTTGTTTCTCTAGACGTGCAAATGTGATCATGTCTACTGATAACATCCTCCCAAACCCAGTCTCCACGCACTGCACGTCATATCAGCACAGTAGGTTACAAGAATACACTCCAGCTTTATAACTGCAGTCTTGAAAATGGAAGGCACAGACCGCACAGGTGTGATGAGGGTGTGGGATGTTATTCCAGACCCTACCCCCACTCCCCACATATACAAACATTTGTTGTACTGCCTGGATGTCATCAAAGTGAGACAACGAAGTAGAGATAGAAGAAACTTAAATGTTCTTTCAAGAACTTACTGGAAAGCAGCTTGTCAAGATGTTTTAGGTTATTATTATTATTTTCTAGAACTAAGGTCTGCTTTGAGCTTGAATAAGTTGTAACTATGGGACTGGCTCTTCTAGATAGAAAGAAACCTGCAACTAATTAGAAACATCATTTTTCTCCTTGGTATCTGCTCTTGGGAACAGAGCATTTTAGAGCTAGCTATCTGACCAAACTCTTAGTAGTTTCCTTAAAAAATGCCTTTATTGATCTGTGTTTCCAAGAGATGCCTATTACAGCATTGGATGGTCACTACGACAAGCCCCATACGCAGACAGACTTTGTATTTGTGGTCAACCTCAGGTGGAAGACATCATTCATTAACTGTTAGCTCCTTTATATAGAGACCCAAGAGATTGTTTTCTGAAACCTTTGGTCACACAAGCAAGCAGGGACACCCCAGTAAAAATGGTTGAGTTTCTTTTGAGTGAAAATAATAGCTTCATAACACACCAAGTGTCCCTCTATGCGCTGGCTGCAAAAAACAAAACAAAACAAAACATAGAAATCAAGCTGGATTTGAGTTTGTTGGTGTCTCTGTTAACTTCTCTCTTTTACCTGAAGAAGTGTGCATGCACACAAAAGCTCATACCAATAACAAACAAACTTAAGGTGCTACTGGAAGGAATTTTTTTATTTTGTTTCGACTACAGCAGACCAACACGGCTACCTACCTGTAACTTCTCTCTTTTACATCATGGATGTTGGCAAATTGGATTTGCCTTGTTGGTCTCCCCATGTGTTGGGTGCTGGTGGCAGAGCGAGCAATGACAGTTTCACCCTCGTGCCTCACGGGGCTGGGGCCAATGCTCCTTCCTTTCAACACAGCAATGTATAACTATATCGCAATGTTGAAAAGCCTCGGCCCAGTATACCTGAAGGAGCGACTCCACCCCCATCGTTCAGCCTGGACACTGAGGTCCAGTACCAAGGGCCTTCTGGTGGTTCCCTCGCTGCGAGAAGTGAGGTTACAGGGAACCAGGCAGAGGGTCTTCTCGGTAGTGGCGCCCGCCCTGTGGAGCGCCCTCCCATCAGATGTCAAGGAGATAAACAACTATCCAACTTTTAGAAGACATATGAAGGCAGCCCTGTTTAGGGAAGTTTTATTCTGTTTTTAATGTTCTGTTGAAAGCCGCCCAGAGTGGCTGGGGAAACCCATCCAAATGGGTGGGGTAGAAATATATTATTATTATTATTATTATTATTATTATTATTATTATTATTATTATATTGCCCAGCCCTAATTATGGCTTGCAGCCATTGATAAACTTATCCCACATGAAAGTGGTTCAATGTTTTGTGCACAAAATGGGGAAAGAGGGAAGTTTTCTGGAAGATAGCTGCCTAGCAGCAGTAGTGGGAGTTGGGGAACAGATATGAAGGAGTGCCTTGTAGCATAACAAAGTGAGCAACCAAGCTAAAGTGGTCCAATGAACTGACTACTTGAGGGCTCTTAACTGATTGTTATGTATCATTCCAACATCAGTTTTGCCTCAATTTCAAACATGTGGTACTCCCACTCTCCCTGACATAAGCAATTTGATTTTCTTGGACTTTTATCTGTCATGCTGCCAGGCCAGGCATGTTCAGTTCTTGTAATCCTTCTTTTCAAATCAGCTCCTCGTATCCTTTAATCAATCACTTTGCTGTTCTGCAAATTACCTCCAGTTACTTTGCAAACTTTTGTTTTTCCTATGCCATTATGCTACTGTTTATACAGAGCCCTCTTGAAGGTATAGGATATCATAGGAAGTTCATTAATATGTTTTATTGCCAAACAATTCCATTTTATAACTGAGCATTTTGCCTTCCCGTGGGGCTTTTCAAAAGCCAAACGTGAGTGTGCACATAGTTCAAACCCAAGTGGGAAATTTCAAAATGACCATATTGCATTTATTTATAACCCTGTTCTCTAGGTGGCTTACAACAAGTAGAGAATCTGACAAAAATAAGTACATAAATAAAATGACAGAAGGAAAACAAAGCCCAGATAGGAATAGGGAATAGAAACTGATGAAATAAAAATAGAGGAAATTTTAAAATGCTCTTCACTTGGCATCAAAATGACAATAAGACAGGCAAGTCTCTCTCGGGGAAGGTATTCTATAGCTGGGGTGCTGCCACTGAAAAGACCCGTTCTTTTGCAGTTTCCCACTGCACCTGGTAAGCATAGTCAGGGATTATGGGAACTGGAGTTCAGCAACATTTGAAGAACACCACATTGGCTACTCCTAGTATAGTAAAGGTAAAGGGACCCCTGACCATTAGGTCCAGTCGTGACTGACTCTGGGGTTGTGGCGCTCATCTCACTTTATTGGCGTACAGCTTCCGGGTCATGTGGCCAGCATGACTAAGCCGCTTCTGGCGAACCATAGCAGCGCATGGAAACGCCGTTTACCTTCCCACCGGAGTGGTACCTATTTATCTACTTGCACTTTGACGTTCTTTCGAACTGTTAGGTTGGCAGGAGCAGGGACTGAGCAACGGGCGCTCACCCTGTCGCAGGGATTTGAACCGCCGGCCTTCTGATCGGCAAGTCCTAGGCTCTGCGGTTTAACCCACAGCGCCACCCGCGTCTCAACTCCTAGTATAATACTCCTAGTATAATCTGATGCAAAGTTGTACCACGCATTACATTCTACATTGGGGTGATTGATACCCTTGAGATGGTGTGGATTACAACTACCATCATCCCTGATCACTAGCCATGCTGACTGGGGCTGATGAGATTTGTACACCCAACACCCAGAGGACCACTGATTCCCCACCCCGTTCTACACAATTAACCCACAGTGCTTTGCAAATTGCAATATCCCTTGACACGACGCCATAAATATTGCCACCCAGTCTTCTCACCACATCCATGAGCTTACCGGGGGGAGCTATCTCTCAGTTACAAACACTTGCCATTTAAAATGGTGAACAGTAGAAAAACACCAAACACAGTCCTTCTAGAAGTTCCAGTTAGCTACAGGCTTTCCATTGCTTGCCAAATAATAAAAGGAATGACATTCAGGCAACAGTCTGCTGTTCCTACCACATGGCGCTGCCTAGCTATCCTGGCAACAAAGCATTTAAGAGGTAGTTGCTTCCTCTGATTTTTTGTTGCCTGCGAAAATAAAATTGAACAATCAGGGGTGCTTAGGTAACTCCAGAAATGTTACTACGTGCAGTTGGTATTCAGTTCCAAAGCACTGGGATATAGTTATTTACAAAGCATTAGCTTAATAAATATTGAGTTCTTATTTATTCTTCTACAAGCAGATTGATGACCTTTGAAACGAAGCAGCAATCTCCCTTCCAAGCAACACCCAGCTGCTGTGCTATGTAATAGATTAGGTCTCTCTTAAAACAGTCCAACACAACTCATGTAAATAGGATCCTCTGGACACCTTAAGGCAGCAGGAAGCCAGATGTAGCTGGACTCCAGTTTCCACCAGCATGGCCAGTGCTCAGGGATGATGGCAGTGGCTTGGAGACGTCCCTTGCCTCAAGGTACTGGCATCACACATGGAACCCACATGGGTCAGAACAAGCCAATATGGATCTGACTTGTAGCTGCTATGCAGATCCTGGCTGTGCCATTCATGGATATTTCTACTTGCAGCAAACCGCTTGGATGCCAAGGCCTCGGTTGAGAATCCTCTATACCCCTGCCACATCCAACCCCAATATTTTGCAGAGGGTTCTGGGGCATGCAGAGCATTGGCCAGACATGTACCCCATGTATGCTGAGAGTGTAACAGAACACACCCAAAACCTTTCTGTGGATTCACACAGGCTACAGGGGAAGATTGGCAATGGCTGACAAGCCACCCCTCAGGAAAGCTTGCTGGCCGTAACTTCATTACTCATCTGAGGAATCCCTTGGGTCCACTGCAACACAGTCTGAAAGCCACTAGTGTACAACCATCGGGCGATTCCCGCCTTTCCTCAACACACACACACTACTGCAAAAGGCCAAAGAAGATTACCAATCAGTATAGTAATTTGCTGTATGCAAAGAGCAAGCTGCTGCATGGCATGATTTAGAATCATAGAGTTGGAAGAGACCACAAGGGCCATCGAGTCCAACCCCCTGCCAAGCAGGAAACACCATCAGAGCACTCCTGACATATGGCTGTCAAGCCTCTGCTTAAAGACCTCCAAAGAAGGAGACTCCACCACACTCCTTGGCAGCAAATTTAAAGCAGGTTTAAAACATGGCTGCACTAACAAGTGCACCAATGCTACTTCACAGCAGATTGGCAAGTGGCCCAAACAGAAATTGTGGCTTCCTACTCAAGATCACAATAATAGTTTGCATGAATCAACATATAAGACAGCAGGGGTGGCTGTGTTTGTGCCTGAGGCAGGTAGAAACACTAACCACACTCCAGCATTTCCTACAGCTTTATTCTCAAATAGGAACTTGCCCTAAAACTCTACCTTCCACATCATGCAAGGTTACAAGGGCTTTGTAAACTGACTTGCAAGCTGTTGTGAGGCCTGATCATGTGGGTTGTTTCTTGCTGAAATTGGATTCATTATACAGAAGAAGAAATGGCTTTATGTCTTTTTGGCGGAAATTCCATGCAAAAAAACAAAACTGTAATAACCTGTACTTACATAAGTTTAAAAGGTGTGTCAAAGAAACCACAATAAATAACCCTGGCTATGCACTGAATAAAACTTATGGGTTGTATACAACTAAGTTTTACTCAGAGTAGACACAGAAGACTTAATGGCCCCAACTTAGCCATGTCAATGAATTTCAATTGGTCTACTCTGATAGGGTTTTACAATGAATACACTTATAAATTCAGTAGAACAAATGCTCAAGCATTTCTTATGGCATGGATAGAAAAGGTGAGTGCTATTCTGCAAGGTACTGCACTGCCTCTGAAAAGTACAGTTGTACCTTGGAAGTCGAATGGAATCCGTTCTGGAAGTTGATTCGACTTCCAAAACATTCAGAAACCAAAGCGTGGCTTCTGATTGGCTGCAGGAAGCTCCTGCAGCCAATCGGAAGTCACAGAACCCCCATGGTATGTTTGGCTTCCAAAAATAGTTCGCAAGCTGGAACAGTCCCTTCCAGGTTTGCAGCATTCGAAAGCTAAAACGATCGAGAACTAAGCTGTTCGAAAACCAAGGTACAACTGTACTGAATTCAGAATTCTAAAGGAGCACAGAGTTGCTCCACAAGTATCAGTACTAGCCTTTGAACTGTATTTTCTGCTCACAAGGAAATGTAATTCATACACCCACATAATTCTTTTTAGCACACATGTTCAAGGATGTTGAGCTTGACTTTATACAAACACACAGAGAGAAAAAATCTCTTCCTGAGTTCCTGAACCAAAAGATGCCATTATGAAATGTTAAAGGAAGACTTTTCATGGAAGCATTCTGAAAAGGAACAGCTTCTATGTTTAGAAAATAAGCATCTGTGTGACTAGGAAGCCTATTACAAACCAGCAGGATACCGGGAGGTTGCGGGAGGAGGGAGTTAGAGCAGTCACCCTTGAAAGCTGATCTATCTGTGGCACATGAAAGCAACCAGCTACCCGTATTTAAACAGTAATTTAACTGCAAAAACACTTTTTTCTGGAGAAATAGATACACACACACATTCACAAAATCTTGTGCTCCACACTAAAAAAGTAAAAAAGGCAATTCATGAAACCAGACGCAAGGGCAAAACAAATAAAGATGCCATCATAAACTGAAAAAGCACTTCAGGAAGAAGAGGTGGAGAATGAAAAGCAATGCCGAAAAACTGTCAGGGCAGCATGAAAGGAAGAATGGGGAAGCGACAGTGGGGGGGGGGAATGAAAGCCACCTCTTAACACTTAAATGTATGAAATCACCACAGCAGGAAGCAGGAGGGTATCGGCAGCCTTGAAAAAAACAACACCGTTTGCACAATGACTCTCAGCCTCAGTATACTCAACCCTATGCACAATGACTCTCAGCCTCAGTTTACTCAACCCTATGCAAGCCTAGGACTTGCCGATCAGAAGGTTGGCGGTTTGAATCCCAGCGACGGGGTGAGCTCCTGTTGCTCGGTCCCAGCTCCTGCCAACCTTGCAGTTCGAAAGCACGTCAAAGTGCAAGTAGATAAATAGGTACCACTCCGGCAGGAAGGTAAACGGCATTTCCATGCGCTGCTCTGGTTCGCCAGAAGCGGCGTAGTCATGCTAGCCACATGACCCGGAAGCTGTACACCGGCTCCCTCAGCCAATAAAGCGAGATGAGCGCCGCAACCCCAGAGTCGTCCATGCTGGACTTAACGGTCAGGGGTTCCTTTACCTTTACCTATGCAAAAAATAATTCCCCCCCTATAGGAATTCTTGCTGTTATCGATCATGAGAAAACCATCAATGGCCACATCTTTCTGACTGAATTTGATTAAATTCAGTAAGGACCTCTTCCAATATCACATCCGTGGAATGCGAGTCTCAAAAAAAGAACAAGGTGCAACAAGAGTCATAGACAGGTTTCATTGTTATTCCAGGAGAAAGGGAGAGGGGCAGGCAGGCGCAGACCACCTCAGAGCCAGCACCATATTGACCCGCACAGTGTAGGGTTGTTCTACTGTGGGAATCATCATGATGGCTTTTAAATATGTTACTATTGTGTGTGTTTTTTAAAAAAATGTAATTTAATGTGTTACTTTTAAGTTCCCCCCAGAAGGATTTATATTCTGAAAGATAGAATATAAATAACGGCAATTAATCACTCATTAAAATAAATATGCAATGGTGTTGTGAAATGGGAAATATATGGCTCAGTGGTACAGGGTGGGTGGGTATTGATCTGCCTTGTTTTATTCTTGTTTTTATTAAGTATTGTGCCTTTTTATTTTGTATTTTTATGCTGTGAACCGTCCTGAGACCTTTGGATGAAGGGTGTCATACAACATTATTTAACAACAACATTCATTTTGCATGAAAAAGGTCTCAGCGTTCATCCCACGGCATCTTTAAGCTGGATGGATAAAGATCTGGAAACTTGTAGAACTGCCGCCACTCACATGTCACATATTCTGATCGGTGCCCACGACACATTCTCAAAATACCAAACTAAATGCAGAGAAACCTAAAACTGTAATAGCTGTTCATAATTGCGTAGTGGATGTTCAGGATCTCAGAGATGAATGGAGCAGACACCACAGCGTTCCTAGAGGAAGAGATGGGTAAGTTCAGATAGATGTTGGAAGTATAGCACTGAAAGTGCCTCTTCAAGGGATGTCCTGGGATGTCCATCAAAAATATGCCAAAGAAAAAGCAGCTCAAAGCATTAAGATGCTGTCGCGCTTCTTTTACACGAAGGGGGGCAGATATATTCCAGCAGCCTTTGAAGTCTTTCAGGCAAAACCTCTGGCGCAGTTACTGTATGGGGCACAAATATGGACGGGGAACCACTGCTCAAGTCTTGAAATTGTTCAGTCTAAATTCCTAAGGCAGATATTCGGTGTCCCCTCCTGTGTCCCAAACGCAGCTTTACGACTCGAGGCCTGCCTCCCATCTGTAGAAACTCAAACCTGGCAAAGAACACTCAACTATTGGCTTCACCTTAATCTAAATCCACCCGGTCTACTGCCTCTAGTAATGCAAGACCCTCATAAAAGCTTGTGGTTCAAAACTGTGCATCAAAAACTCCTTACATGCGGTCTGCATTCGCAATCCCTACTATCAATGGGCCTTAGTAAAGCAAAGAGCCTAATAGGCCAGCGCCTGAAAGACATTGAACGGCAAAACAACCTGACTATTCTAAAGAAAATGTGTCCATGGTATACTTACTTTTCCCCTGCCCACTTTGACTTCCCAGCTTCATATTTGTCTAAATTAACCATCCCAAAATACAGACGCGCCTTTACATTGGCTAGATGGGATGTTCTTCCCTCTGCCGTACTCGAAGGTCGTTACCAAAAGACTCCATTTGAAAAACGACTCTGCCCATGCAGAGACGGTAACACGGAAACAGTGTCCCACGTCCTTCTATCCTGCCCCCTTTATAAAGACCTAAGGAATGAGATTATTACTCCACTCATTCTCCCCAACCCCGGTCGTCCACAAGACATTATATTGTTCTTTCTCTTATCTGATACGGACAGTCAGACAACAGAGAAGGTCGCAAGATACATCGAGAGAGCTGTGAAATTAAGGGCCACCATCTGAGTGACAGACGTGTTCACCTGACGGACCTCCTTTTGTTTGTTTTTATCCCCTCTTTATGTTTATTTTATTTTATTTCTAATTCTTGTATAGCTATGGCCTGTTGGCTTTGCTAATAAAGTTTTGATTTGAACTGCCTCTTCAAGGCATATGATGCAGGCATGTTCTGCAGTTTCTTTTTTATCTTGGAGAAATCATTGATATTTGCAGATGTTCAAACACTCTGAAATCCTATTCCTGTGGTGTCAAGACTAACAGATCAACAACAAAAGTGGGTTTTCTGTGAACTGTTATGGTGCCTACGAGACCTATACGGCAAGGTTGGGAGGTCAAACAGCCACCATGTATCAGCCAGTGGTTTGAAGATCTCACTGCCTTTTTAAGGACTGAGTGCATGGATTACAAATGACAATTATATTTATATGTCTATTCATATCATAGAATCATAGAATCATAGAGTTGGAATAGACCACAAGGGCCATCGATTCCAACCCCCTGCCAAGCAGGAAACACCATCAGAGCACTCCTGACATATGGCTGTCAAGCCTCTGCTTAAAGACCTCCAAAGTAGGAGACTCCACCACACTCCTTGGCAGCAAATTCCACTGTCAAACAGCTCTTACTGTCAGGAAGTTCTTCCTAATGTTTAGGTGGAATCTTCTTTCTTGTAGTTTGGATCCATTGCTCCGTGTCCACTTCTCTGGAGCAGCAGAAAACAAACTTTCTCTCTCCTCTATATGGCATCCTTTTATATATTTGAACATGGCTATCATATCAACCCTTAACCTCCTCTTCTCCAGGCTAAACATGCCCAGCTCCCTTAAGCGTTCCTCATAAGGCATCGTTTCCAGGCCTTTGACCATTTTGGTTGCCCTCCTCTGGACACGTTCTAGTTTGTCAGTGTCCTTCTTGAACTGTGGTGCCCAGAACTGGACACAGTACTCCAGGTGAGGTCTGACCAGAGCAGAATACAGTGGCACTATTACTTCCCTTGATCTAGATGCTATACTCCTATTGATGCAGCCCAGAATTGCATTGGCTTTTTTAGCTGCCGCGTCACACTGTTGGCTCATGTCAAGTTTGTGGTCAACCAAGACTCCTAGATCCTTTTCACATGTACTGCTCTCAAGCCAGGTGTCACCCATCTTGTATTTGTGCCTCTCATTTTTTTTGCCCAAGTGCAATACTTTACATTTCTCCCTGTTAAAGATCATCTTGTTTGTTTTTGCCCAGTTCTCTAACCTGTCAAGGTCGTTTTGAAGTGTGATCCTGTCCTCTGGGGTGTTAGCCACCCCTCCCAGTTTGGTGTCATCTGCAAATTTGATCAGGATGCCCTTGAGTCCATCATCCAAGTCGTTGATAAAGATGTTGAATAAGACCGGGCCCAAGACAGAACCCTGTGGCACCCCACTAATCACTCTTCTCCAGGATGAAGAGGAACCATTGATGAGCACCCTTTGGGTTCGGTCAGTCAGCCAGTTACAAATCCACTGAGTGGTAGCATAGTCAAGACCGCATTTTACCAGCTTCTTTACAAGAATATCATGGGGCACCTTGTTGAATGCCTTTCTGAAATCAAGGTAGGCTACATCCACTGCGTTCCCTTCATCTACCAGGCTTGTAATTCTGTCAAAAAACAAGATCAGGTTAGTCTGACATGACTTATTTTTCAGAAATCCATGCTGACTATTGGTGATCACAGCATTCCTTTCTAGATGCTCACAGACTGTTTGCTTAATGATCTGCTCCAGAATCTTCCCTGGTATTGATGTCCGACTGACTGGGCGATAATTATTTGGGTCCTCTCTTTCCCCCTTTTTGAAAATAGGGACAACATTTGCCCTCCTCCAGTCTGCCGGGACTTCTCCTGTTCTCCAGGAATTCTCAAAGATGACTGCCAGTGGTTCTGAGATCACATCTGCCAGTTCTTTTAATACTCTTGGATGCAGTTCATCTGGCCCTGGAGACTTGAATACATCTAAACTAGCTAAGTATTCTTGTACTATCTCCTTAGTTATTCTGGGCTGTGTTTCCTCTGCTGAATCATTTGCTCCAAATTCTTCAGGTCGGGCATTGTTTTCTTTACCGGAGAAGACTGAGGCAAAGAAGGCATTGAGGAGTTCAGCCCTTTCTGTGTCCCTTGTTTGCATTTCACCATCTTCTCCTCTGAGTGACCCCACTGTTTCTTTGTTCTTCCTTTTGCTACGGACATACCCATAAAAGCCTTTTTTGTTGCTTTTAACCTCTCTAGCAAGCCTGAGTTCATTCTGTGCTTTAGCTTTTCTGACTTTGTGTCTACATGTGCTTGCTATTTGTTTGAATTTCTCTTTGGTGGTTTCCCCCCTTTTCCATTTTTTGTACACATCCTTTTTTAATCTTAACTCAGTTAAAAGTTTTTAGATAGCCACCCTGGCTTCTTTAGGCACCTTCCATGTTTCCGTCTCATTGGTATTGCCTGACGTTGTGCTTTTACGATCTCCCTCTTAACAAACTCCCAGCCATCATGAACTCCCTTTCCTTTTAGTATTACTGTCCATGGGATCTCACCCAGCACTTCCCTAAGTTTTATGAAGTCAGCTTTCTTAAAGTCAAGAAATTGAGTCCTAGTATGCTTGGCTGCTCCTTTCCGCTGTATAGTAAACTTCAGAAGAGCATGATCACTCGCGCCTAATGAGCCTTCCACTTCTACCCCACTAACCAGGTCATCAACATTGGTTAGGACCAGATCTAAAATGGCTGTTCCTCTTGTTGCTTCTCCCACTTTCTGGACAATGAAGTTGTCTGCAAGGCCAGTGAGCAATCTGTTTGACCTTAAGCTCTTGGCTGAGTTTGACATCCAACAAATATCCGGGTAATTGAAGTCCCCCATTACTACTATCTCCCTTCCTTTTGCATGCTTGGCCATCTGTTCCAGGAAGGCATCATCTTTGTCCTCCGTTTGGCTTGGGGATCTATAGTAAATTCCCACAATGAGGTCTCTGTTATTCTTCTCTCCCTTAATTTTGACCCAAATGCTCTCACTTTGGCTTTGAGGTTCTAAGTCTTAGATCTCTTCACAGGTATATACATCCCTGACATATAACACCACTCCTCCTCCTTTCTTGTCTGGTCTGTTTCTCTGAAATAGATTGTATCCCTCCATTATTACATTCCAATCGTGAGACTTATCCCACCAGGTTTCAGTGATGCCTATTATGTCATATTTAGTTTGCTGTACCAAGAGCTCAAGCTCATCTTGTTTATTTCCCATGCTTTGCGCATTAGTGTACAGACATTGAAGTCCATTAATCATTCCCCCGTGTCTCTTATTTAAGGATTTTTTCCTCCCACCACTAGGTCTGTGTGCTGTTTGCTCCATTTGGTCTATGACATTTGGATGATCATCTTCATCAATTGATAGACTCCTACCTTCAGGAGCACTGTCTCCCTCCCCCACATTAGTCAGTTTAAAGCCCTCCTGATGAGGTTTCTGAGATTTTTGGCAAAAACATTCCTCCCAACCGTTGTGAGGTGCAGCCCATCACTTGCCAGAAGTCTATCTTCAAGAAACTGCAGTCCGTGATCTAAGAATCCAAACTGTTCCTGTTTATACCATTTGCGAAGCCAGCTGTTCACTTCGACTATTTTTCCCTCTCTCCCTGGGCCACGTCGTTCAACTGGGAGGACAGATGAGATGACAATTTGTGCATTTAATTGCTTCAATTTCCTGCCCAGAGCCTCGTAATCTCTTTTGATCTTCTGGAGGCTATTGCTTGCAGTGTCATTGGTTCCCACATGAACCAAGAGGAAGGGGTATTTGTCAGTGGGTTTTATGATTCCTTGCAGTCGTTCAGTTACATCTTGGATCTTAGCCCCGGGGAGACAGCACACCTCCCGAGACATCTTGTCAGGCCCACAGATCACTGCTTCTGTTCCCCTCAGCAGGGAATCCCCTATCACCACTACACGCCTCCTCTTAGGTTTGGTCGGGGTTCTTCCGTGAGCTGTCCGTTCCAAGGTCGCCTGCACATTCCCTGAGGACTGACTTTGCTGCTCGTCTTCATATACCTGATCGGCTGTAATGAGGGAGAGATCCTCAAATGGAGTCTGTTCTTCGTCTTCCATGCTAGGGGAGAGGACTTCAAAGCGATTGTGTATTTCTAAACAATCAGAGCGAACCCTGGGCCTCCTACTTCTTTGAGTCACGTTTCTCCATATATCTGGCACCTGTGTTGGTGAACTAGCCTCCTTCTCAGGGGTGTCCCCTGTCTCCTCCTTGGTGGAGACGGTGTTCTCTGTTGCTTCCAAGAAGAGCTCCAGCTCTCTAATTCTTTGGAGCGTAGCTACACGTTCCTCCAGTTGCTGGACCTTGTCTTCTAAGAGGGCAATCAACATACAACTGCTGCAGGTAAAGCTGCCTGCAACCTTTGGCAAGATGCCAAACATTGCGCAGGAACCGCAGGCGACTGCAGCTGTTCCCTCACCCTCCATCTTGAAAACGTGTCGGTGGGGGTGGCTACAGTGGTCCTCCATCTTAAAAAGCGTGAAGACAGGACAAATAACCCCCCCAAAAAAACCCTAGGTCTCCCCCAACAAACGTTTGAGACTAGCTCCCCTAAATCTAAAAGATGAATCAAACTGCACACGCCGCCCTGCAAGCTCTGATAAGCTCCTCTCACAGCTAATCACCTGACTCAACAGAAACCCTGCCCCCTCTGACCTTTGCACAGGGAGAGCAGCTAATCAGCCACAAAGAAATGCACACACAAGAAAACCCTTTTGCTCCTCTTTCAGCTGCTGCCCTGCAAGCTCTGATTTGGACTCCATATATGTTTAAGGATTGGTTTATGCACTGCTAAGGTAGTGCTGGATTATACATGTAAAAATACTGTACAGCAGCAGAAATCTAGAAGAAAAACATCTGTGTAGACACCCAAGGGTTGGTAAGGGGTCTTTTGGGATTTGTGTGTCTTGGTCAACTCTGTTTTAGCAACAGAACCAGCACAGATACAAAAACTCCTGCTTGTGAATCTGCAGGCAGAATAGAAGAGGGATTCAAAAGTCAGCCAAACAACTGGCAGAGTCATCTTGAGGCTGCTCAACAGGTGCTCTAATAAACATCTAATTGTTGACATATTGCAGTTAAGGCCTTGCATTTATTTCTTATTGTTAGTTGTGAAAAACCTATTTTCCTCCTGGCCGCCTCCAGCCAGGTCTGAAATGTTAAATGAAAGGTTTAGGAGGTTTTATAAGACATCACCTGGCCCACCAAAACAAATATTCCGGGGGCCATAACATTTTGAATGGTTCACCTGGACTGTGACATAGTCAGCCTGCTGGTAAGTGGCCTTTGTAAACTCCATGCTGGCTACACTCAATAAGCTTTAACATGGAAAGGGAAGGCAGATGGAAACTGGAGGGTGAGATGGGTAATATCAGGAGAGGACGCTTCTGTCAGGAAGCAACAGGGGATGTCTGTATGGTTGTTCAAAAACCACATGGAAAATTCTTCTTTACCTCCTTGCCCCCCTCTCTTCATAAATTACTTTTTAAAAATCTCTAAGCAATGCACATAAAACTATATTGAATAATTATCACACACACACACTGTTTTATTGAACTTAGCTGGCATCAAGTTGGCACTCAGCCCTCCATATTCAGCTGAGAATTTTCGTCTCTGTGCATTGTGGACGAACATGCACCAAGGTGACCCAAAGCCTCTTTATGATAGGCCCTTGAGGGTTGGATTGAGCCAGCCTCTCACTGGCCACCACTGGAGAGATGAAAGCAATATTCTGCATCGTTGAACTCCTTCTGTGTGGGCAGGAGGAAGCAGTGGCGTAGCGTGGGTTGTCAGCACCCGGGGCAAGGCAAGTAATTTGCGCCCCCTAACCCATGGATTTGCGCCCCCTAACCCTAACCCCCAGATGTTGCGCCCGGTGCGGCCGGCCCCCCCTGCACCCCCCACGCTACGCCACTGGGAGGAAGGCCTGCTGCTTGCATCCCTGGCAGCAGAAAATCCAAAAATGGGATGTGCTACAAGGGCGGGGAGGCCCAAGCCAGCCAGCAATCCACTAGATCCCTCCACTGTTGCATGGTGACATCAGGTCTGATCTTCCTGCCCTCTACACCTTCCACTTACCTCAGCCAGGGGCAACTTGGCTGTAGATGTAGTGGTTGCTCTACTAAGCTGGCTGTTTAGTCTTTAGTCCATCTGGGGACTGAGTCTCAAAGTGCACCCTGCCTGGATAATTATATTCTATATTTCATGCTATGTCTGTTTCCTCCTCCTTGCTTCAGAGTGTTTCTCACAATATTTTCCCCTCCTGTATATTCTCAGCTAGTAGAATATATAACCTGAGATTACAACTCATTGTGAGTGATGACTAAATTGCAAGATGTGATTGAATAGGTTTGATGTCCTAGAACCATCTAACAATTTGACAAAAGCACAGAGAGGAGGCCACTTACAAATAAATGATTTAAAATTAAAAGATCATTAGCACTTATCTTAGAACGATGAACTCTCAGCTCTTTTATACATTGACAACCATTCAACTATTTTGACTCCCCAGTCAACAAGAATACAGAAAGATATGAAACAATATGATTCCCTAATTCTAGGTGGTTATCAAAAGAATCCCCACATTTTTATCCTGTAAAAATTATGAAGGTCATTGCTACCAGCTACATCCTTGACTACCAAGGAATCCCAGAACAATGAGAGCCAGGAATATATGTTCTGACTACTTCAAATTCCTACTAAAAGTTCTTCATTTCTTTCCCAACTATTGTACAATTAATCAACCAGCTTCTTTCCTGCCACAGGGCTTTCCACAATCCTCAATAAGATTGTGGATATGGTATGCATGCTTTCCAGCACTATTATTCAATCAGTCTAGTAATAGTGGTATCACACTATGAAAAGATTTCAGGAGGATATTACATTTGCAGCTAATTCTGAAACTCATAAACTGCATCTAACTGGATGACACATAAATTGCCTTCTATGTAAATGAAAGAAGAATCACAGAGAATTGTAACTACAAAGAAAAGCTCAACAGTAACTTATATTTAGGGCAATAGCTCTTGAACCTATTAGCATTTAATTCATATTCAGAATTAATTAAATTTTGAAAAGCATTTTTGGAGGGAGTGAGATGCTAAAACACAGCAAAATGCACTGAGAGTAAATGGAACACTGTACACGGGTATATTCCTTCCTTCCTATAAAATGCCAAACACTCTTAAGAATATCACTTCACCAGTTTATCCAGGAGTTGAACTGAGAGCAAGAGCAAATGTGGAGCTGAACTGATAGCAGCTCAGATGTGGAGACTGCTTGATCACTGAGTCAATTCTCCTGCCTTGGGTCGATAATGTGTGAAGTTCGTTTGCTACAAATCTTA
The DNA here is from genome assembly GCF_965113315.1 of Podarcis vaucheri. Lineage (NCBI taxonomy): Eukaryota > Metazoa > Chordata > Lepidosauria > Squamata > Lacertidae > Podarcis > Podarcis vaucheri. The sequence goes on from NC_138761.1 coordinate 104,320,348, forward strand.
ATCAGCTAAAGCAACTGGCAAATTTACGTGCTGCAGTTGCAATTCTTTCAGCCCAAGGACAACATTTTACTATAGCTGTCCACAAAACCAGGCAGTATTTATAACCGTTATCTGAATCCTTATCTCCGTTAAGGTCAACTGCCTAGCAGAGTAACAGTCTAGAGCAGGTAGCCCCAATAAATATTTACTGGCATCTGCACAGCCAGCACAGGAATAGTGAATACTCCTCTCAGTATACTGACTTTACAAGGCAGCCACATTATTAGTATTCCATGTCTAGAGCTCTTCTGATGATTCTTGCTTCTTGCCATTCCCGAATGCACATCATTTCTTTTTAAAGCTGCATTTATTTATTTTTAAGGCACATTATCACACAATACTAATCCTTCAAGAGCCATCTTGGACCAAGCTATTTTTAGTGAGATGCATGCAGCAAATGCAAACTTTTCAATTCTAATCAGACATGGGGATTGGGTGACAGAATTAAAGGAAGTTTCTGCATAGCCTGGATTTTCTCTTGGCTAACCAGCTCCCCCCACCCCACCCCGGTTTTGCTTTTCTGGTTAAGGGAAAAGTTGGGCTTAAAATGGCACAGAATAGCATTCTGCTATAATGAGCTATTAATGGAAGTGAGAAAGAGAAAACAAATTTCTAAGAGGAAGGTCTCACCCACCCTCTCCCTCCTGCTTACCTGGGCTCTGACCGCAGCATCTTTTTTAATCCACTTTATCACCGTTTCATAAACCAGTTCTTCCGTTTTTGTGTTCAGGCTGTCATTGGACATATAGGAAATGAAGTCGTCTTTCGAGATATTAAGAATCTCCTCTTGATTTGCCACCTCCGGAAAAATCTGCAGCGCATAGGCCTTTGCCATGTTGTATAGCTCACTGCACTGCATCGCTTCAGCCATGGCTAATATTCCTAAGCAATTGCTAGCAGTCAACTGTTTTTCTACAATGAACATAGGAAACAGAAAGGGATGGGGAGAATAAGTCAAAAATCCAGGACACCTATTTCCTGGTTTTGCAAGCTGTAAACTGCCACCTGAATTTGATAGGTAGGGTAGGAGTACAAAGGAGAGAATTAGATGACCTCTGAACTGAAATATGCATAATAGGGAAACAGTAACAGCATAAATACAGAAATAAACACAATCCTCTTTTGACACCGAGAGCTCAATGCAACTTTTTCTTTCAAATTTTGTTCCCATAGAAATCAACGGGACAAGTTAGTCGCAATTTCAGTGCTACTGAATAAGATATCCAGTGATTAGGGAACAAACTATAAGGAAACTATATAACTGCTTTGGGACTGTAAATGTGTGTAATTGTAGCAGACCCGGGGCTAACAACAATTTCCCCCCAAAGCTCTGAGCTTATCAAATTAAACTAATTAATTAAACTGAAGCCAAATTAAGAGCCTCGTTTTTTCTCTTCCAGCCATCTAGACATGTGGGTGTGCATGCCTCAATATTCCTTACATAAAACCAAATTTCCATTTGCCAGCAGCATGTGTGTGTAGTGCAGAGGTTCAAATCTAAAACCCATATTAATGTGATAAAATAAAACAGGTGAGGAAACTGGGTTGCCTGAAATTCAAAAAGCAAAAGAAGGGACGGTGTTTTGAACACATTTTGTACTTTCTAAATATTAGCAAGGGGAGGTTAAAAGGAGTATAAAACCATCACAAAGGATGTCAAGGCATAGTATACCCTGACAATCTCTACGAGGCTCAAGCCTATTATTCCAGAGAACTCCATATCCAAAGACTACAAAAGGAAGCTCAGACACCTCCCCTCACAATATTACAGACTCAGTTGTAATGGGGATGGGGGAGAAGCCTTCTGAATCAAGAAAATGGATGTCTACCCAACACACCTGGGACACAAACTAATGGAGCTCTTATAAAACTGGAACAGTGAGAGCTGTTGTGAACTGCTAGTGAGGGAAACTCCATTTTTCCTAAGAGGCATATTTCTCAATTTTTAGGTCCCTGAGGCCGTGGGCCATCCATTTCTGACTGGTAACATGGGATCAACATTTCATGGTAGATACTTTCTTTGCGAAAGTCTGGCCAGTTCTCCCAGTCCTTTCTTAGGTGAAAGATGCAGCAATCCACATTTCTCCAAGACTGCCTGTCTCCTCAAACAGAGTTTGGCCCCTTTTAAAATGGCAGCTGTTCATAGAAGGACGTCCAAAGACATCATAGCCAATGTAGGCCCAGTTTGCCACAGAGACATAACCTGTATAAAATATTATCCATATGCATAGTTTTAAAGAAAATAACCAACAAGGGGCATAAGTTAAGGGTGAGGAAGTGGGGAGTCCGGGATCATCTAAGTCAGTGTTTCTCAACTTTGGGTCCCCATATGTTGTTGGACTACAACTCCCATCATCCCTGAGCTCTGGCATTACTAGCTAGGGATGATGGGAGTTGTAGGCCAAAAACATCTGGGGACCCAAGGTTGAGAAAGGCTGCTCTAAGTGAACCATCCTGAGACCTGTGGGTATATAGGGCGGTATACAAATCTGATAATAGTAAGTGTACAGTGGTACTTCGGGTTATATACACTTCAGGTTACATACGCTTCAGGTTACAGACTCCGCTTACTCAGAAATAGTACCTCGGGTTAAGAACTTTGTTTCAGGATGAGAACAGAAATGTTCTAGCGGCTCGGCAGCAGCGGGAGGCCCCATTAGCTAAAGTGGTGCTTCAGGTTAAGAACAGTTTCAGGTTAAGAACGGACCTCTGGAACGAATTAAGTACTTAACCCGAGGTACCACTGTAGTACTACAACTTCCATCATCCCAAATCACAGGCCATGCTGGTTTGGCCTGATAAGATCTGGAGTCGCACTTTAAAAAGACTTGTAGCATTTGTATTGTAACAGGGAACTTGGGTGAATGTTTTGCCAGCCAACACATCATCCTGTTTGAAGTAAAGAGTTGGGGAAAATGTGGTTGGTGACTTGGATGTTCTTACTTGGCCTCTGCTTGCCAGTATTAATAACAGAACATTTGATTAAGATTCAAGGCAGGACATCTCAAAATGAAAAGGAAGATACGTCCGTCACACTAACAATAAATAGCGTGCGGAAATGATTATCCACTTGCTCATAAACAGCTTGTTCTCCACTCTCACAGCAGCACAATATATTCTGTTTGCAAGGCAGTGTTTTATGTTAGAATGCTTAATAGGTCTCCAAGTGAAATTTCAGAAATAATGATAAAATATGTAACTTACTAGTCCTCGGGGTTGCTAAGGTGTTGGGTTTTTTTTTGGTAGCATTACGGAAATGAATCTTAAATGACTCTTAAATAAATTAATTTAATTCTCCTGACCTCTTTCTACGATTTAAAGAGCCAGTAGAGTTATAATATTACCAGTCTCTTAACAGATTGCACGTAGAGCAGCATAATCCCTCTCCTCCTACTGCTTTTTCCCTCCCTCATTTAACCCCTGGTTAAACTTTACGTAAATGTCAACTGTGGTTAATCAAAAGTAATTAAGGGGAAAAGTTTGGAAACATCATCTTAACTAGGAAGGTAATAAGAAGGGTTCTTGTTAGTGCTAACAGCATTGCCAATGTAACACTTAAAACATGGTAGAAGAAGACAGGAAGAATTTGTGGAGGAAGCAATGATGTTAAAATGGTTAAAAGACAATAAGCATTTTATCTCTAGGGGCCCACAGTCAGCAATACAGTGGTACCTCAGTTTTTGAAAGTCCCGGAAGCCAAATGTTTCGGTTTTTGAATGCCGAAAACCCAGAAGCAAATGCTTCTGTTTTCAAACACACCTTGGAAGTTGAATGGCTTCCACTACGTGTACGGGTTATTCCCCCCCCCCCAAGTTTTCTGCAGACCACCCTTTGCTCCTCGGCTTTCAAACGTTTCGGAAGTCGAAGTCTTCTGGAACGGATTACGTTCGAAAATCGAGGTACCACTGTACCAATTTCTGAAGTTCCTTGCCCCCCACTGGTCACCATAGTCAAGAATAAAGGTGGCATACTTATTGTTTCTTGAAGCTGTCTGCACTAGTTAGTATTATTATTTAAGTTATTCAACTTTTTTCTCACCGCAGGCTACTCACAGTGTCTTTACAAAAACAAAACAAAATGAAAGGTAAACAAAAACTCATATGCTCAATTAAAACCAATGTGAAATCCCCACCCTTCAGATTATGTTATTTCTCCCCCCCCCCAGCCCTCCACTTCAGGGTTTTCACTTGATTTATAGTCAAAAGTTTTCATGGGAAAGTTCATTATCTGGGAAATCATGGTTCTTATTCCCCCCAAAAAATGTGCAAAATGCAAAACAAAAACAAAACACCAAACCAATCAATCTCTAGGCCAATTTGCCTCTATGACATACTAAGAACAACAAATGAGATTTTCCACAGGTGGCTCTTAGAAGAACATTAGAAATAGTGGTTTGCTTGTCTTTTTGCATTGTAAGATTCTTGGCTAGCCCGATGCAAAAATGAAAAATGAGGCCAACTGAAAACTCCACTATCTCTGAAGCTTAATCCAGTAAGAGCTATAAATAAAAATAAGCAATTATATTTTATGAATTCTCTAAATGAGAATATAAACCTCTAGTTCCCCATATATAATGAAACTTACAGCCAACTCTCCCAATTGCATAACCATAACACGGTTCACTGAATTCACATATTAAGTATTGGAAAAGGAAAATCTCACATTGATTTAGTGGAAATAAATGTATTTTGTTATAGTAGCTGAATCTTTAGAGATAATGTGCATGGATATGTCTGTGGATCATTATGAAAGCCATAAAATCTATTAATTTAAAACACACTGGAGGGCAGCTATTAAAGGAAATCTGCACCAGCACAGCAAATGCCATCTAATATCCAGTTTCGGAATAGATGCGCGCAATTTGGACAAAACAGATGTGAGGGAAACAGGAAGCGCAAGGCCCTCAATCTTCTATGCTCACATCAGAAATTGAACGTTTGGATTATCCTTCAAGGTATAATGTGCTAGCACATGACGGAAGGACAGTTTGAGCATCTCCCACCACAGGAGATATGAGGGGTTCACATTTAATGTTACAGAGCTATATCAGGAAAAGGAAGTTGGGAGTGCCTTGAAATTAGTGATGCCAACAAAGTTCATGATTGCTTGGATCATAACACAAACTTGTCCCACTCATAATGTTTGGCTGTGGTACTAAGGAAAATCGGGGGCCTTGAAACTGGGATGCAGAAAGGAGCCCTGGGGTGTGCAGTTCCCAGGGAATACCCACTTGTAGGTTAACCCAATTCCAGAACTCTGAAGAAATTACATTTCTCAGGACCTTGAACAGAGGCCTTCAAATCGTCTGCATGGCTGGTACCACTGATGCCAAGTAAGAAGGGGGTAGTAGCAACGTGTGGGGGAAGTTATGTCTGTGTGCTTATGTAGTTGAGGGAGGCCTTTAGACCTCATTTTGTTTCAAATGATGTCATCTGCAGCGTGAGTGAGCCCACATTTCAGAATTAGCACCAAGTCCAATTCTAAACGGGATGTGGGTGGCGCTGTGGTCTAAACCAAAGAGCCTAGGGCTTGCCGATCAGAAAGTCGGCGGTTCAAATCCCCACGACGGGGTGAGCTCCCGTTGCTCAGACCCTGCTCCTGCCAACCTAGCAGTTCGAAAGCACGTCAAAGTGCAAGTAGATAAACAGGTACCACTCCGGCAGGAAGGTAAACAGTGTTTCCGTGCGCTGCTCTGGTTCACCAGAAGCGGCTTAGTCATGCTGGCCACATGACCTGGAAGCTGTCTGCGCACAAACGCCGGCTCCCTCGGCCTATAGAGTGAGATGAGCGCCACAACCCCAGAGTCATCCGCAACTGGACTTAACTGTCAGGGGTCCCTTTACCTTTTACCAATTCTGAACTGAGGTGGGGGAGTTCACTCATCCAAACCTGTTATTCCTTGTCCCAGTTCTGCCCTAGCTAAAGCCATTCCGAAGGACAGTTCTAGCATCTTAGAAGCTGCTCTGGTTTGCGGGGCAACCTACCCTAATGGTTATGGAAACCAACCTTGAGCTAGTTAATTAGCTCTCCTCCCTGCATATCTCCAGCCTTTAAGGGTACAGCGAGCTAAGTGGGAAGGGTATTTTTTTTTATGGAGATCACATCCCAGGGACAAAAGAACAACTCAATAATAATAATAATAATAATAATACTCAATGCACCAAGAAGACCCCGGTGACCTGTATATATTACGTGAAGTAAACATAATTTACTCTTCAATTTCTTTATGTTTCTGGCAATTAAGGGCTAAGGACATATATGCAGGACTCTGAAACCCCATACCTAATCACTGGACATCTTATTCAGGAAGTTATTCTGCATACAGAGATTATATTGGACATTGCCCATAAACTTCCTAGCATATTAGCAAGGACCAGACGCTTGTATTTTCTTTTATATGTGAGTTGAGATTCTTGTGGAGGATGCCCAATAGCACATCCAGTGCTTCTTATGTACTTCTGCAGCCTCAAGGCGTGCACCCAGCCTTGGTAAAAGTCCACAATTCACTCAAGTCAGCAATACTATTTGCAATGCAGCACACCATGACTGGATAGCAGCTGTACTTCATGTGCCGTGATTTTAACAAGACCACACTGCACCTGAAGTACAGCCACAAACAAATAGTGGTCTGTCCTATTGTAAATGACATTTAACCACAAATTTTATAGAAGAGTTGCACATGGTAGGAAATTCTGAGGTTCGGAATCAAGAGAAAGAGAGAAACAGCACAAATTCTTACCTAGAAATGACACACAGACTTTGCAGAATGTATGAAATTGGAACTTGCTGGCAGCTTCCAGAAGAGTTTTGGCATTGACGGAATCTATTACTAAGGAACCTGTATAAACAAACTCCAGCAGTAATTCCAGGACATCCGCCGTGAGATTTGATAATTCCAACTCCAGCTTCTCACTGCTTCTGCTACTGTCCCGGGGTGACCTAGCAACAGCAGACAATGAAATTCTTACAGGATATTAACTTTCCCCCAGTGGTTGCCACTTACTGATGGCTTGAAAATCATACAACAATTCACTGACACAGAGTTTTGTTGTTGTTTAAGAATTGAAAAATACTGTATCTTTAAAAAAAATCAATGAACTTAAAAACACTTTATTACTGGATCTGAAAGAGAAGAGTCTTGCACACCAAAAAATACCAACCCGAACATTATTGCTACTCTGCATATTCATGCAAAAAAATAATAATTTGCAAACCAACCAACCAAACAAAAATTAAGAAGAAGATGAGCCAACATTAATGAAAATGTGGAATAGGATTAACTTTCAAAGGGAAGCAATACATTTTCATGTTTACATTCTGTGTCTCTCTTCATCGTTGGATAGTGAAAACAAAGTTTCCTGTTTCCAAGAGAAAAGGTCACTTGTTTTTCACCCCCAATACTATCTCCTTCATACAGAACATGGGACAATACCTTACAGGGTATTTAGGGATACATTTATGGACCTTTTCTATAAACCAAAGTAGGAGAGGAATAGTTGTTATAATGGTTCTGAGTTTGACATTCAAAAAGTTGCTAACTTTTTGTTTTATTTCAAACCCTATAAATTTTGTGTGCATATTTGTTTGACTTCAAAAAAATATATTGTTCCCTTTTAGGCACTAAAAGAAAAGAAAAACAAAAGAGGAAGGAAGGAGACCCCTCATGGAATTGCTTTGAAAACTGAATACAAGACAAGATAGACAGACAAAATGGTTAGAGCGAAAGAGGGAAGGGGTTTTTTTTGGAACAACAACAACCAGCTCTGCCACAGGAAGCCAGCAGCCATCCTCTCGAAGTTTCATGACCGTGGCCTACCGGTTTTTCCTGCATAAAGTGCTAAACAATTTGGTGATCAAAATATCGCCTGCATTTGAATTGTGCATTAGTGCTTGTGGAACTATCAGACAAAATATATAAATAAAAATAAAATAGATACATGGAGTGGGTGGTGGGTGGGAAGGGTTCAGTTCCTAACCGCTGGCTCAGGGTATAGCTGCAAAACACTAAAGTCGGGTTATACCTGAAAGACAAAACAAAACAAAAATAAAAATGCATTTGGTAACGTCAAGAAAAGGGGAGGAAAGACTGTTAGCGCAGGAAAGCAAATGCCTTTAAAATGGTTAGAGCCGCCAGGACCTTCTTTTGGAAGCGTTACACTGATCTCAGTGGAGGTACAAAATCCAGTTACTCCGCCACTGACACCCATTTCAGAATTCACACCAAAAAACTGTAAGTCTTGTTAAACTTTTCGTAAAAGGGTCACAAAAGACCAGTTAGCTTTTAAGAGAAGCATGGAATGCAGCGACTTCGCAAGAGCCTTGTTTTTCAAGGTATGTCTCTTGCTAAATAACTTGTAGCAGCTTATCTCCAAAGAGTTGGGGCAAGATGAAGAAACATGGATCCTCCATCTTCTTCCTCCCCTTTCCACTTGTTTTTCCTCTACCCAGCTCCGGACTCAAAGCAATGACACGAAATACCTCAGACATATGGATAGCCCTTTCTAAATGGAAGTTTGGTGGTTCTGACACAAAGGAGTCTCTGTTAAGCCATGGATGCTGCAGAAACTCACACACAGCTCTAAACGTGTGAATTAACAGTTTAGACCATTTCAACTGCTTGATAAAACTAAGTAAGAACACGCGCCTCTGAAAATTCCCAAAGCTTTGCAAATTTGCTAAATTCAGGGATGGAAAGGCACCTTCATTGGAGGCTGCTGCATTAGCAGAAATGGGCTGTGGCTCCTCAACCCCAACATGTCTCCACTTGTCTGCTTTCTCGTTTACAAACCAATCAGGGACGGCTCTCCTCGTCACTGGCTTTTCACCACTGCTTCCCTGCAAGTCCCAATGTTCACTAGCTATCCCTGGTTACCTCTAATGGGGATCTCTATACCTAACGTCCCCTCACCGTGAACTCTCATTTATTGGTGAGCATACACGCACTGAATGCATATCGATGGTGCAATATTAATTTCAACAGTTTGCTTAGTATTTGGTTGTTGGGTCGCAAGTTGATAAATCTGCAGCAGTCCTTCCCCTCACTCAGCAGTGAAAACATGGAAGGGAGAGACTAATCTTTGCGCAACACTCAGGAAGTCTAAAACAGAACAAGGATTTAGGTGAAGGGCGTCTCTACTGATGCTCTAACCACGAGACCATCCTTAATGTTTATGCAAGTTCAGAGTACTAATAAGTAGTTGTCCTTGCTAAGCTTTCTCTGGAGATAACAGAAGCTAACAGCAGCGAGGAAGCTGTTAGCAGCCTTAGCTATGATTAGAATAAAGAAAACACAAATATTAGAGACAACTCCACCCTGGAATAATTCAGTGATAATCTCTTCTCCTTTGTAATACACCAAGCTTTAAACGGCTGTTGCAATTGATTAAACACCAAAACAAAGCTAAGGTGTTTAATCAATCACAAAAGCCTCTTATGGAGAGCATAATACCCAGCGGAGATTATTGATGTTACACAACCTGCCAGAAATGGAAAAGAAAATTGTATCCTTTTCTTCTTCTGGTGACAGTTTTGATATTGGCAAGATGCTGCAACCGGGATGTTCGTGCAGCATACAGATCATGGTAGGCACTGCTTAAATCCATGATTTGGATTCAAATACCGAGAAAGGGTCTGTCTTGGCTACCGCCAGAGAACAAGTTCAGGTTTCATGATGGTGAACTGACTTGCACAAATTTTGATTAGATGCCAGATGAGTTACTGGCTGAAATTGTGCCTATGAGATGGGGAAAAGGTAGAGACACATTTCCCCATCTGCATCTATACTGGAATTGTTTTTATCATGTTTTAATTGTTTCGTTGCTTGTGTGTTTGCTACCCTAGGCTCCTTCGAGAGGAAGGGTGGGATTGATTGAATGAAATAAATAAAATAAATGAGTGAATTTTCAAAAGGAGCAGAAAGGTTTTGTGTGCAAACAACCAGGACTAGATAAACTCTTAATTTGCAAACTCAGTTAAAATGTACATCTGTAAACAGAATTAACTAGGGGCTGGTTAACTGTTCTCTCTCAAACAGTTGGGTTTAAATTTCTTAATTTGTGTACGGGTCAGTGTGCTAAGCAGATTTCTCTCAAGTGAGAAAGTGAAAACAAAATGGCTTTGTTGTCCTCAGGTAAGCAGCAAATGGAAGCAGGGCTGTAGTGACAGAGAACCAATGAAATGCTGCCAAGCACATGACAAACGGCCCACCCCACCTCCAAAAAGTGCTAAGGGGAATAATAATTAATAATAATAATAATAATAATAATAATAATAATAATAATAATAATAATAATTTATTTATACCCCGCCCATCTGGCTGGGTTTCCCCAGCCACTCTGGGCGGCTTCCAAAAGAATATTAAAATACTGTGATACATCAAACATTAAAAGCTTCCCTAAACAGGGCTGCCTTCAGATGTCTTCTAAAAGTCTGGTAGTTGTTGTTCTCTTTGACATCTGGTGAGAGGGCGTTCCACAGGGAGGGTGCCACTACCAAGAAGGCCCTCTGCCTGGTTCCCTGTAACTTGGCTTCTCGAAGTGAGGGAACCGCCAGAAGGCCCTCGGTGCTGGACCTCAGTGTCCGGGTAGAACAATGGAGGTGGAGACGCTCCTTCAGGTATACTGGACCGAGGCCGTTTAGGGGTTTAAAGGTCAGCACCAACACTTTGAATTGTGCTTGGAAACGTACTGGAATCCACATTTAACAATGACTCTGGATGATAAACAAGTTATTTTTGCTTATCGGATTATCTGTCTAATGGAAAAATCCATATTAAATTGGGGGTGGGGGAGAGAGAGTACAGGCTGGTGTTTTGATGAGGATGCTACAAAAAACTTGCATGCATGAGTAGCACTAAATCTACATTAAATTCCCATATGGACAAGCCTGGAGAGAAAGAGTAATTGCTAAGTCACTGCCCTGGTGCCACTGGAACACAGAGCTCTGCTTGAAATACAGAACTATAAGAGATTCTTGAACAACATCTCAATAAAACAGCAGTTGGACATTCCTAGGCTGCACAGGAAGTTTCAGCTACTTTCTGTTAATTCTGGCTGCACTAAATGTTTATTTCACTACACAGGAATGGTACCCTATGAGTTTTTCAATTGCTGTATTCATTTGGAATCAGAACTCCTTCCCCAGTCACCTTGCCTATCTAGTATGGAACTTGCTATTTGTAGAAACTATTAGTCACCTTCCCCACCCCTTTTGCTCTATGAAAAGCAACTCAAAGGAGCATACAAATATATTCCGCTAGTTAGCATACTTTTCCCTAACACGGAAAATGTCGCTCACTGGTTCTGGGGCAATTTTATCAGCAAGATAGCTAGTGCTTTCAATCCATCCCCATCTCCATCCTTTCGGACAACACATGTCCACTTAGGCCTCCAAGCAGGAAGATGTGTGTCTCTGGAAGACTCATCCCCTACCTCCCCACCTGCAATGTGGGGCTCTCACTGATTGAGAGGGTTGGTGTCCCTTTAAAAAGCTGTTGCCCGTGCTAGCTGAAGCTTCTTTACATTCAATTATGGGATTTTCCCCATCCTTCCTCCAAGCTGCAGCTGCAGCCTCCGTCCATCACTTCCTCCTTCCCTGATCGGCAGAGGTTATTGGACAATTGAAGTTATCTGGCTGCAGCTGTTGAGAACAATCACATTAGAAAATAAGAATGGGGGGGGGAAGGCTGGTTTGGCTGCCCTGAGGGTCTATTTAGGGCCCCAAAAAATCAGTTATAAAAATTCTTACAAGTGTTGTAAATGTGGTACTATAATGCTGAAACGGGAAAAGTGCTGAAAGCCTTTGGTCTCTAAATATAAGTCCGCATTCTCCTGAATCACTAAATGCCAGTTATTCCTTCTTAATACTTCATGGAAGATATAATGAATGCCAAGTTTTACTGTAGCAAAACATTGAATAATGTAAGTAGACATAATACACTCAGGAAGAAGAAGAAATGTCAAAAAATGAAATTTGTTTCCATACAATTTTATATGTCTCTGCTAGCTTGCATGTTCCAGAAATCAGCAGATGCATAAATGGGAACAGTTGATCAGTTTTGCTCTTTGCCCTAAAGGTTTAAATAGAATGATGTCATTTATTGGGCTTGTAATCACTGCCCACATTATAAAGGTCAAACTTTTCACACTGCGGCAGGAAATCAATCGTTTCTCCCAACAACCCATGGGAAAAGAAAGTTTTGCTTCTCGAGAATAATGTGTAATAATAAACAATTTTAGTCTTTATCAGCCTGGCAATCTTGGAGAGTGAAAAGCTGGCAAAGCCTGATAGATAAGCTCATTAAAATTAGGAAGTGATTTAGAACAAGACTCAAGATTTATCAGGAGCTAAACAGCAACACAATTTGTTTAGGTCGGTGCTGAGACAAGTTAGGAGGAGAGCTTAATTTTATGTAGGCTGTCAGGGAATTCTTTCAGAATTGGAAATCGTGGGGCCTACAGTGGGTGATGGATACTCTCACGGTTGTACCAGAAAGAAACAGATAAGATATATTACATTATAGCCCTGCTGTAGATCAGAGTTTTAACTATCTGGAGAAAGTTATGTGGGGGCATAATCTAACTAAAAATAAATGCATTTGTAACATGACCTGCCCACTTAGGCTGCAATCCTTAACCCCACTTACCTGGGAGTAAAAAAGGTAAAGGGACCCCTGACCATTAGGTCCAGTCGTGGCCGACTCTGGGGTTGCAGCGCTCATCTCGCTTTATTGGCCGAGGGAGCAGGCATACAGCTTCCGTGTCATGTGGCCAGAGCAGTGAACCAGAGCAGTGCATGGAAACGCCGTTTACCTTCCCGCCGGAGCGGTACCTATTTATCTATTTGCACTTTGACGTGCTTTCGAACTGCTAGGTGGGCAGGAGCAGGGACCGAACAACGGGTGCTCACCCCGTCAGGGGGATTCGAACCACCGACCTTCTGATCAGCAAGTCCTAGGCTCTGTGGTTTAACCCACAGCGCCACCCGTGTCCCTTACCTGGGAGTAAAAGGTAAAGGTACCCCTGCCCGTACGGGCCAGTCGTGTCCAACTCTAGGGCTGTGCGCTCATCTCACTTAAGAGGCCGGGAGCCAGCGCTGTCTGGAGACACTTCCGGGTCACATGGCCAGCGTGGCGAAGCTGCTCTGGCGAGCCAGCACCAGCGCAGCACATGGAAACGCTGTTCGCTGTTTACGTTCCCGCTATAAAGCAGTACCTATTTATCTACTTGCACTTAAGAGTGATTTCGAACTGCTAGGTGGGCAGGAGCAGGGACTGAGCGACGGGAGCTCACCCCGTCGCGAGGATTCGAACCGCCGACCATATGATCGGCAAGTCCTAGGCACTGAGGTTTTACCCACAGCGCCACCCGCATCCCACAACCTGGGAGTAATCCCCATTAAATTAAATAGGCCTTATGTCTGAGTTGACATAGTTTAGATTTTGCTATTAGTTAAACTAAAACAATGGGGGGGGGGGACTTAGAATAGAAACAAAATATGCAAATAAAACTTCTTGTGCAAAGAAAGGGTCATTTGTTATACCTAATCCATAAGAGCCAAGCGGCTACACTTTTCCCATTCTCCTTTTATCAGCTTATTTGAAGATAAAAGAACAAAATGCTTCAAAGGGGTGGGGGGTGGGGGAGAGAGAGAGAAGATTTAGATACAGATCTAACAAAGTGTGTTTGCAACCATCTTAAGGTTCTTGCCTTTAATTTATGCCTGACATTGCTTCTGAGATTTAACACAGGCATATGGTCCCCTTTTGATGATTGATGGTGGTAGACTGTCTTCTCCATCTTCCCTTAGAAACCACCACAAAGTCAAATTTTGCCTTTCTGTATGTGCTTGTACACAAGCACACACACATCAACATATTCCATCAATGATTCTCCCCCCTTCAAGCAGCAATATAGCTCTAGATAATAAAAGTCTCCTCCACGATCAAGGTGACATTTGGGGAGATAGCTGTATCCATCAGTCTATGGATGGGCCTTCCACTGCTGCCTCTAAAATCCCTGAAGTTTCTTTTTGCTATGGCAAAGCTACTTAGGCCTCATTAAATCCACTAACCATATTTATTTTGGCTGATTAACCATCTGATTGTCTTTTGAAGATTGGCCACATTCTCTCTCCAATTCTTATTACATATGGAAAGCTACCTATACATATTATAGACAGCTGTCTGCTCTCTAGTTACATGCTTGGGTTAACATTAACAAGTTAAAAACAAACTGAGGATGTTAAAAATGAAGCCATCTGCCAGAATAATAAGTGTGAATAATGTGAAATGTGTTATATAAGCCCTGCAACTTAGAACAGTTGGTCTGGCGTCATTTCATAGTGACACACCACCAAACTGTGAGAGGTATTCTGTGCATGTAGAACACAACAATAATCACACATATGTAACCTCCAAACCACACCTCTAATTAAAAATAAAAGTAATAGTGCTAGGGGGGAATACCGGCTAACACACTAGTCAGGCTGAACATTGTATTTGAGAACTTTAAGTCACTGTCCTGTTCAAAGCTGCAATTTTAACGGTATTTTATTTCAACTGGCTAAAACCAGGCAACACCAAACAACAGGTACAAAGCACAAGTAGTTCAAATGAGATTAAACTAATTTTAATTAGTAAAAACTTGTTTGGAATTGCAGTAGGTAGACTCATTGAAAAGATGGAGCAGGCTAGACTATAATCTATAAATCCACACCAGATAATTTTGTGAAGAACACTGGACTACAGGAACAAACAATCTGAGGAACGATTGAGTCTTTCTTGCCATCATGTGTTTCAGAGGATCATGGTTCACTTGCCAGTATGGTAGGATTAAGGCACCACCACGAAATTTCACTGTTACAAAAACACTAACTATGTCCACCTTACAAATAAGTCCATCAACATTTTTACTAGCTTGCCTATCATCTGTCATATTCTGCATTCAGGCTGCCAAAGAAGAAAAGACTTTTCCTATTGATAAAACCGTCTTTGCCTGGAAGAAATTTTGACTTGTTGCAACCAGCCAGCCAGGCAAGCAAACACAACACCCAAAAACACCTGAACTACAGGCTTTCATGCTCTGGGTTTCAGGACCATAGCAAACGTACATATTAGATGTCCTGCCAGATTCTTTTATTAACAGAGAATGCCTCTGCCAAACTGTTGAGGCATCTTGGTTCTGGCTCAAAAGTCAGTGCCCAATCTTTTGTTGCAACATTCTCTTTCACCTCTAAGTCAAGGGCCTCTCTGTAATCCCCCTTATCCCGTTGTTACTGCTGTGAGTTCCATTAGCAGACAGTAGGCAATGAATGGCTTCTCAGGCATGCTGGCCGACCGTTGCTGTTCATGCCCATATTGCTAATTTAAATTCTAAGCGTCTGCCCCACCCTCACAATCAGACTACCAAATGTAGTTTTCCTTGGCTCAGCTTCCTTTTGGTGAGGGACGTAATTAACTTTAGAATAAATAGTTGTTCTCTGTATCCACTTAAAAGGAAAAACAAGGATCTGCTACCTAGATCAATGGAATAAACAAACAACAATAAATTGGTTGCCTTTTCTGGATGTCTTGTCTGGTTCTAACAGAAACAGGAAATCCAAGATTTGAAAAAGCAGAATGAGATCACAAGTGGAGATGAAGTTCTACTTCTTTATTTTTTGTTCTTAACCTTCGTAAAATTGTTTTGGTTGGCAAGCAAAGGACACTATGGACCTCATGAGGCTCATGGGTCTGATACTTAATGCAGTCATATTGTAAGAATTCTGTTGAAGTCTTGCGCAATGTAAGCTGAATGACTTTTTGCAAGGAAAGAATGGTCCTCAAGGAATTGAAAATTTCAGGCGTAAAAGAACAAAGTGAATTTTAAATTCCAATTCTTTGATTTTTCCATCCTCATTAGTTTTGAACTGGCCCCCCTGCATGTTTATTATGGGATCAACAACAGAGAAACAAGGGATCAACAACAGATAAACAAGGTCCATCTACAATTCACTCCCAGCTATGAAGAGACACTGTGTTTACTTCAAGGAAAATATAACTTGCGTATGAGTCTTATTTAAAATTCCTTATGAGCTCATGGTATACAGCACATCACAAGGTACATCACATCCAAAGCAATGAATTTCCACAACATGCAATATGATATGACCTACACATAATATAGTTAGAGCTGCAGGATAATTAGTCAAGTAATTTAGAACCCTTCCAAAGCAACATTGTAAAATGAATGCCATAAAGCATATGTAATATCTATAACAGACTTTATTACAGCTTGAAAATTATATTATGGGCTTTCCCCAATAAATAAGTGCAAGGTATTATATTTATCTCATTACATGATTTGGTAGGGAAAAAAGTTTTTTCTGTTTCTATATTTAGCACCATTTAGTACTATATTTAATTAAAAGCTTCATGTATTTGTCAAAAATGTGACATACCTGGAACAGCAAATTGTTTTTGTCGTATCTGTTCTTTTCTATGCTGTGGATTTATTTATTTGCCCCAGGAGTTGAAGATTTGGGAATTCTAGTATAACATACCGGGAAGGGAGAGTCTTTTGGCCTATGTTTACAACTGCTCATCTTCAATAAGATTAAACTTTCAGTGATGCAAATCTATTTATTCAATATTCCCTGTCAATCTGCTGCCCACCACTATTATTGTCACATCAGTGATAAATGAAAACCAAGACAAATGGCAAATGCTACATGCACAAGAGAGGATGCTAACTAACTAACAGAGAGGATGCTAACATTAACTAACAGAAACGATATACGTCCAGATGCCATTCAAAGGATACGGCATAATCTGAATTGGGATGAGCTTAGCATGTTAGACAAGCGTGTTAGTAGCTGAACTCACATACTGAATTACAAATCTGTTTCCCCGCTCTGAGCCTTTGGGTGGGAGGCAATGGGAGAGGAAAGGTTTTATATGTATGGCTTAAACCAGGGGCAGAAGAATGAGTCAATTGTCCTTGGAACTACAACGTTCCTTGACCTGCTGTTCTTCCTTTGAAAACTTAAGACAGAATGAGCTCCCTCAAGATAATTTTCTGTAAGAACAAAGAGCCTGGGCCAAAGAAAAGTGTTGGCACAAATCCGCATGAAAGCATTTCCAGAAGCCGGTACGTCTACTACACTACACAATGGCCCACTTGGCTACAGAATTATGTAAACATTAAGCAGCTGAAACGTTCCCAAGGGCTCAAGGAACAGCAGAGGGTGGAATAAATAGGATAGAGAACGTAGTTACCTCCCTAGAAACGAAACACGTTACCTACTTCATTCAGGCCTGATCTCGTTTAATCATATTTGCTGCACAATAATAGTAAGAGCCTAGAACACAGCTGTCATTGTCTGATGCATTTCACTCAAATGTGGCAAAATGTATGTAAGTAGATTCATGGAAATGTCCAGAAAGAGTTAACTATTCTCCAGAAAACTGAATTTTGTAGACTCTGCCATTCTCATATATTATCTAAGTGATATATTTTCATTATTTGCCAAGTTTAGGTATGAACTATTTCTAAATACCTTAAATCTTTCCCTTAAGAATTTATTACATGCATATCTTGCCTAACATGGGGCTCCCAATGGATTTATATTCAAGGGACCAATCAGGTCTTCACTTGCTTACTTTCAGCTTCTTGATCATTCGGTTGTTTCCAGAGCTTGTGGGTTCATGTCTCTTTATATCAGCCAAATATATGCACTCACAGAGTGCTGGTGTGTGTGTGTGTGTAAGAGCAACATAAAGTATAATAGAGTCAAATGCAATTAAAACACAATTATGCAACACTCAAAGGAAATGGGCCTAGGATTTTAATGATTGGATTTTAATGACAGTTCTGCTTTGCTCAATGTTTTCAGTGGGAAAGGCGCATGGAGGGATTGTCATAACCTATACAGCTAATCAATCTGAGTATGTGATGATATAATGAATGAAATGTGAGGAGTTTCATTTCATAGCCCTGCTGAAGCACAAAGCCCACTAAGGGGACTTGGACAGCCTATTGTTTGCCTGCGATATCTGCTCCAAGACTCCTGTGAGGATAGGCGAGTGAATAATTGTTGACCACTTTGTACAATAGAAAGTGCTAGAGCAGTTCTTAACTATAATGTAATTCGCTTACTATAATCTACTACTATACTATATAGTACTATACTATACTACTATAATCTATCGCTTCAGCATATTTTATGGGAAACAATTCATACACGACATAAAAAAAAAACTTTTCTAAACTGAGTCTAGGGATTCCCAATTTTTTCTAATGAAAGGGCATCACCACTAGAAACTTCTGTCTTCTTTTGGGACCCATCCTGCTGATTCATCTACTAAGGTCATGTGTGGCGCTGATCTCCTGCTTCCATTGATGGCAGCCAGAAGTCCTTCAGCTCTAGCCCAGTCTTTTTTTTAATGAGGAATAATTGATTATATTTATATAGTGCCTGTAACCAAAGGAAGCATACACATCTGCTTCATCCGAAGGCTTACAATGTAAAACACAAATAAAAGGGAAGGGAAGTAGGTATGAGAGAAGGGGAAGAAGCAAAGTTAGGCAGGAAGTGAGATGGCATTTTGAACATTGGAGCCATTAGGACAGGACTTTGGGAAGAGAATGAGCCCTGACTCAGAAGAATGAGTAGGAAAGCCTCCCAAATGCAGGAGGCAAATGTGGGCCACATTTTGACATAAGGAATACAGGCACCCAATCTCTTTGGATGTTATTCACTTAAGACGACTATGTTTTAAGTCTAAAATCACTTAACTCGCCCTTTTTGGCAACTTTCTGGGCTTGTTTTCTATATACCCTCACACATCCTTTTCTATCCTCTATCCAGGCAAGCAAGAGGTACAGTGGTACCTCAGATTACAAACACCTCGGGTTACAAACACTTCTGGTTACAGACTCTGCTAACCTGGAAGTAGTACCTTGGGTTAAGAACTTTACCTCAGGATGAGAACAGAAATTTTGCTGTAGTGGTGTGGCGGGAGGCTCCATTAGCTAAAGTGGTACCTCAGGTTAAGAAGGGACCTCTGAAATGAATTAAGTTTGTAAGCAGAGGTACCACTGTATTATTAAAGAGTTCAAGGATACTTTCTAGTCAGACTAAAGCAAAAAAAGGAGGGTGCAAAGTAGGGTAGATGAGGGGTCTGGCCTGGGTAGTGTGTGTGGATTTGGGAGAGTCCTAACAGTAAAGGCTATGTTCACACCTGGGCCTGAGATTTCCCACCCCTGGCTTAGTGGAACCCCTGGGGGATAGTGAATCCCTGCAATACTAGGCAAGAGAAGGTTCCACAAAAAGAGAACTCCGTGAGCGCAAGGCCATGAATAGGTTGATGGAGCAAGCTGTACAGAGAGAAATAAAATGCCACTAGAACACAAGAGTTGAGGAAGGTCACAGAAATATACAAAAGAGTAAGCAACATAAAAACTTACTGATAAAAACCAACAGTTTGAAGGGAAAGCACGGAGGAAGAGATAGACAGTGGATGATATAATGGGTCAAAGGGAGGTACCGAAGGCAAGTGAGCAAACTGTAAAATAAGTGTAAGGTAAGAAACGGAAAGCCTAGAAAGAAGGACTGCCTTGATGTAGGCAACTGAAGAGTGCCTATAAAGGCTTTGCAATTATATTGTACATAATGAAGTGCGCTCTCTCTCTCTTTCTCCCCAAGACATATCTGAGTCCTACAACAGCTAAAGCCATGGAGAGCAACATCTGAATTATCTTCATGTTCAAGAAAGACATACTTCTGAAGACATTTTAAGGGAATCCATCTGAACATTTTGTTTGAGTTTCTGCATCATGCTGCTTTTGCCCTCTACCCATTTAGATATAAGTGTCCCTCATTTAGATAACTATTCCCTTTTGCCCTTGCTTATCAAGTCCCCAAAGCAGCCAGGATCAAAAAGGGCTATGAGATGTGAGTAAATATAGCTAGGTCGTGCAAATCACCTTGGCAAACCACTGTGTGACAGCCGTGTGGCTCGCTGCAGTCTAGTCAGAGCAAGAAGCAAGGATTAGTCTGTCAATTCTTGGATAAGATTTGCAGTTCCATCTAAAGCGAGTGAAAGACCTAACAGTAAAAAACAAAACCACACACAATAAAACAATAAAAGCTCCTAAGGAGGATGTACGAATGCTGTATCCATAGCTTGTGGCATTCACAAAATGGATTTCAATTTGAGAAGGGTCGTGAGGTTTGAGAAAGACCCTGTCTACTTTGATTTGCCAGATTTTGCCTGCTGAACAGGTTAACGTTCTTTCCTGTGGCACTTCAAAGTAAATATCCAGCATAAATCTGACAAATTCGGTAATTGCTGCCAGGGCTGTCAACCAATTAAAAAGTTATTATACTCAATTAACTGCTTTGTTTTTAACTGGCTGGATTTATAATGTAGCTAATTAAAATAAATATGACACTATCTCAGTATACTGTGCTATTGTGACACTGATATTACATGGTTTGCACTGACAGCATCCAAGCTCCTCCTTGTATGCCTGCCTGTATGATCAGTCAGGCTGGGGAGAAGAGAGAGGGGGGAGAAAGCTTTTTTGGTGGTGGCCTCACAATTATGGAATTCACTCCTTATTTGGAATGCAAGTCTCACCATTTGTTTCAGATGGCCTTTGAGTAAAGATGCTGTGGTCATATAGAGGTTTAATTGGTTGGGAGTTCTGTAAAGCTTTAGCTGATTCTAAACTGGTTTTATTAGGTCTGAGTCGATTCTTTATAGTGGCTGGTTTTAATGATTTTGCAGGCGAGAGGTGATATTTTTGTAACCAGCTGGTTCTTGCTTTGTATTTTACTATCAAATAAAAGGCTTCTTTGGGAAGATAGGTGTCCTAAAAGGTGGCTTATAGCTAGTTTGAACAAATAAAAAACAAATCTCAACTTAAGCATTTTCGCTGTCTGAAGTTACAAAATGAATGTGTTGCTGCTGGTGGAAAAAAACAACCCCTCTGTCTGAATGAAGAAATATACAGAGGTGATTCAGTGGCTACTTACATACATAGGAACTGTAGCATGCCCATAGAGCTTCTTTCTCCCTGTTCATTTTAATAAAAAATAAGATTCCACCAACACAATGTGCTCATTATAGCACCCATGACCACGCTTTAGCTGAGATTCCTGCATTGGAAGACATTGGACTACATGACTCTTGGGTTCCCTTCCAACTTGACAATTCTGTGATTCTATGGCAATTAGGACTAGGCTTGTGGTTTGCAGTTACTACCAGCACTGAATACTTTTACTGGCACACATCTCTGATCAAAGTTATAATTAAAACCTTCAATTCAAATATTCTTTCAGCCCTGTAGTCCAAGGCAGTCAGTAAAAGACAGGCCAACTTCCATTCTATACTTTTGCTCTACGTGGAAAGAGTTAAACGCTTTTGGAACTATCAGTGCATTTTATCCAGAATCCCACGAAAATATGTTTTCCAGAAGTCTGGGAGTTGTGCGACACCAGACCTAACAGCCAGTTAAAATGTTAAGGTGGGATATGTGCCATGCTTAACAAAACAAAGCATAAGTACCCTCAAAAAGGAAACCACCAATAAGAGCACAGGACTTTTTTCCATGCTAGTATTTCATTGACTTAAGTAAAAGAAAAGGCATCTTAAGCATTCTTTGCACCTCCCCTCAGCTGTAAAACAAATAGTACACTTTGTTCTTTCCATCAAGCCCATCCCCTGGATTTTATAACGGGTTTAGCAGAAACTGTTGACAATATTCCTCTGGCTGCGGAGCACAGGTTGGATGCTAACGGAGAAGTCATGGAATCTAATTTCTCTTCTCATTTTGAACGGGGAGTGGAAGAAAGAATCACTTCACAACGCCTGTTTATCTCCTTGTGTCTGAAGGAAGCACTTTATGAATATTCAGTCTGCCTTCTCCCTTACGGAGCTGAGTCCTCCTGGTAAGCGGCAGGACTTTAAATGCCTAGCAGATTCCGTATCTAGGACAAGTTAGACCCCTTAGAAATAATAATTAGAGAGAGCTGTTTATTATCACTTGCTTATTTGCTCCCTCCTTGACTTTATGCAATGTAAACACCGACCAAAAGAAGTCCTCTTTCCAGACAAATGCATGGTTTTCTGAGCTTCCACTCTCCTGCAGGGAATGTTCTCAGCAACTGGATGAAGCCAGCAATATCGACAACAATGTCAGCAGACCCTCACCAGATATGTAAAAACAGAAGAGAAGTAAGAGCGTGACTTTGAGAATTAGGGATGATTGAGAAGTTTGTTGGGTTCACATTTTAATATGAACCTACCTAATTTGCAATTGTCAAGCTAGCTAAGATCTACTGGGGAAGGTCTCTCAGCTGCATCTCTTTCAGCTGAGGTCTGCTACCTGGTTACACAGAGGGAAAGCCTTCTTAGAGACTAGAATAATAATAATAATAATAATAATAATAATAATAATAATAATAATAATAATAATAATTTATACCCCGCCCTCCCCAGCCTTCTGGAACTCCCCCCCCCCGAGATATGGCTGGTACCAACACTTCCTAAATTTTCAATGCCAGCTGAAGACCTGAATATCTAACCATGCTTTTGTTGGAGTTTATTTAGTGTCACAATTGATGTTTATATTTTAGCTTATCAGCCTTCCTTTTTTCAATTTGTAACAATGTTTGTGTAAGTTGGGCTTGTTTTAAATTATAACTCAAGTCTGGAATTGCATTTGCAATGCACAGTGGGAAAGGAATATTTTAAATAAATAAACACATAAAATATGTGATTTGAAATCTAGTTATTCTCCAAAACTTACACTTGCCTGAATATTGCAATGCACTTCTCCAGCCCAAGAGGTTTTTTTAAAAAATGCACATATCTGGGGACACAAACATCAAAATGTGTATATTTATGAAAACAACACACAAAACTGAATTATATTAGGGAAAATTGCTTGCAAAAATTTGTATTCAATGCATAAATTAAGAGAAATGTGAATGAAAATCATTAATAATTTTTGTGCAGCTTTTTTTTTTTAATACACACTGATGTAGAAGCAGGGTGAACGGAAAATGAAATTGACAGTTTCAGTCATGCCTACTGTGAGTATGCTGTTTCTCTTTTAGCTTTTCCAAGCACGGAAGTTTAAAGAAGAAATGTCAAAGGCACAGCTGCCACACAGTTTCACAAATAAAAAAATTAAGGAAGCAGAGTGCCCTTCTAAAAAAGAACAATTTGGCCTTGGACTCATTAATTTCTAATCAAAACATACATATGACAAGGAAAAAAAAGTTTTTGCTGGTATTTCACACCAAAGCACCACTGTTTTCAGCTATAAAAGTCTGCAAATGTTTCCATTTAGGTTAACATTGAAATAACAATACCAATACCAATACAGGCAGCAGCAAGAAAAGGTTTGGAAATAAGACATTCCATTACTATGAAATTGTAGACACTCAAGGAGCTGAGCTGGATGTGAATATTGAGTAAACCCGCCAAATGCACAAAAGAGAAAAGCACTTGAGAGGTTGAAAAGCATCCAAAAAGGGGGGGGGGACAAAACAAAACGCCACACCACAATTGGGAGCCTTATAAAGAGACTAATTTTAGGTTCAGGTTACGTTCCACAAAAAGTTTGCAGACAAACTATTTCAACTCTAAGCTTCTATGAACAATAACAAGGATGTGCGTGTGACAGGCAACCCATTTGCCTTACTGTGAATAACACAGTAGGCAAAACACACAGCTGATACTTTGATAAAATGTAGTGTATTTTAATCAGTCTTCATATTTTGGAGGGTACTTAAGAGGTTGGGAGACTTGGCCAGAGTTCATGTCAAAGAGCTGTTTTACTTGACACATTCTGAGGAATTATTATTAAATTTGCCTACCACCCTTCACCTGTACACCTCAGGGCAGTTCACAGCATAGAAATACAAGATAAACACACAAAATACATAATAAAAACAAGAACAAAACAAACCAGTAACCCCCCATTATCAGTTCAGTTGAAATGTGTATGTGGTAAGCCAGCTCTGAGTTCTGCAAAGAATTAATGAT
Organism: Podarcis vaucheri; assembly: GCF_965113315.1. Classification (NCBI taxonomy): domain Eukaryota; kingdom Metazoa; phylum Chordata; class Lepidosauria; order Squamata; family Lacertidae; genus Podarcis; species Podarcis vaucheri. The sequence continues at coordinate 104,344,424 of NC_138761.1, forward strand.
GGGCTGTTGGCATACCAGTGATCATTCTCAGGGCGGTCAAATTATTCATACCAAGTGGGCCACAGGAGTATTTTGACCTAGAACCCACAAAATTTGACCCCCCTCCCAGCCCTCCCAGTGCGCTTTGAGAAAGAGGCACCGGGTTCTGGCAGGGTCCTAGAGTCCTTAAGCCTCTTTCTCAAAGCTGGGAAAGAGCTAACTAAGCTTTGGGAAGAAGGTAGGAGGACTCTAGGACCCTGTCAAGAGCCCTCGTGCCTCCTTTACAAAGTCCAGCGCCTCCCTTACTTGGCTTTGGGAAGACAGTGTAAGGGCTGCAGGAGGCATAGGGCCACCAAAAAGATCTCAAGGGCCGCATGTAGCCCTGGACCACCCTGATTCAGATGATCCAAGAAGCTGAAACTCGGCTGGCGTACAACTACCAGCCTGTACTGAAATAAGCCTAAAAATAAGTGTATATTGGCTCGAAAATGCAAATGAAAGATTTCTTACACTTCCAAGCAACTAAAGTCTTGTTCTCCTGACCCAGTCTGAAGATGTTTTTCTTGCTCAAAGTTAGTAAAGACTGACACTAGATTTCCTTAGGGCCTATCTTCTAAGTCACTGATAATCCAGAAATGCCAAATTTCAAAGGAATGAAGAACGGTTGAATTTAATGGCTCTCCAGAATTATACTCAAATGCAGTACCACAAAGTGGGAGGGTGGGGAAAGGAAGTGGGATGGTTAGAACAGACTCAATTGTGTTTTTCTTGAACAGAAGTGGGATGGTTATAGTTAGGCCTGAAAAGAAGTGGGGTAACATCTCACACTGCTCCCTTCCAGCATTGTATGACCAATGTCAGAAAATGGGAGTTCCTGAGCCTCTGGTGGGTGGGGGAGGAGAGAGAAAGGCTGAGGGGTTGGGGGAGGTTGGGGGGAGAGGCGAGAAAGTGAGGAAGAAGGCACTTTCAGGTGAGAAATGGAGAGGGCAGTGCAACTCCCAATACCGATTTCCTCTAACCTTTTATTTATTTACGGTGGTACCTCAGGTTACATACACTTCAGGTTACATATGCTTCAGGTTACAGACTCCACTAACCCAGAAATAGTGCATCAGGTTAAGAACTTTACTTCAGGATGAGAACAGAAATCGTGCTCCGGTGGCGAGGCAGCAGCAGGAGGCCCCATTAGCTAAAGTGGTGCTTCAGGTTAAGAACAGTTTCAGGTTAAGAATGGACCTCCGGAACGAATTAAGTACTTAACCCGAGGTACCATTGCACTTACACACACACACACACACACACACACACCACTCACTCAAGCTGCTTGAAATCCAATACACAGCCTGAGAGGTCAGAAAACAATGTTGGGGGAGAAGTTGTGGAAGAAATATTAACTCACTAATTCCCTAGCCTGCCCTCCCACCCATCTACCCACAAATACATCCCTCATCCACAAGCCAATTACTCAGGAAAATACATTTGGGAGTCTGCGTTTGCTGATCTAATGCGCAGTTCTGGCTTAAAAGCAACTTGTTGCAGTGGTGCTGTTGTTAGTGTTTAGCCCCTTCCACACCCACCATTTGGGCTCACAACGTCAGCTGCATGTCGTTTTCCTCCCATAAGGATCCAAAAGTATAATAACTTTGCATGCTGTTTTGGAAACCCTGTAAGGTATTGGCGCGCAACTTGGGAGCCCCAGAAGGGAAAGAATTAAGCACATTTGCCACCTTTCCCATTACTCCTCTGCTCTAAAGTAACTCTCTTCTTAAAGTTGCTTTCGCTTTCAGAATGGCCTTGAGGCTCAGTCCCACGTGTTTACCTGTAGCGTCTACTAAGCCCTCCCAAAACAAAAGTGAACAAAATCCCCCCTTTATTCCAGACTAGTCATGCTTTCAATAAAATATTCAAGGTTGTTATTATTGTCACAAGTGAGCAAGTTGGCTATTGAAACCTGTGGGCTTCAGCTGCTACTCTGATACACACAGGGTGAATAAATACAGTCGGGGCACAGATTACTAGAATTAAAATATGCTTGTTCACAGGGTCACAGCTGGAGCAGTGGGGATTGTGGAGGTACCCACAAACCTCTGGATCCCTCTCAACCATACATTCATTTGGGAGAGGTCACATAGTTCATGGTGGCAGAGAATATACTGCACATGAAAACAGTACCCACATTGAATCCCTGGCATCTTTTATTTTAAAAAAATTAGGAAGTCCCTCTCCATTTCTGCAACTCTTTAGTTCTCCACTTCGACACAATAGATAGGGAAATCCAACATTCCTGTTTTTGTAAATGGCTTCCTGTTTATTTGCCGTATTTATTTATTCCAAGAACATTTATTATATCTAAACTTCCTGCTAAAACATCCAGGATGGCTTACGAAAGTGAAAAACGATCAAGTCCCGAAGGAAAACAGCGATGAGAAGGTTGTTTGGAGGGTTCTCACTTGTCTGACTTAAAGTGTACCGCTTATGGCTTTATTAAAGTTGCAATCAGTCTGCAGTTCATCTCCATCTGACAACTATCCAAGATGAATATAATTACCGTCCCTGATTTTCTCCCGAAATAGACAGCATCTGATGGTTTGACTAGCAAGAAAGAGGCTTCACAGCTAAAGTTAATGAAACCGCACGGCCAGTCAATTACTGGGTTTCTATAAACGGAGACTAAGACTTGCCTTCCCTGTAGATTACGCATCTTAACTCTGTGAGACGCATATAATGTAGCCTTAACTAGTAAGCGATAATGAGCAGACAGGAGACAGAGCGGCTGAAGCCAGCTATCATTAGATTTGTGGAAGGGTGGGGTGGGGCAGGGGAAAACATGCCACCAGGCCAGCTTTTTATGAATATTTGATAAAGCAGTCAGCACAATTATACGGCAGTTCTGTAATACCGGCACAATTAGAAAAACAAGCTTTCAAGCAAGAGGACATAACACACTGAAAAGAAGATGCCATCAAACATGCCACCCTGGAATAAAATACAGTCGCTATTGTGTTAGTTGGCAACATTTAAATGCACAATTTGAAAGCAAGCACAATGTTCTGTTCTGTAATCCCCACCCACCCCAATGTTCCCCACCCCTTTCCCCCCTTTTTTTGCACAGTCCAGGTTCAGAGTTTGGGAAAATACTGCAAGGCAAAAATACTGCAAGGCAAAAATCAGCAGCCACATTATTTTGTTGATGATTGAGAGAAATGTGGAAATTACTCTTGTGGGTTTCCCCCAATGTTGCTACACTGACTTATTAAACAACATAAAAATAGCAATTTATTTCTACGTTGATCTATAATGTAGACATTTAAAAAAAAAAGTAATGGAAAATTTTAAAAAAACATGCAGCTTTTAGAATCAACCAGCTAAAAACGGAGGGAGAAAATTGCAAAGGTGGAAACATGATCTAAGTAAGAAAGAAAACATCTTAACCACTACTCTCAACTAAATTTCTATTTCCAGGGGCAGAGAAAAAAAAGGCTTCTAGAAACTAAAATTTCCTCAGTCCTGTTTTCCTTTTAAAAAGGTATGAGTTGAATGCTGGCATATAAAAGCATCTCCCAATATTTTTATTTTTTTGGCTTCCAAGAGCCAAAAGCATTAGGTGCCCAGAATTTCATAGGGTTAAAAGTAGTGCTACGTAACTCCATCCTTGTTTGTATTAGAATTCAGCATCTTTCTATGATATGCATGTGGGTTACTGCAGCCTGAAGGAAGAGATAGTAGCATATCTTTAAACTCCTGAACTAACATTTGTGCGTTTTGGGATTGGCATCATTCATGACTTGGTTTGAGGTTAAAATGCTCCGTTGATAAGAACATTTCCCTCCAGCCAAAAATGTGCAACTAGTGGGATTGGGAATTCATACAGGTCAGGTTATGTGTAACAAAGGAATCTGAGTGTTTTGTTAAAAAAATAAAAAAATAAAAAGTACATTCAGAGTAAATGGAAAGAATGGCTACTGGCTCTGTGACAGGAGAGTCAAATCTTCATAAACCTGAAAGAGAGGGAAGGGAAAAAAAAGCGACACAAATGCTCCCCTACAAAAGAACAGACCAGATCACAGCTGGAAGGAAGGCAAACCTTTTAATCAGGTCCTTGAAATACAAGCTGCAGGAAGCTAGAACATTTTGGTGGACTTCAAACTCTTTGCCTTCAACAATAATTTTCAGGTCTGTAAACTCTTTCGCTCTGCGTTGCTGGTTCAACTCCTTCAACATTTCTGCAGAACAGAGAAGACAGACAGTGCCAGGATTCCCATTAAGAGGTTTTTTTTTATTTTATTATTATTCTTTAGAAATAAATAAATAAAAAACAAAACAAGGAAAGTAGAGAAATTGGAAACGCTTGATATTCTTTGTTGGCAAGAATGGCTCAACGTTGACAGTCAAAGAAATCACAAACATAATACATATTATATAGGCAGATATATGTATATGCTTTATGCAAGCAAGGAACAGTAGGAAATAACTCAAAACCCTACATTTCAAAGAGAGAGGAAAAAAAACCATTTTCCTGCATCAATAAATTAGAAACACAAATAATACATTACCACGGTTTTTTAAAAAAAAATATTGTAAAAGGATGCAAGAACAAGTGCTTTATTATCTCCAAACATTAATGGTTTTTTAAATGTACTGGAATTAATACTGAATAAAAACATGACACTTATGATGCAGTATGAACTTGACATGTTTCAAAGAAAAAAAATGCAAAGCTTGCAAAAATCCTTCTCTTGGGCATGCTATAAGAAGTCCTTGAGCCTTACATTTAGCAAAATACAATTGCATTAAACCCGAATAACATTTATTCTAAAATCAACCTACCATCGACAACTGGAAAGTTCTCAAAGCAGGAGGGAACACTTCCTCACACATTGAACATTTAATCAAAAACAACACCCAAAAAATTAATGCCTGCTTTTCGATACCTGCATTTGCATATATTTTTTAAGTCTTGAGTTTTTAGAATTCATTTATGGTAGCAATTCATTTCAACACAAATACACAACCACCTCTTAAGAGTCTATTTCTTGCAATAACTCACTTACCGTACATAACCTCTCCAGGCTCTTACCTCCTTTATACTGGGAGAGCAAATCAGCAATGTGCCTTGTTTGTGATCGTGAACATGATATGCAACACCATGGCAAATTATTTGCTAAACTAACGTACCAGAATGGCTAGTAAAGTGGACAGTACACGGTTTTGGTAAAAGTGTGTTTCAAATGACTTATTCTGTTGATTTGGTATTTTGTCTACCATTCTTCATTTGCAATAGGCCAAGAGCTTTGTTTTCCTCAGGAACAACCACCTGTATAGTTCCATTCTCACAACCATCTTTCAAACCTTTTAACTGTTTTTATTCTCCTTAGTTGCAGTCAGTTTTCACTGCTCTACCAGTTATAAAAGGTGGCCTTACACCTGGAGTAGGGAACTTCTGGTCCTCTAGATCAGTGTTCCCCAACCTTGGGCCTCCAGCTGTTTTTGGACTACAATTTCCATCATCCTTGACCACTGGTCTTGCTAGCGAGGGATGATGGGAGTTGTAGTCCAAAAACAGCTGGAGGCCCAAGGTTGGGGAACACTGCTCTAGATGATGCCCGATTCCCAACTCCCATCAGCCCCAAAGAGCATGGTCAATGGTGAGGGAAGCTGAGAGTTCAGCAGGACTTGGTGCGGCGGTGGCCCAAATGTGATAATGTGTACCCCTGGAAATCCTTGAGTACGCTTCTAATAGACAAGTTATGGTAACCTGTTGCTTTATGAAACTGATGATTTTGCAAGTTGCTGCCCCCCATTGGGGCAGGAATACAACTAAAATGTGAATCACAAAGATGCAAAGCTAGAACATAAATTGCTACATGGTGCAAATGGTTGCATGTGACACAGGTTCCCAACATGCACACTAACACAATGTAACAGCACATCAAAGCTTAGTCAACAGAAATTGGTGAGAATCAAACCTGAATCAGCATAAATTGCTAGTGCTTATTGTGCACGTGTATTAAACATAAAATGAGGTAATGATGTACATGACTGGTGAAAACTGAGATGCTTTGTTTGAAACTTTATAAATACCACTGCCTGGACCACTGGGTGGGGTTGCAGTTTTGCAGAACTATTTGAATGTAACCTATTGCTTTGCAATAAACACTGGACTCCTAACTCCTCACGTTTCTGAGTTTTATTATTGGTGTAAACTCAGAAGATAAGCCATTGGCCACAAGCTCCCCATCCCTGACTTACGTCTGTCACGTAAATGTAAACGGACCCAGAAAACCAGGCCAAAAAATTCATGCTTTGTTCGTAATCATGCGACTATCAAAACCATACTCTGCCAAACATTTACAGGGGAAAGAGAAGCAATTAAAAGCAACAACAACAAAAGCTTGCAAACTTAACATATATTGAAACAAAATAAAAAAATTCCTTCCAGTAGCACCTTAGAGACCATCTAAGTTTGTTATTGGTATGAGCTTTCATGTGCATGTACACTTCTTCAGATACACCAAAGCTCATACCAATAACAAACTTAGTTGGTCTCTAAGGTGCTACTGGAAGGAATTTTTTTATTTTGTTTCGACTACGGCAGACCAACACGGCTACCTACCTGTAACTTAACATATATTGATACCATTCAAGTGATATCCCAAACCAAGCCCAACCTGAACAACAACATTTTTCTCCAAGGCAAAACAGCTAAGTGTCAACTTGCATGTTTGTGTCAATGTAACGGAATCACAATGGTCTCTGAAAGGCTAATTATTCTGCACTGAAATGGGTCAGTGTTCTCTGGAGAGCAAGCAGATCATTAGAGATGGTACGGAAATAACAGCAGGCCTGTGTCAGATCTATATCAGAGGAAAATAAACCACGGTGTCCTTTGGGTGCTATACAAGCAGCTATTTTTAAAGTATCCATTTGAGTTAAAATGCCGTAACGTGTCTCAAATACACATAAACTTAAAAGAAGGTGAGACAGGGTCAGATGGTGGGAAGCTTTGAAAGCCCGGAGTAAATCAGAATTTAGAAGATTAAACTTTCCTTCAACAAGTTCAATTTAAAGATTTAGCTGGTCCTCACTATAAAGCATTATCACACATACAATTGTCCCACTGAGCAGTGGACATCGCGTCCTGCTGAGAAGTGGAATTAGCTGGCAGACGGAGAAAATAAGATTTTGCAAAACCAACAGGTGAAGGTGGAATAGTTAAAAATACACATGTTGCTGCAAGGAGAGGCTCTGGGTACATTTCAGTTCACTACATATAACCTGAAAGTGTATTATTTTAAAGCAGAAACCAGAGCAGAGATCACTTAACATGCCATTTTTATTCCTGCCCGCCACCAATTTGGCCAAACTTGTAAACAGACCCTAGATGGGTTGCCTGCAAGGCCTCCAAGAAAGTAAGCAGTTTTTGCAATCTGGAAAATACGTGAATCCTTCTATCATCCCTTTCATGTGCACCAGATCAGGTGCAGATTAATACATGTGTTACAACAGGGCACACCGTTAATGATTCTTCCTTCCTGTTCCTGGTACTTGTCACACCTGAAACAGAGCTTGTGTCCACACACTCATACATGCTTGCAGTGAGATATGCAAGCAACTTCATCTTGCTTGGGAAGAGGCAGTAGCACTTCTTCAGATGTCATAACCAGGCACAGAGTACAAGACGTGTGAGCCACTTCCATACCTTGCCTTACTCAGTGCCCACTTCCTATTTCCTATGAAGCAGCCCGGGAAAGGAAGAGCGGCGATTGGGTAAGCAGCAGGGTGGGAGGGGCCAGGGGGCACCACAGAGCTAGGAATAGTAAAAGAGGACTTAATATGGAGTTAATTTTCTATGGTGCCGGGGAGGGGGGGTGAGGAACAATAGAGATCTCTTAATCCGGGACTTTCCACGATAAAGACAGAATTCGTCGTTACTGAAGTGTGACAATGATTGTCTTGACACATTAGTGACAACTGGAGGGTATGATCCATAATGTATGAATCCACTTTAGTAGGGGTGCCACACATCCGGAAGTTCCCGGAAACATCCGGAATACTGTAGTCGGCAGCAGTGTCTGGGCGGAAATTGGAAAAATGTCCGGGAAAATCCGGATGTATGGTAGCCCATGTCAGCAGCGCCTTAAAAAAATTTTTTTTTGCTGGTTTTCCATAAAAATAGTCCCAAAACAGCATATATTTTTTGCGATTTTGCCAACAACTTTGGCAAAAAAAAACCCAACAAAATGGCAACCCTAACTTTAGGCACATCTGACATTATTAGAATTCTCTATCATTTCCAACCCAATAAATGTTTATCCAATCTCCGCTTAGGACCATTACACGTGGCAATGTCTTTGGGTGGTTTTACTCAGAGGAGATCCACTGAAATCAACAGTCCTAGAAGGTTTATTAATTTCAAAGGGTGTACTCTTGAGTAAAACTTAATATAGCCCTTATTTTTTATTTTTTTTACAAGCACGAAGCAGGCCGATTCCTATTGAAGATGCAGTCTACAGTGAGGGAGAAGCTTACCTCTTCACTGCTTGGGCCTGATTATGTTGGAAACACCATCCTGCAGCTAAGAGCCTTAGAAAAGAAATTCCCACTAGTGTCAGAGGAAACTTGTCTCCAAACATTTCTAGCCCTTTGTGGGAAGGATGGGAGATAGCACTGGAAAGTGAAGAAGTCAGCCTCCTCTCACCATGAAATTGGTTTACAATAAGAATTAACTTTTGCTGTGGCTATAGTTTAATTACCCTCAAACCAAGACATAGCTACATGCCATGCATTAAATGTGACATGTATTCTGACCCTTAATAAGCAATTAAGAGAAGCCCACTAGCTTCCTTAGGAGTCAGCATGCTAAAACTTTAAACTTATTTCCCCCTCTGTCTGTGCCCCTACTGAACAGTTGTTCCCAGCCTTCATGACGGTGTCTTATAAAGTACTTTAAGACTGTTGTCTGCTCTGCTTTTTCTCTAAGCTAAGAAACCCTATTCTTTCCTTACCTCATGTGTCATACATACATCTAATCTCTTCAACAGAAGTCAATTCCATTTATAACTGCCTTAAGAGCGGTGACCAAAATTAGGTACACTACTCCCAACAGAGAACTGAAATCCAGAGGAAACTTCAGGCCTTAAATCACCCTGAAGCTTTTGAAAATGCAAACGTATTAATACTTACAGGATTTGCCAACCACCACACAGCAATTCAACTAACAGATACAAGAACAAAGCCAGGAAACCCAATGGCTAACCTTTTGACAATACAACAGCTAGCATTCTTCCCCAAGGAGAAATTAAGACACCAAAATGAAAAGCACAAAACAAATGATTCTTTAAGGTATTCACACAGCCCCTTATTCCTGCATTTGAATAGCACGCTAAAGAATGGGAATTAACCAGGCTCTATATACTATGACCACTTTGGGCGAACTATGCATTTCATAGCATACAAACTGTTCCTAGAAAAGTGTTTGCTACCTGTGTGAGCTGGCTGGTCCACAGTGTCTGCAGGGTGGTGAAGGCTGATGTAGATCCTTTCCTTTCCAGATGTTAAGGATTCTTATGATGTTTTCTGGATGTGTTATGTTCACTGCTTGGATACTCTGTGTATTCTGATGTCAAGACTGTGCCCCTCCAGGGAGACCATCCTTTGCATGCAGCCATGTAATATCTGAGATATTATGTCCACATTAAGTGCCACTTTATGGTTGCATGGACTTTGGCCCATGCTTCAGCTACTTTACCTACTCAAATCAATGGAGGTATCTTAATTCATGGACACACTGGAACATATATTTCATCCTTCAGAACCAGTGTGGTGTTGTGGTTCGAGTGTCAGTCTAGGACCTGGGAGACCAGGGTTCAAATCCCCACTGAGCCATGAAGTTCACTGGGTAACTTTAGCCCAGTTAAAGGTAAAGGGACCCCTGACCATTAGGTCCAGTCGTGACCGACTCTGGGGTTGCGACGCTCATCTCACTTTATTGGCCGAGGGAGCCGGCGTACAGCTTCTGGGTCATGTGGCCAGCATGACTAAGCCGCTTCTGGCGAACCAGAGCAGCGCACGGAAACGGTGTTTACTTTCCCGCCAGAGCGGTACCTATTTATCTATTTGCAATTTGATGTGCTTTCAAACTGCTAGGTTGGCAGGAAAAGGGACCGAGCAATGGGAGCTCACCCCGTCGCGGGGATTCAAACCGCCGACCTTCTGATCAGCAAGTCCTAGGCTCTGTGGTTTAACCCACAGCGCCACCTGCGTCCCAGTTGCTGCCTCTCAGTCTAACTTACCTCACAGGGTGGCTGTGGGAATTAAATGAGATGGGGGAGCACCATGAACATCGCCTTGAGCTCTATGGAGAAAAAGGCGGGATGTAAGTGCAACAAACAAACAAACAAATCATTCGCAGTATGTATCCACTGGGGTTTCTCCATATGGTGGTATCAGCCTATGACTATTCAAAGTGTGGTTTCATTTCAAACATAACTGACATTTCATAAAGAACATCACTTCTTTCAACATACCCACAGTCTCCCTCTCCTCCCTGCACCCAACATTTGTAGTAATGGTAATTAATGTTAATGCTGAAAGGAAACGTTTGCTTAACAAAATCACCACAGGATTTGCTACATAATGGACATTTTGGAATATATCACATGGAAAATCCTACTGGGTATCACAACAGGAAACTGTTATGTAGAATTACTGGGGAAAACAGAAAACCTATTTGAAAATTACAAAAGGTAACTAGCAGCTTCATGTTAAAGTCAATTAATCTGTCCCAGAATTCAATACACACCAGTACATTTCTCCTACTGTAGGAAGGAGGAGAGTGTGACAGAGAAAAAGGCCCGAAGTATTATTGTTATAATATTGGGGGGGGGGGGTATTGATCTGTCTCCCAATGAGCTGCAAAGTAGATTTCGATAGAGTTCCTCTAGGGAAGGAATTCTAAAAGACAGAATCTGCAACAGAGAAGACCCTAGAATGTAGGTGAATGTCCTCCAAAAGAAACATTGAGTTGAAATCAATAGCCAACGTGGTGCTCTCCATATGTTGTTGGGCCAGAACCATCAACTAGAACCATCATCCCTGACTGCTGGCCATGTTGGCTGAAGCTGATGAGAGTTGTAATCCCAATGACATATAGACAGCACTACATATCCCTGCCTTAAACCATACCCTGAAAATTGCAAGTAGACAACCAAAACCACAACAAAAGGCTCTGCTTGCCATTTTTTTACCAGCTGTAACCTCCAGACAATCCTCAAGTGTAGGTTGTCTAATGTACCCCACCAAGCAAAAGCAAATGAGTTATTTGCTCAGAGGTCTTTCCATTCTCTCCTCCCAGATCTCAGTAGCTCACAATAGTCTTCCCACTTATTTTGAAAGATATGTCCCAACCAAGTTGAAAAGAAGTCAAAGGCTTACAACTTACAACACTGAAGTGATACAAGGGGCTCATCAGTAATGGTAAAAGGTAAAGGTAAAGGACCCCTGGATGGTTCAGTCCAGTCAAAGGTGACTATGGGGTTGCGGCGCTCATCTCGCTTTTAAAGCCGAGGGAGCTGGCGTTTGTTCACAGACAGCTTTCCAGGTCATGTGGCCAACATGATTAAAACACTTCTCGGGCAACAGGACACCATGATGGAAACCAGAGCATACAGAAATGCCATTTACCTTCCCACCATAGCGGTACCTATTTATCTACTCGCGCTGGCATGCTTTCGAACTGCTAGGTTGGCAGGAGCTGGGACAGCATAACGAGAGCTCACTCTGTTGTGGGGATTTGAATAGCTGACCTTACAACTGGCAAGCCCTAGAGGCTCTGTGGTTTAGACCACAGCACCACCTGCGTCCTTTACCTTCATCAGTACTGGTGTTCTGCTAGCTCCTGAAAATACACCCGTTTATATAAGCATTTCCGTCATCTCCTCACTTGAATCTCCTGCATTGTTATGCTGTTAATGGGTTAACTGTTAAGCTGTTTTATTAGGCTTGTTTTACTATGCACTTTAATTACGGTTAGCTGTATTTTTATAATTGGTTTTATTTTTGTTATTTTGCTGTTGGACTTTATTTGTTCATGAACTGTCTTGGTATTTCTTCTTGAAATGGAAGGCATTATATACACACTAATATTTTTATATGATTTTACTGTATGATTTTGTTTTATTGCTGTAAACCTTGTAAAAATGACATAACAGTATATGAATATTTTTTAATAAATAAAACAAAAATACCCGTATTAAAGTAACGGATATGAGGCATATGAACACATTACAAATATTAACATCAAAGCCAAGCACAACAAAATCCCAAGCAACCAGAAAAACTTGTCACTCAGCAACCACTGGAACTGAAGCTGAAAGCTTGTGTGAAAGCTTTCATGAGGAAAACTGAGCTATCTACTTCAGATGACAGATTTTGGATGCCATCATTAAATGGAGGTGAGGTCAGGTGTTTGTTCTACTTCAGGCATAAAAACTCTAAAGATATAAAATACAATTTCTAAAAAACTTTATGAAGAACTATATTTTGCTATAACCCAACATTAAAATGCATTTTAATTGGTGCCAGAATGTATCTCAGTAATCAGTGTCATGCACAGTTACATCTCAAAGGGCCTTTTCTGTCCCCTCCAAAAAAATACTGAATGTCATCTGCACATATATTATCTTAAATATTTTTATTGTCTACTAGTTTGCTCAACGTAAGTGATTTAAGAAATCCCCCTTTTAAAATTTAATGTACGGTAATCTCTCTTTACCTTGTGCACATGTTGCAGTGATCAGATGTTTCATCCAGTTTCCAGTTGTCCCTATTTTCCAGGGGTGTCCCTGATTTAGAGAAGCTGTCCCAGTTTCTGATCTGATCTCGGAATGTCCCTCGGAATTTTCTTTAGGATGTCCCTATTTTCACTGGATAAATGTTAGAGGGTATGGAGTTGCCTGAGCCCTGAGCCATCTGAAGGTTGTTGTTTTTTAATGTTCAGGGTTTTATTTTGTTTTTATATATGTTGGAAGCTGTCCAGAGTGGCTGGGGCAACCCAGTAAGGATATAAATAGTAAAATTATCATTATGGAATGAGACGTCCTTATTTTCATCGGAGAAATGTTGGGAGGGAATGGAAGCATATCCCACAATTTACAATGTTACTTGCTAGGTTAGATTTGCAATTCACTCAAGTCTATTAAGACTAGAAATATTAAAAATGAGGAATCTCCCTCTTTAATGTGTATATTTACATCTTCTTGCTTTTAAATATATTCCTACCTGTGCATTATTGTACATAATGTTAATATTCAATAATATATCTTAGAAAAAAGAAAACCAAAAGTAGAATAGCTGTTACTACTGTTTCTAGTATTTTAATGGCATTGAAATTGATGAATGATAGTTTCATTTTGTTGTCAGCTGCCTTGAGATTTTTTATGAGGCAATGCAGGGTATAAATGTTTTGAGTAAATAGTAGAGGACCAAACTGATTCCTATTAAATCACGCAATTGTATCTGTTTTTCTGCAACAGGGAAACATGTCATGTAAGGAGCCAAACATCAGCCGGTATGATTCCAACAGGGAGTTGAAAGCACAGGCCTGTTCTTAGTCAACGTTTTCCTAAGCCCTCAAGCCAATAAACAAACACACAGAAAGCTGAGATTAAAGAGCAGTGACAAAATGTCCTAGTATTTATACATGCCACAGAGATTCATGTTATACAAAGCTACCATATTCCATGGTTGAAAATGACTCATTTGCCAGTCCCACACGACTACCTCATGGGAGAAAGCAGGATCCACAGCCAGGTTGAACATTTATAAAAACGCTACTTGCATTAACTGGCATCTTTGTGCAGATAGATGATGCACTTGCTGTGATTTCTGGTGCTGTTGTTAGTGGCCCTTGTCACAGAAGCAAGCAAAAGGCATCGGAAATCTGATCTGAACTGGATATGGACGTTCCACCTGGCATAATACAGAATTGTCTTTTGGAGGGTGAAGAGGACGATTTAGCTCGCCAGACCCAGCAGGAGGAAAAGAAGAAACACCACAGAAAGGGCAGGGAGGTCACAGCGGACTCCTGAGACGAGACGAGAATGAATAATGAATGGCTGGGACTCCGCATTGACTGGAGAAATGCTACAGACGTATCATGCAGTCCTGTTAGATAGATCAGTGGGAAAATCCTCTTATTAGTGCCAGCCACGTATTTATTTCCAGTGCTTCCCAGAGCACATAGCGATGCAGGATAGGGTCGTAGAAGCAGGCTGGTAGGATGGGAGCAATCTTGGATTCATCTTTGTCACTAGGGGCCCAGATGACCTCAGAGGCTATGGTTCCAGGTTATCAGCTTGGGTTGGTAAGACAGCTGTTTTTGGACTGGCAGAGCTTTACTGTCTTCCACAGGCTAGTAACCCCCGATTACTGCAATGTGCTGGTTGGGCTGGCAGCTGCAGCTCATGCAAAATGCAGTGACTCAAGAGACTGCTGGGGCAGAAGATTGCCAGCATGTTACAATGCTGCTGGAAAAAAATGGTACTGGCTGCCAATTTGCTACTAGGCTAAGTTCAAGGTGCCGATACCAGTGTACATAGGTTGCGACCAGGATACCTAAAATATTGGTCCATCCCTTATACCCCCTAACAATTGCTGCACTCTGTAGGAGTGGGCCTCCTGCAAATATCATCTCATCATGATGTATATTCCCTATAATGTACCAATCAGGCCTTCAGTGTGGTAGCACCTACCCACTGGAACTCCATCTATGTATGAACATTATCAGACAGGTGCTGTCTGTTACCTTTATGGCACCTGTTGAAGACCATCATTTTTCAACGAGCCTTTTAAAGTGGAGAATTTTTACCCTATCGTACATTAGACTTAGGGGCGCAGGTGACGCTGTGGGTTAAATCACAGAGCCTAGGACTTGCTGATCAGAAGGTCGGTGGTTTGAATCCCCGCGATGGGGTGAGCTCCCGTTGCTCAGTCCCAGCTCCTGCCAACCTAGCAGTTCGAAAGCACATCAAAGTGCAAGTAGATAAATAGGTACCATTCCGGCGGGAAGGTAAATGGAGTTTCCGTGTGCTGCTCTAGTTTGCCAGAAGCGGCTTAGTCATGCTTGCCACATGACCCAGAAGTTGTACGCTGGCTCCCTCGGCCAATAAAGCGAGATGAGCGCCGCAACCCCAGAGTCGGTCACGACTGGACCTAATGGCCAGGGGTCCCTTTACCTTTACGTTAGACTTAAAATTTTTAAAATATATTTTTCTTGTCAAAAAACCACTGGGATGTTCTATGGGAAGTGGTCAAACAAAATTATAGATATAGATACATCCAATTTGCTTTGAATACACTATTATTTAAGCTCCATGTTCTACAAACTCTCAGTAAGCCATCAAACTTGTTAATGAACTCAAAATTTCTGTCTTTGAATATCCTTTGTAATGACCAATGCCTATTTCATCTGCTGTACTTTAAGAGATGACATACTCCAAGAGACTAAAGCTTTCAAGGCTTGGGTGAATAGTGGAACGAAAGTTACTGAAGTGTTGGTAAAATTTCTTAAATAATCTCCTCTCATAGGTTAATGTTTGAATTAGTACTGAGAATTGTTGGTTACCTAGAATTACCCATTGTTTCTGTATGTGACCTTAAGATGAATAAAACCATGCGTGCTACTGCTGCGGTGGAAGGTGTTAAACCATGTCTTCATTTTCCCTTTGCATACAAGAATTAATCCAAAGTAATGTGACGCGGCTCACAAAGTAATAGGGACGCGGTGGTCTAAACCACAGAGCCTAGGGCTTGCCAATCAGAAGATCGGCGGTTCAAATCCCTGCGACAGGGTGAGCTCCCGTTGCTCGGTCCTCCCTGCTCCTCCCAACCTAGCAGTTCGAAAGCACATCAAAGTGCAAGTAGATAAATAGGTACCACTCTGGTGCGAAGGAAAACGGTGTTTCCGTGCGCTGCTCTGGTTCGCCAGAAGCGGCTTAGTCATGCTGGTCACATGACTCGGAAGCTGTATGCCGGCTCCCTCGGCCAGTAAAGTGAGATGAGCGCCGAAACCCCAGAGTCGGCCATGACTGGACCTAATGGTCAGGGGTCTCTTTACCTTTTAATGTGATCTAAGTCTAAAGTCAATGTTATAGTTGGCAGTTAAAGTACACAGACCAGAAGGCTTAGGGTTGAGCTCAGTGTCATGCCATCATGAATATTCTTCTTCTGCCCCTACGTGCTGTTCTGGGGGTTCTCTAGAAAGGGGAATAGAGGGAGGAAATCCCCATTATGCAAGCCAAAGTCCTTGCACAGGGTCTCTGCTGATGGAGCTCATTAGGGACTCAGCTAGACTGGTAAACAAAAAGCGATTTATATGCGTTGCGTATGCAATATAACATCGTGTCACCAGATGGCACTGTGGAGTACTGTTTTTCTCTGCCTGTTTTCCCTGTTTAAATTTACAACGTGATTAACTGAAACACTTCTTTGATGTGTCTAGATCCTGCCCTTAAATAAAAACAGTCAGATGCATCTGGTGTCAATACTGCATGCACTCTTCTTAAAGCATGTTTGACAAATGCAAGTTGTCCAAAATGACCTTGAAATCATGTATTTATCTAGCATATTCTCCTTGCATCTTATCCAAAGTAGCATAGTACTTAATTTATCTGAACAGCCCGAGAATATCCAATATAACAGGTTGGGTTTGGAGGAAAACAAAAACAAACTTTTCTTAAGGTTTTTACATTGATTTGGAACATACATGGAACATAGACAGTGAATTCAGCTAACAATTTTTTTTGGGGGGGGATTGCTACTGTATTTCATTTAATCTTATTTTTTTTGTCTGGTGTTAAGACAAAGAGTGAAAGGAATACAGCCATGACGTCCAGTTTTAAGCAGAAACCTAATCCCAATTGCTTTAATTGCCAGAAGACAGGTCTGAAAAAATCTAAGAGATGCTTTAGGGAAGGTTAAAATATTTATTACAGGATGATCTGGCAGGAATTCAAATTTATCCTAATTGCTTTCAGCAGAAAGCTAGCAGATTTAGACCTTTTTGATCTCTTCATGTTGCATAAGGCAGCTACTAAATGTTCTTGAGTTGTGCAAGTTTTGAATAAGCAGTATCCGTGGGGTGGAACTGAATGGCTAATCAACAGAGCTTCCTCTCAAATGTCAGCATTTGTTGAAGGCTGACCCAGTCCGGTGAATCAAAACAAAGCACTAAATTTGATCTTGGAACGTATGGATTCGGCAAAGCTTTTTTTAATAACATTTTTTAAAGTAAATCACTAACAGGAGGAGCTTAGCGGAAAGTAATGAAATGCCATTTGCACTTGCGCACTGTCTGTGGCCAGCTTTGGCTGTGTTAGTTTCAAGTCTTACATTGCAGATTTATGTAAGTAAGTGCTGTAATAGTGGGCCCCATGTGCCTTTGCAACATCTTTCAACAGACAAATTAAGGTCTTTATCAGAAAAAGACAGAATATAGGGATGTGTTTAGGATGAGCATGCATGTGAGCAGATGTGGAATCTACCACAGAGTCATCAAGGGAAGTTTCAGGCGTCAGGTTTTGTCTAAGTATTAAGCTTCGTTGGTGGTCGCCTGAAGACTGCATGTTTAGTACACGCAAGTTGGACGCCGCTAGAACAAATGTCCTAGCAGTGATCAGCAAAGGAAGACCAACCATTGCCATGCAAAAGCAGCAAGGTAGCTTCAATCGCCCCAGAAAACAAGCAGCAATTTTGTGAGGTGTTTCTTATTTCACTTCCTGCTTTGCTATTAGCAAGCAATTTCCAAGCCAATAAATTTCAAGAGGCTGTGAAATCCACTGCCCTATTACTTCTGTGCCAAGGAACCTCTGTTTTAGTCATGGGCCCCTTCTAAGTAGCGACAGCTTTTTCTATTAAGTTTTTTTCTGATGTTACTCATAGAAGCAAGTTGGTCCTTAAGGGGGGGCGGGGGAAGAAGAGAAGAGAGAACACTGACTCAAATATATTGCACTTCTGTAATACGCTATATTGTTGTACCACTTTGCTAGCAATTCAAGCATTTTTGGTATTCCTCATTTGACTTTTCAGAACCTGTGAGGAACGCGACAGGACGCCCTTTCACAATGCGACGCATAGCAAGACTAATTCAAGACGTGTTTCCCATCCCGTGGTGGAAACACCACCGATATTTCTCCACCGCTCCCCGCCTTGCTGCTTTACAAAAACCTCTTTGGAATTCCTGAAGCATCCTACTTCCTGCCGGCTAAATCATATATAGAGTTTGCTTTTTATAACTGCTTTCAAAGTGGCTGTCATTATGCACCCAGCTGAAGCTCATGTATATAGACGTGGATGCAAGCACTTTCTCTTAATATGTGGAACTCAGTGGACACCAAAGAAAATGGCAATTCTTTTCATGGACTACAATGGGGTTTTAAAACGTCTGCATGGAAAACAGAAAAGAGGCAATTTCCAGTTCAAGGTACTATTTGCACGATGGCTTTTTAATTCCGCAAGCCATTCAAACAGTGCATGCCTCCTGAAGTGTTGCTTCCGAGACAACTCAGACATATGTTTTATGCCCTCCTCAAACAATACAATTCACGTGTTCTTCTCTTTGTATTTGTAGCTTACGCATTTATTTCCATGCTCTTCAGTGGTTGCTGTAAGGTTGTTTTTGACTATATACTGAATATACGGTATGATTATGTGGGACGCACAGAATTTTATTGACACAATACCAGGTGTCAGGAGGTGCCAAAGTTCTTACATCAAACTTCAACTGGTAAAACTTAAGAGAAGGTCTGGGCTGAGTGCAACAAGATTGTCTCTAAGTAAGTCAGTAACACCTTCTCAAATGCATTGAATTCAGAGGATTAATCACAAATCAAGTTCATTACCAACCAGAGGGCCCTAAAGTCTGTGTTAAGCCCTGAATGGCACTATTACTCAAGAGTTGTCTTAAGCCAAAACCCCGAGCTGTCACTGGATGTGTTGCCATCTACAAGAGATGGCTGAAAACCTGCTACGAAATCACCCAAAGCACTTTCCTTATCTCACAGGAAGCAGTATGCTGACTTCCTCTCAGGGAAAGGGGCTAAACGGAATTTTTAATAAGCAGATGGATTTATATATGTACCCACTAAAACTGTAGCATTTAAAATCTATACATGTGTGTATGTGTAATTTAGCCGTATACAGCAGGAAGCATTGCTGCTTTGAACTGAAACTATGTCCCTCTTCAATGGCAATTTTGTTTTCCTTTAAATGCCAGTCCACTGGCAATTTGAAATTCATGTGTTTGAAAATGATTTAAATATTCAAATGAGAAGGTTCCTCACAACACACACACACACACACACACACACACACACACACACACACTGCAGTAAGCTATGCCAAGCCTTTGTCCCACAAGTTTAGTAGAACTAACACCAGCTTGTGAGTGTAGACAACGTGTTAATCAGACAGATTACCGAGAAAAGCAGGGAACAAATGCTGGTGCTTAGATTTTGCATGATGCGAAAGGTACTGCGCTAGGTGAAATTGAGAACAGGCTTGGCTTCTTGCTACTGCAATATGTTCAAGGCTCAGCAATGCCAAAGTCGATGTGAAATGCTATCAAAACAAGATTAAGGGGAAAGCATTGTTTTGCTGATACTTTTAGGTACTTTGTTGTTCTGGGCGCTGCTGCTTTCAAGTCAGCTAAATATGGGATTTCTCTCCCCCCCCCCCGACATTAGAAGTGTTAGATCTTTATTTCACAACTCCCACTTGTGTGCTTGTTATTTCCTCCTCACTGTTTTCCAAGGTAGTAATATACCACAGCAGAGCACAATTAGGATCATCTGGTACATTCCTCATGACATTAAACTGCTAAAAGGCTGAAACAGAATCTTGAGTAGGTTGAGAGAGAGATTATACCAAAAAACCCCAGAACATATTAACACCAGAAGCACTGAATAAAAGCTGAATCTCGTCATGGAAGCTAGGTGACGAGATGCAGGATGAGTTGCCGTCAGATCACATTGATGATGAAGCAGTCAGATGAACACTCACTCTGATCCAACTCTTTCTAATGGTACCTGAATTGTGCGTAGCTTTATAAAAACAGCAGGATACTACATGGCCTGAATTTTAGATTGTTCAAATGACTAAGGAAGGCCTCTGCAGGTTAGAATAGGCAATGGGTTGAATCCAATGGTATCCATGTGTGGGTAGAATTGATTTCAGCTCATCTTATATGATTCCTTCTTCTTCTCCACCCTCTTCAGATTCCCCCCTCACCCCTAAAATCTGCTCAGGAGGAGAGAAGCTGCATGTGGGTGAACAGAAGGGAAAAGTCCTGTTGTGCAAGCAAAAATCTATACTTGTTTAGATTAGCCAGTGGTCTGATTTGACATAACAACTTGATAAACTCAAGCACTGGGTATGAAGAGATACCATGATTTTGAAGACAACTCTCTCTTCCTTCCTTTGTCCTTGAAACAACATTAACCACCTGACACATACTCTGAGCAGAAGAACTTGGACTTAAGCCAGTTCTGCCTTGTTGAAGTGGGCTAATTCCAAGTACTTGGCCTCACTGCTTTGTGGATAGGAATGCAAATCACTTATATAGGGTAATATTTACATTCGTTACAACTATAGCAGAAGTGGCAGGCACAGCGGGAGCTTTAGCAACAGAATGGGCAAGATAATGCTTCAAGAAACCAGAAAGAAGTTCATGCAGACATCTGTACCATCTTGTTAAGTGATGCCAGGACTCACTGGATCTTGAATCTGTTTTCAATGCCTCGCCTTTGAGGCTAGTGAAACAATAATAAATATAATGCCTTTCTATGTGTGCAGTGTGTAACTTCATTCAGCTCCAACACAGTTGAAATCGGAGAAAGGGTTGTGGAATGGGAGGATACAACTTCAACAAAACCCTAAGCCTTGACATGACTCATTCAATACTGGAATGTTTCACTCTCTAGAATGGATCCTAAGGAACCCAAGACTGACCCTACTACTAGGACAAGCACATACTAGGAATCTCAGGAAATTTTCAAAGATGAAAATGCATCTAACAGCAAGAAAAAACAACAACCAAGAAATAGTTTCTATCAAGGATTTGATGAGATAATTTTTGCCAGAACAATGTTCCTCAGGAGATAATTTATGGAGTGGTAAAGAGGTTGAGGTGATGCTATCTGAGGGATGTGGGAGATGCATTGCAAAAGCAAGAAAGGCTTTGCAAATTTGTAAGGAGGACAGTCACACCAGCAAAAGATCCAAATATATTGTAACGGTAGCATTGCAATGGTTCATGTCTTTGTCATCCAAGGAAAAAAGGTGTTCAAACCCAAAACTGACAGGGCTTCTTGAATGACATAAAAAAAAGAAAGTTCTCAACTCCTTTGGAACTTCCTCAAAGAGACTACTTCTTCCCACAAAAAAAAACCAGAATAGTAAATATGCAGCTGTGGCAGATGTTAGTGTATGAATATTTATATATTGAAAGGCCTGGCGGACATTCTGGGCTACCCCACTAGATACGTTAATATTTGAACAGATCAATCAAAGCCCCAGGTTCATGAGACAATGACAGGCACAGCCCCTCCTTTCCCTCTTAGTTGAAGAGGCGGTTCACATTCCAAACAGACTGACTAGCTTTAATGTACTCTGTACAAGCGCTTGAGTCTCCCAGGCTTTCTAAGATGAAGCACTATGTGTGTTAGAAAACCACAGCGTCAGACTTCTGGTGACAACAAAAGCAAAGAACTTTTTTTTTTCATGCAATGCTAATACCTATGGATAACTTACAAGAAGATTCACTGTGGATTTAAAGCCTTTTTTAATAAAAGAAAAGAGGGGAGAAAAGAATACACTTGTAGAGAATTTCCTAGATATGGTGGTAAGTGTATGTTTGATGTATATAGGATTTGTTATGTGGACAACATTAAGAAGGATTTCAGACATTGGTGGTTAGTATGGATAATTACCAAATAATGCTGGATAATACAAATTGATCAATCCTGGCCCAACACCAATACTGGCCTGATTGCACTGGCTGTCAATTAGCTTCCAGGCTCAATTCAAAGTGCTAGTTTTGATCTATAAAGCTCTAAAAGGCTCAGGACCGCAATACCTCAAGGATCACCTCTCCCCATATGAACTGATGTAGACCTTCTGATAATAATCTGAGGCCCTTCTTTATGTCCCCTCTCTACTAGAGGTCCAGAGGCTGGCAACACAAGAACCCGGCCTTTTCTGCTACGGCTTCCTGTTTGCGGAATACTCTCCCCAGCCAAAAACCTTCTTCTATAACCAGGCCGTTGACCTTTAAGTATGTGTGGCCTTTTAGAAGTATGAGGGATGCTTTTTATGTACTTATTTCCCCTCTTGGTTTTAATATATCTACGTTGGGTTTATTGTCCGTTTGGTTGGTTGGTTGTAATTCACTTTTGGTTGCTTTGGGCAAGATCTGACTTTCAGAAGACATCAGAAGGCAGCACTGTATACTGACGTTTTTAATGTCTGATGTTTTACTGTGTTTGATGTTTTAATTTGTTGGAAGCCACCCAGAGTGGCCTGGGGGAACATATAAACACTATTATTATTATTATTATTATTATTATTATTATTATTATTATTATTCTAACAAATCTATTAACTAATTTTTTTTAAAATCATTTGTACTTTTTATTTGTTAATAGGCATAGACCTCTTATCAGTTTTTATACTTTGGCAGGTCAACACAGAGAGACCTGATAGTGCATGAAATCCTGTTGTGGAGAGAGGTCTGTTCTGCGTATCAGCTCTGTATGCATTTATTTTTGAAACCGTGTGATTTGCAGCCAGGAATGTAAGCAGGCATGGATTTCTGGCCCACCTCACTTTTGTCACCTGCAGCACTGTTTCTGAGGGCTTCTGACAAAAACTACAGGCAATCCTCATTTTGCAAGGAGGTTCCATTCTGGATCCCCTTGTGTATTGGCAGAGCGCCCACTCTGCCCTTTTTATGACATTTTGGGGCTACTTCTGGGTTCAGTGCCATTCGTGTATTTGCAATTGAGTGTCATTCGGACACGTCTAAATCGGGAGTTGCCTGTATGCTATTTGTCTCACAGTTTGCTACGGCAAAATTTTGCGTAATTAATCACATTATTCCACACCCTGCATTTCAGTGCAAAGGAAACAAAATGCAAATTAGGTGTTTGACATACCATTATGCATCATGTGTGGACTGAAAACAACAGCAACAACAACAGTAAATACCAATTGTATTTGCTAGACTGATTTCCATTCTGAACATGGAATTAATAAGTGAACATTGTCTATTTCCACTCCCGTTTTCATTTTTGTCAAAATTTTCTGACATCCCTAGTTGCAGCTATTATAGTGACGTTTGAAAAGCAAACAAGTCACCCACCCATGTCTCTTCAACACAAAGACATTCAGAAGTGAATTTTATATTATTGTTATAAGTGGAAGGAAAAAAAGAAAACTTCAGAGGTGGCTTCCGAGAAACCCTCTTTTTGATAGGGAATACAAGGCTTCCACAGCTTTGGTTTCTTCTGCCTGCTACAATCCACTAAGTAGTAATAATAACATCAGTCTTTCTACACATTAACAAGACATCTGACATTCAGAGGTGCTAATTCAGAGAGCTATCATATTACCTTTAGTTAGCGCTGATGACAATTTCATCCTTGAGGTAAGCTGGTGATATTTATAAAACATTGGACAGTAAGCCTGCTCGGCACAATCTCTCGCTCCCTTTCTTGCCCCATCCTCAATGTCCTGTGGAATGTGTCCATTGGAGAGCGACAAAGACAGTGAGGGCCCTAGAGAACAAATCCTATCAGGAGGCAACAGGGTAGTCATCTTCAAATACTTGAAAGGTACTTGAAAGGCTGTCAGGTGTGTGATGGAGCAAATTTGTTCAGTGTTCAAATCACAAGAGATTTAGATGAAACATTAGGAAGTTCTTCCTGATGGTACAAGCTATTCAAAAGTGGAGCTGGCTGCTGTGGAAGGTGGTGGGCACCACCTTGTTAAGTGATTTGTAAGCAAAGGCTATATGACCATCCACCAGAGCAGCTGCTAGATTTCCTGCATCACTGTCAGGGGGTTGGACAAGATACCTCTCAACTCAATAATTCTTCAGAGCAGTGGGTATTTATATACATTTTATGTTTTCTTCTCTTAGACAGATAGATAGATCTCCCATCACCAGAACTGATGTACACCCAAACGCCCTGGAACTCAGACATTTTGGCTCCCGAACGCCACAAACCCGGAAGTGATTGTTCTGGTTTGCCAACATTCTTTTGGAACCCGAACGTCTGATAGGGCTTCTGTGACTTCTGATTGGCTGCAGGAGCTGTGATTTGGCTTTCGAACATTTTGGAAGTCGAATGGACTTCTGGAACGGATTCCGTTCGACTTCCAAGGTACGACTGTGCTGTATACATTTGATCATTTGTTTACTATGTGTATATCTTGCCATTTCTCCAAGAAACTCAAGGAAGCATGCATGGTTCTTTCCCCTTCATTTCACCCTTACAAACCTATGAAGTATGTTAGGCTGAGGGAATAGGGCAGGGCTAGCCAAAGTCATTCAGCGAACTTTTTGATTTCTGTATGCAATGAGTTCTATCTGTCCCATAGAGCTGCAGAACTGAGGCTTATGTTATTCCCAATCCTCTGTCAGCAGAAGGTTACCCACTGGCAAAATTCCAACCTCTGAGAGATGCAGACGGGCCTGTCAGTTGCCATGCCTAAGTCCATGAAATCAATGGGTAAACTCTGAGCATGACTTTATTGGATACAACATTCAGTGTTTCCTCATGTTTTGAACTTAACTTTTACTTCTTGTGAAGCAGCAGTAGAACAAAAAAAGATTTATTAACAGTTCATCTGGTAAGTAGGATGAAGCAAAAGTGAAAGGTTTTCAAATTAGATGGCTGCAAGCATGAGCGGAGATTGAGGTGCCAATTACAGAAGGGTTACATGATAACATACCTATATGCTGTTTTTTTATTATGAGGCAGTAAAAGCATTTTAGAGAAGATATCAGTATCAGTTATTTTAATAAATTTATCATCAGGGGGAAAGATGCAGGAATTGGCTTGTATTCACTTTGCTTTTGACATGGCAGTGGCAAAAAAATAAACTCATCTTAAATACAGAAGGAAAAAATGTATTTTACTGAATTATTCTGTGTTTGATAAGTATCTAGGCCTTTCGGTTTCAAAACCTCTGTTGAATTCTAATTCTGAAGAAACCGAAGACCTACTCTAATATATGTCCACCCAGTCTCCTCTCAGTGGCCACACAACCTCTAAAACTGAAAAGAAATATGAAAATCCACGATCCCAGAAGAGGGCAAGTATAAGAGAAGTAAACTAAACATTATTTTAATAGGGGAATTAGCAACCATGCCTGGTTATTGTTTTAAAAATAAAATGCCAGGCATAAGAAGCTATTTTAATCAGGACCACAACACACAGAGTGGTGGGGTTGAGACTATATTCCCCAGTCACCACCCTGTCCCCAAAAAATTGCTTGTGCTGCAGCAGTTATCCTTCTAAAACAAGAGGAGAGGAGAGGAGAGGAGAGGAGAGGAGAGGAGAGGAAGAGCCTCTCATTGGCACAATTTGGAACATTTTTTGTCCTATGAGTGATTACCACATGGGACAATTACTGCGATTCTGGAAAGATTGGTCCTAATGAAAATTAGGAAGCTTCTTGCCTTGTTCTTAACGAAAAACAAAACAAAGCATAGGGTCACGAATCGTGCAATTAAAGTAACATCTGAGGTGCAGGACTGACGTAATAAAGCAACCTTCATAAATTTATCTAGTTTATCATCTGGTTTCAATCACCTGAAACTGCGATTCTGAAACAGGCAAACAAATGGAGCCCAAATCCAGCAGATTATAATGAAACTCTTTGTTGCTAGACATTCATTTTATCTCCTCTGTCTCTAGCAACAGCCTCCACAAACACGAAGGAAGGCATTTTCAATTAGACCATAATCCTGACAGGCATTATGAAGCTTTTCATGGTCAGCAATTTTCATCTGTGTGTGTGTTTGTGTAAGTGTGTGTGTGTCTGTGTCAGAGAGAGAGACAGACAGACAGGCATCCCACACTATATTAACTTTTGTTAGTTTTAAGCTCTGACAACACGTAAGCAACCGATGGGCGCCATGGTTCTGGCATTTAAATTTGAGCAATACCCAAACGCAAACCACAAATTAAATGTTTCCTATCTCACTGATAGCATATTTAAAGAAAAATGAATCATTAAGAAGCAGTCAGATTTGGAAAACATTTTCCTCCCTGACATACAGTAGGAGATTTAAAGCTATTATGCTTCTTTGTTGTGATGAAACTTACACAGTATAAAGTATTTCTCCCAGACAGCTGTAGAGAAAACAGAACATGGTGCTGCCATTGTTCTCTTAAGTTAGTGTTTCAGAGGAAACACCGGTCTGAACTGAAGGTGAATGAGACCTTTTTCATAGTGAAAATGGGAGTAGGCTTTATAGCAGAATGCCAATTTCATCCTATTTGTCTTTTATAACAAGGGAACATCTCAAGAGAAATCTACTGAGTGTTTGCAGTATTTACACGCTGTGTTTGTCACTGCTGATACTACAGTTAATTGTTTAAAAGCATACACAAAAGTTCTGTTATTTTTAAGTACAGCTATTCAGATGAATGCAGTCACTGACGCTCATGATGCTTGATCATTGCCAGAAAGCAGTTGGTACCAAGAGCTATTTATTAATCACATCCACATAAATAACAATGAAGGCTATTAGGGCTGGCAAATCACTTCTCCATCCTAAAAAGCCATTGCAACATTTTCAGAAGCCTTAGAAATGAACTAGTCCTGAGAGTTAGTTGTGAAAAAAATTAAAACCTCCAGCCCAATCCTGCGCATAACTCCTCTCTCTCTTCCGAAATCCAGATGCCCACAACTTATCCTATAGGGCTTGTCAAATTTTTAAACACGAATATTCTGATAAATATTCAATATTCTTTGCAGGTAAAATTCAGCATCTACACCTTTTAGCAACTCCTCCTGCTTTGTGGAATCAAAGAGAATTTCGGTTTGGCAGGACAATGTGATGGGGGTCACTGGGACACAGCAGTGCCCTGCGTTTTCAACTACAAAAAGGTGAGCAAAAGTTGCCAGGAAATAAAGTACTATCATATAGAACAAATGACATTTCTGAAGAGAGCAAAGACCTTATTTTCTGATTCTGTATTTAATCCCAGTAGAAAGAAGCAGGGGACAAAAGTGGAGGAACTGAGATTCTGGAAAAATGCTGCAAATGAATGAAGGCTAAGGAACTGAGTTCTTCCGTGGCCACAAGGCTTATTACCAGCAATTCAAAAAGGCCAAAATATAAGTGCTTACCAGGAAATACAAGTGCTTACTGGGAAATGTGTTTGTCACTGCTGATACTACAACAGTGGTTATTTGCTGCAATGGCTAAATGCAGTCTCCACATAGAGAAACAAATACTTTTCTGATTACCAGGTGGAAATCTCAGTCCCTTGCAGCCTTCCTAGGGGCATTCGGTCAGCTGAGTACTAATGGAAGTGGCTAGACCGACCCATGGTTCAATCCGGTAGAGGCAGCTGTTATTAATCTGCCTTTTACATAGGTACAAGTTCAGTCTATTGCCCCCTCCAGTTCATTACTGTCTCCTCTGACTGGCAGCTGATCTCAAGGGTCTTTCTCAGCACCTGCGGGTAGTCTCTCTCAGCACCTACTATCCTAAAAAAAATTAACTGGACAAGGTGCTCCACCACTGAGCTTTAGCCCTTTTCACCAAGGTTGCTAGATGCTTAAGAGCTTGGTAACGCTGTATGCAAAAGAAGAGGAACAGGGAGCCAGAACTTGAGAAAATTCACCAGAACTTGAATACGGGCCAAAAATCAGATGAAAGTGACAACAGAGGATTATAAAAAATGAGGTAAAGGTAAAGGTAAGGGGAGCGGGTGGCGCTGTGGTCTAAACAACTGAGCATCTTGGGCTTGCTGATTGGAAAGTCGGTGGTTCAAATCAGCATGATGGGGTGAGCTCCCGTTCCTCGGTCCCAGCTTCTGCCAACCCAGCAGTTCAAAAGCACACTAGTGCAAGTAGATAAACAGTTACCGCTGCGGCAGGAAGGTAAATGGCGTTTCCGTGCGCTCTGGTTTCTGTCACGGTGTCCCGTTGCACTAGAAGCGGTTTAGTCATGCTGGCCACATGACCCGGAAAGCTGTCTGTGGACAAATGCCAACTCCCTTGGCCTGAAGCTAGATGAGCACCACAACCCCATATTTGCCTTTGACTGGACTTAATCATCCAGGGGTCCTTTACCTTTATAAAAAATGAAAGAGCTTGTTGATGGGTCCTTTCAGAGATTTCAAGTGACTGGGGAATATGATATGTTGTTTAGATGTTCCCAGTACCACTCGAGCTAGTCTACACAAGTCCCAAAGTTGACCTCTCCAAAGCTAGCACCACTCCTTTCATGTCAATTAATGAACTTCAGGAGGCTTTCACAGCTGATTTAGAAAATGGCAACAGCACACCAGCGTCGTGCCAAAATAATGTTCACTGGAGAAGACCTGGAAACAACCTACTCCTCAAAGAGGGGAGCAGAATACATCCCTCTCCTCATGCTGATAAATCTAACACTGGTTCTTTGCACAGCTTAAAATGTAGGACGCTGCCTGTGTCCACAATGACTGGCAATGGCCAAAACACATAGGTCATTCCCACCCATATCTGGAGATGGATTGAACCCAAGGTCCTTTATTGATGATCTATAGCAAACACTTCTCTGGGACATTTAGCTTGCTTCAAATGGCATGTTCTGTGTGTAATTCACACACCGGTGTCCCTGCCTCCTTTTTGGTGGCTTACGTAGAGAAGATTCCTTGGCAAGGTCAGGCAGGAAACACTTGTGGCGAAAGCCATTTAAGCTGTTTTCCATGGCCA
The DNA here is from genome assembly GCF_965113315.1 of Podarcis vaucheri. Classification (NCBI taxonomy): domain Eukaryota; kingdom Metazoa; phylum Chordata; class Lepidosauria; order Squamata; family Lacertidae; genus Podarcis; species Podarcis vaucheri. The sequence continues at coordinate 104,373,395 of NC_138761.1, forward strand.
AATAAATGCTTTCCTTTGTTTTGCACCTGGAAGCAGAAATACTTATCCCTGGCTCTTCAGTCAGTGGAAGTACCGTCAGCTATGCCTGCTTTGTTTAATATCTCCATTCTTAAAACTGTGCAATGGGCACATAGAAACCAGCCTGCGCCCTCTCATCTGTGGCTATATTCCTACCTAACATATAAAAATGCACCACTGAGTTTCATTGATTTCAATTAGATTTAAACACATGAAGCTAAGCGTAAGATTACAGACTAACCCAACAAAACACTGCAACCTAATATCCTCTTTCCTCTTCAATTGTTCATATGTAGCACGGTAAATAAATTGGCACAACTAACGTCTGCCTCCTGGAAACAGGAAGCATCCTTTTTTAGTTTTTGCAGATGGTTTGCATTCTTAGGCCAGCCAATGTTTATGGTTGCTTTCTGAGATAACTTCTGTCCTTGTAGGCTACCGTATGCTGCAGCAAATCATCCTGTCTGTGTCTGTAGCTTTAAGGCATTTATCTTCCACACACACACACATATACTCACATTTTCCTCAACCTATCCCTGAAATCAATATTTTTTGGTCTGTTTGGACTAAGATTTTAATTAGAAAATAGAACCTCCACAGGATAAAAAAAAGTTTAGAGGTGCTTTCTACAATATGTAATTTTTGCAAGAAACACCCAGCATCTTTCCCCCCCCCTTAAAAATAAATGTGTTGCAATTAATATCTCCTTCCTGCTGCGGTGTTGCGGCTCTAGGCTCTAGGTATTTGCTGCAACTTTAGTCAACGGATCAGCCAGCACCCATATGCTATCTCAAGGGTGGCGAACCTTTTCCAGCCTCAGAACCACATTCCTTTCTTGGCAAACTCCTGGGGGTCATGTGCCAGTGGTAGGTGGGTGTCAGTGTCTCTGTCACTTCCCACTTTGTGGAGTCAAAACATACACCGTCATGTGATAGACAACAATCCTATCACTGCAATCACGGAGCAGGAATTCTAACAATGGGTAGGGCCAGAACCATGAATTTTACAAAATTGTACAGTAGGCTGGTTTCTACACACATCTATATTTGAGCAAGTAAGCAGCATTATTAGAATTCAAAGAGACATTCCAGCCAGGCAAAAGCACCTGAAGAGAGTTGCAAGCATGACTAAATAGCGAGGGGTGTGGCTCAGGAGCATTTATGGCCTGATGAGAGTCCCAGGTGCCAGATAAGAGGCCTGGAGAGCCAAGTAAGGCCCCTGGGCCTTGGCTCCCCATCTCTTTGCTATCTGAACTTCAAAAATTAGTGATGCCGACTTTATTTACAATTAATGTCATATGAAATGTACATCACATAAATATTACATATTAAAATCAATTACTAAAGCCATACGGTATCTCTGTACAGCAAACATATTGCCCCCAAGGGAATATTTATAAACGTATGATGAATGTAAAAGGATGATAATTGATCAAAGAAAAGTGATGTTAATGTTTCAATATAAAGCTAATAAACTCTTTTTTTTTAATCAGTCAGATCTATAATGCCTCCGATATTATTGAAGATTGATGGCAGCAATCTCTAGGATTTGATTACCGTTTTAGTTTCTACTACTTTTATTCTTCTGTAGCTTATATGGTGTTTTGTGATTTTATTTATTGTTATTAGCTGCCCTGAAGTCTTGTGAAGAAAGATGGAATAATGCCCCCCATACTTAATGTATAGGAGTCTCCTGCAGCCTCCATTGCCAGGAATGTTTTGTACTGGAGACAGCAGGAATCTTTATGTGTGGTATGTGCTCTGTCCCTGAACAATGTCTTCTCCCATCTGCTCTGTATTCCCATAACTTGAGTTAATAATTCCTGTGCTCAACAAATTCCTACCAGGAGCTCCTGCAACAAATCTTCTAGCTCACAATTGTACTGCATCTGTTTGACTGCTCTCTTCCTGATAAAAATCAACCTAGAATTAAAATTTGAATTCCTGTAAGTTTAACCACATTACACCATTTGATACTCTTGCAGCGACTTTGGATATTACACAGCACTGGGCCACTCCTGTTTCTGTGAGAGAGAGAGAGCGGGTAGGAAACACAAGGCAACATTTTTGCCCTTCATGTACAGATGACCAACCTCCTATATCTCTCTCTTATGGTGAAAAACTTGAAGACTAGAGGTGTCTAAACTGTGGCCATTCAGATGTTGCTGGCCC